>NC_143569.1:84760833-85376944 GCF_054136105.1 Typopeltis vanoorti
ATATGAAAAGATAAAGGATTACTACAATTTGTAGACCGTGTTTTTTTTTCGAAACCGCGTTGAACAAGTGTTACTACATTTCCCCCCCCCCCCCCCCGTGTGATGCCCGGGATAAGAATAGCCCCCACTGTAGCCCGTGCATGTCGTACGATGCGACTAAAATGGGTACCCAGGTTATACTGGGATGGCAATGTTGTAGCCAATGAAGTTTTAACTGAGACTCGGCTATTGCTGTTACCCTCCTGCCATGACCAGCGCTTATAGCGCTATATTACTCCTTCCATACATTTTCTTCTACAGATAACGGGGAATATGAAAAGCATTCTTGCTGCACCCATCTAGCTAAAAAAAAAAAAAACCCTACTACAATTTTTAGACCGCGTTATACCAGGGTTACCTGTATTGTCTGTGCACAAGAAATATAACCTCAAACGCCGTTACATACAGCACCATGCCGCTAAATACCAAGAATACGTTGGACAAGTACGTACTAAAATTGTCATCATCGTTGAAAATCGACTTTAATGAACTTGTTGCCGCACATGAACGCCCACAGTGTTCTCATTAAGTTGTGTTACATGTAAAAAAAACAGAAATATGTAATTAAGTTTAATTTAACAACTTATATTTAAATCAATCAATTATTTTATATTGTTCTCCCATTAGTAAAATGATTTAACAAATATAGTAATTCAATACATATAACTATTGCCTCGAAAAAAAAAAATGCAGAGCTTATTTTTATTTAAGTTCTGTCTAAAAGTGTGCAGCCCGTGACGCTACCACTCATCATATATTGGCCCTCGTATAGAATGAAGTTGGCCACGCCTGGGATATAGCATAACAAAACAGTAATACAAGGTCACAGTAACGTTCAAATCCAAGGAATCGCATTTATTTATTAGAGACTCTGGACATCATAACATGACTTACAAGAAATAAGCTGACCAAAAAAAATAAATAAATAAATAAATAATAATAAATAAAAATAAAAACAAAATAAAAAACGATATGTTCAGATGTGTTACTATAAGCACCCCTTTTGCACGTCACTGAATGAAAACATTCCATTTCGAATGCTTCCTGATCATGAAGTATTCGAAATAGAACTCAGCTTCTGCCACACTACCAATCTGGGACTATTGTGTCTTGTGGAAAAGTAGCGATAAACTGCACTTTTGAAGTAGATTGTTTATGCATATGTGCATCAGACCCATGATAGGTTATTAGTACAGATGATGAGCTAAGGATTAGATAATCCTTCTCTAGAGACCAAACATGAAACCTTTTCAAGACTTTTCGGGCCTCCAGTAAATTGAATGGTAGTCGTACATTGATATTATATGTATATTAAGGATAATATACATATATATTATCCTTAATTTACATCACTAGATGGCAGGCTGTAGATTGATGACAGCCTCCTATCGAAAAGTTTTACAAGCGTAAGATATTCTAGATACTATGAATCCTATTTAATCACATATTTACAAAATTTGTGAAAATATTGTGTTTGTTTTGAAAATTTAGTATTCGAACACAAAAACCTAGATACTGTTTAATCAAATACTTCAAACAATTTTTGAAAGCTTGTAAACAAATTGGTCATGCCTGAAATTAATGTAATATTTAGCTGTAAAGGAAGGAAAAAATATTATAAAATCAAATGACAAAGTTGAAAATATGATGTATTTTAGATTAATTTTTATCATAATTTCATTTAGATTTTTGTTTAGAGATGTGACATTAACACAATTCTCACTACAAAGCAGTAACACTTTCAATACTCCTGAAATAATAATGAACTCGGGCCTCAATTTATGAGCTCCTAAACTACGCAAGCAAAATTACTCGTTGCTCTCCGTTTGTTAACAATCATTAGTGAGCAGCATATTTCGCAAAACATTTAGCGACCTCCTTAATTTATGATTCTTCTTACCTCAAAACATCCAATAATTCATCCACAAAATATTACGCACCATACTTACAAATAATATTTTAGTTACGTTGGACTTATTCTTCCTCTTCATTAATGTGACTATCAAAAACAATTTCCTAAACCAAGAATTCTCTCCACATATATGTTACTTTTTTCAGATGACCTGCAATCCGGTTGCTTTTCCTGGCTGGAAAATTTTTACTTTCAGAAAATTTCTTTATGTCAGACTTCGAATTTGAAGCGATTAACATTTCAAGTCTCAAATCCAAGATTAAATTCAGATAATTCAGCAATTTATTTACGGTTTGGTCCCAAATTCAACGCATTTCTGACCAATCTCAGCATTTAACATAACCACATGTTATGTTAAAGAAGTTATGTTAATAAGTAAGAAGCGGTTGCAACGCATCGAGCCTTCATTAAGAATGACTTTGAAATTATATAGGATATGGATAGCATAACTCCGCTTGTTATGCTATCCATATCCTAACAAAGTTCGCCTTGGAAGTAGAAAATAACCAACCCTGCCCATACACTGTATCACCCAGTTACTATCAATCTGCTTACCTGAATGTTTATGAGACCAGTATATCACACTTGTTAATTGTGTGCTCCATAGCAGGTTTGTGAGATCTAATCCCCCAGAGTATCTCGAAGGAAAAACCCGGAGCGTGGCTAACTCAACTTCTAGCTCTTATATATAGGTTTTTCAGATGAAAGTCTTTATAATGATTCCTTGCGTTCTAGATGAAATTAACTCATGTATCTTTGACCGCAAGACCGAAGCGTCTTCTACCTCACTTGTCTACTGAGTCGCCCAGAGCAAGAAGTTTGCTCTCAGAAAATTTACGTGAATTCCAGTTAATAGAAAACATTTTCTTCAATAATAATTGCATTCAACACAAATTAGGTTTACTTTCAAAATATACCCTCCATCGCATATGATAATGGGATCTGCAAAAAAAAAAAAAAAATGCATTCCAAGAAATACAAATTGACAACAATATTCAGATCTTCCTCTACAAAAAAAAAAATCTTCCAATCTGGCAAAACTTCGAAGGATTCAGTTGCTCCCTTTTAAGAAGAGATTACAACGCATCATCCTAAATTCATTAAGAATGACTTTGAAATTATTTAAGATATGGATAGCATAGCTCTGCTAGTATTAACTAGCAAAGGTTGGAATAACCTACCTCACAAAGCGGCTACCATGTCAGATAGTTTTTTATAGTGTGGGTGGCAAATCGAGATAGTGCATATTAATAAAGCCCGCGGGAAATCACATGATTGCTGTTATGTGATTTGTCATCATCTCTGTCTCATGCCAGTAACTGGGACAAGAGCCAAAGAAAGTTTAATATTTTTGTTATATTCATAATTAACGTGATTACTTTTATTTGCAGTCACTGTTTCGGATCAGCGTACGCGGTATAAGCTCCGAATTCGACATACATAAAGAAATTTGAGTTTGATATAATAAATTTTGTATCTTTCTTAAGAACTCTGACGAAACAATTGGAAAGCTGGAACGAATTAAACGATTTAGCCAATTAAAATATTGCTTACGTATGTGAATGAACCATAAAAACGTTTAGTTGCCCTGTTTGCTTTAGAATTATCAAAGATTATGATTACATTTTTTAAAACAAAAAACTATACTGGCATGCATAGCTACCAGTCCGTTTGTATCAGAGTAATACTGGGTATGAATCCAAACGTTGCTGCCTCTGGCATTCCAACCAGTGTGTTACTGAAATGAAGACTCAACCTTAATCAAATGTCTAACCAATTCCGAATCTTAGATTAAAAATTGTCTACTTTACTTGGCTACTCTTGAACATCAAGTATTAACCTTTTTTATTATTATAAGGAGTATTATTATGTTTAATTATTTAATACGAGAGTTAAAATTAAGTTTCTTAATATTGTTCTTGTATTTCCCGCTAACAGTATTAAGCTTTTATTGTTGTTACCTATCGATGTCGTCATCTGTTAACAAAATGAGTTAATTTTGTTAAGAGATTATGAACATTTCATCATATAATACATAACACTGTTAAAAAAACTTCATAGTTCAACATGAAATATCAGGCCATTTCCTATAACGTTAGAAACCGAGATGTCGGTACAACTTAGCTGCAGTGTTACAAAAACACTGAATACGAAGAATAGAATCGCAGTGAAGTAAAGTTTTAATTTAAGTGTTTTAGTGTTGGAATTATTAGGAAGTCGACGCATAGATGGAGCTAGTGATGTTTTGCATGTGTGGTTTCTCATGCATGATCAGTGAGTGAGAGTAAATATTTCATTTATAATTGTTTCATTTGCGATTGTCCTGATATTTAGCGAACCTTCATCTGAAATGGTTGAAACAAAGTATAATTACATGTATTCGTTTAAACTTCGTTCTTTCTTTCGTGTTTCTTTTTTTAATCGAATTAACCTAATTTCCAAAGAGATAATAGTTCCAGTTTTTCAGCAAATAATGAATAGTGCAATTTTATTAATATTACCACCAAGGGGCTTGGATTTCACTAGTACCAAGACATCGAATAGAACTCTCACTGGTTTCATATTTTCTAATGAATCTTATATTTATCTGCGGATAGTTTCAAATTTTGTCAAGTCCCTTTTGAGAAGCTTTTACGTTCATTCTAACTTATAAGTTAGTGCAAGATCTTTTCATGATAGCGAACGTTGGTGACAATTTCTGTCTATCCAATCAACGATAAAATCAAGCTCAGTAAGTTGGTCGAGCATCGTGGCTCGCAGTTACTGTAATTACACGTTTCCCCTATTATGATAAAATACGAGCAAAGGGGAACCTAGCAAATGATGCAGTAGACTGAAGCGCAGGATTTTACATTAATAGTGTGGTCAGTTGCTCATTCTTCGTGCTTGCGTTATTTGGGCGCTTTCCTTTCTACTTCAGATATCTTGTAGGATATAATAATTTCATAAATTCGGCGTCGCTAGATTACATGCAAATTATATGGCTGGCTTAATGGAATTTAAAAAGTATCCAGCAGCTCAAAATGTGTTTCCTTTCAGTTCATTAATATTAATAGCTTTTGTGCAAACAGTTTTTTGCTGTTTACACACACACACACACACACACTAGCTATTGTACAGAAATAATACACGAACATTTGTAATGCATGAATCTTCACTTTACTTGTGTTGGGATAGACCGGGTTCAATTTATTCAGTAAACAGATATGTCAAGCGGTTACTTTACATTATTGTATTATCTCAAAGAAAAACTGCTTGGAGTTTACCGAGTTCACGTATCAGTTAATTAGCAGGTAAATGTCTACCTAGTATTATTTTATGTTTTGTGTAGTTTTGGTGAATATTTATTTCGTTCAACTCTCCAGAGATTTGCTTACTTTATTATTCACTAAGTTATCGTCATTAGTATAGCTTGTATGCTAATTATGGTGAAAGGTTATAACAAATACACTATAAAATGAAGTCCATTTTTATATAAGCATGTTTTTTTTTGTATATGTGGTCAGTGTAGTATTGTTAAATATACAAAACGTTTTCCCCCTAACATCTGATCCTCTTTATAAAAGACTTTTACTGCATTTACTGTATTTTCCAGCATGATATTGAAATTATCTACTACATGTATTTTCACATTCCGTCAGTTTTGTATTTGAATTTTGATTTCCAGACGAGCACATTTTAACCCCTGACCCACAGAAAAAAAACAAAGGAAAGTAGGGGGGAAATTGCGTTTTTATCTGTTCCTTTCCCCTTTACCACTACATGATTATTTTAGAATTGTCCTCTGGTCTCTGGACGAGACTCTCACGCCTGTTGGAATGAGCTCCACTCAACATTAGCACATGCATCGGCACTTATCGTCATAGCAACAGCGCGGAAAGCACATTGGGTTATGCCATTTAGCCAAGAGGTAACGATGACTTTCTTAGTTCTAATGTCGAAAGACTGTTAATTTGGCAACTGTAAAGACGTTGGCTCGTTTTGAAATGCCATTTAGGAATAAATAAATAAATGGATTCTAATGTTTCGGCCTGCTTTTGCAGCGTGCGTTTGTGTCGGCAAGCTAAGAGTCTGTGGGTTTAACAGCGAACAAAAGGAGGTGTGGTAGAAGATGAGTGAGAAATTCACTTGAGGAAATGTTAATGTGCTGGCTCTACAACGTACTAATGTACTTCTCTTGTTCGTGAAATGGAAAGATTGAAAAGTGTGGTTATACTCTTGTTTTCACCTAGTTCTTTAATGCACAAGACGCCGTAAGCTGCCGAAAATCGAATTTCACTGCTACACTGCTGAACCTTGGATTCTTTCACACTTCGCTTGTGTATTTTGCCTGGAATTTTTATCCGTCCCTTGTGGAAGAAATAATGGAAGGTGCTTTGGCCGCAAACAGGCACAGCTTTATATCAAAATTAAGCTAAATGTGGCAGATATTGTTGTAAATGTACCTATTCGACAAGGTGACTAGTTGTAACTAACGGATAAAAAATAAAATTTCTAAACTTGCGTTGTCATAGGAAGAGGTGAAGTTGTTTCTAGTTACCTTGTTTCCGTCTGTCAACGATTTATGTTATTACTAGCTCCATCTGTCTACAGGGTGCAAAGAAATCATTAAATAAATGGAAACGATTATTTCTGTCAATGGATGCAATAACGCTGTCTCCACACAATTCCTAGTAGTTTTTATGTTCTTCGAAATTTGGCGTTTATTATTAGTACAGATCTGCAAAATTCAAATTGTTTTAAATTGTATTTGCACCATCCATTTCTTCAAAACACGGGCGATTTTCTAATGATTTATATTGTGAATAAATTGCAAACATTTGTTATTTATCAGATTAGGATCGAAATAAAATTTGAAAAATCGAAGTTCCCAATTACCTAATGCTAATTCATCTGCATGTCATTTTCTTCTGTACTGCTGTATCGTGACTTTAATGTCTTTTTAATGAGGAAATAAAAAAAAGTGGAAATTTCAGTTACACTCTTTTCCAGTCTTTTATCAATACGTTATCTAATTAGATTCTTCCGTAACCACGAAAGAGAACTTATCTAGAGTTCCGACGTTGAGGTAGTACTTATTCGTTACTCAAAATCTGATATCTTTGTCAGTCTTTTTTTTTTTTTTTAAATGATAAGCCCGAGCATGAAAGGTGGTTGGAGCTCATGATCACTAGTATCGCGAATAGATTGACGGTTGGGAACACATACAAATAAGAAGCTTATTAATGTTAGACTTCAGTACGTATAGGCGGTGATTGTCTGGATGAGTGAACAGAAAGAAAAATTCGTTCAAGAAACACAGAATTGACGGACAGATGTTTAGCGACTAGTTTCGGCATGCATTCTGAAAATAGAGAAGTAATAATGAAATTATAGTTGTTTAACCCCCCTCCCTCCCCAGTTGGTTACTTAGTGGTTGTCTTTTGAACCGAATTAAAAAAAAAAAAAATAGAAAGGTTTTAATGAACCATTACAGATGTGAAAACAGAAATCAATAGTTATTCAGATGAAAAATAACGCATTACCCTGAGTATTATTAAAGGTAACTTTTTGAGCAAGAAATGTAGAGGAATATATGCAGTTAATGTTCGTTGATATTTTTCTTAAAATATCAACGAATATTAACTTGGTTTGTGGAGATTGTAGGTGTAATTAAAACCCATATTTTCTGTAGAGTAACTTCACCGCTCCTTTAATAACATTCGAAAAGTGCTTCGCCATTAACTTACCGTCGGATTCACTGCTTTTTTTTTTTTTTAATACGTAAGGTATTTTGATTCTTCGATGCTTTATCTAAAGCTGCTTTGCACAAACTTGCTGGTTATCATTTAAACAGAAGAGTAGATATTGCGTAGTGTATACAAAAATGGAACACGTATGTCTTTACTTAATTTTCTTTTAACTCCATCCACTATAGAAACTAGTGGTCTAAACTATTTAATGTTAATTTGATTCCTAGCCTGAACTACTAACTGAAGATAAATTGTTGTCTTTTCATCTTTTCCCCCTACTTCCTTTCCTGCTACTGGAGAATAGGCTGGAGCTTTTCATCTAAGGAATAGCTAGCGGTTCTTGAAGTTTTGGATATTTGTGTAGTGCAGAGTTCATTTGTTTGCTTGCTTGTGCGAGTGAGCGAGGGTGGACTGTTTTCAGAAAACTGTAGACTGGATTTCCGCTCAGTGGAATATCTTGGTATTAAAAAAAATAGATAAAAAATATAGATGAAAGAATAGAATCCTATATACTGAAGTAGCAGTCGTGAGGCGATTGATAAAATGTTATTGCATGCAGTGAACACTAGTGAACCGAAATGGTCACTGGTTGCAAACAGCAATATAAAAAAAATAAAAATAAAAAAAAAACGAAACTAATTTTAAAACGTTTGTTAAAGTCATTCAGATGTTGAGGGAATGTCAACATTAATATTTTTATATTAGATATGGGTGCTATTAATTCATTCCTCCTTCCCAAATTTTAAAAACCATTCTGAATTTCCGATTATAGCAAAATGCTGAAATCTGTCAAATCTATATTATGAAATGTTAGATTTTGCTACTTCAGAGAAACTGAAACTTTATAAAGGAGATTAATAAATAAATTATTTATTAATCAGTTAATATAAGTTTCAAAAGCTACACCACAGAGGTGGCGTGTGTAATCGGGACTTAAGAACAAAGGAATTATTGTGAGGAAGGCTGTTCCGGCCTGATGGAGGCCGGGAAAAACATAAAGTAGAAACAGACCAGCTTTGAGATAGTGGTTGGAGTGAGTCTCTCAGAGAGGGATCCTCGGTAGCAGATAAAGTGACCTCTTTTGGATTGCATGAAGAATTTTTACGGAGATTTTTCGTATGCATCACCGAAAATAAAAAGAATATTAAAGTTGAATGGATTTGAGGTCTTTTACAGCGTTAGGACACGTAAAAAAATAAGGCGTCGAATAGAAAAATACACCAAGTAGGGTTTTTTTTTTTTTTTTAAGGCTGAGGAAGCTATAGATATTTCCTTATACTAGTGAAAGCTGGAGGTAAACATTTGTTGAAGAAAAGTAAAGAGATGTAGTCTTTTCTGGAGCGATGGATATTATCAATTTTATAGAGAAATATATTTTGCGTGGGAAAAAAAAACACGGTTGAGTTTTTGTAGTATTGAAGACAATTAGGTTGACATCACTCCATTGAAAATTGGTATAGACATCAGTATTTAATGCTGTTTGGAGAGCTTGAAGCTTGGATATCAACAAAACTATGGGAATAATTGAACAAAGCTATGATGGACAGACATACACAGTTATATATATAGAGAGAGAGAGAGGGCATCCGTCATTAAAAACAGTGAATGATCAGAGAGAGAAAATGTGGTTACTCAGAACGGATGAAAGGCATCCTTTGTAACTGATAAATGGCGGATTGCAGAGGAGTTCTTTATACCAGACACTCTCTGCTGTGGAAATGTCAAGTGGACAGCACAAGTTTTTTCAAACCGTGACATGTCTTCAGAGATGGGTGATGGAGGCAAGGATTTGCTGTGAATCTCTTGGCGGAATTCGTATTATAGTCATTAACTTGTGGTCTCTAGACAGTGACGACTGACTGATATATATCAACCCCTCACACAAGAGGTGGAAGAATCTATACAGCATTATGCTATAGATAATTAGTTAAGGGACTTAGTGTGTTTTCGAATAGCTAAACTCGATATAGATGTTCACTAAAAGCTGTTCGTATTTTGACATGTTTAGAGGGAATACATAAGGATGACTAATTCGAGAGAGCAGTGCCCATTAAAAGGCCTCACTTTAGAGTGAGGCCTTTTCAGTATCTCTAAAGTGCAGTACCTCTATTTATTTGTACAGAAAGGATTGGAATTTTAAGTTAGCTAAAAAAGAGAATTTTGATCTTGAATGAAAATGTGATATCATCAAAAAAAGTAATGGGAGAAAATGAGCTTTGAAGTCAGATGTTTCTTGCGAGAAATAAGAGAGTTGTGGTTGGTTGAATTGAAGTCCATCCACTAGATTATCCTCATACACTGGAGAATAGTTCAGGTGATTATCGTTTCAAACACTTGGTACGAAAGTTCTATCATTTGAGCACTTCCAGGGTTTTTCAAATGAAAAGAATGCACTATCGTCAGCAAAATAATGGATATGATTTGAAGTTAGTGAGAGAAGTCCTTAATTTATAGAAGGAAGAGAATGGCTGAATAGTTTATTCATATTATAATTTGACAGTCTTTTTATTTAATTGTGAATGATTAATAATTAGAATGTAGTTGCAGTTTTTCGCACGCTTCAAATAAGTAACAGCAAAGCTTATTGGGAAATGTAACTGTCCCCATATAATCAACCGTAAGGCTAATAAATCAAATATTCAATTAGTTCAATGATTAAACGGAGACAATTTCTGATGATCTATTGGTTATCAAAAAATAGATAATCAGAAATTCACTCTATTGTTTCTATGACTCGTATTACTTAAGGTGCAGGATTCTTCATTTTACTTTCCATAAGTACAAAATTGAGAATTTTTCACATTTCCTGAAAGCTTAAAATAAAGGAAGTCCATTGAATGCTTTCTTTTTAATAAAGTACACTTTCTTTCTAATTTTATTTATTTACTTTTTTTTTCATGAAACATACAGTTGAAGAAATATGGCTCCTGTATCATCCCCCTGCTTTTATTTATTGTACTCTGTTACGCTTTAAGTTTAAAGAACAAAATTCGCTAATAGAAGTGTAAATATCAGAGTAGTTTGGTATTCCCATTATCTTATGGTTTAACTCTGAAAATGTCAGAAAAATGATGTACTGTTTAGTATATGCGTAATTTTTATTAGGTAGGGATGTTCGGTCCTTAGCCGTTTGATAAGAATTACTCTCTTGGACGAGTAAAAATTCTGAATGAAGTGACAACAAAAATTGTATCTCAAGAAGTATATGGCTTTGTTTTTTCCCTGACTGAAAATTGGAGAGCGTTATTTATCTTTGGTATGTCATTATACTCCCCCCCCCCTCCACACACACACACACACGCACGAAATTTAAACCAGTAGTATATTAGTACTGTAGATTATTGCTCAAGAAACACATACAAATTCCTTTCTCCTTTTAACCAGTTTCTCTCTCCCTCAACACACACACACACACCGCACTGTCTTGTCATAAGTCTTGGGTCCATCTTGTATTTGTGGGAGGGGGACTGGTGTGTGTTTAAATGGTTTAGCGGTTAGATAATTCGAACGATAAATCCTTTTTAAACCTTTCGGTTTCATTAAGCAAGATAGTAATCTCACACGGAATGAATGTTGTTGTTGTAGAGTCCACTGAAGAGCTTCTAGATATGACCGTATGCCTGTAGAACTGCTTTGGCAATCTCTTGAACTTTGATGGAATAGAGCTTTTCTGTAGGGTTATTGTCAATTTTCTGTAGAGCAGCGGCAATTCCTGGACAAGAATAGATAATGGGCAGGTGTTAGTTCGACTCCTGGACAGTTCATAACTTCTAGTACCGTCCGGAAGAATTTTCATGCCTTTAATAAAATGTTCCGTCCTTAGACTGGTGATGATTGTGGTTATTTCTCTATTTTCATTTATTTCGCTGATTTCATTATTCTTGATAGTTTGTTTTACCAGTCTTATTTTTGCGACAGAGTTTGCATCAGTTAGTGAGAGTGGGTGTAATTTTTGAGGTAAGTATCTTGCTTCTTTGGCTAGTCTGTCTGCTCTCTCATTGCCTTCAATATTTACATGAGCTGGTATCCATTGCACTGTACTGTTCTTATTTTTCAAATTTAAAATTGTATGGCTGTTAGTTCATAAGTGAAATCTGTGGTTTTGATTTGCATTTCCTCACCTGCAGGTAGTTATAAAAACCCCTGCTCCTCCTTGGTTGAGAGCTTCATCAGATGATCCATCAGTGTAGGCAATGACACGGTTTAGATTATTTAAGTGGTGTATAGTGTTAAGTCCTTTTCTTTTATTTACCTGCTGTGAGTCCTTTTTTGAACATGGTTCTAGGGGATTTAAGATAATCTTTGGGTTTTTTTGGTAGTTTAGTGGAAAAGAATGGCTATTTGCTTATTTCAATGGACAGGTGCTTGAAGTCTGTCTGTTTTCTAATTTCATAATCATATTGTAAAGTAGATGATCTCTTTAGTCTAGATTTTCCGGTCCAGACATCGAAAGTCCTGAGTGAGATGTGATCCTGTTGTTGACTCCTGATGCTGTTAGTGAACTTAAATGTGGAGAGCTTTCTTCTGTCTTCTAGTATGTGAAGCACACTCTTGTTGAGCTTTTAAGTTATTTGTGGATGAGACCGCACCTATAATAATTTTTGCTGCTCTTGATTGTACTCTGTCAAGCTTTTCTTTTGAGCTAGTGGAAGCTGGAGCCCAGATTGTTGAGGCATATTCCATAGTGGGTCGTATGAATACTGTATATGTAGTTTTGAGTGGCTTCGGTTTTGCACCCCACTTTGTTCCACAAAGCCTTTTGATGATATTAAGCTTTTTAAGACCTTTATTAGATATATTTGTGATATGGGTTGTAAATCTTAGTTCAGTATCTAGGGTTAGGCCTAAGTATTTGGGAGACTGTTTTTCCTATTTTGGTATTATATATTTTGATTTGCGGGTTGTAATTGTGTCTATTTTTTCTATCAGTGGAGAAGATGCCAAGTTTTGTTTTTTCTGGGATTATCTGTAATTTGAGTTCCATTGCCCATCTTTCTAAGCCTTTTATTGATTTATTTAGGGCTTTCTCAGATTGTTGAGGATTGCTGCTTGTGTGCCATATTGCTATATCATCCACATAGCATGCTATTTTCGTGTCATTTATTACGTGAGAGTGAATATTGTTCATATAGATGAGAAATAGGATCGGGCTTAGAACAGAACCTTGTGGGACTCCAGCCCAAGTTCGATGTATGTTGGAAGAAGTTCCATTAACTTTTACTTTAATTTTTCTTCCTTTCATGAAATCTGAAATCCAAATTAATGCATTCCCCCTTATTTCAGTATCGTATGCAATTTTTATTAACTTTTGTCTCCATACACACGATCGAAGGCAGCTGTAAGATCTAAGAAAATTGCTGTTGTCTTCTTTGGTGGTTTTTCTTGAAAGTCATCTATGATTGATTGTCAAAGATAAAATAATCGATCGTCTGTACTGTGTTGGGATCTGTATGCTGTTTTGTAGAAGTTGATCTTGTTATTTTCTAAGAGCCAATTCATAAGTCTAGTATGTATTATTCTTTCGTTTAGTTTGCAAAGAGTACTAGTCAAAGCTATTGGTCTGTAGCTTTTACAGTCACTAGGGTTTTTGTTAGGTTTTATTAAGGATATAATGACTGATGTTTTCAGATTTTTGGCGGTTTACCTGTATTCCAGGAAGTGTTAAATATCTTCAGTAGTCGGGTTTGGCTTTTACTCCCATGTTTTTAATCATATGTCCAAAGATAAGATTTATACAGGGTGATTTGTCAGGGTCAATTTGACTAATTGCAGTAAAGATGTCTTCAGAAGGATAGGTTCTGGATTGTGTTAGCAGATGTTTTGCAATTTTCCTGCGCCTTTTGTCTTCATTGTTGTATTGCAGTTTGCTTACTTTTGAGTAATGTTTGGCTAGAATATTTGCCATCTGTTTGTTGCTGCTATATTAATTTCCGAGGAGACTGTGTTTAAAGAGTGATCAGTATCTGGAAGTGGTGCGTTGTGTAATAATCTGATGATATTCCAGTGTTGCGAGTCTTTTTTTTTTTAGATCTCGTTTGTTGCAGAATTCTTCCCACTTTTCTTGTTTGCAGTTTGAAATTTCATCTTCAATTTTTTGAGTTAATTCTATTAACTTCTTTCTCTTCTCTATTATTTTGTTTCAACTGTTTGTTGATGGTATCTCTTTCGGTGATTCATAGAGTTGATGTTATGATCTTTCCAAAATAGAACCCAGTTGTTTATTCCTAAGTCCTCTGGGAATTGAATTTTTTGCAGCTCTTTGTATGTTGTTGGTTAATTCTAGTAGTTGCTGATCAAGTTCTTTACTAATGGGTGTTCCTGTGCAATATGTTTTCTAATAGTTGTGTGTATTTGGACCAATTTGCTTTTCTGAAGTTCCAAGATCTCTTTTTCTGTGGTTTTTAGTCTAACTGCAATTTAATGTTTGCGATCATGATTACTGATGGCATTGTTTCCACTGGGTAAGATTTGCAGTTTCGTAATCTACTGCTGTGATGTGTAATGCTGATTCTGTACCCGTTGTTTTTGACAGATATGTATTTGACTTGTTGTTTATGATTTCAAGGTTCCACTATTTGTGCTCCTTTCTGATCGAGAAGTGGGTAGCCCTAAGTTGGGCTTTTGGCATTTAGATCTCCTAAAAGGATCGTTGTATCTGATGTTTGACTTTTTTGCTTAAGTAGTTCTGTGTTATCTGGGTGATATGCATTGACTATTGTAATAATGCGTTTTGGTAGAAATATCTTGACTGCTTGAGTCTCTGTGTTACTATTTATATTGCTATTTGTAGTTGATATGATTTCTTTATATTTAATGTGTTTGGTCCGTAAGAGTATAGCTAGACCTCCGCCAGATTGATCCGGTCTGTCTTTCCTTCGTGTTGAATAGCCTTTAATTCGAAGTTTCAGATTTTGATTTAGTTTCGTTTCTTGTAGACATGCAATGTGGATGTTCTGTTTGTATAAATAAATGTTCTTAAGCTCTCCCATCTTTTTTTGAGTGCCATTGATGTTAAGCTGAAGTATGTTGAGTGTCCTCGGAGCATATTTCTCATCGAAATCCCGGACTGCAGTTCTCGACGCGTCGGCTTCCCCGGACGCGGTAGTATGATTCTGATCAGAAAAGACGCTCTTCATGGAATTTGAGTGTGCCAGAGCCCCTTTAGCCAGCAATTTTCAGGATTTTGTGCAGGCCTCACAGCTACCGTATCGGCCCGGGGTCCTCGAAGTCTCCCACTGTGCTTCACCCTACAGGGCAATCCCCTACTTCTTGCCACTTCCGCCTTGCACATGAGCAAATGCCTCGGACTTGGGGTTGAACTTCTGCAAGGCCACGGAATGAATGAAAACATCTTAAGAGAAAAAATGTTCATAATTGCGTTGATAATTGATAAGTCGTATTGCTCAGTAGGTAAGATATTGCATTTGATAACACTCTCTTTCGCTTAGTATTATATTTGCTTACCAGATAATGAATGTATTTTGAAAAACTTCACTGTTCAGAATATGTTCTTGTAAATAAAGATTCTTAAGTCGGCTAGCACTTTTGGCTAAGTGGATAGCCTCTCTCTATCTAGCATGCTATGTGTTCAGATGCAACTGTTGGATGAATGCTTTGGAGATGATGGATGAATTTCAGACTATCTGTACAAACGACCTGTACAAGCCTGTATATTGACGGCTTGAAAAAAATTACGTATTTGGTTTCTAAAGTAGGGTTTCTTTAGCGCACCCACAGTTGTTATATCCTATAAGCTTACAACTTTTTCTTTATTTTTTTGGCACTTTTATAAGGGATACCGTACTTGGTCGATATTTCCATGTATTGATTCCATTTTCTGATTCCAATAAGAGAATGCTGCTTTCAAGGGATCTTAGTATCTAAATGTAAACTAATTGCATACGTTATTTGACATTGTTAATTTCTGAATATAGCCATCAGTGCTGCTTCACTTCATATGGTAAATAAATGTTGCAATCAATTAGCAATGATTGGATTTGTTTTTAGCGACATTTATTTTTATCCGTTGATCAGCGATTCTTTTGTAATATGAAAACAGTAACCAGTAGTATTCTTATTGTATGCATATCTAAAGATTCGTCATTTACAATTTTTCTTGTATCTGAAACCTAATCTAATAGACCTTATATGATAACCCCCTCTAGTAACAGCGGCCATTTTGCTACATTCCATAAAGTAATTTATAATTAACTGTTTATACAATCGCAAGTCCTTCTTGTTGGTTCCATTTTCTGATTCCAATAAGTGGATAAGTTTGTTTCATAGCAAATTATTTCATGCAAGAAACTCAACTCATCGTCCGGTGTGAAGAGGACTGTCCCGCTTTTTTGGAAGTCTTGAAGTGGTTTGAAAAATTTCCATGTTTGATGTCTAAAGCAGGATTTCCAGGTTAGGTTATGTTAAACTAATAACAAGAAGAAGATAAGAATATAATCTAAAAAATTCTTAGACCACCTATGGTACTAAATGTACTATAGACTAACTTTCATGGATGGTAGTCACATTAAAAAAAAAAAAAAAAAATAGAAGTCTCCAATTAAATTTTCTGCTATGTTTTTAATCACGCCGGATGTTGTCAACGTTGTTTAAAATTATTTCTATTAGCTTAATGAAGCTCTTTCAAAACCATAAGAATAGAATTAAAGAAAAAAATAAAAATAAAAAGTGTCCCTGAAGACGCATCACCCATAAAAACTCTTACACGATAAACCAGATAACCTTTCACTTGACAAACTAACTAAGACAACTACTTCATCTTTTAGAGTGGTAGTTTCCAAACTTATATTTACAAGTACCTGAAGCTCACACAAAACTTTTTCGACACGAACTTAATTGGCATGCGAGTTTTTATTTGCTGTCTTTATATCATGTTACTTATTCCCGTATTAGAATTTCGGATCTCCCCAAAAATAACAAAATAATTAAAAATGAATAATAATGATGATAAGCGAGTGCTATACTGCTTATCATCATTTTTTTTAATCTTAACCTTCAAATTTCCGAGGTACGTTAGTGCTTCTGCATATCCCATAGATATTGCTTTAGACATACATCAATCTGCGATAAATGGAACTACATCATTTAGTGTTTGGGTGTCTAGAAATTAATTACACGAGGAGATTGAACAGTTTTTTGTTATCTGCCTTGAATAATCCCCGTATACTCTCCAATAAATTCAGTATTTTTTGTCCTTTCGTAAACCGTAGTAATAATAATTGTCCTTCTTGTATATCAACTATCGATTCTTGTTTTTTTTTTTTTTTTGTGAACGCTTTTAATACTGAATGAAAATCTATTGTAAATTTGGAAAATAAACTGTGTCGATCTGTGTTGAATAACTAACTAGAGAACTTTCCATATTTCAGCATTATTCAGACATATAGTCCTATTATTTCCAGACAGATTAATTTTCACTTATCTGTCTCAGCAGGTAACACTAATTATTTTAACCACTAATCACTGAGACACTTCGTGTATCATTCATTAGTTGCGTTGGATTTGTATAAATTCTGTTTTGTGCAGCTTAGCAGGCCAAATATTCAGATTTGAATATACCAAAGGTTCAAATTTTGCTATCCAGAAAACAGGTCAATCATATTTATACATCCTAAATAGAATTCCTCTTCCCAAATGAGCTTTGTTTTCCATTTGTCGAGAATCGCATATTATATCTATAAAATAGGTATAATAGTTTTATGTTTTTTCGCGTGTGCGAGACCGTCTAGACAGAAGGTATTTATGTAAATTCGTTTATGAGACAGCCCTTCATTGATAATTGAAGTAACAGTAAGACGAGATACTTTTTTGTTGGTAAGTATGAACCATTGCCGTATAAGAAATATGATCATTGTGGCATTCATACTGTAATAGTTGCAGTAGAAATCTTTCGCTCCTATTGTAAGGTGTAATAAATATTATGTTCTCCAACATCAAGTTACTTTATTACTTTCAGAGCATTTGGTGGTGGGGGGGGGATGATTTCAACAAGATATACAACTGTTGAATAATGTAAGGAATAAAAAATAAAATAAACGAGATTTAATACTAAATTGAAAAAATTAAAACAGTAACCTTAGACCTCCCACGGTACTTATGTATCGTGGGAGGTCTAAGGTTATTGTTTATAGGTTTACAAGCTTTTTTTCATGTTGGTTGCTTGAAAAAGGACGTGTGTAATTGTTAATAAATGTGCTGCAATACAGCATAGCAAATACATTGGATTACATTATCTTGTAAATTTGCGATGCTGTTATTACATGAGAGGAATTTGTTATGCATAATTAATATAAACAGTTAAAATGGTAGATATCCCGATGCTTGTGTTCCCTGTTAAACGGCACTTTCTTTGGCTATTTCCAGTAGCCTAAAAATCTTCTCGTTCTTGAAACTTATATATCCATTGGTGAAAGGGCGTCATATCTCTTACCCAATAACAATCAAGGTTCTGAAAAGCCTTTCAGCAGCCTATTAGAATACACACTGGCAAAATCAAGTGTGCAGGTTTTTAGTACTCTAGACACGAGCTTGAAGCCATCATATGTACGTACAGCAGGAAGAGAATAATAAAGTGCCATATCTTTGGTATCACTCTGTCAGCCTATAAAACATTAAATGCATTTAAGACATTCTGCATCTCCACCACTCTTCGCCATAAATGGGTCCATCTTTAAGATATTTTATCCAGGAAATAAGAAGTCATGCATAGTGAAAAGACATAACTTTCTGTTTTATTTTGAACTGCTTCACTAAGAAATACTCATCTCCACAGTGTTGCATTTTTTTTTAATTTATCGCTTTACTTGCTCCTTAAAAAACCAACTGCCGTGCATAATTGCTGGCTTTCTTGCTTTATTTTTTGATTACATTTTTTATGCTTCCCCACCCCCGGAAGGTTGTTGTAAACTATAGTACATTTGTATCGTGGGTGGACTAAGGATTTTTTTTATTTTTAAAATTAATTAATTATATATGTATATATATAATTTATATATATATATATATATATATATATATAAATTATTTTATATATATAGAGCTTATATACCGTTATATGCTAAACAAATTATGACAAAATTCGGTTCCTCTCTTTCAACGAATTTTATCCTCTTAATTTTTTTAGTATATAACGATTAAAATCTTGAGGATTATACCATAACGGCCTTTGTAATATGGAAACTGGGCCCTCTTCCCATGCTTTACCCTGTTTACTATTTACTCTGCTTTTCACGAAAACAGAGTTTACAGTCTCGAATCAGCAAGCTGGTATAGCTATCCCTAGCTCCTTGTTAAAGAGCCTTCTTAACTCATTCGTTAAAACGATAAGCAATTTACCCCTTAGTTGGAAAGACTTGTTCTACCCAGACTAGCGAAACTTTATAATGTTTTTTCTGCTGTAGTTAAGATAGCTTGTCGAAAAAGTTGAAAGTAACTTCACTTCCCGAAAACTCGATTAATTCATCTCAAAAGTAGACAAACCGCTAGAGAACATACGCTATTAATAAATAATAATGTGCTGGCTTTCATAGCATTGTTTTCTTTGGCTGCATTTCATTATCCGCAGTGTCATTGAATCAAACCATACGAAGCAGTTGATCTCTGAGTTAACACTTTCATTGCCAAGCTGAAAATTGGAATTTCGTGTGGTGGCCAAATTTTTTTATTTAGTTAGCGACGTCCACGCGATAACGCGTGATCGGCTGTTTGGTGAGAACTCGCATCGCGTGATTGGCAATGAACATGTTCAACAGGAAATCTTATTTCTAACACTGAGCAAGAGGACCGGACACACGTACGATCTCATCATCATCATCAGCAGTCATTATCGATCTAGGGCTGAATGAGGTTCTTTCCAAGATGTCTCTGTGACAGCCTGTCAGTAGCTTTTCTTCCCTATGTCACTCCCGCAAATCTGATGATTTCATCAATCCATCGTGATTTTGATCAACGTCGTGGTCGTTTTTCTTCCCGCGAAATCGAATGCAGTGATTATCTTTTCCCAGTGTTCGTCTTGTCTTGGGCAATATGCTCAATCCATTGCCACTTCAGATGTTTCATACTTTCTGTAATGTCAGCATTTGGTTTGATTTCTTAACCAATTATTTTGTGATCCAGTCTTGTGGTGCTAAGCATGCATTTTTCCATATTAAATTCCGATGTGCTTATTTTTCGAGTTTTATTTACGCTTAATAACCATGTGTCTCAGCTATGGTCAAGATAGTCAGTATGCACTAGTTAAAAACTTTCCTTTTTAGCTATAGTGTTAATTGACTTAAATGTCATCTGCAGTGTTCCAAATGCTTTGCAACAAAGCATTATTCAACTTTTGATTTCTTCCATTGTATTTTGACCCATTGATATTCGTTGTCTTAATTAAATGTAGTAATTCACGTATTTGTTTCGTCATCATCGATTTTTATTATTTCTGTTGCACCTAAAATTGATATGTCATACCATAGACTGCAAAACCTCGACCCCCCCCGTTCTATCTGTTTTGGCTCAAAATTTCCCTATCAAACCAACTTGTCTTTTTTACATACTCTCTCTCTCCCTCTCTCTCCAAACAGAGAGTTAACCACTCTGACCTCTTCAACTCTCTCTCCTTCTAAAGCTCGACTTTCTACTGTCGAAATACCCTAATAGTGAGGTCATCCTTCTCGGATGACCTCACTATTAGGGTATTTCGACAGTAGAAAGTCGTCGTCCTAATAGTGAGGTCATCTTGAGGACTTTAACGTCCAAAACTCAGATTGGCTTCCCTTCTCAAGTTTCAACGATCAAGCAGGAAAGGATGCGGAAGGTAATTAGCAATGACCCGTCACAGATCATCAGTCTCCTTACCAGAACACCTGACAACCCCTCCAATTTGCCGAAGACACTTGATCTCTTGCTAACATACGCTCCCCTTCCAAGTATACTGTGGATGCCAGTTCTCCTCTTGGTAACTCAGATCACAACCTCATACAAGGTTCTTTTGCCACAGAACCCCCTTCACGCACCAGTTCTCAGTCTCGTGTTCTTTGGCACTACAAAGGTGCTAAATGAGATGACCTCCATGACTTCTATTTCTCCTGGTTCAAACACCTGCTCAGACCGAATGACAGAAATCCTCCTCACAGGAATAATGGGCACCCCAATTTTACAGCCACCATCCCAAAAAGCGCCAACGCAGTAAAAGCAAAAATCTCTGTATATCACGAATAGCTCAAGGCCCAAACTCTAGCCGCTCACTGCCTATGCAGCTCACAACAGCTGTAAAATAATCAACACCAAATCAGATTTGGAAGGGCCGAATGCTGAAAACTCGCCTCCTGACCAAATGGCAGTCTCAACTTCTGGTCTCTTGCCAACGCCGTTGGGCGTAGCTTTTCCATACCCATGTTTCCACCACTCTTTCACATCTGGATGATACTGTAGTCATCTCACCTTAAAGACTTATTGGCATCACTCTTCTTCCAATTCCTGCATTGATGACCTGGGCAAAGTTCCTTCCCCTCCATCAAGAACTTCTCTCTCTCCGTGCCATCCATGGTCTTCCGCCAGAACAAATCCGAAGAATCCCAGGTTATAACTTAAACACAAACAAGGCGTCTGGTCTGGATGGTATCCCACCTATTGTGTTAAAAACTTACCCCCCCCGAATTAACACCTGTATGGCTTCACATGTATTAACACCTATGTGTGGCATCCTGTATGGCTTCTTCTTACTATCCAACTGGCATCTAACCTACAACATGGAAACAAGCCCGCATCTAGTCCATCCGAAATAAAGGTGAGAAAAGTCAACCAACGAACTATCGTCCAATTGCTCTCAGTCCTGTTCTCTCTAAAAGTATGGAGGTCATCAACAACCAACTCTTTTACTACCTAGAGGCCTACAACTAATCGGTGGTCAAAAGTACGGATTCTTCCACTCGCCATCTACACCACCCACCTCTGGACTCAAGCTATAGAAAAATTCGGAGAAACTCACATAGTTGCCCTCTACATTTCCATGGCATCTGATTGGATTTGGCACAGGAGCCTACTTAGCAAACTTCCATCTTATGATCTGCCTTCCACACTTTGCAACTGGATCGCCATCTTTCTCACCGATCGCTCACTACGTGTCAGTGTGGATGGTTTCCTCTTCTCAGATTTCTCCACTAATGCAGGAGCACCCAGGGCACCGTTATTTCGCCCACTCTCTTCCTCTTGTATATAAATGACCTGCTTTTACAGAGTTCCAGTTCTGTCCATAATTTTGCCGATGAAAGGACACTACATTCCTCCTGTTCATTAGAACAAACATTATAGTACTTAAGTATTAGAACTCACAAGATCCACCATTACCAGTGGCCTGAACTCCGATCTCCTAGCTATATCCCAGTGAGGGAAGGCAAACTTGTGGAATTCAGTGCCACCAGAACTCAGTCCTGTTTGATCTCTCGCAAGAAAGAACTCGAATCCCTCTTCTCTTACCTTCAATAATACCCAGATATCGAAACACAACCAGATTTCCCATCTTGGACTGACCTCTACCTCCGACCTTTCCTGGCACAAACACATTTCAACTATAGCTTCTTCAGCCGCCAAAAAACTTAGTGTACTTTTTCGCGCAAGACACTAGACTCCGCGCAAAACTGCACACCTTCATAGCTGACTACACATATCCCAAATCCACCCAACCATGGGATATTTCCCCAAGATTTGGAGTGATGCACCAAAATCCTCTCTAAGATTGCTCGATTCTATCCAGAAGAGAGTAATCCGTTTAATTCATGATCCCTCTCCCAAAGACGTTCAGTTTCTGCTTTTTGCCTCTTCTACAGATAGTTTCGTTTAGAGTGCTCTGCTGAATTGGCCACTATTATTCCTCCACTTTCGTCCAAAATCATTAGAACAAGAGGCACTGCTAACCAGCACCCATTTACAGTCCATCCTGAAACTTACCGAACCAACTTTACTACTTCCTTTTTCATGTGATCTACTTCTATTCTTTGGAACAGCCTTCCCAACTCTGCCCTCTCCAAAGAATGCAACCTTCAGCTGTTCAAACAGAATGAGAACAGAGTTCTCCTGTTTTATTATCCTATTGCTTGCACACGGTACTATCTGCTGCGTCTTGTGACATTTCGTGTGTGTGTGTGTGTGTGTGTGAAATACAAAAATAAAATGAAAAGGTATTCAACATAACTTGGGTCTTCTTTAGTTGATCTTTAACCTAGTTGTTTTGCTAGCAGTTTGTAATTCACAAAAACGAGTCTTCTGAAGTCCACGTGGATGTGAAAGCAAAGATAGCTATGTCATTTGCAAAACGTAAATGGCTTAAATAATTCCTGTTTATCTTCAGGTACTTTTTTTCCTAATCAGGAAGGTGAATTAAACATGCTACGAATGGTTTCGAGGATATTTTATGATAGCCTGTCTTATGCCGCTCTGTATTTTCACACTGGGGGTGTTTCTTGAAATTATTATAATCTCAGTCGTTGCGAGCATTCGCATTGTAAGGTTTAAGTATTAACATGTCGATTGTACAGTCACACTTAATGAGTAACCCACGTGTTGAGGTGGACAATCATTGTTTCCCACTCCTCTCCATTGTCCTCCACTCTCCATTGTTTTCTACTCCTTGTCCATCTTGTCTGTTAAAAGTGTTAAACAGAGAAGATGGACAAGACGATTGCACTTACATATATCGTACCCTATCCTGTAGTTGGAGAATTCTAAAATCATTTCAGCAGATAAAAGAAGCGTTGAGTCGTTCAGGCAGAACGATGTTTTATCGTTCCCTTGGAAATGAATTAATAATCGATATAGCAGTTCAGAATATAAAAATGCTTTCTCAAGATATAACTTCTTTACCTCCAACTCTCGACTCTCTTTCTTAAAGCATATTTCAACTACAAATTTTATTTTGCTTTCCTGTTCCATCTGTTTATGATCTCTGTGTGCTCGGTTTTGTTTGCACTTTCTGAACTTGTAGAACAGGTTGATAAATTTCAGTGCTATTAGATACGACTGGGTATCTGATTCCAGAAAAATCTCAAGGGTTTGAAAATTGAGAGAAATCGACTTGTGACTGGGAGTAGGTTGTATGCAGTAATACTGTGTTTCAGAGGTAGCTGTTGCAGTTGGCAATCAGAATTTTTTGATAGTCTAGTTTAACTCATTCGGAGGAAGTGTTTACATGGAAGACTTGCAAACTGGGATTGGTGCTAATAGATAATTTGCATTAAACTAATTCGAAACAACATTTAAAGAAACAGCCTGCTATTAATTGAAAACTGATAAAATTTAGTAATAAATAAAATATGGTGTAAATTGCCTTTGTGATTCTGGAGATAATTCCAATATCTCTTACGAAAATTGCCAGTCATTCTTTAGAATGTTTTTCAAGACACGCTTAGCGTGACTTCGTAAGTTCTGTGATCGTTCAGGAAATGAGGTTATTATAAGATCTGCAGTTTTATTGTCATGACGATAAATAATACTATATTACTTTCATATTTCTGTATTGATTACAGGCAGAGTGAATTATCCCTATGGCTGTTTTAATATCAAAACGATCCGAACGTTTACACATTGGATGTTATTAATAGTATTCCAAAATCCAAACTCGTAATCTAGATTGGACATATGTTTTTCAATGTAAAAAATGTCCATTTTATGTTTTTCTCACCACGAAAGGCATTAAACCTCCGCCCATTGAAGGTCATCTATCATCTGAAGACTTCCATAAACATGCATTCCACAGGAGGATTCGAACACACAGCCTGTTGGTAGTAAAATGGAGATATCTACTTTGCTACCCACACTGCTGTTTGATCCGATCTAAATATATCTTTCTTGGTATTTACTGTTTGGAAGTGAAGTACACATTTTTGGAGCACAGCATTCACAGTCGGAAGTTGGGATTTATAAAGCTCTGAAAGATGTCAGCTAGACGTATGAAAATAAGGAATGGACATAAAATTGTGCAGGGAAAAAAAAAGCCTGCAGAATCTGCTGAGCAGCTTAAAGGTTTCAGAGGGACTTGATTTTGAGGCGTCATAACAGTCAGTCGCTGTTGTGTGATATAGCAAGCAGTTGGAGATAATTTCAAAAGTAGTTTCCTATTTGTCCATAAAATTCTATCGATGAAGTGAACGGGCGTGAGCTTGAGAATGAAATACATTAAAAAAATAAATAAATAAAATCCGTAAATAATTGAATTGAGAATGCCATCTCTGGAATCAATCGGTGTGGAATATATTCAAAAATGAAGACTGGATATTTTGTATTCAAATGTTTTTGGATAAGGAACAATTATAGTGTATGCATGTCTGTCGACATAATGTTTTCTGCTTCTTTTTTTTGTTGTTGTTATTGAAAATATATTTTCAAAGTGTTGACATAATAGTGTTCAACATTATTATTATGTCGACAATTAGGTTGAGGTAGGTTGAACTTCAAATTAAACTTCGTATTTTTTACGTAGATTATCAACGAGAATATATCAAGGAAAATTATAGAGAAATATATGGCATATAGTACGCAGAATGCAGTGTTATGTACGGTACAAGCACACATTTAAATTACTGTAAAATACTTCTCTTTTCAGTTAACTTATCCGTTTGGGTTGACAATTTATCTTTGTATTGATTTTTAGCATCAGTATCTCTCTCTCTCTGTAAGGTGAACACATGCGCGCACATATACACACATACAGCGAAAGAAATCCAGTAGTGGCTGCTGACGTAGAATAAATACGTCTCTCTGTGTAAGATTCCTGAGCACCAGACAACAGAAGGAGCAAGCTTGAGCGCGTTCATTATTATTTCTTTGTAGCTAGCGAGAAGTTGTTTCCTTTCGAATTTTTTTTTCTTGTTGTTCTACTTTGAACTGGCATGCGACTTCATTTTAAAAGCAGAATTTCTCTTTGCTACACACACACATACATATTTTCTGCAGAACAGTCCCGAGTGAAATTTGTTATGATCACTATAAAAGAAAGTCTGTTACTTATATTTGTTTGTTTTTTTAAACACGATTGTACTTACATGATGTAAAGTGCGCTGTTTTTACCAGACAGATTTATGACAGTACTAGTGTCTTTATTCAGATTTGAAAAATTAATATTGATTTGTTAATTAAAATATACTCCATTAAGATTTCAGAGCTCTACAAAAGTTAACCCTCTGGAGGGAAGTTGTTATTTCGGATCGTATTGTTCGGAGGTTATATTAGCATTAAGTAATGCGCAGTAGTCAGAACCTGTGCACATGGGTTTATATATTATAGTTTTTCCAGAAAAAAAATGCACTTTGAATGAGATGCTAATTATTTTACACTCTTCTTCTTCTTCTGCTGCTTGTAACACTTAAGTAGGGTCGCTGTTTGTAGTGAGTCTCCTCCACAACCTCCTGTCTTGGGCTGTAGCCACATCCAAGTTCTTCATCCCCAAGTCCTCCTCCATCTCTTCTTTGCCCCCCCCGCGCTTTCTCCTCTGCACATGACCTTTCTTCCCACATACTCTTCCTCCCTCCTCATCACATGACCAAACCATCTCAACCTTGCCTCCTGTATCTTTGCTCCTAAATTCGTAACTTTCACCGTTCCCCTTACATAGCCATTTCTCAGACGATCCTTTCTGGTCACCCCGCACATCCACCTAAGCATTCTCATCTCCGCTACCTCCATCCTGCTAATGTTATTTTCCTCAGGGCAACAGTTTCCATAGCATAAGTCATAGGTGGTCTCACTACTGTCCTGTAGATTTTGCCTTTTAGATTGATCGGCACCCTCTTATCGCATAGCACTCCAGCCATCTCTCACCAGTTCCTCCCTCCTGCTTGTATCCTGCATTCCACTTCTTTCTCAGCCTCACCATCCTCTTTCATTGTTGAACCTATGTATCTAAAGTCACTGACCTTCCTGATGATATTTCCTTCCAGCTCCAGATCTGTCTCCTGGCTGCCATCCACGTTGCAACACATATACTCTGTCTTACTTCTCTTCAGTCTCATACCTCTCTTCCAGTACTTTCCTCCATCTTTCCAGTTTAGCTGCCACTTCTTCTCTTGATTCTGCACACAGCATGATGTCATCTTCATACAACATAGTCCAAGGCGCATCTTCTCTCATCTCCTACGTCACCACCTCCATCACAATATTAAACAGGAACGGACTTAATGCTGACCCTTGATGCAAGCCAACTATCACGTGAAAACTTTCTGACTCTCCCAGGCAGGTCCGAACTCTTGTCTTCACATTTCTGTACATCTCCTGTACATATTTCTCCGGTACCTTCTTCTCCCTCAGACACCTCCAGACTTTTTGCCTTGGTACCCTATCATACGCTTTCTCCAGATCAATAAATACCAGATGTAGCTCCCGTTGCTTCTCTTGAAACTTTTCCATCATCTGCCGCAACCCAAAGATAGCATCTGTCGTCGATCGACCAGGCAGGAAGTCAAATTGCTCCTTTGCAATCTCCACCTCCTTCCTCAGTCTTCCATCAAGAACCCTCTCTAGGATTTTCATTGCGTGGGACATCAACTTTATTCCTCTGTAATTCTTAGTCTTGTGCATCCCCTTTACTCCTGTAGATGGGGACAAGAGTACTTTCCCTCCATTCCTCGGGTATATTTTCCTGTTGACAAATTAACAGGTCCCACAGCAGGTCAATTCTTTCTTCCCCCAGTGCCTTCTATGCCTCCACTGGGATCCTGTCAGAGCCCACCGATTTTCCATTCTTCATCCTCTTTATGGCCTCCTTCACTTCCACTCTACTAATGTTCTGCACCATTCCTTCATAACGCTCCCCATCTTCTCTGTGAGTCCTTGCATTTTCTTCATTCAAAGTATATTCTCCGTCTGTTTCTTATATCCACGTCCCTCCTTAATACCCTTCCTCCAGAGTCTTTGATCTGCTTCACATGTACGATGTCTTATTTCTACATTTTGCCAATCAGTAAATCTTTCTCTGTCCTTCCTTTGTTTCTAATTGATCATAAAGGTCTTATATGCCATGGCCTTCGCCTGTGCAACAACTCTCTTGGCTTCTCGCTTTTTCTCTCTGTCCCCTTCCACTCTTGACTCGTTCCCCCTTCTGCTTTGCCTTCCTCTTAGCCGTCACTGCTTGTACATTATGCTAATTATTTTGCACACTCAATGCAAATACTTCGACTATTGTTGCCTCACATCATGCATCAAAATTCTCGAGATGCTTACAGTATATTCGAGGTGAATAGTTTGCATTCTTTCTTTGAAGGGTTTTTTGTTTACTGAGATTACATTCTCGTTATTTTTCCTTTCCCAATAAAACTAACTACGTAACTCCATTGCAAAGAATCAAATTACAAGCAAACAAACAAAAAATCCTACGGGTAACTTTGTGCCCACCGAATAGTGGCTCGTTGCCTTATTTACACTATCACCTTTTATAATTATGGGATAAAAAGTGAAGGCAATCACGGAATTAGTTTAAACGGCGAACGCTACTCTTTTCAATTCTTAGTAGCGAGCGTTTGGCAATAACTCGTCCCTACCGTGGGTTAGTTTCTCTGTTGTGAACCTTTAGCGCCATTTGTTCGTGCACTTTGTGCAGTAATGCTTCAGTACTTTTTTTTCCTTACTTCATCTCAGCCATAGTACTTTTTCACTGTTTTTTTTTATCGAGTATTCTCTCCCATTTCTTTCTGTTTTTCTTTAATGTTTCGGAATTAGATTGAAGGTGTGTACAAATCGTTTGCAGTCTCAAATACCGTTACGTTATTGATTTAAACTCTTTCTTTGTATTTCCCCCCTGCTTTTCTGTATTTGGGTATCCATTTCTTGGGTGAGGAAATGAGGTTTCTTGCAGAGATTGCATTCAGTCTTTTTCCCACTTTCCTTCTTCGTTGTACTAGAATTTTATTTTACAGCTCTCGAACAAAATTTTGTTTTGTTCAAAATTGCTGTAGTTGGATATTTTCCTGTTAATTTAATTACACTCCTGAGACTGTAGTGTTTAATGGCGCTCCACTAACTGCACATTCAGAATTTCTTACTGAAGTAAGTTATAATTCAGTTGTAGTCTTATATTTTAATCGTATTTGATTATTCTCTTTTTCGTATTTTTAGTCCTTTGATCTTTATATCCATGGAATAAAGAAAATACAGTTTTACTTAAAAGTTACTTTGCCGTTTTGTGTTTTTGTTAACATTGTTGTGCACTACGGTTTGCAACGAATAAGAGTTCAGTGGTGTATTTAATTGGGAGAGATGTTTAAATTTAGCCAGTCTGTATCTGTATAACCTTTTAAGATTCACGTTTTCAATTATTTTTCTAGCTCCCCCCCAATGCTCTTAATCCATGTTTTCAGTCTGTTAGATTTTCATGCCGGTTTCTTTTAAGCTTATAATTGTTTGCTCTTAGCGTTTAAAATTGCTATTCCCCTTTAGTTTTATTTATATAAATAAATAAATAAAAGCATGTGCTAGACCTTTTCACAATAAAGAAAATTTATGGCAAGTGCTCTGATCGGATCAGCACATAAAGACGGAACTTGGCAATTAAATGGATTGCTGTAATGCAATCAATTTGAGATGAAATGACACATTTAGCGTGCTTAGAGCAGTGGCAGAGAAAGGTAAATAAGGGTACATCTTTGAAAAACTTTGTAACATTAAGTACTACATTAGCGACTTGTAATATTGCTGCTTTACTTTAAATAATGCAAATAATGCATTAACAGTTAGGTAAAATTGGATACTCAAACAAAGCCGTTAAGTAGTTCATGCAAATGCAAAATTTCAGAGTGTTTTTTTATGTTCAGAATATTCCCCAGATAAAGTATTAGACAAATCTATGTCAAAGAGGCAACTTCGTTTTACTTAAAGGAAGATATTTGAATAGTATTTCGATCTACTGATGCCGTTAGTTATTGGTATAACTAGTGTTGAAAATTGGCATATTAATTGGGTTTAAATTAGAAGCGACTAGATTTCCTGATTTTAGATGTTTTACAATTAAATAAATTTGGAAGTGAAAGGATTTCTAACAAGAGAAGCATCGACGTTCGGAACGAAAACTGAGGGTTTTGGTAAAAACTTCTTTAAAAATAAAAGAAATAACAATAAAAAAAAAACCTCAGTTTTTGTTCAGAACATCGATGTGTCTCTTAGAAATCCTTTCACTTCCAAAGTTTAGACATGTTAAGTAACCATGTAATACAGGTGCCAGACATTTTCCCAGTACAATAAACCGATCTTTAAATCTCATGCATTTTGTGATGTCAGATGAATATGAATTGGTCGTGCGGAGATGTATGACTCAGCAACGAATATAGCAATAACTTTTTCTTCTCGTTTTGCACCAGAACAGACAAGGATTTATGTAAGGTCACTTTGACTAGCAGCGGTGTTGATTGTAATCGTGTATATGAAACTGGCTAAAGAGGAATGGGGATTGAGGAGGGGAAAAGGTCATGTTTTTCTAGCATATGAATTAATCAAAAATATCGGGTACAGAATAAGTTTTGTAGGAAAATAGTTAACAATTTCGAAGTGACAATCGTAAGATATTTGGTAACTTTTGGAAAAGAAGGGGATAGCTTAATCCACTCGTTTTTGTTCTGTGTTGTATTGCAATATGAACGTATTAAAAGAATAATCTGCTGCAATCTGGGAACGATCTCATGCATCTAGGGGGGGGGGGGATGTTTGCCGTCTGGTCAAATATACAAGTATTAGTGATCGTTCTTATTGGCAGCCAGGATCTGATGTCCGCAGTGCACCATGAATCAAACTCTCCTCAGCACCAGTCTTGTCTGGAGATGCGACTCATTGAAGAAGGCCTTGCATATGCTTAGCATTGGGAAGAGGAAGAAGTTACAGACATTTAGTATATACGATATGTATCATTGGGGAACCAAGGGAAAATCAGGTTCTTGGTTTAGAATTCTTGTACTACTAGACAGAACATCTACAAACTATTCAGAAACATCCTTTCCAAAATGAATCGAACAGTGGAAGGATCATTCAGGAAATTCGTATTTTAAATAAGAAACACGGATCTCCTAATTTGTAGCAAAAACAGTGCACTTGGGTTTCTTTGCATTCTTATTCAGTGTGCTTTTTCCTAAAAAAAATCTTGTTCGGATATATTTGATTAGTCCATTTATTTTTATATAAAAGATAAATGGATTTGATGATTATTTTTTTTTTCACATTTTATTGCTTTCAGTCTGTAGCCTTGCATGGATAACAGTAATAGTCACTGCGAAATCTTCGTTTCTCCTGTTGTACGCAGTTCAGTTTTTCGGCACGTAAAACAGTCTAATAAAATCTCAGTCGAACTTCCTTTAATTATTTGCTAGTCAGATGCCTGTCGTATTGACGCATCTTGATTTACTTTGTATTTAGTAGGCTTTTGGTAAACACTCTAAAAAGGCAATGCAGGTAACTGACAGATGTAGTAACTGAGCACGTGCATGAAAATCAAGAAAATGCTTATCATTCTGATACAGTAGAGTATTTTAGTTTTTATTCCACTGTGCTCGATCTCATTCTTGTCAAATATCACGAGAATAGGATAGATAAAATTTTAGTGGAATTTTTATTTCTAAATATTTTCCATTTTTTTTTTTTTTTGCATTGCTTTTATATTTAAATAAAGTCAATTAAGGGACATCTATGAACTAAAAGAAGCTAGTGCACAGATTATGGTGGCTGTTAGAAGAAAGAAAAGAAACATTTTCAGATTTAGACGAACGGTTTTCTCTCTCTCTTCGCAGTTAAATCTGTAAGTTCGCTCGCTTTCGTTTGGCAAAAAGAAATAAAAAAAGAAAAGAAATGGTGTTTGAATCTAAGGTAATGAGATAGCACTATGGTGATTTGAAGAAAAATGCAGATAATGGTATTAAAGTAGTCCGGTAGGAAATATACTTCAACAAATGCATTGCTATTATTTGTTTTCTCGTACAAATTATCTCAGCTACCGCTAGTATGCCAACAAGGCAGATTACAAATGAACTTCAATGATCTCACCGAGTATAGGGAATATAGGGAATATTTCTTGTTATCATAATTGTAATTCAGTAATTGGTTGCTTCTAAATTGTCCTCATATGTGAGCAAACGCGAGGTTTGGGATGTTGGTGCGTCCGCGTTTGTCGAAGTTACATAAAATCGACCCACCATACACCCACTACCCTTTATAAAAGTGTTTTCTAGCTTGGAAACGCATGTTTGAATATGACTTGGAAGTATTATAGAATCCGAGTCGTAATATTTCATTTTATTCAAAATTAATATTGAATTCGACATCAGTGTCGAATGGATGTTGTTGCTATCTCGCTCTTCTGTTAAGCCAAAATAGTAATTTTGAAATATTTCAAACATTTCACAACCTGCTTTGAACTAGATGCAATATCCATGTAGGGCGTATTAAATCTGGTTTAGGTAGTCACTGTGGACTTATTGGATATCTGCTGCTTGTCGGTGCATTTAAGTGAAACGCGTTTTCTATTGATTTGTTCAACGTTATACAAGACGAACTGATCTTGACCGTTATTGCATTCCTCCGCTCTGTCTTGTAGGATTTTACTGCAGATTAAATGCCACACATTCTTTGGTAATGAATGTTTGTCTTTGGGCGCATTTTATGCCACTTATGACGTGAAATTTTTTAATAAAATGGACTCTAATTCAAAGGAAAAATGTGATAAATCATTCCTCTTTTCAAATGTTTCAGCCATTTATGAGCCCTTTTAGCGATATATCAACTAGTTAAAGAGCTCAATAATGTGGTTATACCAGATGGTTACGGTATATTATTGAACCGATGGAGTTGTGATGCCCTAATGATGATAATAATAATGGTCCATATTTATAACAGTTTGTTTGTATACAAATAATGATACACTGTTTGTGTATCATTATTTGAAACTATCATCAAATTTTTCATCTCCTTGAATTTTACGCTAGCAAAAGAAATTCCAGTATGTTAGTGGGGAAATTTTTTTTTTCCCCCTTTCAGTGAAATGGTGCATAAGCAAACGCGCATGAATGTGGAATCTCCACAATCACATATACAGATACGTAACTTACATTATATTATATTAACACATATACTTGAAATAAATTATATTATATAATGAAGAGGAAAAGATTGACCTAAGAAAGTATTTTAGGACATTATTTTTAATCATTAATTGTAGTATTGTTATGTTATTGCTGAAAATTCAGAGGGAAATTTATATTCTCGACATTTAAAATAATGTAAGTCATATATTCGGTTTTAAATTGCCAAAAATAACCCGCTTCCTTAGTAATTTGCTCACTTTTTTTTTAGTGGGTAAAATAGTTGAGAAATATATTGCCTTAATCGGTTGAGCAATGCCACCTGAAGAAGCTTCGCGGGGATTTCCCCTTCAACTCTCCTTTTAATTTTAGCCTGATTAAGCTGAATATCTGGAGATTTTTAGCAAAATAAGTAACAACTATATTCCAGATTGACTTCAGTTGAATAGGTATACAATGTATATCTTCAAGAAGAGGCTGTGACAACACATTTTTGGGTTTTTTTTTTCTTTTCCGCTATTTTCAAAGTACTTTATGGTTTTTGTTTAATTGTACTTCATAATTCGACACTTTGTAAGAGCGATATATATAACTCTGTCGAGTAAAAGTGGCCGATCTATAATATTCATTTAGAAACAGTGTTATAGTAGGTCGAATTTTAGCTCGAATGATTCTTGTAATAAGAATAACAACGCTACAATGCTTTAGTCATTGCTGTGACACACACACACACACACACACACACAAGAACAGTGCAAGTTGAGGTAAGAATTGTGGGGTATTTTTAGAACTGCAGTAAGTTTCCTGACGTTCTATTTGAGAAATAAAGTGAGGGGGAAATTATATTTCCGAAACCCTCAGATTTTAAAACTGCTTTTAAAATAATTGGTTAATAACCGACTAGCATTAGCGTTTTTGCTAGTAATAGATAAAATAAATTATCCTAGATAAACAGATAAAATAAATAAATGAAATTAATTAAAATATCCATTTTTACGTAATGGCATATAATTCTAAAATCGAAACTCAGCTACAATACAAAACAATTCACAGAAATTTTGAATTCAGATAATATGGATTTTGATAATTGACTAACACTTAATTTGAAGTCTTGCAGATCTCTGCTCTCTGTAACCAGTCAGCGAACTTTTTTTTCGTAAATAAAGAGTGAGCCGTGTCCATTCAACAATTCACACTCCATGATCTAACACTACCATTCCTTCTTTCCGAAGGGACGGAACGATTCGTTTCAAAATGCATGTCTTTCATTTGCATAAATATCTTAAGATTGTCATGTAAACGAAGGAAGAAATAAAGATAACACTTGACAGACATTGTTCTCCTGATCTTAGCATAGCTAGGACATCCGTTTCGGGATTATTCCATGTGGTAAATCTTCTCGTTCGTGCTCTTTGAATCATTTCTCTCAACGAAAGTATTATAAACGGGACTTTGTTTTTCATCCCAGTTGCTACTTTCTAGCATTAAATGTTATCTGTTGTCCCAAGAGGCGAGCGGATCCAGCCTGTAACAAGAAAACCACATCCCTGTGAAGTCTGTTCTCAGATATCGGGACCAGATTTCGATGATTGCGAAGGTGAAGATTACCTCACATGTCGTTTACTGCGATTCCATGTGAGTCCATTTGAGAAACTTCTTCAAACATCAATGAAGATGGCTCCTTTGCCGCTGAGAGCTGCTATCATTTTGCACAATACTGGTCTCCAATCCCCTAAAGAAAATTCTCGTAAGGTTGTATGTGTTGTCGAACAACGAAAATTTCCCCTGCAGCTTTTTTCCCTTTTGAACTGCACTGTTTATCAAAAATATCGAAGGGCTATTTTAGTCACAAGAGGATTAGCTTCAATCCACAACACATTGTCGCCGGAGACGCTTTTCGTGCCGATAATATCACAAAGAGCGTCCTTTGCATAATACATAGTCTTTGCCTTTCTGATTCTATCTTTCATCTTTTGCTTTCTCTTTCACCTCTGTAGAAGTCGACGACATCGATTTTCTTTAAAAAATAAGAATTTTCAAGGAAGTCGAGCATTTATACATCATTCTTACTCGCGTCGTTGTATGATAGCAAAACTACGATGGCCCTGAACGCTTGCATATTAATCTGATTTGTGATGCGTAAGCATTTTCAATGATTTGTCTTGTATTATTAGTCAACCACATGTCTTCTTGCTGCTAACTCTGTCTTTAAAGAAAGCTTTGTGTCTGTTCTCTAGTCGACTTTATGTTTTACCAATTTTTCTTTTGTTTATAGCAACGGTAAATTATTTTTTTTTAAATTTTTTTTTATAAATGAAATATATTTAAATGATTTTGGATTTAGCTCATTGATTTAAATATTTATAATCGAAAAAAAATCCATTCTCTAAGGATTTATATATATATATTTGTATATTTTTCATAATATTTTGGCATACATTATCGTAAATTGGTCATAATTAATAATAAAGGTTAAGGTATGCTCACTTAATTTCTCCTTTGTAGCTGTAACTTCCAAGGCAAGTGATATTTTGAAAACGAATGGAAGCATGGATTTAAACCTATAACAAAGTCATTCCGTTAGTTTTTGCTTTGCGTACATATCTTATTGAATGTCTAGTTTCTGTAATTTATACTTTTACAACACATTTAAAAATTGGAGGCTGTGATAGAAGTGCAGGCTTATATTTTTTTTTACGTGTGCACACATCTGTTAGGAACGACACAGCATCGCTCGTGCAGTGGGCTGTGATGATAACCAAGGTATGTTCTTCTTTGTTTTTCTGTCTTCAAACGTTCGTTTCACTAAATAGGTTTAGGTAAAATGCATGTGTTTTGGCTTTTGTGATGCTGATTTGGAGAGAAAACCAGAAAACAACAACATCTATTGTTACTTTAACTAATGCATCTCGTTTTATATGAAAATCATTTTATATCGTATTTACACTTACATTCAGTCATAAGACAATGTCCTCACCCTTTAGATCTTCCGATATCTGCTCTATCATTACGAGAAGGTGTTACAATACTGATAGATGATGAATTTTCTGCTTCCGGTATGGATAGAAAGTCATTTATCGTGAGGTGAAAGCATTCATGAAGTTGTCAATTGACCTTAGAAGAAATTACACGATCCTCATAGCGACGTGATTTTATCTAAGCAATCGATACTGTTTGGATTTCGTCTTCAGGAATGGAACGAAAATTTCCGATTTTCGAAATTGAAACAAAATCCTGGTATTGAGACCGTGAATAACAGTCTCAATATCCTTGAGGTAGCGGCCTTTTTCTGGAGAAATGAAAAAACATCATTCATGTGGTCTACTCTGCTGAGGATAACATAGGAAACCTGTCTTGGTCTGTCCAGTCCTTGATGTCTAATAAAACTGGGATTTTTACCAGTGGAGAATCAAAGCCTTAAGTATATTCTTTGTGAGCTATCTAGTTCATTCACATTCTCTACATTTCCGCTTGAGACAGCCTAACTCGCCTTCACCTGTGGAGCTTTTATAAAAGTTGCTTGCGTCCTAGACGAGATATGAACCGATATCTTCTCATCCAAAGGATCAATACATAATACCAAGATATGGAGCCAAAAAAAAACCCTTCATTATCATACCAAAATAATAAAATATTAAAATCACGTGAAAATATACTTACGGCATATCTTAAACCAGTGCATTCACGCTTCATTTCCTTTTTTTGTTATTTATTTTAAATATTCCAAGAAATGTTTAACGAAGATTTGTGTGAAGGGATCTTTGTACACTTGGATAAGTGGACGATATACGGGTGTTATGTCTGTTTAAGACAAACCTAACAGAATAATTGCTACTCACATACCGCCATTCTTTATGGAACATGTCAAAGGAGTATCGAATGTCCGTTTGAAATGCATTCTGTCTAATTTTCTCTAATTTATGAGTAAGTGTACAGGTCATTACCTTGCTAATTATGTAAATAGTAATTCAGATGATTGTCAGTGTATTAAGCAATAATCATTTGATCCTGAATTCGGATGTTTCTGTAATCTATTGTGAATTGCAGAACGTACACGATCGCAGATATAGTTAATTAGATTCTAATAAAAGCTTCCTGTTTAGAAGCGATACTCTAGGCATGGCTGATTACGATGTGCACGCAAATAATAAGCGTGGCCGATCTTGTCTCTAACTGTGGACTACATAGATATTGTGGGCGCATTTTAAGACAACACTCTTTGTTAAGTTCTCGTTCCAATGAATGCTCAAGAACTGTCTGTATATCCAGCAGCTGTGTGCACAGAGGCATGATAGAAAATGTCTCCCCTCCCCATTTGTATCCGAGCTGTCTTTCATCTGCTGTAATGAGTGTGCAAATCACTCGGTGCTTCCTGAGTGCATGGAGAAGACGTAATCTCTCTCTCTCTCTCTCTCTCTGGTTTCTGCCTTAGTTTCTGCCAAGTCGTCGTATCCTCCCCCTGACTGTTAATCTTGTTGAATAATATGCTCCACGCTATGCGCTCCTCTTTGCCTACGTGCTTCAGATTAAGCTATTTAAGGGACAGACGTTTATATGTCCCTGTCATGTTTGGTGGCTGCAGAAAAATGTAAGATCTCCATTTGGGAGCTCTAAGTAGTCATCACAATAAATGGAACGTTCTGCTTTTCCACTTGGCTTCATTTCTGCAGAAATTGAGAACTTCGCTACATAAGAATTTTATTTTTTAATATCTAGGAGTTAATCTTTAACCAAAGATATTTTGAAAAAAAAATCATAAAAGGAGAAATAATAAAAAAAAGTCTTTTGTGCAAATTTTGGCAACAGCATATATATAGTAGTCAGGCATTTAAATGATTTATTGCAGTTTTAGATGAGCTGAGTAACTATTTTGATCTAATTAATATAGTAATGATAAAAGAAAAAAATCACGGTTAAATTTCCTCCCATTAAACAAACGATGAAGCAGAATGTAATTCCGTAAAACAGATTTTTAGGTCTTAAAATTCCTTCTTTTCAATACATTTTCGGTGCATCGGAAGTTTTGGTAAAATATTTTGCCAGGATATATTTCGTTCATATATCTCAGTATAATTATTTTCTTTCCGATCTGTTTTTCATTGTTCATTGATATATATACTAATGAATCAAAATGTTATGACCATCCAGCCTCTTTCCGCCAACCAGCAGTGTTGGACAAAAACAGGTCGATGGTGGCGGTGTCCTGGTATGGAGATTATTCTCATGGATATCACTGTGTTCTCTCATCGCTATTGAACATAATTCTTACCTGTGGATTGTTTCGGACCAAATATTGCCCTACATGATGACGATCTTGTCCGATGGATTTAGACTCTTCCATTAAGACATGTGACAAGATTCACTTTGTGCTAACATGGTTCGAACAACATATCCAATTATTCTGTGCTCCCCTAGCCGCCTTATTCTCCCGATTTGAATCTCATCGAACATATGTAGGATCATGTGGAACGCAACATCTGCCTATCAACAGTGCCTCGCTAGGTCTCTGACCTACCTGACGTGTAGGTGGCCCAGAATACTTAGGACGCCTTCCATAGTATAGCGGAATCAATGCCAAGACAGATGCAAGCGGTTATCTCGGCCGTGGGGGGGAGGGGTGGCAAGCACGCTACTAGCTAGATATTAATATATTTTATTTGCGCACGTTTCTACCTGTTTGGTACCATATTTAGTACAGAGCATAGTTAATCCAACAAATAACATCAGCTTATTTATGTTTTTTGCATATTTGCATGCGTTTATCATTGTGTTACTTAATGTACTAAATAGAAGTAACACATGAGACTTCTATTTAGTACATTATTTTATATTATAAAGAGAGCCTATAATACTTCTTTTTGGCGAATTAAATTAATAGAAATAGGGAATATTATAAACTCTTCCTTGTAATCGTGATGTAGCCTGACATATCTGCCTCCATTCGAGTTATTCATTCCGAACGATTTCGAATTTTAATAACCTGTTATACTGGAGGACAATCAGTTTATGTGTAGTAGAAATAATATAATAAACATGTTTTAAAAACGTTCACTCGGTATATTTTATTTGGTTCTTTTTAATTAACTTAACACTTTGCCTGTCTGCGCATCATATATGATACACACAGCAATAACTTCTGACGCAAAACTATTCCTACTAATTATTGAAAAAGAGAGTCTAAAATACTTCGTTTTGGCGAAGTAAATTAATAGAAATGGGAACTATTATGAACTCTTCCTTAATTAATAGCCTACTGTATAGAAACTTATAAAGTTTCGAAAGATAGACCAGAGAGCTTATGAGAATACAACTCTCGGCATCGGAGTTGCCCTGGACTTGCACTACTTAAAAGACATGAGCTTTTCTCAGGAAGCCGTAGTAAATAACTGCAATAAATTACTAACTATTATATTAAATGTTAAGTAAATTAATTAGTAAATTATTAACTAGTAAATAATTTAGTAAACGTGTGTTGTTATGTATCAGAAAATACGCTTTCATAACATTAGCACACCACTGTATATTGAGTGTGAATAGCGTGTATTTGCTTTCCTCCACATCAAGATGGTTTCGACCATATCATCCCTGATAGCAATTTCTAAATCAATTCTGAAGCTAATATATCCTTAGGGAGTCACGTTAGCACTATCTGGAATTATATTCTATGGAAATATAGAGAGGATCAATTACGTAGTTATTTATCAGGCAGACTCATTCGCGTTAAGCTCCTGCAAGTTTGCGAATTCTGCTGGATTTTCCGGAAGTCTCCCGGTTCTCCTACGTTGTAGCGTAATTAGCAGCGCTCTGTGAAAGAATCTTTTGATCATAAGTTAATTTAGAATTAAATTTTAAGTAAATAATCATTATTATGAATAATATGCATTTAAATCCTGATTTAATAATAATTTATTACCGCTACGTTATCTAATATATAAATATACCACTGCATAAACGTTCTAATTTCTATTTTAATTTGCGAAATTAATCTTATTCCATATGTTCCTCAGGAATTATAACTAATTTCCTTCGGAGGCTAACTGTTAGTCTTTTTGTTTATAGATAAACTCTAGCCTTGTATTCTTGATGAAGAACATATTTGAGAGCTTTAATACTAAAGGCGGATTAGTCACCACACGCATCTGACGTACATAATACATTGAGTAGCTTTTTAGATACAGCCACTTATTGGGCAAATGGATCATACAAAACCTTCAGAAACATTTTCATGCCGCTTTCGTAAAAGCGGCATGAGCATCGCTCTTACGAAAATCCAGGACACTCCCCAGCTCTCCAACATTCAAAATGTACATGAAGAATTCCTCTTAGAATTCTTATCATCACCACGAGATGTTCGTGGTGATGATACGTGGTGATGATGATCTCAACTCTATTCAAAGTGTTGAATAGAGTTGAGATCGGGTGAATAGAGTAAAGCAGTCAATGAATCTTTAGTCACTGACATGTTTCTGTAGCTGAACGACACGTTCCCTGTATGGTTCGTTAGTATCCATCACATGCAGGACAAATGACGAATGACTTGAGTGCTTGGTCGAACAAGATACTCAGAAGACACAATTCAGCTATTGCTGATATTAAGGGACCCGAGGAGTCCTGGGAAATCGTCCAATATTCCACTGTAACAGACTTTCATTAATAAGACCGGCCATAGTAAGTCCATGAGTTCACATCGTTTTTCACTAACTTTTCTCCTTCCGTCTGTATGAAATAACACGAACTTGGATTCATTGCTTCGTTCGACTTTCGTTTAATCTATATTCCTTCTTTCACCTTAGAATGGTTGTCTTATGTTATTATTCGATGCATGGTGTGTAATAAGACTTCTGATTGCACTATGACTCATTCTTGCAGTCTGGTTATATCGTACAGCCATTATTTGACCAGACGTATCACGTTTATTGTACTTTATTCTAATAATGAAAGGGATACAAATCCTTTGATGTTTATCTGCCAGTAAGCGAAACTCTAAGAACTAGGACTAAGGTCTATGAGTTTCATACCGAAAAACTATCGGCAAATCCAAGTGTAAGTAACCACTTGGTAGTACAACACCAAGGCAACTCGTATCAAAGGTGGAACAAGCTCCCTCACTATCCTTGATATTTTCAGAAAAGGTTGAAACCGGTCTGGGTAGTGACCTCTCCTCATAATGTAATTATAGTATTACATCCCCTAGGGGCTGTGTTTTTACATTATGAGAAAATATCAAGGATAGTGAGGGAGCTTGCTCCACCTTTGATACGAGTTGCCTTGGTGTTGTACTACCAAGTGGTTACTTACACTTAGATTTGCCGATAGTTTTTCGGTATGAAACTCATAGATCTTAGTCCTAGTTCTTATAGTTTCGCTTACTGGCAGATAAACATCTAAGGATTTGTATCCCCTTCATTATTATTAAGGTTGCCAGAAAAATAGCCTTTTGGCTTTTATTCTATGTACTTTATTCTGTCAATCGCTTGCTTGCTTCATACATTGAAACATTGTTGCACGAGGAAGTCCTAGCAACGGTTTCCAAGATGAGTTTACCGATTCGTCTGGCTTCTAATATCATCCCTCCATGATCAGTGGACATTTCTTCTGTCCAGTGTAATGCAGATTCTCCCGTGGAAAAATATATCAGCTATTTATAGCCTGTATTTGTCACTTGTCGTTAGTCGTGTGTTACTCTGTGCATTCAAGTTAGCATTGAGATACCCAACATGAAAAACGTTTATTTAATTTCTAGAATTATTATTAATAAAAAACTGATATTTTTGATCATTTTCTCAGTACTTGAAAAATAGAAGCCAATCTCGTAAAACGATTAAGAGATTGGTGAGTATGTCTCCAGTCTCCTGTATGTCTTGTTTATTATGTTTAGTAACTGGATGATGCTTAGTCCAGTTTACGTAATTTGAAATTCTAGCAAGAAATTCCTTCACTGATGGAATAGCATTACATTTTATTTGAATTGCTAAAATGATCAAACGTCAACCAGGTGGTTGTTATGGTTACGCTTCTAGTAGATCCTCACTTAAACCTACTTAAGATATATATTATAAGGTAAAACAAAAACGAGTTCCACTATTGACTTTTATAGCTCTCTAAAGGTATAAATCATCGTTAAAGTGAAGAACCGCTAGCGCTTTAACGTCGGATCTCAGTCACTGTTATTGACTTCTTACAGATCGCAATTAGTGCAGTCTTGTTTGATTTAAACTGAATGGCAGATTGCGATATACACATCGTTAACACAATACAAATTCCAACTCTTCAGAGTTGGAATTTGTGTTGTCTTGTCTAAATAGCGCTTCAAATTTTTTTTCGGTAAGAGTTAAACATTATTCCAACTCTAAAGAGTTGCAATTTGTATTCTTTAATTTGGGATCATTGTCAAGAGGAAAGGTAGCCGATCGGTGACACCTGCTGGTTACATCACCAACTGAAAAATTAACTTGACTATTTTTAGAGTGTGCACCGCAGAACTGCTTTTTCTGCAGTGTGTTCGACGCATGCTAAATTAAATGTCATCCACAGATCATTTCTTTGATTTAGAAAAATGTAAATTTCATGAATAAAAATAATTAGTTATTTATCCAAAGAAATCATCAGCATTTGCAAATAACATTTTTCGAAATATATTCTACAGAAAACAAAGAAAAGATAACTTTTTCTTAATAATATAAAAAAAAGTTTTAATTTCTGTATGTACACAGAAAGGCTGTTTTTTTAATTAATTTCTCATTCCCTTGATAATTGTAGCAGCTATCCAGGGGTTAAAAAAAATTTTAACGGAAATTCCATTAAAAAAATCAACTTAGAAATAGCATATTTTGTTTACATTACAAGATGTGCAGCTGTGTTTCTTTTCGAATTTAGATCGCACCTGCAATTAATTTAAATTGCAGGTGTGCTTCAATACTTATTGTCTAAATAAGCGCTTCAAAACTTTGATAAGATTTAAAAATCATTACATCGTAAGCTTCTATTGCATTCATCATCGCGGTAAGGAAATAAATAAAAAAAATCTGCAATTTTTTTCGAATTAATTATGCCTTAATTACCAATAATTTCATTATCATTTCTCTTGTCACTGCTGAAGCATATCCCAATTTACATCCGAAATATGTCTTATTCTAGTTATCTCCTTTCCTTTTGCTTAAAGGAAGTTTAAACATGGCCTTGGAAGTGCCAATTAGGTGCTCATCTGACTATCGAACTAAGCTGTTTATCAAACTGAAGCTAACTCATGTTGATCAGGCAGAAAATGGGATGACAGCGCACATTTCTGCTTCACTCAGCAAATATACAGCGATTGTTAATCGCACCTATTTTGGGACTTCACTGAGTGAGTGAGAGATACAACATATGTACATACCTAGCTTTGTTAGTGTTGTCAGTTGCTAGTACCTTATACCGGCTTAGGATTGTTAGCTTCGTTTTATGTTATTAATTGTCCACTGCTCTTAACAACTAAACAGTTGTTTAGTTGTCGTTATGTATATTTTATGACCGCATAAGTACGTGCAGGGGAAGAGAGTAAATATGTGCCATTTGTTCTTTAAACTAAAATATAGGATTAAAAGCGGAACTCACTTAATAGATTTTTTTTTAAAAATCAGTCTCATAGCCACAGCAATAGGGATATCATATTCATTCAACAAAAAAAAATTATAAAATAAGAAATAAATTGCTTAACAGTATCTATTTCTTTCTTGAATGTTAAATTGCAATCGTAGATTAAAAAAAAAAAAAAAAAAAAACTTTGTGATGTGAATATGAATAGTTTAATTCTGCTTTCAATAATATGCCACCGTAATATTGAATGCTTGTATGAATTTAAAAATTAAGTTATTCTATAACAGTAGTTTTTTATATACGGCATTCAGTTACTCACTCCATTTTTCGATATACTTAGTGATTACATCAGTTGATAAATTTGTTGACTTGTCTTCATCCTGTCGTCTGCTCAGTCTCACGAGACGTGGGAAACAGCAGACGATCTTGTGGGTTTTTAATATCAGTAATTTATGTTTCAGTTTCGTATTTCATCATTCAACGACAACTGGCTGTAATCACTGTAATGGCGGTAATTGATTAACATCTGCAGGATTATCGATTGGAGATCCGTTGTAATTAAAACTTCGAGTTTGCATAACTCGTACAGGTTCGGGAGAAATTGAACACGCTTCATGCTGTGCGATAATTCAGTCAACAGCCTGACGACGCTACTACGGAATATTCATAATGCCGCGTTTGTTCAGTTATTTTTTGACAAACAGTAGTTTGCGCCGTGTGCTAGTGTAGACCGTAGGAAATATTATTAAATAAGATAAAATAATAATAATAATAATAAATAATTAAACGAACTTGAAATCAGCCATTTTTTGTCATCACATGTTTGTACCTAGTATGGTCTCTTCATTCTATCTTGTTTATTCTTCCATTTCTCTTGTATTCTTTAATTGTCTTATAACAGGATAATAGGAAAGATTTGGGCTTGGATTTCTTTTTATTAAAATACGTTGATTCATGCTTCCATTTTGGTTGCCTATTGGACAGACACATTGCCACCCCCCCCCCCCAACCACCACCTGCTTGGAAGGATAACATTATTGCTATGGTGTTCATAACATATAATGTAACATCGGTCTTATTTTATAGAGAATCGTATTATATAAAATTCTTGCCGTCATTCTTCCTCGATCCCTTTGTCTCTTATTCCAAACTAACAGTGCTTATGAATTTGATTAAATTACTCGAGATGAGATGATTGGTGAAATCTCTACGGTCTCAGAAATTTTCTGATTGTTTCATAGTTGTGTTAACAAAAATAAATGATATTATTTGGGCGATGTTATTTCATATGAATATTCCTTTCATTGATTACATAATGCTTGCACAGGCAGCAACATACTCGCATGCATGCATTCTGGCTATATGTGGAGAAGGTGATACGCTCATAACACATGGATTCGTGTATTTCCGTTATCTCATCGGACTTGCTTTAAGAAAATAATAGCCATATAAATTGTAAATTAATTCTGTAACTTCTTTGTATGTCAGTCTTCATATATTTGTTCTATCAATTGCGAATAAATTTGTTGCATTTTGGATTTCCCTTGGGTTATCTGTAACGAATAATAGAACATAACTTTATTAATTACGTTTGCTTGACATGCTCTATGACGTTTTGCCGGCTACGAACAAATGAAGTTTTATTTGCACGCACACGCTCTGTTTCCTGCTTATCTGTTAGAGAATTACATTTACAATTACTGTGGCTGGTCGATTGTCACTTCCTATTTTAACATGAACATGATGTGAATTTGGGAGTCTGTTATACACTTGGTTACACTGAAATATTTACAAGATCATCGAACCATGTGTATAAAGTTATATTCTGTGTGAGATCATTTTAACCGATTCATATACATTTAAGGGATGCATTTTTCTGATTTTTTGTAAGAGACCGTAAATCTTTAAAACGATTTTTTTTTTTTTGGAAAAGCAAATTTTTATGTGGTTCCTTTGTAAAAGTTTTTAAAAACCTATCGTACAATTCGAACCGTTGGTAGGCTAAGAATGTTTTTCTATTTTTATTAATTCTATTTTTAAATGAAATCCAGAAACCCTGCTATAGAGACTAAACGGAACTTTAAGCCACTTCAGACCTCCAGTAAGCAAGGTGTTACTCTCACCCCGAGCGATGAAATTCATCTCCTGCCTAAAGACAATTGGAGAGCGGATACACTAACCTCTCGGCCAACCAGGCCGGTGATTTTATTTTATTTTTGTTGTTTATTAGTCTTTTCTCATAATCAAAGACATAAAATATGATCAAAGCATTCTATCGCCAGACTCCTTTCAACATTGAACATTGACGCATCAGAGGAACTTTATCTATCTAGTTATTCTTCTTCATTATTCCTCAATAAAGAGACAAGTAGTGGGTCTTCTACCATCAAAGTACAGATATTTATCTCAAACTAGGACGAGGAATAACATTCCAACTTCGCACGAATGTTATGCGCAAGGCTTCGTCATTCAGCTATTACTTGAAATGGTCCAGTTAGTCTTTGCCATTTCCTGTGTATTGATCCTTGAGCTAATTCAAAAGTTTCCATTGCAAAGCATTCGGAATTTTTCTTGCACAACTTATTTATAAAGATGTTTTCACTAAAGATACTCCGAGATCTTTCGTTCCCGAGCGAATGACGTTTTAATTCTGTCCTCATCGAGTATAAAGCTAAATTCCCTCCTCCCGTCAATATCTTGTGCCTGCCAATAATTGTTGGTGTTTTTTTAATTCCATGTCTGGTTTATTTCACTTCTCAGTCACCGAGAAAACGTTTTTTTTTTTAACTTTTTTTTATATTTTTGTGAAAAGTCTGTGAAGCGCGGCTTGCTTTAAGAAAATAATAGCCATATACGATAGCAAAAGTTGGGCAGAATGACTTTTCTTACTTGCAATCTTAAGGTATGTTTTTTTTTCTTGGTTTTATTTATTCTCATCGTATTGCTTAATGTTTGACTTTTTATCAGTTACCATACAGTACACATCATGGCCTGTTTTTATTTCTACTCTGTGGATCTCTTCTGCCACATCATCATTTTGGCTGCTTTTCTAACTTCCTAGTTGCGCAGGAGTAGTTGAGATTATCTTATGAATTAAATACATGCTTGCCGAATTCAACCAAAAATCGAATTCCTCCCCCCCCCCCGTATTATTTTGCCTAGAATTGCTTCTTTCGTGCTATAAGAAAACTGCTCTACTGCAAATGCTATTTTAGTATTATGCCATTATTATTCGGGGCTGTGGATGTTCAAACTAGTAATGTTCACTATTTTAGTAGGCTTTATCACTGAAGGAAGAATGTAAAAAGTTCCGTTTAAATCTCATAGTTGATATTTTTATTTGTTTGTTTCAGTGGCTTATTTTCTGTATAGAAATCTAGTTATTTTTCAGAAATATGTGAACGGATAGAATCAAAATTTTGCGTATCGGTTTTAATTGGATATATCATCCATTACAAAATGATTTCGATCGACAGATACTGTGAGATATTATAACAAATGGCTTGTTTATGATTGCCGGATTAAAAATTTCAAGTTGCTAAAAGTCGTCTCAGACAAGTAAACTTATCTTTGCCCGCAAAAGGTCTACCGAAATTCCCCTCTTTGAAAACATTTCGGGCTAAAATCTTGCCAGAGATAGGGTCCTCGAGCTGTATTTTTAATACTCGACATTCAGAGATAAATTTTATCTTTAGAAGGGGCCCTTTCGATAAATACTTGCTTTTCATAGTTTATTTAAATCAGCTAGTAGCAGTCAATTTGAAAAAAAAAATTAAGTCATATTTGTTTAGAATATACTTAGGAAGTCTGTCCATCTATTTTTTATCTTTGTTTGCCACACAAAAAAAAGTTAATAACGTTTTCTTACTTTGCTCGCATATAGGCACATCTTTGAATTATGTAATTTAAAGATTTAAATTTTGTAATAATGCTTCATTTTAGCATTATTTCAAAATTATTTAATTGTTGGCCGATGACAAAACGCAAACAAGGTTTCTTAAAAATTTTCAAAGGAATTATTATTAATAGGATTATTGATTTAATTAAAATTAGTGAAGGTATAATAAAATTTCTTTATAAGGACATAGATTCCACCTAGTTTCTTGCGAAAATTTTAATATAGCACATATAACAGAAGCGAATGAGCTTAGATAATCAATATTTGTTTTTATTGTGACCACAAAAAATCCCCAAAATTCAAGTTTTACACAGGGGAAATAACAATACTTTGCTTGATACAGTGCGTATTGTTTTTAGTCATCGTTTGTAAACGCGCGCCGGTCTGTCTGTCTGCCTGTCTTCCTTGCACGTTATACAGTTTAAGTAAAGCATATCACGCCGAAGAATTTGGCGACATTGATAGTTCTACTCTTGAATCAGTTCTGTATTTTCTAAAAATAGGAAAGGTCACGACCTTCCATAGAAGTAGTCGATCTACAGTTTTCTCTCTCTGTTTGCGACATCGTTTTCTATACTAACCTTGTTGATTCGAGTCTCTCTGTGAAACCTGAATGAAAAATCTCTACTTATAGTTTACTGTTCAACTACTTTACAGATCCCCTTAAGGTTTACCTTAGAATTTGATTTCCAATAGATCTTCGTATAACAAGAAAGGATTGCTTGTAAACATTTCGGTTCGCTGTAGAAAAATTTTAAGGTGTTCTTTCAAGGCTCCTTGTCAGAGAGAAAAATTCTAATTGAATTCTCTCTGAAGGAAAGTACAATGGAAGGGACTTGTTCTAGAGAGAGCAAAGAACTGTGTGTGTGTGTGTGTGTGTGTGTGTGTGTGTGTGTGTGTGTGTGTGTGTGTGTGTGTGTTTACGGCGATTTCAAATCTCACTAGGCCACGAAACGTTTCCAAACAAATGAACGGTAATGACTCGGTGGATTTTTAAGCAAAAGGATGTTGGCGTCCTTCTAATACAAATGCCATTAATCTTGATCTTGAGAGATGTCGTTGTGGGTTGATGGGTGGCTTGCCACCTATTTATAGCAACGCTGACTACGTTAATCAAATTCCCATTTACCTTCGGTTGTTTTCTTTTTGCCTTCAGGACGGTCGTTTAAAATAGGAAAGCTTAGCGATACTGTCGATGAGAGGAGTAACTAATCCATCAGTTTCCGTAGTTATTAAGAGCCTTTATGCTTCATCTGCTGAAAGCGGATATCCTATTAAAAAATCATAAAGGTAAAAAAGTTCGATTCAAGAATCAGTTGGAGTGATCTCCAGTTTAAGACAGAAGAATAGCAGCATAACACAATTGAATGGAGATTGTCAGCGACACCAGGTGGCACACATCTGCGTAACCATTGAAAGAACCCTTAAGTTTTCTGTCTGAAGTAAGTGTTTGATTTGCAGGTGCAGCATTCTTCCACAATTTGACTTATTTTGAACACACAGTGATGAAAGTGTAGAAAATGAGATAATTATCTCATACTACGGGACTCTGTAGATTAATGGGCGACTCACGTATTTTTAACCATCCTGCAGCGTTAATCAAATTCCCATTTACCTTCGATATTTAGTTGTTGATTTTTCTTTAGCAACTTAAAAATGTCCACTCTCCTGCCAATGAAAGGAATAAGTAATCAATCATTTAGTGATTATCAGTGTTTTTTGAATATCTCTGATATCTTGGATTTGATATTTTCGTAACTGTAAAAAAGAAAAAAAATGAAGCCAATGTTAAAACTTATAAATTCAGTATTTTATTCTATACATCTTAGTGATGTCTTTGATTGTGGAACGGTTGATATATTTTTGTGTTTTCCGTTAATAATGCTTTCCTGTCTATACTAAGCAATAAATGATACGGTTTGAAATGTTGAAGAATGAAAGGAATTAACATTTTCACTAAGATGAACGAGAGAATTAAAAAAAGTAACAATATCAATAAATAGAAGTTATAACTTGAGCGCATAATAGAACATTTCTATAAAAGATCAGAGAGAGACGGAAGTTAATATTTCAATAGAATAATTTGTTGAGAACAGTCTGTTGGGATACAATTGAAAGGGATACGAAGCAGACAAGGAAGCAACTTTGTCTGATGACATGTCACTCGTCTAAAAGAAACATAATCTCACTTGGGATTTCCTGCAAGAAGAAATATAAAGTGGATTAAACATAGACAACATTTTACCGATGTCGTTCCGAATACTAAACAGAGTGTGAGTGGGAGGGAGTGGACGTTCTACGATAGAAGAATCAGTGATTATTCAGCACACTGCAAGGACTGGAGACTGGAGCGCACGCGCGCACACACACACACACACACACACACAGAGAGAGAGAGAGAGAGAGTGAGAAGAGAGAGAGAGATCTTCAGCAGCAATGGTTTGGCCTGCTATTTTCATAAAATACTCGAATGGAACTAAACAATTTTTAGGCTATCACTAAACTATTATGACAGTCGATTCAAAGGAGTTTTCACATAATCAGTCTGGGTTTTTGTGAATACAATTCACCTCTGTCCTGCCATTTCATAGTAAGGATTTGTGATAATTTCTCCACGATAGATGGCGCTCATGTTATTGCAGAAAACGAAGCTGAAATGTCTATAGAGTGTATGGTCTATGGTCATTATTCATGCATGTCACAAGCACATGAGACAAATGGAGGGGTGGGGAGCGACACGAATCGACTAAATTGCGCTATTAAGAGCACTCACCTCTAGTAATCAAATTCATCTGTCGTTTGAAGTTACTATCATAATAATACACAATAGCCGTTTATCTTGCTGTAATGATAGATAAATAATTTGCGTTAGTTTTGAATCTATATGTGCATCTAGTAATATGTCGGGTTGGTTAAAAATAATAAAACTGGAAAATAAAAATAAAAAATCATTCTAAAAACGTGGTGTTGATTATATACTCTGCTCTGTAGGTTTCCTAAGATTTTCAAGGCATAGCATGTTTGTTTTGAAGATTATGGTCATGTTAGGAGCGATCGAAGTTGGCTTCGAAATGTTGGTGTGCTTTGATAAATTAACATTAAGATCATGATACATTTGGTCTGTCATTATATTTCTAACATAATAGGTGGCATAAGATATGAGATAATTATATATGAACACATGGATATAATACAATTTTACAAGAAGTGGTTTCTCAATCGGTCTTCTAGCTTCATGCGCAGTTGCTACATCGTGTTGTGAATGAATGGTGCGAGAACAACAAAACCGAACTGCTTAATTTACTCAGTAAGTAATATCACGTAGTCCTTTAACTTTCAGATAAACCATTGTGATTAGCTTTGGCATTGATTGCGCATTATGTGAAGTTGTTTTTAAAGGAATTTTGCCCATAAATACATCGTTTCATCTCCTAAATGGAAATAGGAAGTTCATACAGTGCTACTAATCTAGAACGGAATCCTGTAAATTTTCAGCGCAATTGGGATCAGATGATTAAGAAGACTAATGAAGCGGGGAAGAAAGTTATTTTCATATTCCTTCTGTGTGATTTGAATCTTAGGACATGTCGTACTTTATTTGTATTAATCATTACAAGAGAAGTATGCAACTGAAATACCTGTTGCTATATTTACTAGTTGATATCAAGGGTCCAGCCATCGGAATACTTCCGACTTTTAAGTTATGGGTTGAGTTGCCTTCTGTGTGTCTTATTTCTTTTATCAACATGACGCAATTGAAATTAAGTTTCATCGGATTCAGGAAGTTTTTTTTAATCTAATCATGGCCAGTTTCGATATCCTTTTTGCCTATTGTAGGCCCACTTTTTTGTTTTGTGAAGCAGTGCAGTGCTATTCGATATTTTGTGAAGTTGACCACTGTTATATCGAAATGTTATTTTGTCCATTTGTGACATTTCTGTTCAACTCCATTTTATTCACTTTTTTTGGTCTCTAGCATCATTAACGTTTTTCTGCCCACGTACATTTCACTGGGTGGTTTTGTTATTTGTGTACCATTCTTTGACAACGATGTTTGTGAGCATTCCATCCGCTATCATTTGCAGGATGAAGGTATCTGTACAGCTGTGGTACTTTTGATCTTACCACATTAAAACATGTTAAATCGATTGTTGTTTGTTTGTTTACCAATTTTTCATTTGAAAATATTGTAGGCTCACATTATATTTCAGTATCGATTATAAAAATGTATTTTATGCCATTTGGCATTATAGCAATTGGTAACATAGCATTTAGCTACATCTTGCCCAAGGAAAAATATTTCTAATAATGAGCAGGTCGCGCAACAAGGACAGTAATGTTTTATATACGTTTGACTAACAATTAATGGTTTTCTGTTATTAGGTTTAAGAAAACCATTAATCGTTAGTCAGACGTATATTAACCATGTTACCATGTATACCAACATGTTTGATATACGGTCTCGAGCATCGCTAACGTTTTTCCGATCACGTGAATTTCACTGGTTGTTTTCTTGTTTGTGTTTAACATTCCTTCCATGTAGCATTCAAGAATGTTATGTTCCCAATTATGATTGTGTTCAACCATCATTGGGAATGTCACACTATTAAATGTTGATGTTGGAATCATCATCTAGGTCGTTAAATGATCTAGCGATTTACGTATTGGTGAATAGGAAAAGCATTAACCTGACATTATCAGAACTTATCTTCATAACCTTTTTATTGAAACAAAGTTGGATTAGAACACACGCATGGCTTCGTAACCTTTTCATTGGACATGCGTGTTCTACTTTTTTTCGACTTTTCATTCAAAGTTGGATTAGAACACGTATGCCTTCTTTCTGATGGGGGGGGGGGGAAGAGAGAAATGAATTATTGAATTCGCCAAACTTCAAATAGAAGGAAACGTTGCAAAACTTTATCAAAAGAGAGCAACGAATGTAATACATTAGATAACAATAATGAGATTCGTGCAGGTTGTCTAATTAGTCCAATCATTTTGTTGTTGAAAACGCACCCATAGTTCTTCTTTGGTGTGAGAATACATCTACTAGGATGAATGCGTGTTTGCTTTAACTCACTCTTAGTATGGCCAAATTTTGATCCCCTTTTCGAAAGACTTCTTGATATGTAGTTTTTAATTGGTGGAGAAAGTTATCCATTGCCATTCCTAGACTTGCATCTACTATTGCGTTACTATTTGTATGTATTTTATCACACTTTATCGTGAGCATCAAATCTTCATAATGATACGATCGTGACTGAAAAAATATTCATTGCCATTTCCAAATTACTACTATCGCTTTTTGGGTCTGTTTTTACAAAGAACACTATTCTACAACAAATAAATTCCAACTTCATGCAATCATGTTATGGGCAAGGCTTTGTCATTCAGCTATTACTTGAAAAATTGTACCATCAGCATCAAATCTTTCCATAACGTTACGATCGTTACTTCAATGATGACGCATATTTTAAAACTCGTCAGATTGCTGGTATTGGAACAAAAGGAACTGAGACTTTTTCAGTGATCGTCTGTGGATTTATATTAAGATTTGTTGCAAAGACAGTGTCTATGTGGCAGTAACGGTTCGATTAGTGTTAATTATTTCTAAATACTTGACGATCTTAGTATCCCACAATAGATACCGTTGTACTGGTAGATGGGAGATAAAAGTGAATGAATTGTTCGTAGTATAGAAAATAATTATTTATGAAAGTTGGCAATAAATAGTAGGCAAATTATATGTTTAATTCGTATCTCGTTAGGAAGATATATTTTACCATACATTTGAGCTTTTAAACTGTAAACGTCTTACTTAGGAAAATTATAAAAATCAAACATCACTACTTGTATTTTGGAAGCTCAGTTATTGAAAGTTTTGTGATATAAATAAAATAAACCGCGTGAAGTCTCAGTAGTAGACTCGTTATTATCATGTAATTCTTCTCAAGATTTAGTATAAGAAGAATGACGGGGGGGGGGGGGAAATAGTGTCTAATTTTATAAATTTGTTACTCAAAGGACCAAAAATTTTGCAACGTTGCTATAAGTCCCCCAAAATTTACTACCCTGGGATCGTTTTCAGTCGTTCCTGCTTAAAGCTAGCCCTGCATAATTATCACATTTCTCTGTTTTGAGGAGTATTTTTATCTCGACTAATTCTTTCATCAGGAGAAAATAAACGAACCAGAGCTTTCTTCTACAAAAAGAGAATATCTGCGAGAATACTTGTATTGCGGAAACTCTTTCCAAGTTGAGAAAATGTTTAACTTTCACCCGAATTTAGAATTTTAAGATATTTAATATTTTAATATTAAATTTACTTTTATAGAAATTTAATAGAGTTTAAGATACGAATGATTCCGAAATTTAATGGAGAAGTGGTTCTTCGAATTATTTTAATTTAAAATTTTAATATAAACAGTTCGAATCACGTGATTGGAACGCGACCGGTCAGCTAGACGCGGCCCTAACAGAGGTCAGTCAATACATGCCAAAAGACATATTTTGTTTAAAAATTCCTTTAGATTTTTTTTTTTTTTTTAGTTATTGAAAAATTAATTCCAGAACAGACCCTCACTTGTTTGAGACAAAAATATAAAAGTTAAAATAAAAGTAATCAATTTAAAAAAAAAAAAAAAAAAAAAAAAGAAGCGTGCATCGTACTCCCCCTAAAGACCGTTTCCCGTACCTTAAGGGTACACGTACCACACTTCGGAAAACTTTGTGCTAGAGAATTCCTCCCGGCCATTACCCATCATAGCTCGTAACAATATGCGGACGTTTTCTGATTTGGAAATTCAGTATTATCTTTAAAGAGTTTTCTATAGACTTGGACAGAAAGTATACAAATCAATTTTTTTCCTATTAAAATTAGAGCTACAAAACTGGTATTAAAAAAAAATTTTTTTTTCTTCGACATTGTATTTAATCGTCTAATCTGTGGCTGCTAATAAACAACTCAAACATATAGTTTTTTTTTTTATATACAGTCTCTTAATAAATATTTTTTAATCTCTTCTCTCTGTTTGCTCTGCTAACGGCAGAAATGAAATTTAGAAATAAAAAAGTATAATATAAAAAATATAAATGTTCCTTCATAAGAAGTTTACCGTACTGGATTTGGCTCTTGAGAGTGATCGAGAACTCTGATTATCAAGTGTCAGGAGAATAAATAACTAATACTTTGGTTAAGTCCGTCGATAAGCCATCAGATAAGTAGCACTCTATTTATCTGCTGGCTATAATTAGCTTCCTTGTAGGATTTCGAAATGAGTTAGCGAAGGCGACTGCGGTGATGGGAGAATCTCTGGACAGATTTACTTTTCTGGAGGGAGGGAAATGGTGAACAAGGATTTTGTAACTGGAATCAAAAGTATGTGGATTTTATGTTTTTTTCGGAATAGAATTAAAAAAAAAAAAAATTTTTCCCTAGCATGTCAGGATTATTTATTAAAAAGTCTGACGAAACATAAGCTGACCTATGTAACGCTTGATTAAAAAAAAGCTTTTACTTTGAAGCAAAAAAAATGCATTTTGTAAAAAATATAAAAAGTTAAATTCAAGTACTTGTATTTTTTACTATAGTATAAGAATTTTTTTAAAAAATTAAAAATGCATACTTATTTAAAAGTCCGTATAAGTACAGTATTTCATTTCCGCATTCCCACAGATGTGAGACCTTTCCACACTTGTGCGCATGTCAGAAGAAGAAAATCCATTCCGATAATAGGGTAATCGATCCATCTAGTGGGATGAGTTTATTATTACACGTCGGAAAATTAACTTTTATGAATATTGTAGTTTTTAAAGTGGTAACTATTTTGCTTGTATAACAGTTGGAAAATTTTACGGATAAAACGTATAAAGCATGTGATTCAGCGTGTTGGTGACCAGTTCGTACATCCTTTATTTCTTTCTCCTCTTCAGCATGAATTGATTCTTCTTGGCACCTTGCTAGACTAGGGTATTGTAGGCTTAAAACTTTTCCGGATTCAAACAAACAACAACAAAAATAAGCTTCCATTTCAACTAGGTGTTCCATACACGTTACTCACTGTGCTTGAATTTTTCGCAAAGAAAGATACTAATGAAGGAAAGAATCTTCACTGACATTCTATCCTCCCATCTAGTGATACTTTGTCATAAGTTGATTAACTAGACATTTTCTAATTTCCAGCGCTTTTTATGCCCCAAAGGATTTTAACAACAGCTCTCGTATGATTTTCAGGCTTCTAATTCTGTTTTAGTGACATTCTTTTTCGCTTCCTTATCTTTTTAATACTTCGCTAATTTGAAGACTGAAAAAAAAAAACTTCCTTTTAATTGGGTTGCTGAAATTTCTGCATAAGTTGCAGTTAAGAATCCAGGTCTAATTTTATTCTGTTCTTTAACCGTGTTACAGAAATGCCTTCCACTGTCTCTTTTCCCCATATAAAATCTCTCGGGAAATATTTATTTCATAATATTCCTTCACTATAGAGGTGCTGATAATAGAGCAGTCGTTAGGACGTTGCCTCATCCAGTCTGCGACACGTGGAACTTTTATAAGGGATTTTTCAGCTGAAGATGAGTTAGCCAGTCTAATACAGTCATGGCAGACATTTTGGTCTCTAAAACTCGCCTGTTTCTATCAGATTAACAGACATAATACAATGATCTCATAGACTTAGTTGCTTCGTAATTCAAAGCAGCATTCTTGTCTGAATCCTCTTGGTATATCCATGAATAATGCATTTACTTTTGAATCGCGACAAAATATTCTAGTAATATGTCCAACTTAATGGAAGCATGAATGTTGACTTTTTCTCACTGTAAAGAGGATAAATAAAAATTTGACATTGGTTGTTTACCGAAATATGATCACATTCCATTAATTCTGTCATGTTTAATAATAATGAAAGATGATAGAAAGGAAGATAATTATAGTAATTAGAAATGCAAAATTCTAGTTTCAATAGTGCTGACCTTTCAGACCGCCATTAAAAGTAGTTAGAATAATATGCAAGCCAGTTGCCTGAGTTGGTAGTGTCTTTGCTGTCTATTCTGTCTTCGCCATCCATTCGCAAAAATCTTGAATGGTAGATGATTTTCGTCTCCTAGTTTGAGACCAGCACCATAATTATTGACCTGAAGTGGCTTAAAGTATCGTGGTTGGTCTTTATAGCAGTGATCCTGAATTATTTAATTTAAATTTAGCTCGGTGCGCACCGCAATAATTCTGCTATAAGTTAATAATCATTCATGAGTCATATCATGTCATTTGCTCACTTCTCTTCAAAATGCTAAAATCATTTTCCCCGGATATATTGGTGGATTTCTGATACTGGTGGAATATTAGCACGAGTGTTAAATGAGTATTCAGCTGAACTGGCTATTCCTTTAACCAGGCTATATAATTTGAGTCTTAGAACAGAGAAGATTCCGCAGGAGTGGAAAGAATATATGGTAATCCCATTGCACAAGGGTAGTGCAAAGACCGATGTATCCAACCATCGACCAATCAGTATCTCAGGAGTGGTGTTGAAGATTTTGGAAAAGTTGGTTAGAGCTCGCATTCAGAAATGGGTTGAGAGTCAATCTGTACTTTATAATGGGTTTTTAAGAGATTTATAAGATTATGCTGCAATGAGCAGCATGGGTTTACTAAGGGAAGGTCATGTTTTAGCAACTTGCTCACATTTTATAATAATGTTACCACTGAGTTAAACAAAGGGAATGGATACATCATGACACTTTTGGATGTTATTAAGGCTTTTGACCTGAAGTGGCATGGAAGACTGTCACATAAATTGGAGAATATGGGTTTGGATTATAAAATGTTAATGTGGATAAGAGGATGGCTGACTGACAGATTTCAAAAAGTAGTATATGGGGGACGTGATTCTGCAAGAATCGCGCACTTAGAACTATCTTCTTTCCCCATCTGCAGAGAGGCTTTCTATAGCCCATTAATACAAGAAGACTTTAGGCGGGCTAAAGGCTGGTCCCATTATCGAGGTACATTAATCGAGTCAGCACCCGCAGAACACAAGAGATGGGCATCTCTGTTGCACTGTTCTGTAGATGGTGCTCCTTTAAAAGAGTCATATCTGGTGCCTCCCCAGCATGATTGGGTAAGGGATGGCACCAGACACCTCCCTGGGTTCGAATATATTGACCTTATCAGGACGAGGATCAATGCCCTACCTACTCGAGCCCGCACAGCTCGATGGGGTAGTGACGACTCCAACTGTAGAGCTGGCTGCCACTACAGTGAGACATTGTCTCATATAGCCCAATGTTGCTTCCGCACCCATGGGGTCCTCGTGAGGAGGCATGATGCCGTGGTCTCCATTCTGAACAACCGCTTTAAGAACAAAAGTTAGGAGACTGCGGTGGAACCACATTATAGGACCTCCGTGGGTTTGCATAAGCCAGACTTGGTGATTAAAAGAGATGGTGATGTTTGGTAAGTAGTTGATGCCCAGGTGGTGGGAACAGGGCACCCACTAGCCTATAGCCATAATAATAAAGTAAATTATTATAAAAAATAACCAAGATCTAGTTAGTAAGATACGGGAGGAACATGGGATTAATAAAAATAAAAATAAAATAAACAGTGGTGTACCACAATGATCAATCCTTGGTTCACTGTTATTCAGTGTGTACATTAATAACATTGGGAAGGATTTGACAAGCGACATACAGCTATTTGCTGATAATGCAAACATAGGTTGGGTAATCAGGAATGCTGCTGATATGCAGTACTTGCAGAGTGATTTGAATAGGCTGGAATTGTGGGCATGGGAAAATGGATGTTAGTTCAGTGTCAGTAAAATTCACTTTGGCGTGATTAAATACTCAATGTCTTATTATATTAGTAGGATTATGCTAGAAGATACTGATCAGGTTTGGGATCTTGGAGTATTAGTAGATAGGAAGTTGTTCAGGGGGCTATGTAGCAAAAATTGCAAATACAAACTGAAAAGATAATTGCAATGCTGAAACGAGCGTTCACATGATCTCTTTACAAGGCCTTGATAAGACCTCATTCTGACTACTGTACGCAGGTCTCGTTTCCTTGTATCCGTTGCGATTCTGATACGGTGGAGAGATTGTTAAAATTGATTTTGGAATTGTGGAATACTGATTATGATGACAGATTTGGAATCTGTAGACTGCAGACACTAGCAAAGAAGAGAAAGAGGGGTGATATGATTGAGACTTACGAACTTCTGAAAAGGTTATACAGGATTTCAGTTGGACTTTTTTATTCTATGGAAGGAAAGGACAAGAGGGCATCCTTGGAAGCTGAGAATGAATGCCGCTAAGATGGGGGGGGGGTTAGGGCTAGATTTTTCTCTCATAGAGTTTCACGTGATTGGAATGGATTGCGATTGGATGTTGTGCTTGTGCAATCAGTGTGAATGAATTCAAGAACAAGTGTAGTATGTGACCTCCGTCGATGAGTCCCTTACTCCCTGGAGGTCTCTCTTAATAATAATTAGGCCACTTTGGTTTACTGTGATATTTAATTCGGATTTATTCCTAAATTTAGATATACCACGGTCTCGTATATTGTTGCATGTTTTGGACTGAATGACTCTTGGATCATTTGAATGTTTTTCTTATAAGATAATGCGTGAGAAGCAAATTATGATACCATCTCGCATACTCTTTAATAGATATTTTACATTCTTTGCTCCTCGTAACATAAAACGAGCAGTTCTGCGATATCGATTGGACGGCTCGGTGTCGGAATGGAATAGCATTATTTAACACGTGAATTTGCTCAGTTTCTTTTTACTGTGGTTGTATTTTTTAGATTACTGCTAGATCCCACATGTATTACGAAACAGATGTAGAATAGATTCTCAAAAAGGAGTTGATTTATTTGCTACTACAAATATGCTAGTTTACTTGTTTAGAGCATATGTTGCGAATATGTTAAAATTGCGTAATATGTCCATAAAAAATATAACTGCAGTAATGTGAATATAGAAAAACTTACATGCATATAATATTAGTTCAGTTTATATTGAATATGATTCGGTTATGTTAAGATTAAAGAGTTAGACTATTTTTATCTAGTAAAAAAAAAGGCTCGATGAGAATTAGCTAGTCTCACAACAATCCATTATGTACTTTATAGAGGGAAAAATACAGAGATCTTCAGTTTCGTTCAGTTCGATGGCATCTCCAAATTACTGCCCTAGAAATATGTATGTGTTAGAGAAAATATTAGAGGAACGACTTCTTGATACGTCGTATCCAGAAGTCGTTAGCTAATTAAAATAAAATACTAATAAAATCATGACGATTAATTTTGAATTTTATTCGTGTATATTATGCAAGTGTGATTGTAGCGTGCTCTGACCCGCAATAAAAACGTAATAATAATGACGATAAGATGTATGTTAATTGATTTATTTATGTTATTTGTAGTTATTTTTTTATTCGCTTTGTTTTCTGTGTCTTTTGAGTTGCTATTTGATTAGAATTCTTATTGTGATAATGGCGGAATCTCTGATACAGAGCAAACAACGATTTTCTTTAATAATTAGAGTTGTTTGAAGCAAGGTCCTACACTGTGGGAACGGAAGTTGATTTTTGCAATCGTCCTTCTATATATTCCTATTAGCGCCGTCATACAAATATATAACCAAGGATCACGTGGCAAGTTTCGCTGTTTAACATTGCTGTAGATTTTTTTAGCAAACAGATGTATAGCATCATGTATACGATCATAATTTACGAAACCTTACTCTTCATCTAATAATCTACAATCTCAGTTAGTTCTGTAACTCTTTTGTTGTCCTTTATTGTTTATAGGCATTGTAACTCTCTTTCCAATTCTTGAATTTTCTTAACTACATTACTTTTATTCAGTGGCGCTTGTTTCTTCTAATTTTAATAATGCTTTTATATTATCCATTTATGATGACTTTCTAATTTTTTAAACACTATAATTGCATTTCGTTCTGTGGTTGCGATAGTTTCGTTTCGTGGAATTTCATGCACTATTTCTCAAATTTGATTGCAGTTTTGATAAATAGATGAAATAGCAGGGGCATGGGCTTAATCCACCTTATCCAAATAATCTTATGTTTACACTTATTCCTTTCCTTTTTTGTAATGATATTCTTGACTTGAGTACGGTGAGAAAAAAAATGGCGTGTGTTCTGTAACTTTTGAGGGAAGAATATTGGTTTTATTCATTAGTTAAAGAGACGGTAGTTTTGAACGATGACTTGAATATTTTGCAGTCAGTGTTGTATCTTCTTTGTTCCATGATAAGTTTATCGAATGCAGTTCATTGATGACATCTTATAGAATGGCTGTATTGATGAAACAGCTAATCGAAAATTGCTTTGATGCCAAATAGTTAACTTCGTTGTAAAAACAGTTCACTGACGATTTTTGATTATATTTTAAACATTTATTTTCGTACGACTTTCGTAATTGTTTCGTTATCTTTTAGAATGTTACCACTTCGTAGAACGAGAGAGAGATGCTCGTGAATTTTCCTTTTTAATTTTCATTTTTTTCTTGCGAAAATTCCAATTCCCTGATGATAATAAACCCGCCAATTCTAGTTATTTTTGTTTTATTTCTAATATTACGATTAACCCTCGCCATGTAAAATAGAGAATTACTATTTTTTTGTTAGTCAGTTTTTACGATATCTCATAGTCTTGTAACATTATCATTTTTAACTTTAAAAGATACTGAAAATGAATTCTACCATATTTTGATGCTTATTGATAATCATAATTGTACAATACATTTCTTTCAATAGTGTAACGGAATAACGTTTCTTAGATACTTTTTTTTTTACTCAAATGCGCTTTCCGTGTTTTAGACTCATTATACTTTATTTTTATCCCAGTACTAAAGGATATTGCTGCTCCTAGGTTCTAAAATAAGTGCCGCTAGTATGAAATTATATGAGTATGAAGTGAATAAGAAAGGAAAACTATTGCAATTGAACACTTATAAGTTTTAGTTTTGTTAAACTGTTCGTGCTATATATATTGCAATTAATTATGTAGCTTAAGGTCTGCTTTTTGGTTGCATAATTATTAATTCTGAATATTCCAAAGAAGTTGTTAAATTCTTTCCACTTGTCAGCAGCAAAAGATTCTAATTATGCAATTTCGATCATCACTTCATTTTCCGTTTCTTTCTTTTGGTTAGTTTTTTTTGCCATTTTCAACGTAACCGGCGCATCCGTTGACAGTGAATTGTTAATTATGAAGTTATAACAGAATGAGTGTCCTTGTAAAACCAAAAAGATGGAGTACAACATTTAAAAAGTTTTTTAAAAAAAATCAGTTAATTAAGAAATACGAGTTCCTGCCGTTTTTACACGGACCTCAAACAAAACAGAAGTATGGAGAATTCGAAACGCACTTGTAATACAGTGCAGTATATCGCTGGATGATTGCAAATTTCTACCGTTTCGCAACACAGCCTCTCGTCTAACATTTTCTAACGTATAATCATTGTTTTCTATTTCTATTTCTAAGTCCACCGATGAATTTTAAATGAATTGCACGCTAACGTGAACGATTTTCGACGGATTATAATATATATATATTATTTAAACTTAGTACATTTAGGAGTGAACGCTTACACCAGGAGGATACTTCCACTTTGCTGTAAGGAATGCAGAGAACAGACGAGGACTTATGATCTAATATGCAATCTACACCTTCTGTTGCATCACGTGATTGGGTATCCACTTAAAAAAGACCGAGGATTTGCTCAAAGTTTGAGACTTAGTCGTCTAAACCAGCGCTTCCCAAACTGTGAGCCGCGGCCCCTTTGGGGGCCGTTAGTTTTGCTGACGGGGCCGTGAAATAATGAAAGCAAGTTTAAAATGTTTTAAGACTAAGTGTGCCGTGTCAAATGTGTATGTAAGATGCTAAAAATGTCATATTTGATTTTTGCGATATTCTCTGTGTATGTTTTGGATTGAATATAAATACAATAAATATTGTAATAATATGTCTGTATTACGATTTTTTTTTTCGATCGGGGCAGTGAAATATTTTAATTTTTCCGAGGGGGCCTTCACATCCATAAGTTTGGGAAGCACTAGTCTAAACTGTGTTATTATCTGCCTTAAACTACAAACAAATATAATAGTAACAATATTAGTGTAAAACATATTTTCAATTAGCTTGGTGAGGTGTGATAATCCTTCATGAACAGAGAACACTAAACCTATTTTACCCCCGTTCATAACGAGTACTGAAAGCAAGGAACACGAAATTTTAACTAAAAAAATTCCCAATATCTATTCTATTCTATATACGTAAAAAGTTAAGCCGAGATTTGAAACGTTTTTATGTCACATTTTTTGTCTCTTCATTATTTTGAAACGTCCAACAATGTATTTGCCTTCATGAGACAAACACATTGTTGTCTCATGTCTCGAGTCATCAGAATTCAAGGAGAACCGGCTTACCAGCCCGGAACTCGGGGGGGGGAGCCGTAGGCGCCGGGGGGGAGAAGCTCCCTAGCGCGCGCACACACACACACACACACACACACGCACAGGGGACTGTCCCTTTGTTCATCATCATCGGTATTCACCATTACAGTGGAATGTGTATTTGTGCTTGCGTAGAAATTAATTTTAAACTTATAGATGTTTAAATGTATTCGTTTTAAAAATGACATCATTCATTTATAATTTCAAAGTTTTCGCTTCCATTGAGGAAAAATATCGGATGTATAGTTGAAATGTACAGTGTATTCGTGTATTTATTCTTGTAATGGCGGTCGCGACATTGAGCGCCTTCAATCTTGCAGTGTGCGTTAGATCACTTGTGCTTAAAATATTACTGGGCTTATGTGAATGCCCATGGGTCTAAACGAAGTGCATCATATATGGGAGGCCAAGAAAGTTAGTGAACGAGAAAGTGCGATTCTAGATAAATGTTGAGAAAGGCTCACATACGCGATCCTATATTTCATATCAACGAAAGTACGATACATAAGGGAACAAAAAAAAAAAAAAAAAGAGATCAGAGAGGCAGTGCAAGCTGGCTCTGTTACTGATAATGCGATTTGTTACTGATAATGCGATTAAGTGATGTTTAAAATGGAGAATGCGGATGAAGACCAATACAAGAAGAACTTGCTGGTTATCATTGGGATGATTTCCATTAAGGCCGTCGTTCTTTACAACAGATTTAAGCAGCAAACCCTAAGCGCTGCCGAAACCACTTTCATGCCAACAGAGGCTAGTTCTAGAAATGCAAGAGGCATTATTCACTCCAGAATGTAAAGATTACAGGCAAGTCTGCTCCAGCTGATTACGAGGCTGCTAAGGCCTGCCTGCCCTTCGCAACTCAAGAGGCTCATCGAGGGGAAGGAATATAAACCTGAAAAAGGTTTTCAATGCCAGTGCATAGCCATCAAACAGAAGGCCGAACCGGAGGTCTTGACCTCAGCAAACACTGCATCTTCTCCAACCCTTTGAGATCCTTACTGCTGAGGAGTACTGAATACTGTGGTAAATACCCAAGTGCATGCCTTGTTCTGAACTGTGTAAAACTTTTTGATACAGTATCTTCGAAACATGGGTTTGAAATGTTACTCATTATTGTAAAATTCAATTAAAATCTTTTAAACGTATTTAAACATTTTTCTGTTAATTGTAAATGGTTGAGTAAAGCCATACGTAGAAATGGCTATTCGGGAGAGATAACCCCCCGCGAATATGGAGAGCTGACTAAATATTTTTTGTTGTAGTTGCTACACCTTTCAGACCTTAATCTGGTAATTTGAAGAAAAAAAAAAAAAAAAACCTGCCTTCCAGTTCATTTATCGGTGAATACCTTTCTTCGATGAATTTGGGGCTTTCAATGAATTGCCCTATCGATTTATTGATAAATTATCTGTCGATGAATTTTTTGCATACTATTTTCCGAATCACTGAGTAAACGTAATTGAAAGTTGACGAATTCGGAGAATTACGTATTCAGTGCATGGGGGGGGGGGGGAGCGCTTTCAAGTCCTTTTTATAGAATTTCGTCTGTTGTTTCGCTCTTAAAGAGGATTTTTTTTTTCATCGTATTATTCCGGATTTTTATTTTCTTCCCATTATGTATAGTCTATAGTTATTAGGTGAATATGCGGTAGCATATTACAAATTATTTATAAAGAAACCTTTCAGCAGCTGTAAATTTAATTCATTCACAGTATAATACAATTAATTGTTGCAGACAACGATGGGAATATTTTCAGACTAGACAGTGAAAATAAACCACTGCTTTATATTGTACCTTAGTATGCACACTTGCAGATGTGTACATATATTTATTTCAGGAAAAATTGACAAGATGTACACACTTGCAAATATTGTTGTGACAAACAAAAAAAAAAAAAATGCACCCATCGCCATTTAACTAACATTGTAATCGTGACGAGTGCGTGTGGGAATTTGCTTCCTTTGGGAAGTAAGCTCTGAATAAGTTAATGTCCACCAGCATGTTAGACGAGCGGGTGGCTATAATACGACAGAGAACCCTTCCATCTTGTGTTCCTAATCCTAATTAGAATTACTCCGCGCATATTTTATTATTATTATTATTATTCAACACCTCCAGGGAGTCCAAAGACTCATCGAGGGAGGGCACCTACTCTACAACTCTCCGTCTCCACCACCCATCCGCCTTCTACAATGAACTACAATTACACTAACGCGATCTACTGCCCACCACTATTACTAGGATTTGCAAAGACGATCACAAACATCCATGCCCACGGCGGGATTCGAACTCGCAGCCTTTTGGCTGAATGAAGAGCAGATACGCCAACCAGGCTGCCAACTTCAAATATTTTATCAGATATGTTGTCAGTTTTCTGAGTTGTGAAGTTAAAATGCAAATTTCTTCTGCAAGTGGAAAAATCATTCAAATATCAACTAATTTGGGAATTATTTACCAAGTTAGTTGGTAAATAGGGTTCATTATTGTGCTGATCTATCATTGTAGTTATTAGGTATGTATGTACATGTATTTTATGTGTATTTTAATTTCTTTGTGTACATACACACACACACATATATATATATATATATAAAGTATATTACCTTGGGTATAATAAATGTTAAAAGATACCAAGCTATTTTAAACCTGGTTTTACTCCATTTCCCAAGTAAGCAAACAGACAAACAAGTCAAGTTTGCGCCTGCAAGTCTAGCTGATCCTGCACGTAGTGCAAGACCAAGGCAATTCATGGTAAAAGTAGAATAAGCTCTGATCACTAATCTTAATATTTACCCTTAATGCAAAGCACATCTCCTGGAGGAGCTCCTCCAGGAGATGTGCTTTGCATTAAGTGATCAGAGCTTATTCTACTTTTACCATGAATTGCCTTGGTCTTGCACTAGTGCAGGATCAGCTAGACTTGCAACACTTGCAGGGCGCAAACTTGACTTGTTTGTCTGTTTGCTTACTTGGGAAATGGAGTAAAACCAGGTTTAAAATAGCTTGGTATCTGTTAATATATATATTAGGGTTACCAAGTAATTTTATAAACTTGTTTATATTACTCCTAATCCCAAGTAAGCAAACAGTTAAGTTTGCGCCTGAACGTAGTTCAAGTCTAAAGGTAGTGCAACACCAGGGCAACTCATTGTAAAGGTGGGTAAAGCTCTGATCACTATTCTTAGTATACTGCAATACATTATGGGTGGGGTTATTACCCAGACCGGTTTCAACCTTTTTTGAGATCTCCTCAGTGAGTAGCTAGACCCTAAATACCAAGGTTTTAGTAATACAGAGCCTTATCAACTTTACCTATACAAGTTAAAATGTAAAATGTTAAAGGTAAAATGTATAGGTAAAGTTGATAAGGCTCTGTATTACTAAAACCTTGGTATTTAGGGTCTAGCTACTCACTGAGGGATCTCAAAAAAAGGTTGAAACCAGTCTGGATAGTGACCCCACCCATAATGTATTGCAGTATCCATCTCTTAGTGAGATGTGTTTTACATTATGGAAAATACTAAGAATAGTGATCAGAGCTTTACCCACCTTTACAATGAGTTGTCCTGGTGTTGCACCACCTTTAGACTTGAACTACGTTCAGGCGCAAACTTGTTTACTTACTTGGGATTAAGAGTAAAATAAACAAGTTTATAAAATTTCTTGGTAAGCCTAATATACATTACCCAAGGTAAAAAAACTTCTTTACACACACACACACACACACACACACACACACACACACACACACACACACACACACACACACACACATATATATATATAGAATCATTATTAATAACAATTTTAGTTATCTATCCATAACACTCGTACCTCTATTTATCGATTTTTCTATCTAAATTCCTTGTCTCGGTAGTCCGATTCTGTTAAATTACATATTACAATAACATAGATGTGCATTAAGTTTTTAACTCTCTTTTTGACTTTTTTTTCTTTTCGTTATGCTTCTGGTAAAATCTAATTCAGTCAAATTCAACAGATTACTGCCAGTCGTGTGCGTTTCTTGAACTAAATTTTAGTTGTCCGTATCCCTTCCGTCGTCTATTTGATAAATTCAACAAATCACTCCCCTTAACCAATTCTCGTAACTCTCATGATATAATCCTTACCAGTATACTTAGTAAATCCTTTCTATTCATTTTAAAAATTTTAAACTTTTCGAACCAATAATACGTGAGTAGTTACATGCATAATCAATTGTGAGTGATATGATTTTCCAATAATCTGCTTTAGAGATAATAATAATTAGACAGGCATTAAATAGTTATCGTTTAAAAGCTTTCCGTGGATACGCAGTTCTCCTCTTCTAGTGCAAACACAAACTTTTATTGAAAAAAGTACTGAGAGCAATTTTCACGTTTTATCAACTAACTGTGTTCCCTCCTTTAATGGTAAGGGATCTTACACATACAATATTAGCGGCACAATAAATAGTATGCATTTAATACGAAGGCTAGTGGGTAGGCCCTATACGAGTTAACACAAAGTATACAAGTTGTGATCTCCAGGGTTAGCATTGTTCCAAAAGAATAGAAATTGGGTATTCTTCTAATGATGAGCGTTGTCGATGAAGCTAGAAATCAGTGAACTAGGAGAGTATGTTAGGTTTTGTGCACAGGTGTGATTTACTACAGGTGTTTACTCACATGATGATGAAAGCGATCACCTGTCATGCAGTGTTAATATTGCTCAATATGCATGCCAGATGGCTCAGTAAAATTGATGCAAATCTGCGTAATTTGTTTAAATGTTCAGTCATCGTATGTGTTCAATTAAACCTGGATATTATGTAGTTAGTCTTGCATGCTGAGGGTCCCGTTATTCCTTTCATTTGAAAAAAAAAAAAAAAAAAAGTGTGTGTGTGTGGGGGGGGGGGGAATCAAATCTTTTAAAATGCTTTTAAGTAGTTTAAGAGTACTACCCAGTATTTAATATCTATTCTTATTGTTAAATAAGAATAAATTTTTTATCAGAAATGTGATCAGAAAAATTTGTTTTTCTTGGATTTTTAAAATAAGCCTGATGGTTTAACTAGAATCTCTCCCTCCCTCCATGCTTTTGCCTTTTTTTTTTTTTTGACTTATCTTATTGTATAACCTTCATTATGTTAGTTTTCTACATGCAGATTCTCGGTATATGATTTTCGAATTTCAGATGAACCAATTTAAAGTTAAAATTTTAGTCGGAGTTTTCTTCTTATCATTCATCGAAAATCTGTGTTTGGGAGAGAGAAAGTGGAAGAGGCTTATGTGACATTAGCAAGAAAATATTCAAGGGTGGTATCAGGTGTTCTGTCTTCACGGTCCACTTAGTTAGTCCTCCAATTAGATTCCAACGGTCTCTCTCTCTCTGTGTGTGTGTTTGGCTCTTACAAAAACAACCCAGATTTCCTAAGTAGATTTTACGCAAGAAGAATTTAAATTAAAGTTCAGAGAAGTCTGCATTTTAAAGTGATGGGAAGCCACAGCAAACGCTCATGTGCAGTATTTGAATAACGAAAGAAGATGATCGGGAAATATCTCATCATCCCCCCCCCCCCCCAAAAAAAAATCATAACGCTATAGTGTGTGGGAGAGAGAGAGAGAGATAGATACTATGAAAAGAAAATTCATTGTTGGAAGATGATAATTTAGGAGGTATTGACATCATATATTCTTTCGGTTAGTGGCCCATAAATAATACTTTCCAAACTAAAACATCACCGACAGAGCAATCTGTTTCAATATATGTGTCACTTATGCATGTCCTTATTGCAAAACTACCTCGCTTCCTGTTTTGCCAACGCGCGTAGTTTTTTATTACGCATATTTTATATTTTAACATTTTTCTTCATTCGATCCTCATGTTTTTAAAGGTTTGGCATTTTTTATGATTCTTGAAACTCATAAATGTGGGTTGGGCTTTCATTACTGCGAATAATGCGAAATTAATTACCCAAATATTTAGAGTTATTTGGTGTATATATTTTTTCTCTTATAACATGTTATTATTTCATTTGTTTGCTAAGAATTCAGTAGTCATGGTGATAGTTAGCATTATAAATACAGTGGAATTTTTGCTATAGAATTACGTTAGACCGTAACATACCAGACTGTTTTTTCGTGTGCCTGTGCGTTATTTCTTCATAATAAATATAATCGATGCCTCGTTGTATTTAATTTCCCAACTTTCTCTCTCTGTCTATCTCTTTCTCCCCCCCCCCTCTCTCTCTCTGATCGTTTCTTTGAATTTTCCTTCTCTCTTTCCGCTCCTTTATCTCGTGTATCATTCCATTCTTCCTGGTCTATATTTGTGATGTCACTCACGTTCCAGCGTTTCTTTTACCTGTACAAAGATTACCTCCTTTGAATACCTTCCGCCGTAGCGGGTGACAGCGAGAGGTTCGTCCTATCTCCCCCGGAAAGAGAGTGATGTAGATAAGATCTATGAGAAAGCTTTCTTGTTCACTCGAGAAGAAAGAGGATTTCTATCAAAGAAACGTATCAAGAAAGTCAACAGAGAAACTAAGGGGATCTCCGATTTCTATTTTAACTACATTTGAAATATCTGTGAAAGAACTGAAGGTTTAAAGGAAATTAAGTCTTTAAGGTCCCAGCAAAGAATTTTATTGACAACTAGGTTAAATCCGAGTAATATTTTCAAATATTCTGTTTTGTTTTGCATATTGAAATAGATATCTATTTCACAGATATCTTTGAATAAAAAGAAGCAAACAATTCTTCTTTTTAATTAAAACGTGCCCTGAAAATTAAAAACAGACGAGAAAAGAAATGTATTTGTCTAGATAACATCCCTCTTCATAATTTCAAGTAAATTAACCATACTTATCTGTATTGAGGTTGTGGTTCACCCTCGCCAGAAATAGAGGCAAATATATATAAAATACCCCAGTATATAAGCATATTCATATTTTTGCGAGCATGTGAAGGATGATAAAGCATGTTTTATGTTTCATTGTATCTCAGCTGTTAGGTACTGAAGGCTGATATCGGAGGAATCTTGAATGCTTTGTCAGTTATGGTTACAAGGTTTCAGCGCCGAGTTACTTGATTGGTTACCACCTGTGAGCATCTGGGGAACTATTAGCACTCCACTATACGTAATCACCCTTATATGTCTTTTCATTATTCACACTCCGTGTATTTTTGGGACAACAGATTATATTACTATTACGTGTTATTTAATATATTTATTGCCTCTTGAATAACGACATCCTTTGAGGTTCGAACGAGTCCCCAGAGTTGCCTCGCTGCATGCATAACTTCAGTTACTCACCTAATCAAATATCCTCTGGTGTCATGTTTGGTGAACGCGAGGATCTCTCTCTCTCCCACAGGAAATAAAGTGAATGATTTTGGCCCTTGAAGTGTTCCCACGAGATGTTTTATTTCAATGGTTGGAAAAACAACCATTCTGCATAAAGTGATATTTTGTAGCACACTTTGCTGGAAAAAAAAAAAAAAATGTGCGTTGACAGCATGCTGTTCTACTAGGGAATGTTGGAGTTTCCTTGCTTGATGACTCTTCGTCAAAAAATAACTCATTCAGAAAATCATTCATAGAGCTACAAATCTGTCTAATATTTTGGGTTTGTTCTGGTCTAAATAACAGGAACTCGCATGTTTACATTTCAGGATAATAACAATAACAATGAACTGTGGTTGCATCTTTCCTTTTAGCTTTATAAGCTATATTTCTGTAGATCGGATTTAGTGTTCACCGAACTGCTACAGTAGTTAATTTACAATTTCAACGGTAGTAGATATCAACGGTCTCCTTTTACTGGTTGTTTTATGCCTGACATTTTCTCTCTTCATTTTTGGTGTAATCTCCAGGTGTTCAGTACAACTTGCTGTAGTGCTGACGTTTTGATATTCGATTGGAAGTACAAACAGCGATGCATTCTTTGTCATGAAAAATTTATATAGTACAAAATGTATTTGATTGCTAGTAATCCGGACAAAAAGGAACAGTAAGACGATGTATCTTTGCCCCTTTCCTATCAAGGGTGTCATTAGCCAACTTAAAAAGCTTTTTATCTTTTGAGAACGCATACAGGCATGAACAGATACAATAGCGTACTTTCAAAATGATAATTAAAACTAAAACTCTGTATTAACAGTTCTGTGTAGTTTTACCTAAGTGGCATTTTCCATTGTACTTTCTTTAACTGCATAAGTTTAATTTAGGCTTCTATTAGATGTTTATATGTTTTTCTTTGAACATCATAATACAGTTTTCTCAAAAATTGATTAATTTTTCTCATTCATATTATTTAAATTCTCCTGAAGAATTCCATTTTTTATTATCCAGAAACGCTGATGTTATCCATTTTCTGTGCATTATGTATACCGTGTAGTTTGAATAAAACCCGACATTTTTCGGCTGATATTCTTTCTACCAGACTAAAAGTATTTAGACTATATTATTGGTATTTTAATTAGTGCATTTTATAAAAATGGAGGAATAAAAGAAAAAGAAACGGGTCGACATGCACTGAAGTAAGAGCATAGAATGGCATAGATGATATCGTTGTGAACAGTCTCGTTGACATACTAACAATAGCATCGACAATAGTGGACTAGCTGGAATCAAGAGAAAAAAGAAATACTTTTCTCGGTTATTTTTAGTCAGAGAGAGCACTTTTGAACTGAAAAATTAGTTTGGCGTTCTTTCTCTTTCATTACCGCTGGACTCAATCCTGTTTAGTATACATTTGGTGGGTTCTGAGCGCATGAATGCAAAATAGGCTCTTTCGGTATTATCTTCTATCATTGACAACAGTATGTGAATACAGATGGGGAGAAAGTCGTCCACCGCCCAACAGATAAAGTGAGATGGGGAGAACAACATTATTTTTTATTTACTCGCACAAACACGTATACTCACAGGCAGGTTCATTTCATCACCATCGTGCAAGCCCACAGGCGAAAAGATTATCGGCTGTGGGTAGTAGTATCTTCTTTAAGGAACACATTAGGAAACTGAAAGTCTGTAACAGTATCTCTGCTTCTTCCTTCTACAAAGAGTACATTTGCTTCACTTTAAATCGAAAATGCGAATGTATGCAAGAATGAACGGGGTACACTAGGGAAATTACCAAAAGCGTAATAGGTGGTGGAAACATTCTTTGGGTTTACACACACACACAAAAAAAAAAAAAAAAAAAGTTGCTCCATAGTCTGGCAAAAGAGAGTAAGGGAGATGGTTTTGCATATGTGTGTATTTTGTTCACTGGGGAGCAGGTAAAAAGTGCTACTGAATTCTTCTGGGAATAGGAAGATATGTGCAACTGATTAAGAATTTCCGAGTTAGGATTTTTTTTTAATACTGAAGTATTTGTTAGACTGACTGCTAAAAGGGAAGGTAAATAAAATAAACCTCTGGCTCGAAACAGAGAATGAGATGAGACGAGAGAAGTCAAAAGTTTTTTTTTTTTTGAATCGGAATGGTGACGAGGATTTGAAGATTAGTTTTGCCCTTGAATATTTAAACCTATGTAAAATAGAAGAGAATTTTTTCTCTCTCGACATTTTTCATGCATTTGGTATTTATTTGCTCTCTCTCTCTCTCTCTCCCTCTCTCTTTGAGACGTGCACTCCTCAAACTTATTCGTCTCTTCTTAGTGCTTTTACTGCCACGAAGAGGGTCACATTCCAAAGAACCGTCCCTACACCTCTAGGAAGCATCCATTAGAAATACACCGGTAGGGCAAGGCAGAATTGCTCATGAAAAAAATCCAAGTAATGGTGGGTGGATGTGTGTGTGTGGGGGGGGGAACTATCTATTTGTCTGATGCTTCTGTGGCAGTTGGAAAGACCTTGGGAATTTCCAACTGAAAATCTTGTCAATGATATGAAACTGAACTATACTGCCTCCGACGAAGGTAGGTGAATTTCCTCCTACGAGCGCTTCTTCACGCTTTTTCTAAGATTCGGCATTATTTATCTTATATTGGATCGACAAGAGTTTGAATTTATCCAGGATGCGAAGAACCATTGTGATTTTTTTTTCACTTGAAGATCAGTTGGCATGTTGCATCCGGTGATTACAAGATTGCTTTCTCACGAAGCGGATTGTTTTACTCGGCAGACAAACGGGCCCAGAAACACACACACACACACACACACACACACACACACACACACACACACACACACACACACACACACACACACACACACACACACACACACACACACACAGTTAATATACTAATATATATAGGACTCGACAAATTATGCCAAATCGTACTCGTCGTACAAAAAAATTACTCCCTGAAAAATCCCCCCCCCCTTTATCTACAAAAGGATTAATAGAGCTATACCTTGGCTAGAGAAGTCATTTATTGTTATTAAATAAAAAATATTTAATATACTAGCTGAGTTCGGTTCGGTTGTTTTGGAATTTCGATTGAAGCAACTAAGACTATGAGTCGGCTGTAACAATTTGTTAATCACTGGTCGATTTGCCTATTTTTAAAATGAAAAGCCAATTATTCGTTATGAAACCCTTCCGTTGTATGCGATCAACTAACCTCGCCTTCCTTTGAAAAAGCTCCTATAAAGATTCTTTCGTCCTTGACAAGATTTCGATCTCAGTTCTTTTCAACCAAAGGGGCATCGTTGATATCGATCGGGTTGCGAAAACTTTTAATATACTGACCTTGTGATCTCTAGCTTCTTCCATAATTACAACGAATCTCAGTACTTCCGCAAATAAACAGTGAGACTCACGTAGTTTACAGACATACGTACGTTTTATTTTATGCTCGTTCTTTCTGAATAATCTTACGAGTAAACTCATTTTTTCTTGTGTATGTGTGTGGCCATCCTTGTTTTCCTAGTTATTGTATATGTTTACTTTCCGTAAAATAATGAATTTCAAATGAAGTTCAACGAGTAGAAGGATCTATACTAACATTGCTAGTTAAATGCGAAGAGATAACTTAAGAAACGCATTCAGTAGTAATTAACAGTTTACGTAATAATTAACAGGAGAACTGCCTACGCCAGTAGCTCAGTTGATAAAAGCCAATGCTTTTGTGTTTGTTAAAGTCTGCTCTGCACAAACTTATAGAAGTTTCTCTCTCTCTCTCTCTCTCTCTGTTCCTTTTTTTTTTTTTCAAGAGCAAAACTTCAATCAACTTTTTAAATTGTATTCATTATCCAGTTTTCAAATTTTACGTTCTGAATCTAAAAATAAGGTCAGTTGCCTTTAAAAAAATATATTAATTTAAAACTTAATGCCTTGGGAATCTTTTTAAAGGTACGAAAAATCTGTTATAGTTAAAAATAAGAAAAAATTGGATACTAGATAAAATATGAAACGAGAATAACGTAAAAAAAGTTTAAAATTTAAAAAAAAATGAAAATGAAAAAGGAAAGTAACAGTCCTCAGAGAGTTTACAGTTATATCGTAATAGTAAGGAAGCGAAGAAATAATCGCTGAGCTAATAATAAAGGGAAAAAAGATCTAATTAAATATTCTTATCAAAGAATTGGATAAAAAAATTCACTCGAATGAATTATTTCGAGTACATTTATAACAGAAAACTAATGAATTAAAATGCCTCAAGATTGTTTGACTGGTTTTTGGCGTATATTTTAACAATCCGTTACGTCCAAAGTTTGCTTAATTTTTCATTGTTTTGCTAAGAGAGAGTTAACAGAGTAATTTTAGAATATTTGCTTCTGGGCAGATATCCAACAATTAAAAGTTCTGTTCGTTTAATGGAAGGGGAAAAAAAAACATTCCGTGTTAAGTAAAAGCCACAGTGGTCTGTAATTCTGGAAGAGTGCAGATAATTTTGAAGTTTTTGTGGCTTATTAATTACCTTGTGGTTTGTGTCATTATTCTTGCGTATTGAAATAAGAACCAGTTAATTAAAGCATATTTCTGTATACAGCAACTATTCTTTTCCCTTCTAGTTAACATTTCTGGCTCGAATTCGTGAAAAGTTGCTGTGAGTGAACAGAACATAATTATATAAACAGCTGTTGATAATGTGGAAGGAAAAAAATATACGTTGGGTAGAGTTCACTATCATCACACAAGTGAAACAAGTGGCTTTGTTCTTCCTGCGTTTCTTCCGATAATTATCATTGCAATATTCCATTTCTGAAATGTCTCAAAGTTTTCCAGCGATGATAAATTAAGCGATCTCTAGTGGAGGTGGGAGTAGGATTTTCCGTTTCACAAATTGTAAACGGATAATTTCTAACACATAATTTATATATTAATGCGAGCTATCTTTACCACTCTCTCATCCATCCACTTCCGTCTTCTTAATGGGTTAAATCTTCTGTGGACAAGCAACTCCGGTGTTCTTGATCTCTTGCTCCACTCTCCGTCTCTGTGTTGAGCCCTTTGTGATCCATATTATCCTTATTATCCTTATCCACATTGTAGTAGCCCGTCAAGATACATTCCAGCTACTTTTCCATACCATTGAGGTTGTCGATGTGAAATTCTTTCATATTGTTCCACTAACATTGAGTTACTTTCTTAATAACACTCTAGGCGGATTTTGATTTAAGATGTTTTGCTTATTTTGCGTAGCCATTTCATTACAAACGGCAATAGTTTTTTTTTTTTTTTTTTTAGTTTCCTTTTCTCTTGATAGTCTATTTTTCCATTATATAACTGTTGATTGGGATATAAATTTACTTTTAACTGCTTTGAGATTGTATTGTTCCTCCATATCGTTGATGATTGAGGATCGGAAGATGGCAGTTTTATGTTTGTCTTTAGTATATTTAGGTTTTCAGACAAGATAATTAAATTTCGTCACTTGTTCGATGCATTAGTCCTTCAGAGCAATTTATATTAATCTAAAACAATCCAGGTCTCGCTTCAGGAGAAATATTAATATGTAACTCATCACGTCACCTTTTATTTGCTGTAGTCAGTGAATTACAGGCACAGAGAAAATTTGTCCGCATACGTGAGAGGATAGTCTTATTAAAATGTAGTATAATGTGGTGCTTAGGATAAAGAAAGTAGCTGTTCTATTATAGCGATTCTAAAGTAATTAATGTTGTTCCATTTTCTCAGTCACCACTAATAAATGTGCCGCTCTTTTCTGAAAATCAGTCAACCGTATGTTTTCTTAAAATAATTACGAGCCCCCCCCCCCTCTCTCTGTGTGTGTGTGTGTGTGTGTGTGTTGTGTGTGTGTGTGTGTACATTGAGCTCTGAAAATCCCGACGTCGTTTTCTTCAAAAATATACGAAATGCAAGGTGTTGTTTTGCGATTGTTGTACGAGTATCATGATAACATCTTAATTAAACATCTACTGAACCAATAATTGCCACTAGTCAAGTCTCTCCCAAACAAATCCGTATCAGTCATTACTGGAGAAAACGCATCATATTTTTTCGCTTATTTCAACAAACCACTGCTGATATTTTATAAATAGCAAAGCTTTTAGAATGAAAATAAACGAAGTGTCTTTGAGATCTCGCCTCTTAGATAAGTGTGAAAATGGGCCAATAAATTTGCGAATGATGATCTGTGACTTGGAATGGTCTCTATTTGGTTGATCAGCTGAAAATGAAAGGCGGTCATAGAATATTTGATGATCCACGAAAACCAGTGTAGCGTCCTTCATTGGTAATCAAAGACTCATGATGACAAATCTAATGGTGAGATAAATGAACACGAAGGAATCATTACAGTTTTAAAACATCAGTAAGTGTAGGATAGTTTCTTGGTGATCAAGGAGGCACCTTGAAAGGGCAGGTAAACACGACATCCCGCTGCGTTCGTCACCATGCTCCAGACATAAGCACAGATTAATGACCTCGTGTTAGTTCGTAAGGCCGCAGGGCTTAACCCTGATTCCTGTTATACCGTTATCACCATTCGCCCAGCGACCGGCTGGTACAGTTCTAAACCGCTCCTTACAACAGCGGTACATCGACTGTAGGTCGTAAACTCCGCCTCATAAATCATGCGGTGTCGGCAACCGGCTCGCGCGTTGAAATCTGTGGAATGCAAATATGCCCCCACGTATTGAGTCTGCCGCGACACGAGGAAAACTGATTTGGGAGCAAGAATGGGATGTCGTCCTTGGCTGTGCCTTCCGACCGGGTTTACAAAACAGAATGCTACGAAGTGGAAATTCAAATTTCACTTTTGCTTCCTTCCTGGGCTGTCCATCTTCGATTTTATCGTTACACATTATGCATAGTTTAAAGGTCAGCATTCCTTGACATCCGTTTACGATCAAAGAATCATGGCTTGTTGTTTTTTTTCATCTTCAAACTTTCGTAACCTCCAGGCCATTCTTCTCCAAAAAAAAAAAAAATACCCCGGGGGGGGGATAAACTCATACATATAAAAAGATGCTCATTTCATGTATGGCTGAATAAAGAAATGATTTTTTTTTTGTTAGCGTCATCTGAATTTTCCCCTTTGAGTAATTATTGAATCAAAAATTCGATATCTCTGCGACAACAGTGTACTCATATTATCTTCGCAGCAACCCATATTTATAATAATCTATTTCGTATCACCAGAGAATATTCGTTGCAAGGAATAAAAGAAACCACTTCAGTTACACACCGTCGTGGAGCAATATTTCTTAGTGGATGCACTAGGCACACAAAATATGTGGAGATTGTAAACGATAACGTGGATATAGAATCATATTCCGTATTTTCTGGAATGCGCCACTCACTATTTATTTACACAATATAATTTTTTTTTTTTTTTTTTTTTTTTTTTTTTTTTTGAAGGAGTGCACGTCTGGTGAATATTTGCGTACGTGAGCTGTTCGCCATTCTCTTCTAAGAAGATGCGTTTACGATCCATCACCGTTATGTTGGAACGACTGAAGATAAAGAAGCAGGAGAGCTTGGAAATCATACTGCCAGCAGGAGGGATGGGCGATGTCACTAAAAGCTGAATACGAGACTGCACAAGAGAAAAATATTTTTTTTTTCTCTTGTGTAGTCTCGTATTCACAAGAGAAAAAATAATCATTTTGTTTTACCAAGCAGCAGTAGCTGGAGAATTTTTTGATGGCAGAAACGGAAGTATCATGAAATTGAAGAAATACATTGCGAGATGGAGATGCAGCAGTTCCAATCTATGATTTGAATAGTATTTGCAGTTGATCATACATAGTTTTTATGCGAACCTCTGTAGCTCAGTGAGTATAGACGAAGTCCTTTGGTCGGAAAAACCTGGGTTCGATTCCCGTCCATGCCCTGAATGCCCTTTGTCAAGTCTCTTTCGACTAAAAGGTGAGTTAGCCGTTTTTCGTCCCTCATCACAGGCAAACCGCCCCGTGAGTACACAGTGATCTACAGTCATAAAAATACTTGCTCTTAAGGGATGCAGCAGAAGAGTGTTCGTCGTAAACCCCTCATTAGGGGACTCTACCCATCCTAAGAGACGGTTGAGAAGAGAAGGAGTTTTTATGCTTCGTTAAACAGTTGAGAGAGAGAAAAACATTCGCGTTCATTTCTATAAATTTGTACACTTATTCTAGGGCATAAATCAATAAAATCACCTTTTTTTCATGTTTCTCTTATGGGAGTACAAGATACTACAAATAGTACGGTGATGCATAATTTTGATTATAATACATATAACAAAATGAGATACCATATGAATGCAATGATACAAAATGAACTTCTGGCATTTTTTTATTTATTTTTTTCTACAATAGGATCTACATTCGCATTTTCTTTATTGCTGCTAAAGGGTGGACTATTTTCATGTTTTGGGGGAAAGACAGCGACACACACGAAAAGTTGCAAAGATTTGTTGGTATAGATTTGCTTCTACACAGCACTAATGTGATGTGAGAAGCAAATCTATACCAACAAAAATAGCAACAAAAACTGCTCATAACAATGTATCACTAACATATTTCCTTATTGCCATCCTACAGTTTCCCTTTCCTATGTAGGATACTGTAACTGGAGAAGGTGGACGATTTATGTCTATCATTGTACTAAACCATTGTCGGCTGAGATTAAAGCACTTGTATTTCACCAGTCTCGCTTCTCTTCTTACATGCTGGCGATATGATGAACCATGTAGCTCATCCTTTGTAAGGATGCTGAGATTGACCCATCTCTCGACTATATGCTGCATGTGCACTGTTCCCACGTATTATTTCATTCGACTTAGCAAGCAGCAGAGAGAAAATATAATAATGATTTGTCGTCACGTTATTCCTTCTCTTGAAATCTTATTATTGAGGAAGATAAGGTTTTTACGATTACCATATACGAAAATTCTAAGATCTTCCATGACACTATTTGTGATATTCGTAAATTTTATGAAATCATTTTCTGATATCCAGAAAAACTAGAATGAATATATTGTAGTCTCGAATGTGTGCTGGCGCTTTCAATGTCAAAACACGATTTTGAGTAAAAAAAATGGTGTTGGTATATATTTGCTTCTACACAGCACTAATGTGATGTGAGCTTTGCAACTGTTCGTGTGTGTGTGTGTGTGTGTGTGTCGCTCTTTTCCCCAAAATATGAAAATAGTCCGCCCTATAGCAGCAACAAAGAAAATGCGAATGTAGATTCTATTGTAGAAAAAAAAATAATAAAATAAATGCCAGAGAAGCCTATATACTCTTACATCGTATGAGTAAATGTCAAAATATGTTGTAGTATGTGAGATGGTATAAATGTCAGCTGTCGTTTCTGTTGTGGCTTGCTGTTAAAATTGCTTGAGCTTCATAAGTCAACATTTTCGTTTTGAAAAGGTGGAAGGAGGTGCATGAGATGATATTCAAAAACGATCTTAAGAATCTTAGTACCAGAACACTTCAAATGAGTATGTAGCCTTCTAAAAAGAGTGATGAAGGCAAAATCCATTAAAAATTGGCGCAAGGCCTATAGAACTTCTGAAGTATGACAATTGTACAGATTTTGAATAATGTAGTAGGAAGGATGTCGTGGTAAAGTTATTTACCACGACATCTTATCTTGACGTGGTAAAGCTTTACCACGTCAAGAAGAACTGTTGGTCGTAGTGCTAGAAACCCTAATTAGCATGATCTACGTTACCTCTTTGCATGATTTTCTGTCAGCTGAATAACAATAGGACCCGGTTCTCATCAACTTGGTGCTCTGGTTCCACTATAATGTTACGTAACTTAATTCAGTTTATTCGGGAAAACGTGCAATGGTAGACCGACGTTTTACTACTGAGTAAGCATGATTTCTGTGAGAAATACAGGTGTTTGAAACATTCCCGATTATAGTGTGGGAAAAAATCTACATTGTGGAATCGCGCTAAAGGATAACCAAGTTTTTATCATTTCCTTCTTGACAATGATAAGAATTTATTGTTGATTCCCAGTTGAAGGTCTGAGCCTAGTTGGTTTTGGATCGCCACATACAGAGAATAAAAATTGTTAGATATTATTATGAAACTGTGCGAAAAGATTTTCAAGAAAAATGTGCTTGAAATAACTTTCAAAACGGTAAACATATAGTGTGTATTACTTTTCAGAACTATTTATGAATTTCTGTATGGCTGTCAAAGAAAGAAAAGGTACCGATATTTAAGTGTTTGTTCGGCTTTAAATCTAAACTTATGAAAGCTCTTTCTGTTGCATAAGCTTCTAGACCAGGGGTCTCCAAACTACGGCCAGCGGGTCAGATGCGGCCCGCGATATGATTTTATCCGGCCCGCCAATTGGACTAATTTCTCAATAAGAATCCTCAAAAAAAAAAAAAAAAAAAAAAAAAAAAAAAAACACGGGGTGTTGATAGATTTCAAATGCATTAATTAAAATTGCGTTCAAAATATATTCCCGAATAGCAAAAAGTAACCGTAATCCAAGTTACGGTCTTTCTGACTGTAAAAAGTCTGTTAAAATGGACTAACGAAGAAAACAAATTTGAAGAAATTTGCTTGTAAATTTATCTCTATTTTTGGGACAACGTATCTTTGCGAACAAACTTTTTTCCGACTGAAATATATCAAGTCAAAATACAGGGCAAATTTATCTGATGAACATTTGAAATCGCTACTTGTAATTAGCACTTCAAAATTTGAATCTGAGTTGAATAAGATTTTAAAAACACGAACACAGTTACATCATTCACATTAATGGTTTTATTATAATTTGTGATCAAAATTTGAGAATTTGCTGATAGTGTTCGTTGTCATTAATATACCATAATTTAATCTCACATACCCTGTAATCAGTTTTTATCTGCTTTCAATAAAACTCATATATCTAGTTCTAGAGTTTTTTTTTTTACTACGGGCTGCTGAAAAGTGCTGAAGTACCCAATGTGGCTCTCACGGCGAAAAGTTTGGAGACCACTGGTCTAGAAACCTAATTTAGTTCACTAGTGGTACACAAGGCGAAAGCTGCTTTTGAAGGAGAGATGCACTTTAGCTAGCATACTTAACTTTTATCGTCTCGGGACAATTGATATGGATATAGCCATAGTGATATCATTGATGTCCATTTCATTCGAATTTCTCTTTCTCCCTCCCCCCCAAAGAAATTAAATTTAAAAGCTATAAGAAACTGATAAATATACTGCAGTAGTGGAAACCAAGCGATGAAATATTTAGGAGTCATAAACCAAGCCCTTGTCAGTGGCGTGTATTCTTCGACTAGTTTGTTTAGCGGTATTTAAAAAAAAAAAAAAGTTGTTACAACTTTGGAAATCGAAACAAAATTCTTAAGAGTGATTAGTTTTTTTTTTTTTTTTTTTTTTTTTGTGTGTGTGTTTGTGTCTTAGTTTCTGGAATAAAAATATTTACATGAAACTAGAATGCAAATGAATAATTTACTAATTGTAATTAATTATTTACAAACTGACGTTTCTCCAGCTCGGGCCCGCATTATCAAAGGTACTTTACACAGAATGAAATGCCCCCGTCCGCAGTTTAGTTTCACTAGAAAATACCTAGAAACGTTCCTTGTATCCTTGACTGAAAACTTAATTGTATTCTTGACTGGATTCCAGCTCAGGTCGTCATAATGAAGCTTTTGTCCAAAAAAAAAAAAAAAAAAAAATGCAATACTAGATGTTAAATGAGAAAGACTGCTATATTGTCTTGAAGATTGTTATACGGTGCTTTGAATAAATACATAGCTCCTTTCATTTTAATACGACTAATTAGGTAAGGTAAAACTCAGTAGTTTATTAAAGCAATGTCTCTCATAATGCTTTTCGATAATTTACTGATTCGTTTTGTGCTGCAAAGATAGTCGAAATTGAAAGTAGACACTTTTACATAAGCCTGAACTTAATTAGAAATGGTTTTACTGTGCTACATGCTAAGATCGCATTGTGTTCCTCGAAAGTAATCTCTACATCACCCTACCTCCTTTCTACTCGTAAGTTAAAGTATTTGAATGTAATTAGAAATTGCTGAAAAATTTTTCAAAATTGGTAGTAAACGCAAATTCTCCTATTTATTCTTCGTTTATTTTTAATCCAAGCTTTAGCCTTTTTTTTTTTTTGTCGTATCACATTTTCTTCTCTTAAGCTAGAACTAGGGGTGTGAGCATAAAACTGGACACAAAGGAAGAAATATTCGAAATTATGAATCATATATGAAGATACAGTTTTACTATTTTTCTCTTCGGTTTATATAGCAGCTTGTACATTTGAGAATAAAAATTCTCGAATATCATTCAATAAATCTACCTATTGTAAATAACTGATAAGTATGTCTATGTAATACACCACATCTCATTTACATTTCCCCCACTCCCAATTGTCATATGACAATTGGGAGTGGGGGGAAAGGAAGATGTGGAAACCGACTTGATTCCGTAGTGATTTGACAAGATTGTACTAGAGTAGAGGTTCCCCAAACCTTTATACATTATATCCCCTTTAAAATTAAACAACACGTGCATATAAACAGATTTGACATGAAAATTAGCTGTATAAATAAAGCTAAATATTAAGTTCCCAAATATATATTATTGCTCCAAAGAATTGGCTTCTTATATGTGATGTTGTGATCAAATTTAAATTTCAAAATTATATTTGAAGTGAAAGGGAATTAATTTCATGGATTTAAATCTCTATGAGTATGGAATCTATGAAGTTTAATGTCCAATATCGAATGATAACCCAACTATCTCGACCAAGGAAAAGATTTTAAATACTTTTTTTTCATGTTTTTTTTTTAAGTTTTTCATATCAAAAACACCCCTCCTCGAAAGGCGGTGTCCTCTCCACTTTAGGAACTTTTGTTCTAAGATTGTTTTCCATTTAATATAATTAAATCTCTAATTTCCAATGCCCAAATTAATAGACTGAAAAGTCTCTTCTCGCGTCTACCAAAATTAATTAAACTTTGACTGAATTAAATTTCTTTGTTTTCTGCACAACCTGTTCTGTAGATTTCTATAAATGTTTATGTCGAAAAACGAGCCGTATACTGATTTCAAATTGCCAGTTTAATTTTATGCAGCCACACAATAAGTTTTTTCCCCTTTCGTTTTATTTAATGTAAATTAAGGGGGGGGGAACCTGTTTTAATCAGTGGGATTGTTTCGAATAAGTTGTTCGTAATTGTAATTACGATGAAATAACAACAGCGGATTTCCGTTGGTAAACACATCACTTTTGTTGGTAAGTAAAAAAAAAAAATTATGCAACTTGTCGTACTGCAGTCGGACTTTTTTAAAGACATGTCATTGTTCCTTAATGAGATATGGTGCACTAACGAACGGTATAAGGTTTCAGATATTTTGACATTATATGTACGGATGAAAACGAGCCTTTTTCTGAAATTTAATGAGTTCGAGTTAGTCAATTTCCTGAATAAGTTTAGTGTACCTCATATGAATATTCTGTATCCACGAAAAAAGGTAAAAAGAAAAAAAAAATTGCAGCGAAAGTCAAGAAATGAGCGGAATGTTAAGTTTCTTTGCGAAGATTTTTAGCACGTTGCACGATGACACTCTTACTAGTATATTCATCAGGGACATAAAACTGCACGAGAGGAGAATCACATGTACGTCCTCCTGAGACAGCAGAAATCTCCTTCGGGTTAGACACGCCGTCTTTTTAATTGCATCTGCAGCCGGTCACGGGTAATTAACCCACACACTTATCGTCGTCGTATGTTTTGTTCGTGTTTCGCAGCGATGATAAAAGTTCTGGCCAAAGGAAAAGTGTTGGGTTTTTCTGATTTGCTGAAGGGCTTCGAAATTCTTGTGCGCTAGTGACGTGAAATGAATTTTGCTTCACCTAACAACTTGGAAATATTCAATGAAGCAATTGTTTCGTGCAGCTATTGGGAAACGTGTGTCATTAACGATATGGATTAGCTACAGACGACACTGTAAAAACATTCACCCGAATGTTAAGTCCATTAAAACCAGCAGCTCCTGACGAGACAACTCGTTATCGTTCCCAGTCTAGAATAGCCCAGAACGATAACGAGTTCTGTTACCTTAGACAGCAACACCGCTGATTTAATGAACCTGCATTTGTGCAATTGTTTAAAAAAAAAATGCTTTCTCTCTCTCAAATTTAATTTTAGAAGGAAAATGGTGTGCTTGTGCATGCGTATATTTTGATTATTATAATATATTCGTAGATATAATGTTATTAGCCGACCTTCATATCTCATTAGATATGGTAAACCATTCTAACCAACGTAAAGGTGAGTTGGGCTGTCTTACACGGAGGTGGAAGAGTTTTTCGTCCTAGAAACCAAACCAAACGCAGAATGCATATATTTATTACATATAATATACTGGCTGTAGTTCCAACCAATGAGAATTACAAAAGAATCAAATAAATTTTAATAAATTTTTAATCAGTGCATTTAGCAAAGTGTTTTTCATTAACTCCACTAATCTTTATTTGTTGATTCATTTCCAAACATCTGAATTCCTCGTGATTTTTCCTGAACAAATACGAGTTCCGATATTGTCATAGATGGGAGTACTTTTTTTTATTGTTAATTTTGTTTTTCGCGTTATTCTCAATTAGTCATTTCACGGTTTTCAAGGCAATTAGTAACCGGGAAGCTGCCTTTTTCAATGTTAGAGTCGACTTGCAAACTACCACGTATTGTAAGCGTGTTGTAAACATTTCTTGGATTTAGTATTTGAACGTGTTTATGTCTCGTAGTATCCTTTATAAGGAAAACTTTTGTTAACTGCTTAACATAGAGAGAATTATATATAATTCCGGTTATGATTAACAGGAATATATGTAAAATCCTTACTTATCATAATAGGATATATATATATATATATATATATATATATATATATATATATATAATAAAATAATTATCGTAGCATTCCAAGATGAGGGATCCAAAGAAGAATGGTTCAAAATAGCTGTCTTGTAGAGCTTTCAGAATACTTATACCAGTGTAGGCGATAATTACCTCTTAGATAAGTATCTGCGTTCAACTCTGTGCGTGTGTGTGTGAGAGAGAGAGAGAGAGAGAGCGTACTAATTAATCAGAAATTGTCATGATTTAATGATAGTGGAAGCGAGACGTGCAGGTAAGAGTATTTTTCTAAACTTTGAATGGCTTAGGGAGCGGGGCGATTAGACAGTTAAAAGTATGTTGGAAACGTCAATTGTCCATATTAATTAATGCTTCAAGTAAAGAAATATTCGTTTAATAAACAAGAAATATAACGTCAACATTAATGAATGTGGTTAAAAACAGCTGATGGATGCTGCAGGAAAATAAATAGTTTTTTGTTTAGATCGAGGAGACCACTTGTTTATTTGGTGGGTATTTTTCCTTTACTTTCTATGTAGGTCTTTTCCTATCTAAAAATTAATGTACGTGTAGTTTGGCGGCATATTTGTTGTTTTCAAAATAATATTTTGTTAAAAAAAACTTTTTTTAAATATAATATATTTTTTTTAAAAAAATATAAAATTAGAATTAGAATTTATGAACAAGTGCGAATCTGCCTAAATAAATAGTCCTAAATAAATCTTCACTGTTCATAAATGTTCTTATTCTCAGCAATAACAATATAATGAATAATAAAACAATAATAATAATAATAATAAATTAAGAGTAGCAATAATAACTTGAAAACATAAGCACTTGAATTTATGTGTAATTTGGTCTGGACAATTGCCTATGAAATAAAAGAATATTTTAAATAATGTAATTAAAGAGGAGAACTTTCATGTTTTACGACTTTAGCATAGACCCATATCATACATTGAAGGCATTTGAAACCAAATCCAGTGGAATGTGGTGATTAATCCTTCTTCCCATCGTCCTCTGTCTATATAGTGCATATATTCTTCTGTTTGACGGAATGGAAAAAAAAAAAAAAAAACTTCACCGCCGTGCGAGACTGGTTAACTCGCCTTAAGATGAGACATCCTGATAAAGGTTTTTCGCGTCCTCGACGGGATTTGAAACCGAGGTCTTTCCAACCAAAGGGCATCGTCGAAACCGGCTCCAAGAAGGAAACATCAAAGGTGAACACGAAGCTCCTCATATATACATATTCACAAGACCACGATAGTATTTCGTTTTTTTGAAAGCATCATCATAGAATCGCTGGTGAATGATTCTTCTCCTTCCATAAAGTGTGTATTGTTGCTTTAATGAGTTCGTGCTTGCTTCTGAAGATTACTTTTACTAATCTAGATTTTGTATGCTAAAAATCTTGCAGATGAAACCACATATCATAATGTATTACTTTCGACTGAATAATTATATAATTTATAGACTATGATAGTACAGTGTCGACGGAGTATAAATTTTCAAAAGCTAAAGTCAAGACTACAGTTATCTGCATTACGAGAAGTTCAAAGGTTCTCTTCGTTTGTATGTCTAGAAACAGGGCTAAAGTAAAGATAGGCTAAAATGTGCTATCATTAAGGAAATCTATGTAAGCTGGCTCTTTTGATGGAATTATTATAAGAATTATAAAATTGAGTTATGAATTCAATATTATTGAATTGAATAATAGAATTATGAAATGATAAGAATTGCTGTAAATTTCTGAACCAGACTATTGAAAGAGATAGTGACAGTTTGTCTTTTGTAGGATAAAATCCCTTTAACTACCTTATGACACTAACTAACTCAGGTTCATTGAAAATATCTTATCCTAGATGAGACTCGAAGCTAGGTTTTTCCAACCAAAGAGCATCATCGATACTGAGAGTGAGCGAAGATCCGTTAGATGGAAAGAAATTTGAATAAACATGCTTTGATAGTGGACTTAAAGATATCCGTTGTAATATTTCCCATTATATACAACGAAGGTATAAAGGATTTTTAAAAAAAATTATCATCTTATTACTTCTAATAGAATGTCTAACATAAGTAGTAAAGGAATGAATTTATGATGTATAAAACTGGTTCCACATAATTTATAGTTAGTAGCTAAGGAGGTAAATCATCTAAGTATTAGAAAGATTCTTTCGTTGTCTTTTCTGTCTCTTCAGAAGCTCACAGTATGCTATCATCAGTGACACTGATGTGGAAACGAGTGCAGAAAAAGTCAACCCAAGAAATAAGTAAGGTCGACAATGTCCTGTGTGTCAAGTATGTTAGATATATGACGGACGCCTCTCCTCCTTTGTGGAGCTCCCTCCTTTGACAGCTTGGTGGGTGATCGTGATTTCCTCTTTTAACAATACCTCCTGCGAGGGTTGTCTTGTCACCGGTGATGAAATGGGTCTTTGTTGGGCGCGACAATGATAGCAGGATTTTTGAGTGAAGCGACCAGATTGTCAGCACACCCCGCCGTGATAGTTAAGTGCGTGGCTGCTATAGAAATTCTCTCTCGCGCGTGAAATCAACAGCGGAGATTCTCCAAACAGACTTGGTATATAGATTTATCCAGTGGCAGCGTTACAGTACTTCAGACTTTAGCTTGAACCGACTATGTAACTTATGCTATAAAAATTGTACATTTTTACATGTATAAAATACAACTTTCATGCCTTGCTGTTCTCCTTAATCTTTTTATCCCTACCTTCATCTCGATATTCAGTAACTCGGATTCTTTTTCTTTTCACGCTTGTATTTCTTTTGTGTACGAGGAGGGTCTGGAAAGTCTGATAAACACCTAGAACAAAAATGATATTAAAGCAACTGATATAACCACAAGAAAGAACATATTAGTAGCAGAGTTATGAAGGTAACTTATGTTCTTATATTCTTACATGCTCGTATATTCTTTCTTGTGATTATATTAGTTGCTTTAATATCATTCTTGTTCTAGGTCTTCATCAGAACTTTCCAGACCCCCCCCCCTTCGTACATAGTGAAATTTTTAATATAACTTCTCTTTTATTTGCTTGAATCCCTTTTGATGTAAGGAAAAGTGCTTGTGTAAGATAAGGATTTAATTTTTGTGTCCATTCGGTGTATGCATTTTTTGTTATAGGAATCCTATTTTTACAGTTCTTGGTCCTAGTTTTTATGTTGAATAATTCCTGTACTGCATTCCATATATTGCAACTTATTTGCCGCATCCCATTCTTCTAAATCTGTATATAAATATCTTTGCGAATATTAAAAATATATATATATAAATGAATAAGTGAGAGAATAAATGAGAATTTGAGGATAAATTGAGTGAATTGCACAACCCATTATATTCGCCGGTCATGAAATTCATGGTGCAGGTACCGATTTGGCCACAGTGATGATCAGTCGGTTATATGGTTCATCTAGTATTCATCCCCCCCCTCCAGAATTGAGAGTGGGTCTCAAATTATGACTATGGGGTTGGTTTTCTTCCGTCACCCACAATCATAAAACGAACGTTGAAGATATTTTGGTTTTAGTTGCATTTTTAATTTAGGTATTTCGCGGAGTTCCTGCTGTTGCCACCTTAAATGATTAAGGTTCCTGGTAAAGGCCAATAATAAAAATAAATCCGGGTTTCTCACATTGTGCGTTTGTTTGTTTGTTTGTGTGAGAGAGAGAGAGAGAGAGAAATAAAATTGACGTAATACGTGTAATATTTATTAATGGAGTTACTAAATTTGATTTGAGTCCCAAGTTGATAGGTGTTCAAAAATGTTTGAGAACGCGCACTCTAAATCGATTTTTAACTGCACTATCTAAATGCACGCAGTCGTTTTCCACTGATGATTGTGATCAGAAGGAAAATAAGATATATGCGTATGTTTCTTTCTTGAGATTGAAGCATGCATAGTTTCACGGCTATATTCTTCTGCTAGAAAATCCATAGAAAGTTTCATATTTTCCGAAATATGTTCAGTGTAGAGATAAACGATCGATACAAAACTAAAAACAAGGGAGTGGATGATTTTTCTTTCTAAAGTATTCTTAATGTAATTTTGTTCAAGATAAATTTCTTTTAATTCTTTCAGTTAAACTGTTACTACATTCTGTCCGGATGAATGTCAGGAGCATTCGAAAAAGGAATTTACATTAGCTACAACATGAAATTCCTTATGAGATAGTTTTACCATCTACGAGTGGAGTATTGCGGTGATGCATCTTCTACATAATCATTCTTGCAATTTTCCTTTTTGCTAATTCTAAAGTTATCTCAACTGCCTTCGTAGTTTATTCCTTCTAGAAAGAAAAATAAAAGCTTAGAAGTATGCCTTTTGACTTATACTCTAGCAATTATTAATAATTGTTTATACTAAATGCGCATTTACCTATTGAAAATATATTTAACCATTTCACTCTAATGGGGTTTAGTTTAGCTCTCTTACAGACAGCGTTTATCCATATGGAGTATATGTATCAATCACCTACGTTGAAAGTTAAACCGTGGCGAACCAGATACACCATCGACTGTAGCTCGATAGCGCAAGCTTGACATAATAACAAGCGTTCATTCTATAAACACCAGGAGTATAAATTGATACTGTAGTGTCTGTAAGTTACATGTCGTTCATTTTGACTTTAACGTTTCGTGTGGACGCTCTAGTAAGTAGAGCGAGACCTTTCAAGTGCAGAAAGCGAATCGTGATGACTAGTTCCTAGCCATGAAACTATTGTATTCTTGAAAGACAAGCTTCTGTAAATTATTCGATGCGTACAGATAGAACTTAACATTGGCGTGTCTGAAATTCTAGTTATCTATCTTGTTTCCAGACGGCGCCACCGTGATTCCTAGTATTTCTCCATTTACACTAGTGCTGATTCAGTTTCGTTGCAGTGGGAATGCTTCTGCCTGCATGAATAGTGGTGAATAGTGCGTGTATTCATGGGTCATTGCGTGTGTGACCAAAGGAGAGCGTGATTTAAGAGTACTTCTACTCGCCTGCACGCTCTCTCATGACACCAAGTAGGTGGAGAGGGTTTTCCCCTCCAGAACTTTAACCTAAACATTAACTACTGTAAATACATCTATCTACAACATTATGTTCGGGCAGGGTTGCTAATTTAACGTACCAATGACAAATTGAATTCGGATGCCCGCAGGATAGCGTGCCACACGCGATTTTTACATAATGGCACATATGCAAATAGGGGATTGGATCGACGCTGCCAAAGAGCTTTCTCTGCTAATAAAAATTCAAATAATATGGACAGCCACCGCTACTTTTCAACTATAAACCAAGTTTTGAAGAAGATATTTATTACAGTTTTCGGGACTAATGTCTTTCTCTCCCTGCCTGTCATTTTCCATACAATAAAGAGAATAATAAATCAGTGATGGAAAAACCGAAGAAAAATAAATAAATAAAGGAGAGGATCGTAAGAAAGTTTATAGTGTGACTTTTGAAGTACTGTGCCAGTTAATAAATTTAATGCACCATTGCATAGTACCGTTGAACTCGTGTTGTGTTAAACACTGTATTTTGCATATTTCAAATGGTCTTGCTGCACCACCCGGGTTGTTTTACGTTTAACACCTTCTGGACTTTGCTTCTGTAATAATCGTTTTTCCAGGATATATAATTGGTAATTTTTTCAAACAATGGTTTCAAATTTTATTTATTCGATAAAGCACAGAAAATATTGGCGTCTCTTTTTTTTTATCCTGTTGGTAGATCACTTTATTGAATGCAATCCGTAAGCCTCTCTATCTTACTTTGAGTTTCGAAGTTCAAAAGAAAAACCTAACAACACATTTATCTCAGTTTTAGTTTTCCTAAGAGATATTTTTTACGCAGCAAAATAGTATCGTGGGGAAGCATCCTCTACAGGGGTTACTGCTTCGCAAAGGTTTGCATAGAATACAATGAAAAAATCTTCCACTTTTAAATTAATTCATGCATCACAAATCTATTAGTTAGGTTATACCCACGTAGTAGTGGTTGTAGGTGAATTTTTTTTTCTAATTCACGGAATAAGAAACTCCCCTTGAGGTGGGCCACTTAATATTATCACGCATGATTGATTAACTAACTTCAAAGGAGCGATTCCTCAATTTTGTCGTGTCAGCATGATGAATGTGGCCGCCACTATATGGGCATAATACAACCAGCAACATCATTCAACCTTAAGCAGCAGGTTCTATTTTTAGCCGTCTTCGAGTGATGCTCCCGCCATCTACTGTCGGACATATGAATTATTTGAAATGGAGATGAAACGTTATGTCACTATTGTAACTTGACTATTTCTAATTTCTGTAGTAAGTGCTCGTAAGTTAACGCCTAGTGTGAAGATGGCAAAGATTTAATCGTGACAACTGCTTCAAGAATGACAAGTGACTGTACTTCCTTAACCTTCACGGAACATATAATATTCCATTAAAATTTAAAACCATTCGTCTTGTTGACGTTTTTTCTTCTTTTTTTAGTGTCTGATGCAGAGAACTCGTTTAAAAAAATGAAAGCAAGCATTATTTATGTATAAAACCAGTGATTCAGTTTACTTTAGTGCTGTCTGAATTGTTCTGTGGAAAGGTCTTGTTTGAATAACGAAAAATATTTTCTCTGACATTTTCATTTCTTGTTTACTTAACAGAATCAGAATAAAGAGCTGCTGCTCTGGGATATTTTAGTCTTGTTTTGTGTATTTACAGAACCGACAGACCATTTTGGGTTTCTTTAGCGATTTGAAAATCTAATTTTAACTAATATAAACAAAAAAAAGTTCAAAAAGCATTTATATTTAGTACGGAGTATATACTCTTTTAAGATTCATTTCTAATAATGAAAAGAGTCATTAAAATTATTTTTGTCTAAGTGTCACTCATCTTCCGGTCTCTCCCGTAGTTTCATAACCTCAAAGGTGAATATTCTCTGGCCTTTCAGTAAGCTGAATTAATTAGTCGAAGATGGTAACGATACTAATTAACAAGTATTGCACGTGTTTCATGGCTTCTTTATAATTTTAAACAACCAACTTCTGGTTTCTTCACATCATATTTTCAGCATTAGAGCTTTAATATTAACTATAATTGTTGCATTCGTTGTTTTACTAACATTTCATAGTACGGAGTATTATTGATAGAATGAGTATTTTCTAGTCCATCCACGTCTTAGTTTATCTTTGTAATAGTGAACATTACTTTTCTAAAATAAGCATCACAGGTGGTTTAGAAATTTCGTAGCATATGAGAAAAAAATTCGTGTAGTTTTGCATCATTTTAAGTGCTCGTGTGGATCAGAATGTTAATATAACTGAAATAGTTCGATAAATTTCAAAAATATCTATAATACCATTCATTGAACTTTGTTCATTTACAGTGGGTTTTGATATGTATCGAGTACAAATGAACAAACAGTGGCTCTGGCGTACGAGTATGATTGCATAGTATTGTTAAAGCTCATCTTAAAAACAATAGTCAGGAAATATTTCTGTTCTGTTGTATGTTTACATATAGACCCCCACACACCATATCATGTTTTCGATCCAAATCCGACGGAATCGTGTACAGCCGTATTCTCCTATATCAGTTAACTGTATATTCCTCTGGCCAGTTTGCCTGCTTTATAGGATGAAAAACCTGATTTTCCAGGAGAAAATCTTTTACCTCCGTATGAGACCTTCACTTGACAAAGACGTTCTAGATAGCATTTTAACCCCACTCTTTCAATCAAAAGGCATGATCAAACGGACAGAGCTATGGAAGCTCTGAGAAATATTACCATACACAATATTTAGTTTTTACCAAATATAATAGTTTAATATATATATAATCGACTGAAGTGAAAATTAATTAAATCTGAAGTACGGAAACGTTATGCCAAGAGGAAACTTAAGAATGAAAACCAGAGAAAGATGGAAAATGAATGTGCGCGTTCTTGCGTGCAACTTTCGAGACAATTAGCGTACAGACGAAGCTGTAAGGCCGAGTGAATTGTTGAGCCTAGAAACGGTGGCTCGGAGCTAGAAATTTCCCCGAGTGACAACGTAATTTCATCCATGCACCAGAGTAGCGAGCAACATTCGAAGCCTGCACGTGGGTGACAAACAGATGTGCAGCCCTTGATGAATTTCCCTGTAGAGAATGCTTCTCCGCAATGTTTTGCCGTACTTAGTGAAGAGAGACAGAAAGGAATAATTGCTTTCTAACGGAATATGTTTTATAGTCAAGAATTATTTGTAGATAATTAGAATTGGTATATTAGTAATTCTCTCTCACACCCACAACACACATGGAGAGAAATGGATTATCAAGTAAGTGACACACATCATTTCCATTCCCTCTTTTTTTAACCGATTTTACCAGTTGGTTAAAATCCTAGTTCTGTATGGTCGAATTTTGAAAAAAAGAAGAAAAAAAGTATGTACAAACAATCATGCATACATCCTTAAAATGAATCGTTCATCCTAGTGGTAGCGATTTAAATAGATTAATTTATACTTCGTGTTGTATTGTATTATATTAATGTAATAAGAACATTGCCCAATTTACGTGTCATAGTTCATATATTAATATCAGGAAGTGCTTTCGGGAACCAATTTGGGTATTTCATCCCGCAAAACAAACGAACTGGCAAAAGAACATGAATAGACACGATACGTTGGCAGTTGATTCGGCTGTCATTTCAAACCCACCAACGAATCAAATCCTAATGATTGTGTGGGTGGAGTATTCGAATTATAAATGTGATAGAATTGTAGAACTATTCTTACAATTAGGGTATTTTAACACCACGATGCAGAAAAAATCAAAACATTTTAAAATAAAAAGCTTCATTATAAAAATAAATAAATTTCAGTTTCTGAATTTTCTCTCTCGGAGATCGGAAAATCCTGCAATTTTAGTATACTCCAGATGTCGCTTCGATCAGTGGTCAATACTTCTCTGCATCCTTCCTTCGTTTCATATATCCACAGGTCAGTGTCCTTTGCCCTCCACTGGAGCCAAATAACACTCCATCGGCATATTTGCTCGTCGCTGTCGCTAGTGGCTGCACGCGACGTATCCTCTGACAGTATAAATCCAGAGTCCGGTGACTTATGACTCTTCGCCCAAGTGTCGAGTAGAGTGACCAATTTCGAGCGTGCGTTCACTTGATTTACGTCTCCTCTTAATACACCTGAGAAACGAGAAAGGTTCGCATCGCTACTTCATAAGAGAGCTGCGTTATGAACAAAGATTGCACTCCACGGGTCCATTGAGTCCATAAATTTGTTACCTTGCTAACAGCAGTTACTCGCTGTTTTAGAAATGAAGTGGCTACTGCTCACTTGCACACTGTAATTCGCTGAAAATAGACAGTAATTCTGACAAGGTGTTGTCAACACATTCCTTGTTTCATGGAGTGTGACAGAAAATACGACATCGCTGATGGCATGCTGCTCGTGTCATTTTTAGCTGCAACTACAGCTTTTACCTTCCGCGATGGCTTTATTCAACAAAAAATACGTCGTTTATGTTTCTCTGACTTTCAACAAGAGGCCGTCTGTTGTCCAGTTTTTTTATGTTTTTTTTTATATCTCGAGAATCTGGGATTTGGCTGTTCTCAGCCATTTAATATTTACTTTTACCGAATCTTATTTTAACTATTTTCATGGTTAACATAGGCAGGAAATTATAGACCGGAAATAGACAATCACTTACTTTTCGTTATACATTATTGAGTTTCAATTAAACAAGATTTCTCTAAACTATAACGTATATAAAAGAGCGAACTCCATTGAGAAAAATTTCAAAAGAGCACTTCTATTTAATGGAAACGTGATGTCCAGGGACTCTCCTGTAAAGCAATTCGCCCTTTTACAGTTATAGGATTTTTCACATCCGGGAAATGAGTTGAGGCGCCCGTTATTATAAAGCATCAGAGATGTGCTCTCAGCCATAGTATATGTTTATGATGTGATGCTCCTGTCTTGTTTCATTAATGTCTTTCAACTTGCAGTACACTACATAAACTCCACAAAAACACTTTTTACTAACATGACTTTGTTTCTCATTTACCTTTTCTTATAAATAAAAAATCCCCGTATTTTAAGTACCCGTAACCCTTACGACCTGCACTTAACTTGATTGTAGACGAGGTTTATAAACACCCATGGTTGTATTTCAACTTAGTAGGTTTTTGCAGCATTCACGGAACAACTCCATTCCTGTTTATCCTAATGAAAGTTATTAACTCTTCTTTCAAAATGATAGAAAAAGCAGGTAATTATTTATTTCTACATTGAATAATCTCTAGGTATAGAGAGGAAAAAGAAAACCTTTTATCTTTCCTTAAATAAATATGAAAATGCATTAATAGCAGGTGTGGCGATAACAGCTTGTAAACTAACCACAGATGACTGCTCAGCTTGTTTGTAAAAGACTAATTAGATTTTTAATTAAGCGAATATAATTATGCCCGTATATCTCTTTCTTGGAAAAGAACTATCCAAGGGCCTTCTTCCATCTGACTACATAAAAAAACAAAAAAAAAGCCAGATTTAATCTGTATGGAAATGAATAGTTCCTCCGCTATATAAGAAGATTGGGGTGGGGAGAATAAACTGATTCTTAAGTATTCTTCAGTTTTGCATTATCGACAGGTTCGAATTGTAATTAAACAACTATATGATAGTTTTTGTATAGCATTATTATCGTATTCTATTAATGGAGTTTATACTTGTTACTGCCCATCTCATTAATCATTCCGGAGTCAAACCACAGTTGCCTTTAGATCGTTTTCCTTTCTTTTGACTAAGAATCCACTCATGATACGATTTTTAGTCCAGATGAATACACTTCGCTCTGAAGGGGGAGGAAAAGGAAAGGGGAAAAATACAACTTTCGATGCATTTGGAGTCTCCTAACCAACGGAGTGTGATGTAAGTCCATGCTGAGGTACTTTGCGACACGTTATGGCGAATGACTGATATTTTCGAAGCATTAGGATGAAGCACGGGTATATTATACTTTGAAATGAGCTTGCGTGACTAAGTTGAAAGAATGGTAGTTTTCTGTCATGAAAACTAATGTATTTGCACTGTTTGCTGTTGTTGAAATATGCGCATGTTTTGGGTTGTTAAATGATTCCTGTTAGGTTATTCTTTTGAATTTCTTGTTTCGTAATACTTTTTAAGAGTATTGCACAACTTGTTTAATAAAATCAAGGTTCAAGGCCATCCGTGTCTATGAGATTCGATACACCGATGACTAGATATTTCATCTTTATATACTTTCACCAGATTGTTAATGAGGTTTATAAGTAAAACATCCAGAAAATATTAAGGAAATGATAGTGTTGTCTGCTAAGATCCAGAAACGAATGTTTGGAATGTTTCTGTTGGGGAGCAGATTTTCCATATATACAGTTTATTAAGTCTTTATTTCCATTTTATTGTTTTTGTTTTGACGGTAGAAACAAGTTGTAAATGTTTATAATAAATCTAATTTTACAAAGGCACAGTATTAGTCTATTTATTTCTGAAATTTCTCTACCTAGATTTAAAATGTATAATAATTTCTGAACAGCGACTTCTCCTAGAACTGAAACCAGTTGCTCGACCACCTCATTTATCTCTTCTGTCGCTACTTGGATTCCCTTTATGAAGAGAAGTTTAAATTATAGAGTACATCCAATAAATTTACAGTGTTTGGAGAACACTGTAAATTTATTGCAATGAATGCTCTATATTAGCGGTTAGTAACATTATCCAGAATCAATTAAAGGACGTTATCAACGATTCGAAATATTTGAATTCAAAACTGTATCTTGAGAAATAATGATTACTGAGCTGTAGAAATGAGGACAGTAATTATGTCAAAATGTGATATATTCATTTTATTATGCCTTAAAAAGATTGTTTCTGCCACGTGTGCACATTGGTTTTTCAACTATTATCATAATCTATATTTTATCTTGTTAAGTCTGACAAAAGTGTCCTTCAATTGCCATTTCATAAGTTTTTCTTTCATATTCTTTTGGAATTCGGCAATTTTTCCATCATGGGAAGAGTGAGGGTCGCACACACCATATATGCAAAAGCAACAATAGTCTAATATCACATGGCAACATACGACTTATGGTATTCAGAGTTCATCTTCGACCAGCTTCTATCCTATAAAGAAAAACAAGTTCTTTAGAAAAGTTTAGACTGTGTTCTATCGCTAGAATCGATCTCCATAAGATACTTTTCAAAGTGTATGCGAACCGCAGTGCGACTATCGCACAATTCCCAATGCGACATCATTTTCCTAAACTGCACGGTACATAGAGATACACGGAATGAAAACCTGAAAACGCGCAGCCTTTTTTCAGAGTACGATAAAGCCTCGATTATCCGAGGAGAGTGCTTTGAATAACCGAAAACTTTCTCTGACCTCTATTCTTTGGAAAATTTGCACAATCGGCTAAGTGTTTTTTGTGATGAAATAAAATAAACAAAATAGTAACTGTTGCTATACTGCCATATGCTACATAAACCGAAATTGGTGTGTACTCAGGAACATATTAATTTTTTAAAATATTTTTGCGTTCCTTTACAGAAAAAAAGTGTTCTAAAAAAGATACGAATTTAACATAGCAGCGAATAAATCACACATATATGAAAATATTTATATTTTTTTGTTAAAGAAAGTGTTTAGTGCACTGTCTTCTCGAGATTCCACCACGTCTCTGGGAGGAAATACAGTAGTATATATTATAATTTTTAAACATAGTAAGGAACAATCTGTATGAGTTAATTTTCTCCTCCACTCGTATTTATCAATTTCTTTGTTATTAAATTGATGAATGTGAACATTCCTTCTCTGCACTCTTTATGCTTTTTTGCTATACTGAAAAATTCGAATAGCAAAGAGTTCTGATATTGGAAGTCTTACTTGACCAAGATATGTTTATATTGTATCTTGTTGTACTGTGTTTCATACTTAGATTATTATATTTTCTAACTTTCTTTGCAATTTCGGTGAAGTTCGTAGCTAAAAATTTTTAGACGAACTCACTCGCTTTAAGCCACGCTTTGGAAGAACCATTAGCAATAAAGGTAGTTCTGATAATAAACATATTTATCCTCCTTATCCGATCTTTATGTATTTTTGAAAAGATTAATTCTGTAAACCCAAGAATCAAATTTACCAGAATGAGTTGGTTGTCTGTATACTGAGAACTGTAGAGTACCATTTGGTTGATGTAGAATGAGAACATCCAAAAAAGGAAGACAATTGTTGGCTTCTACTTCTAGGGTAAATTCCATCTCTTCCAGGGTAAAACTCCATCTGTTCTGCAGATTCTCTTCTAAACAAATAACTGTTTATTATTAGAACTACCTTTATTACTAATGGTTATAATTCAAAAACTACCGAAAAATATTAATTATGGCCGTTGTCCTGACCCGCCTCAAGAAGAAATTACCAGAATTTGTATTCCATATGTTAAGGGACTCTCTCAAATTTGGAAGTGAAACTTGGATTCTAAAACAGAGAAACAGACAAAGACTGGAAGCAGCACAGATGGAGTTTCTAAGACCTCTCCTGGGACTCACTGGATTAGATAAAAAGAAAAGCACAGAAATTCCTGTTAGGTTATTCTTTTGAATTTCTTGTTTCGTAATACTTTTTAAGAGTATTGCACAACTTGTTTAATAAAATCAAGGTTCAAGGCCATCCGTGTCTATGAGACTCGATGCACCGATGACTAGATGTTTCATCTTTATATACTTTCACCAGATTGTTAATGAGGTTTATAAGTAAAACATCCAGAAAATATTAAGGAAATTATAGTGTCTGCTAAGATCCAGAAACGGAACAAGAACGATTAGATACAAAAAAACATCATACAAGAAATAGAAGAATACTAGCAAAAGTGGTTATACCACATAGAAAGGATGAGTAACAATAGGATTCCTAAACTAGCACCAGAATATAAACTTACAGGAAGAAGCCTAAATTTTGCCTAAAACTTTCTGAAATTTGGGGAGTTATATTAACTAATACTCACCATTCATGTGTTCCTTAATTGTGATTAAATTTTGCTTATATTTAAAAAATAATTAATTAAATTAATGACTATAATTTATTTTTAATATCTATTAATGCAGATGGAGTTATTCTCTTGTAGCCGATAGTGCACATAATATCACGTGTTTTCATTGAAATTGTTGTTCTTTTTCCCTATAACTGTATTGACAATGGCTTCGAAACTTAGCCGAAAATTTTACAAATAAAAATATTAAACGTAAGTGATTCTGGTAATAATATTTTATGATGAATTAAAAATTGGGCATTCAACAGAGCATTTTAAAATAAATACTTTCTCTCAAGCTTATTTGAATTGATTGTATATAGTCTTAAAAAAATATTTCAAACAGACGCAACATGAATTGTGGTATTGCAAACTCGTAATAATTAACGATCCGCACACAGACGCATACATACCATCTTTCCTGTTATGCATCTATAAACGGCGCTAGATGGCAGGACGCGTCTAGGGACTACATTCCGTTAAATTGAATATTGCCGAGTATTGGCATCTCACTCAGGTTAGAACGCTTGTAGGCTCATAGAATGCTTTAATTAGTTAAATAATTTAAACGCTTTAGAGCCATTTATGTATAAATTCTTAATAATGTTTGCGAATCTAGGGAAGCTGGTGTTGAAGTCTGTTTGTTGGCGATTAAGCGTGGTTTCTAGGTTCCTTATTGGAGTTCCAGTACAACTGTAGAGAGGATGAAAATGCATTAATTAGATCACATGACAGTGTAAATGGTGGAAAACATTGGGTTTATCGTATTACACAGTCGCGTACTTCATGTAAGTGATTGTGCCATGTAATTGTAGAGAATTCCAGAGAATGGAACCATTATTCCTGTTTCCTGCTTCTGTTGCCCGACTTTGAATCTCCAGTTAATTACAGTAATATTAAGGAAGTCGTCGGTTAATTAATTAAATTAGAACGCTGTACCTCTTGTGTCTAGAAGATAAGCTACGTGGAAGGAAAACTGAACGAAAATTAACCACACTGTTGACAGGATTCATTTAATGAGTAAACGGTTGCAGTTTTTGGCCTAAAATGCTGTGGTTGGATCGTTGGCCTTACAACACTCACCCCGTAATGAAAGCAACTCCAAGTACACGCCATAGCCTGTGTAACTGCTAATATATATTCGAAGATAATGGTTCATATTCCAGAAGCCGTTTCGGTACAGAAAAGAGATGTTATTGATTCGCATCCACAGCTATTAATCTTGAATATTCAATTTCTTTCTAATCCACTACTTTCAGAATTCTTTGTAATGTTGCATTTCCAACTGTCTCCATTGTTAATGTCGCAAGGGAATCTTGCATATGGTTATCTGTTTCATTTCTATAGGCAGTCGAAAAAATGAAATCTGATTTCATCTTTAATTGCTAATCAATGACACTGATAGTTTAGGCTTCTTATCGCTTCTCGTAAATCAATATGATTATCGCAAAACGGTCCACCATTTTCATAGACAAGAAGGCTGTAATGAGACCCAATTGTTATTCGCGATGATAAGATATTTTTGCTAGAAGTGTTTAATGTCTAATCTTTTTGTTGGTTTTTCCTGAAAAATTTATCCATACCCATCATGAACTTTTTATTTTTCTGTTTCCATTCCTTTAGTGCACTATCTGAGAATATATGAATGTCTTATTCGGTTATTTTAATTTTCTCCTACCTTACAGAAATGTAAAAGCATTTAATGTCTTAACTTGAATTTATTCCAGAGAAATTTAACTCGTCTTTCTTTGTTCTTACAGCTGTACGATAGGATTAATACGCGTTCCTACAGCCCTATCAAGTGCCCTCCTTCAGATGCCTTGGACAGAGCAAAAGAGGTAAGAATCGATCATTAAATCGACCTTTTTTTTTTCTCTTACTCTCTTCCCTTTTTTCTTGAGGTCGGAAGATAGTTGAATATTTTACTTTTCAACTGCTCTGTAATGTAATTAAATTTATTAAATTAAAATTACTGAGGGAAAAACTCGTTCAGTTGCTTGTCAGGAGAGAATGCTAACGATATCATTTGTATTTTAATATCGTGCTGTTGATTCGTTGAAAAAAAAATTAATTACAGCTATTTCCTTGCATTAAAATCGCAAATTGTTATTTCCGCTGTGTTCTGTTGTTTGATATTGTTGTTCTCCCCTTTTTTTAAAAAAAAAAATTAAATTATTATTTTTATTATCAACACCCGACCTCCATGGAGTCAGAGACTTATCGTGGGAGGTACTCACTATTGCATACAATGCTTATCCAAACTGATTCAATGTGTCCACATCCACAACACACTCAGGCAGTGCATTCCACTCACCAACCACCCTCCATGCAAAGAACCTGCTTCTCACTCCTTAAATGGATTACAAAGTGTCTTGTACTTCACAGAAAATTATATTCTTGTTTTAATCCTTTTAAACAAACAAAGTTTGCGCATGAAGTGTCTTCATAACTAGTCTATTTTTATATAGAAACGGTTGACTTCACACCAATTGCCTCAATCGAAAATGCAAAAACATTATGGGAAGAGTTATTATCCAGACCGGCTTCGATCTCCATTGATGCGAAAAGTGGAGGAATGTTCATCATGGCCAAGAGTAGTGTACGGGAGTTCAAGGTTTCCTGATAGTATTAAGAGAAAGAAAAGAGATGGATAAATAGAGAGATAAGGGGAAAAAAAGCTTCAGCTGCTTTATATCGATGTAGTCAAAAGTTTTTTCTTCTATCTTTTTCACCTGTCTCATGCAGTTTAACAACCAAAAGACCAACTGGAACTAAAATCCAAAGAGGACTGGTACCCTAAGGCAGTGTACTAAGAGGATGGATCAGTATGAAAAACTCATAATAAGAATAGAGAGAAAATTTGATTTCCTCCTGGTGAGCATTGCATAATGTGTCTAGTTTCCGATCTCTGCACTAACTCCCCAAAAATTTGTTTGCATTTGGATTGCTGTTTCTAAATATAAAAATCACCATACTGAACAGTAGAATTTTCATAACATAATGCAAAGCAGTTGTATGTCATATTACTGATCAAAGCCGTGCATTTTTAAAAAACTTTTATTGAGATCTCATTAGGGAACTATACCTTGCAAGATACCAAAGTTAAATCAAAGCAGAAGTCATATTTTCTATATACAATTAGTAAAACAGTATTACCATATTATTAAATACTCCGAATCAGAGAAAGGTGTAGGAAGATTTACCACTGGCTTATGTTATTTTTTATGTTATTCCCACTTATGAAAGGTTGCAAGCCTGTGGTGCATCGTTACCGTGAGTAGGATAAGGGTTTTTATGTATCTTTACATAGTCGGAAATCGTGCTCTAGAGACCAAAGATGAAACATGTTCAGGCGACTGTAGTCCTCCACTAAGCAGGATGTTAACTCACACCGGACGAAGAAAATCTTGACGTTAATAATAACCACTTCGGCACTCTGATGAATACAGTGGTAGTCTTCCACTCAAAGATGTCCACACAACCCACTAGACGGTTGGGTCGAGTCCAAATGCCTACGGGTGCTCCATCCGATCGGCTAAGCAGGCGAACAAAATTACTTACTTTCTTGTAGATGGGAGATTGACCAAATTTGAATAAAAATTAATTTATTGAACTTTGAAAACCTGTACCGAATAAACTATTTTTAATTTGATTATTCCGTTAAGCCTGATTTTGGATCGGCTAGAAGGATGAAGTTAATTACTCCATTCGGAAATTATTTCTAAGAAACCGGGAATATTTGTTTTCCCTCGTACAAGTTACTGATATGTAAATAAATTGGTTGGTTTATTTATTTACATATATAAGTGATTCTGAGATACCTGAGTGACACCAACCGACTGCAGGGTAAATATAAATATATTCAAATTTTCAACGTTCTAAATAGACGTTATGGTCACATCGATTTAAACACACAAAAACTCGACAGTCTGTAATTCTGTGTATATAATATAAAATTCTAAAAATTCTATATAGAAAATATTCGGTATGTAATATTTACATACAAAACAAACCCATGCTATAATAGATTGGATCTCTATAATAGTTTTCTGACACGTGAAGATATTCTGGATGAGACCAGAAAAATACTGGCATTGGTTAATTTAAAAAAAAAAAATGAAATGGACACATCTGTTTCCTTTTTTGGATTTCGGAGACGTATAAATTCAGGCAACACGTTTTATTGGACTCTGAACGATTCTTCTGACACATTCTCTTGTCGGTGAATTATTTGTCAAGGCAGCTCTGGTGGTGATTTGTCGAGAAAAAAAAAAAATCAGAGAATTGTTAGCTTGCTGATAGGCCTCGGAATTCCTTTTTAATAGCAGCATTTTTTTGTCGTTTGTGACAATTTTAAAGAGCCGCTAAATCTTAAGGACCTCTGTTGAATTTTGATTTCTTTTAATCTTTTCAACTGTAGCATTCCTGCCGTTATATCCTATTTATAAAAATAATGCAATGTGATTTTTAAAGAGATTAAACAACATGAGAAGCTGCTTTATGTTATTGAAAAAGATAAAATCAGTACTCCCGTAAAATAATAATGGAAAAGATTTTTTTTTCCCTTAACGATCTCTTCATTAAATAAATATGCTGAACTTCTAATTCAGCTTTCACTTTCATTCAGACACGAGACTTTCATCATCTGGCCTCTTTAATCAAATATAATGATTTCGAATTCTTTCACTATAAACAAGTAGCGGAGCTGAGAGGGTAAAACCGACTGTTTTTGTACTCGCAAGTATTTTTCGCAGATTTACATACAGTTAGTGCCATCTTTTATATTAAATCGAAATAGTTTTTTTTTTTTTTTTCTACGCGCCTTTTTTGCGACACGTCTCGCTTTGCTAAATAGCCTCTGTCGTAAACTCCGTCACGTTCTTCGTGATTCGGTCAGGTGTAATTTGGCATTGACAGACGGATTGCAGTTTTGGCGTGATCTTGGTTAATCTAAAACTCTGTGGTGTCAATAAATAATTTTCCCCGTCTGCTTGGGGGCGAGACATTGTACTAAAGTATAGAACTATGTAAATGTGCTGGAATTACAGTTACGGCGTTACTTTTTTTTTTTTTAAATCGAAAGGAATGTACTGTATTTTCTTCGAGCTAATTATGGTTTGTAATTAAAAACGCAGCAATTCTTCGCCTTCATCTCTAGCATAAAGATAACCCAAACACCCTGAGTTTAGCTTGCAGAAGGGAGGAAAGTAAGAACTCGAGCCTTTCACGACACATCAGTGTGCCATTGATTAAAACAGAATTTAATTTAAATCTATTCCCGCACGTATTTACTGAACGGTTGTTTCATTTGAATGGTAGTGCCTTGCTTGTGTTAATATTGTAGCTTTGTATAACCTTTCGTGAGTTAGATTCACCATTTACTGTATATCCTCAGTGTTTGTTAACCTACTTGGATGACATCAAGCGGTGTATTTCGGTATGGCATGACCACGTCAGCCGAACGTATTTCATTCAATTTCTTCTTCTCCTTGTCATCAGAACACGGTGCTCAAACATCTTAATAATAGTTGTGACAACTATTATTGATTGGACTATGGTACTAAAGTCTAGAACTTTAGTGGGTAGACATTTTATGAAACGAATATAAGGCTATTGATTGTAATGTGTTTTTGTGTATAGATTGCGCGTGTTCTAGTTGTGAGACGAAAAACCCTGCGAGACCGACCAACTCACTTCAGAAGACGGGATTCGAACCCGGATCGTTTCATCCACAGGATGTCGTCGAAGCCGACTGAGCTACAAAGATTCCTATTTATTGGATTAATTGTATATAATTATTCGCATACATCTTTCATTTAGTGCATGGATTTTGATACACGCGTTAGAAAAAGATTCTTTTTTTTTTATCATTGCGTTTTCCCTAATCGGTTTTTATATGGTCAAACCATCTCGGTGTTATTTCTTTTTCATTACCCTTACTAAACTCTTCCATTCACTATAGCATATGCATCAGCAGTTTAGTCAATGAAATAGAATAAACCCAATGACTGCACGGTCTATACTTCCAGTTCAGACAGCATTTCAGCTCTTATAACATGTTATAAACTTTCCCTTTTAACTTATCTGCTACACAATACTTCATCACATTTCATCTGTCTACTTCTAATTGTTCTGATAAAGTTCACATGAGCATCTCCTTCAGTTTGCTGAGTTAACCTCTCCACTTTCCCTGTAGTCCCCCCAAGCAGTAAAAAGCATAGATTTTGAAAATATAGAAATATAGAAAAAGCATAATAATAAACAGTAATAAGGGCTAAGACCAGAATGCAAAATTTTCCAGAAAAGCTCCTTTAATTCTACATGCAGTCACATAAGGTATGGTGACTTCTCCCATCCCTTTCCCAAAGTTCGCTACATTAAAATCAAACTTGGTCTCTGTTAAGTTCTATATACATCACTACAAATTTATTTCTTATTCCAATAAGCCTTATTAATATATATATATATATAGGGAAGTTAAATCTCTGACCTTTGCACCATTGTGATTCCTTGAAGTTCAGAATTTGATTACCGTTATAGATTACTGTCAGTTTCAACTAGAAGGTCTAGATGGCATTTCGAAGGATAAGACCCCAACCCATATTGTACAGGGTGTTCGGGATAAATTTGACAGTTTCGTAAGGAAAAAGAAAATCTTCTTTGTATCTATTAAATTTAATGAATTGACAAAAAAACATTACAGGCAGAGTTAATTACAATACTATCAACAAGATTTACTCAAAATAACCACCATTAGCATCGATCACAGCTTCAATTCTGCTTCGGAACCTCGAACAAGCTGATGCTACAGTCTCCCTGGGAAGGGCCGCAAAAACTGTTTTAATTTTATCCATTAACTGGGCTTTTGTATTACTGGAAGTGCGATTGGTGTCTTTTTCAACTGCGCCCCATACAAAATAATCCATGGGGTTAAGGTCTGGGGAGTTTGGAGGCCAAACATTTGGACTGGTGAAGTCGTAGAAATTTTCAGACAACCATTTTTGACTTTTCCCAGAGGTGTGGCAAGGGGCCGAATCCTGCTGCCATACATACGGCCTACCATTGGCTACCCTTGTTATCCAGGGCTTGACTACAGTTAGCAACTCCACGAACAAAGCCCGAATTCCAATGCCAGGGTTCTTCAACACCTGTTCCTGCAGATTTGCGAGGAATTCTGCTGTACGAACGCAATCAGATCGTCTGCTAGGGATCTTTCTTCTTGCTACATCCTCGTAGTCACCATTGCAAGTCTCTAGTTCATGCCTGATTGTTTTTACTGTATTCAGGGAGCATTGGGCAGCAGTCGTAATATCCTTATTTTGATGGTGGGCACGAATCATCATGATACAAGTTATTCTCTTCCATGATTCAGGTGGGTTCCAGCTATCCATCCTTTCTGACATCTTGTATATGAATGAAGAAGGGTCCAAACTTTTAAATGAAGAGAAGTGTGTGTTAATACATGTAACTTACGGAAAAATATAATTAATTATAAATATGTCAAATTTATCCCGAACACCCTGTATATGATGATAATTAGAATACGGTTATACTCAGTATATATGTGAATTGGGAGGAGAGCAAACTCAGCACATTGTTGAATAAACAAACTAATTATTTTTTCTGCTGTCTTTTCAAGTGTCGTGTCCATCCAAGAGGGTTGCTCTTATGGATCTCCATATATTTCTGCCTTGTGCTACTTTCTTGCTCTCTGCATTCAGGTTCAGCCATTCCTTCATGTTTTAGACCTTACAATATGATCCATATATTATATTTTTCGCCTTTTTTTTTCAGTTCCATTTTAGTACCCATCATCTTCTAAACTTCTTCATTCCTTTTTCTTTTGCATCCATGAGATTTTCAATGCCCTTCTCTACGTCCCTATCACGAAACCATCAATCATTCTGCTGTCTTCCTTGTTTGTTGTTCATGTTTCTGCTCCATAGAAAAAAAAGTGGATCAGATAAATCATTTAGTTATCATATCGTTTTTAGCTTATTTCTCTTGATGTCAGTATATTTTTAGTTCTGTTAAACATTGATTTTGTAATTTCTGTTCTTCTCTTAATTCTTTTTTTTTTTTTGTATTTTCTATCCGCCGAAATTGTCTTAAATAAGTGAAACATTTGACATGTTTTATAATTTAGTTTTCTACTCTGATTTTTAATTTGGAATATATTTTTCTTTACTTACTATCGTAACTTTAGTTGTTGTTTTTTTTAAATTTAATTTAATGCCATATTCTTTACTCTGTGTATTTATTTGCTTATTAAATTTTGCATCTCTCTCTCTCTCTCACTCACACACACACAAAATTAGTACAGGATAATCTGCATAACAAAAATTATTTATATTTCTTTCCCTATTTTTATTCCTTCCATTTACTTCTAGGGTTTTTAGCATTTGTGTATGAATGTTATCTTGACCTGGTGCCTTTATTGTCATACTTTTCAAAAATTTCTTCATGAAGATTGAACAGAAGAGGAGAAAGTTGACAATCCTGCCCAATATGTGTGTTTGTATTTGGAAAGTTTCTGACATTCCATTGTTGATTTTCATGTGTGCATTTTGGTTCCAAATATATAGTGAATAATCAGCCTTATGTCATCCTTGTCTGTTCTTTCCTCTGTTGTTGTTTCTGTTAATTTCTTATGGGGACCCTATCAAATGCTCTATTATAATCTATAAAAGAAACATATTTTTTGCATTTTTGTTGTTTCTTTCTTTTATCATTCTGATATTGGGCACAACCTCTATTGTTCCCCTGTTTTTCGTAAATCTTCCTTTGGAAGTCCTTTATTTTATTTGTTGTTTTTGATTTTCTTCCGTAACCTATTACATGATTTGTTCGGCTTATTAATTTGTAATCTTCGCATTCAGCTGTTCTTGATGTTTATGGAATCCCCGAGTTCATCAGGAACATGTTCGTATACTGTATATGGTTGAATAGTTCCCTTAGCTACTCTGTTCCATTTACGTGTAGGGTTTTTAGCATTTGTGTATGAATATCATCTTGACCTGGTGACTTTCCTATTTCTTTACTTGCTCTGTAGCTCTTAATATTATTTCAGTACTGGAGAACTGTACTGAAAGATCTGAAATGCATTCAACCCACCTTTTCATAATTTCTTCAGTTTCAAGTAGCATTTTGCCATTATTGCTGTTGATTGGAAAGTTCTATGGATCATTCATTTTCTTGTTCCTCACTTCGTTTCATTTCTTGTTGTACCTCTCTAGTTTGTTGGGGGTTTTATTCTAGGTATTCTACTTGCATTTATTATTAAGCCACTTTTCTTTATCCTCTATATTGTTTAAAGATTTATATTCTGGGTTGCTTCTCTTCTTTTGTTGAACAGATTCGATCATTCATCTGTGGTCTCTTCTATTTTGAGTCTTATTGGGAATACAGTCATAAGCAGCATCTTTAATTGTCTCCTTGAAACTTTTCCATTCTTTTTCTATCTTCAGTTTGTCAGTTTCCATTTCATGTTGTAAACAAAAATTTCAACGTTCAAAACAATCTTTGATTTTTGTTGCATACTTGTTTTTAATTCAGTCGTTCTTTAGGTAACTGAAATCCAGACGAGGTTTCTCTTAGTGATTTCAGTCTTACTTTTTAATTTTGCAGCAACTGATCTGAATCTGTATCCTCTCCTGGATAAGTTTTTTTGTTTGTGCAATACTATTTCGAAAACTTTTTAGTTACTGTATAACCAGTCTGGTCTCTGAACTTTCCCAAGTAGATAGTCATTTTTTTGTTGGTGTTGAAAGAAGGTATTTGTTATTATTAGATTATTTTGCTTACAAAACTTAGTTAGGCTTACACTTCTGTCATTCATATCACCAAGTATCCATAGGAAAAGGACATTCCTCTTCCTGTGGATCCAGTTCCATCTTTTGCATGTATCCTAATGATTATTGGAGACTCTTCAGCCTCATTATCACAATGGCTGTCAGCAGGGGTATATATCTGGAGGATACCGTTGTCAAAATGTTGTACCGCAAGGTTGATTAGTATGATTTTGTCACAGACTAATATCCATAAAATACTTTGAGAAATTCCTTTTTTCATTATGGCTTACACCTCTTCAACAGATAAAGGTAAAATTATAACGTTCATTTTTTTCCATTTTCTGTACATCTTGTCTCACTGTCAGTCTGTGTACATACTTAGCATCCTTTCCGTTACATTGCCAATTTGGTATAATGTTCTGACATTCCATGTAGCTGTTCATAAGAGCCTATTTGTTGTTTTTAGATGAACTTGAGCTGGCCTGTTTGGCAGAGTGGTTAGCGTATCCGCTCTCCAGCCAAAAGGCTGCGAGTTCGAATCCCGCCGTGGGCTTGGATGTTTGTGTTGTCTGTGAAAATACTAGTGATAGTGGTGGGCGGTAGATGGCTTTGATGTAGTTGTGGTTCATTTAGTTAATGGATTGTGGGTGGTGGAGACAGAGTTGTAGAATAGATGCCCTTCCTCGATGAGTCTTTGGACTCCCTGGAGGTGTCATGTAATAATAATAATAATGACCATCCCGATGGCTCCTTTAGACATCTTCATAAACCATATTTCTGGAATTCATCCTATGGGTTCCATTTTTGACATCTTCTTTCCTATAGTAATATAGCAATGCAGTCTCTCGTTAGGAAGACCCAATTTCTTCTGCGAGACTAAAGCTCTTTAACCTGTGATCCATTATGTTTAGTAAAAAGATAAAATAGTCAAGCTCTGATCTTTTCCACCTCGCGACATTCAGCCGTCGTCATTCTGATAACGCTTGTAAGTTTTTGAAATTAATCCTTTCTGCCATCATTTGTCTTCAGCTTCAAGTCAGTACTGATAACAGTTGCTTCCCCTGTCAGGATTTCACCATTGCCCAAGTTAACCAGATTTCAAGTTTCATGCAACCATGGCTACTGCATGGTGGGGACCTTTTGTGAAGGTCCCCACCATGCAAAAACTCCCAACCATCCCTCACCCTTGCAGGCATTCACATACTTCTCCGCTATTCCCTTTCTACTACATATAATCATAGTATCAAAAAAAAAAAAAAAAGTATGAGAATAAAACATCATTTATTCTCATACTGCTAGAGTGGCTGTTTGATTTCAAGTGAGGACACACGTAATTTACTAACATCTTGTAGTATTATTGCTACATGAAATGGGTTTCATTGTCTAACGCCAACGAATTTGTGTTCAGGTAATCGAGAATTGATTGTATGTTGCTCACACAGTGAGTATTTTTTCTGTTGCGTGCCTCTGCACTTCAGTTGATTTAAAGCCTCTGCTTGTTTATTGCTTGTTTATTGATTGTATGTTGCTCACACATTGAGTATTTTTTCTGTTGTGTGCCTCTGCACTTCAGTTGATTTAAAGCCTCTGCTTGTTTATTGCTTGTTTATTGATTATATGTTGCTCACACATTGAGTATTTTTTCTGTTGCGTGCCTCTGCACTTCAGTTGATTTAAAGCCTCTGCTTGTTTATTGCAGCGGCGGTGGTTTGGAATCCCACGTTAAGGTATAAATGTAGAATTCCGTTCTGTACGAGCTTTTTTGGGCTCCTGAAATTTATGAAGTTTTTAGCACAATTAGGAAACCCACGACGTTGCGTTGCACCCTAAGATTGGAAAAGACTCTATCTGCTTTCTCGTTCTGAGGAGATGAATCCTTAAATGGACTTTTTCTGTTGAAGGTGAGTTGCCGATTTTATACGGAGGCACAGGAATTTTTTCTCTCGGAAAGAAAGTGGGGTTTTTGCATTCAGCATACAGACAAATCAGTCGAAAAAATTCATAGTTTACAGACAAAACCAATACTATTGGAGGGTGGTTGGCAATGTTGTATGTAGATAAAGGATTAAAGCGGAGCTGTGGGTTGTGTGGAACGAGTTCTCTCCATGATGAATCCTTGGACTCGTTAAAGGCGTCACATAATAATAATAATTTCAGGACTATTTGAGAAGTACAATTTATTTTGCTGAAGAGCCTTTATTGTGAACCCCTGTTAAGATACATGTTTCTTCAATTTCACTTAACTCTAGGTAGGTCAAGTTTTTTTTTTTTTGATACAAAAAGGAAAAGGTAAAAAAGAAAACCTGATATTGATTCGTGTGCTATATGTCAGTTGTTAGACAGATTTATCTATTCTGCAGGAAATATACTCCGAATTTCCAGGGGTTAACCATTCTTTACCTTCGTATAAGAATGGTTAACTCATCCTGTTGAAAAGATCTAGAAAAAGATTTTGCATCCATAGCGAGATTATACTTTGTGTTTCTAACCAAAATAAATATTGTTCCGAACTTCTTTCCTAACCACGCATTGCGGTTTGAATAATAAAGGAATGTAGGTTCAAAATCCATCAGGATTGTGAGGAACATTTCTAGGCTAACTTAGATGCTGGTGAAATGCCCAACAGGAAATTTACAAGTTTTTTTTTTTTTTTTCTGCTAAGTTGTTTTGAAATTATGACCGAAGCAACTAAGGTTTGAACCAGTTTTATGATAATCGTATTCTTCTGTTCAGCAAACATAATGCATTTCGCCTCATAGTCTGAACTGCTTTTAGGATCGACTCTAAATAATCCACATCACTAAACCTAACATGTTTTTCCCTTATGAAAATTAAAAACGAAAATGGAAAAATTATTTTCTCAACAGTCGGCAACAAGATCTTCAATTATTGAACGATTGCTTTGCAAAAACAGGACTCGTCTCTAGTGTAAATTAGTTGGGCTGTAGTAATGAACTCTTCCCATTCAAAGCGAATTGATTGAAGCACCAGATTGACGAACGAGCCTTCACTGACACCACCTTTACAAACTTTTAGTACACACTTATTTAGCTAATTAACACGCACTGAACTTAATAGCCTTACACCACAATACGTAGCTTGACTGAGAGAGAAACATTTGTTTCGTTTATTCTTTAGCCGGAGTGCAGAGTTTGCTGAATGCTAGTTGTTATTGTCCAGGAGAAAACAGTGCAAATAGATTTCCTATTCTGATCAGTTGTCGCGATGAGTGTAATGGATTTCTTTGTCACAGATATAAGCAGTTCTTTGGTTTCCGTGACTGAACGTTTGGTTTTGCAATGTAAATGACTAAGCACATCAGACCTGCTGAAGTGAATAGTCGCTTACACTTTACTGTTTAGCCCAGATCAATAATTAAGGTTGAACATTCAAGAAAATCGGCTCATTTTTGCCTGCATTTATCGTCATTCTGAAATAATAATGACAAGTCAATACATTGAACATTTTCATTCCTCAAACAGACTACGTAGAAATGTTTTAGTTCTGGCATTTTTGGAAAGCGGTAAGCCACTTCTCGACATCGTTGAGGTTGTACCCATTCTCCACTACATACTGGATAAAAGGTGATTAGTTGTGTGCCCTCGTATGTGTTCTACAATTTTCCTGAATGGCACAGATTAAAATATTAAGTACCTTCCTGGAGAATATTGATAATAATAATAATAATAAAAAAATGATGTTTTTACATTATTGACGATAGTAACATAATAATAATAACTTTATTAATAAATAATAATAAATATTAATACAATGCTATTGCCAAGACAACTAGTAAAGCTTAGAAGATTTTAGGCTTAATTAAAAGAAGAAGCACTTGTAGGAGAATGGAAGCTATAATAATGTCAGGCCAGTATTGTAATATGGCTCTCAAGTTGACTTGCCATGGTTTTATGGATGTTAAAATTGAGGTGATTCGCAGAAGATTGACTAAATGTACAGAAGGATTTGTATCGTGATAATTATTGGTTGGTTAGTTGTAATCTGATGAATTTATCTAACAGGAGCGAGAGAGAACATTTATAAGTTACTTTTGGACATGTATAAAGGTAGCTGCAGGAGTGTTACACTTGGCTTTATAGCTCCGGAAGAGCCTTTTTTTGTTGTTTCTTTGGACATTATTATCATTATTCCAGCATTAAGTACCAGTATTATAAAGCAAGTGTGCTAACATAGCAACTCTTAAAGATTCTGTGAACCCGCTGTTAATAATTTAGCGAAATTATATCAAGTGTCTTTCTGGTTGTTTTGAAGGACTGGAACATCGCTGCAGGATATGAATATTTATCACTTCCTCATCATAACTAACTTGTCGTCAAGACAACAAGCGTGTTGTTGTCGTGACTACAACTACCAATAGGAAGTCTGTTGATCGTGTCTATGGAAATCTTTGTTTTTATTAATATGAGCTTCTGAGCAACAAAAGCGTGGTCTCCACTTTTATAATTAACTACCAGTTCAGAATATAATTATAGCGCGTTATAAAATTCTAGATGTTAGGGGGACGTGGGGGGAGGAGTTAGGCTGGAAAATATTCCGATTCACAGGAATGGTGGCGAATAGTTATGGTGCAATATAATAGTATCTTAGATCTTAATTTACGATAGCATCCTTAATAGGATTCTGCTAGATTGTACTCGGAGTATTTGGACCAAAATACACTCGAAAATATCGTTTCTTTAAGCAAACATCGTATTGCATCATTCTGTTGAGTGCAAATTGACGTAAACTTCTCATGAGTTGCATGTCGATACAAAATTGAAACAACATTGACTGACTAAACTTGCTTAGTAGAACTCCGCGTGGACTTGTAGAAATCTGTGACATGTAGTTTACTATTATATAGTATACTGTTTCATTATCCTGTTCTTCTTCTTTGATTCTTAACGTACCCCTAACTGTCCAAGATATCCTGATTGCAGAATAAGGTGGTTAGCCCTGCTCCTATAAGTATGCCTTGTGCGTGATTTCCTAGCCGGTTTGCCTGTATGCGGGATGATAAATCCCGCCACCTCCGTATGAGACAGCTAACTCGCCTTCAGTTGAAAATTCCTGTTAATGATAAAAGCTCTTCGCTTTCTAGACGGGATTCGAACCCGGATCTTTCCAACTGAAGGGTTTCGTCGAAACCGCACAAAACCACGATGGCTCCCATACTCTTTCATCGTAATTCCGCTAAAAAGCTCATGTTTAAAAATCAAATTATAAAAATCATAATTTAAAAAAAATGCTTGCGTAGTATTTCGAGTCAGCTATCCTTCCTGATTACCTTGAACTTCCGTAGCCTATTCGGTAACGACGAGGTCCTTTGGTTTGAATAATCTTAGTTATTTCAAACAATCTAGTATATAAGGAGCTAAACTTTGGAAGAGTTTTTCAACTGAAGATGAGTTAGCCGTGTGATCCGGAGGTGATAGAGATTTCCTCCTGGATATTCGGATTTTTCAACTCCAATTTAAGCCAAGTGGCTCCGTGGTCGTAGTTACTTCGGCCGTAATTAAAAACAACCTGACCTGTAATACCGTTCGTGTTCTCCATTATATTTCCTTACCATAAATGGTCTTGAGTAGTACCTTGAACATGAAGAATACTTGGTTTTTTTTTCTATGTTTTTTGATACCTATAATACAATAGAACTGTGGGTGTGGACCAAGGTTTTTTTTTTCTTTTCTATTTTCATTGGTTATACATATTTTGGTATTTATGTATTCCTTACATGGTCCGGCAACCCTTACTCCAAAGACCAAATATGGAACTATTTTTTTCAAGCCGCTTCAGACGATGATATTAATTTCCACCTTCAAGGATACTCACAAACATCCATGCCTACGGTGGGATTCCAACATATAGCCTGTTGGTTGGAGAACAGATACGCTAACTGTTCGGCAAAATAGACTGACTGTGTTTCTTTAACCACAGCTTCCTTAATTGCCATTTTGGGATAGATGCATCATACACATGATTTTGTTTTACCTCATTTTGTCAATATAATGTTCCAATTGAAATAGCAAATTTTAAAAGTGATCATAAAGACCCAATTTTATGAAAGTTCATCAAGCTATGGAGAAACTATTATCAGTAATTACAATCAGTTTTGTCAATAAAAAAAATGGCGTGTTGGAATGAAAAAATTCCGTGCACATGTATTCCAACAGGATGGAGCAACCTATCATCACGTGATTCTAGAGCCTATTTATCAGAACACTTCACCAGGAGGTTTATTTCGAGGTTCACAGAATTCCCGTACCCTTCACGTTCTCCGGATGTCACATCACGTGACGCCTTCGTTTGGGGTATGTTGCAGGAACGGGCATTCCACCATGACCCGCCTTCACACCTTGATGAAGTAAGGGATAAAATTACACGATATATCCAGCAGATGGACGGCCCAACCCTTGTTCTCCAAGATGATAGAGTTACCTTCGCATGCTCTACGAAACTTGTCTATTGTATCGTTAATGCTTTATTTGACCAAGATTCCACCGATAGTTATAATAAACCCCATAAACCCGTTTACTCCATAACATATATCGTTGTAGTTATTCACTATTATTTTCTTTGCTCCATACTGTACATATTATTCGAAGAACTGCATCAACTGATTGTATTTTTTTTTTTTTTTTAAGTGACTGTGTCAGAAGTTGTTAAAAATATTATTAAATTTGACCTTTTTTTCTTCTTCTTCTGGCTTATGTACCCCAAACATAATTTTGTTTTGCTAATTTTTCCTAACTAATGGTAACATTGAACTAAAATTAAAACGACGCGGCAAGTTTTAAGAATTTCTAAATATTATACTTCATTAAATGCATTCAGATAATTATTTACTGCGTTCTGTTCTTTTATATATCTGCAGAAGGCTATATTGAAAACGTGGAATGTTCCACAAATTTTTATATATACCCAAAATATTAAATTTGAATGAATATCTTCCGCCCAGAGTCCCGAAGTAACTTGTAAACAGGCAGACAAAACGATATTATAAGCGCTTAGCACATTTTACGAAATCTATCCCAAAACAATTCTAATTAATGGGAAATAATATCTGAAGTGAAAAAGTTTTTTTTTAAATATTTTATCATATTTAAGATTTAATAGATATATTAAAGTTCAGGCGGTCACTGTAAGGTTACTTTTTATATCATGTTTAGTTTTATTTATCGCTGTTATCACTATAATTTAGTTTTCGGTTTGATTCGAGTAATTGCAGTATATTGATAATAATGAAGAACAATAAAGAAAGACGATTAGCTTGGAATACCAAGATTGAACGTGAATTGCTTATATACACTTTATTTGGAAAAGCTTCCTATTAATACTACCTTTACCAGCATTGCCTTGGCACTGAAATACGCAACTTGAATACGAATAAGAATTAGACTTTGAATCCGGGTTTAATAATCTCGATGAAAGCGTTTTGATTGGGGGAAAAGCAGAAGTTGCATTTTCGATGCTGAACGACTGCGCAGGGTAATGTCATATTTATATGGTAACTTTAAGTGCCGATTGGTAGTACGCGATCAAAACTTAGAGCAATATTTTCTACCGCCCATTTCCTTGTGTAAGTTTCTATTACTGAGTGGTGAGTTATTTGGTCTCAAGCGAGGGGGTTTACGTCTCTCAAAACAGACCCACCGTCCCCATGAACACACAGCTCTACAGACATAATTTACTACCCCTGGAGGAATGGCTGGCAAGCAGGCGGTATTGGATTGCCTAAAGTTCCTAATAAGAGGACCAGCACGCCTGGGAATGGATGAGAATTGGATGGATGGTTATCCTACCCATATGGTGTTTTCACTTAACTGATAGTTTTATAATAACAAGGCATTGATTGACGCCCACCTTGCTTTCTAGTATCCACTTAAATCATTCCTTGCGCGGACCATTAAAAATATAAAAATAATAACATAGATGACGATAGTACGATTGAGTTAAACTGGCCAAATATTTATCAGCCTATTTCCAACTCTGTCTGCTTTGGCTTTGCCGTTCATTAGTCGTATAACTAATTTCATATGAAAAATGACGACCGTTGATCAGCATCATGACCAGAGTAGATTTAAATACAGCCTTCTTTCAGTTATAACTCATTAATTAATTTTAAAAAATGCATATTTTATTTATGACAGCTCAACGTTGTCTCTCACCGAAAATAGGAAAGAAAAAGAAAAATTGAATAATCTATTTCTGGAGCAGTTTTTTTTTTTTTTTTTTTTTTGAGAAAACTGTGGAAATATTTGCATAATATTTCCTATTTTGTAAAATATGACAAAATGCACAACAGATAACAAATAAAAGCTTACCTGAAACGTCAAATAACCAGAACTGAACGAAAACAAATTTTAGAATAATAATAATACATTAAATCCAGAATTTATGCTACTGTGCTTTCTCCCTGTTCTGATTCATTTGCATTTCATAATTAATCTAATTATAGATTCCTTGGCTAATCTTATTCTGTTTTGCTGTCGGGTTCTTCAAGGTAGATTTTTGACAAAATTTGTAATTGCAAGCCGGAGACGAATTTGGAATTTACAATGCAATCAGGCATGTACTTTGCATTTACAGAAAGGGCACGGCTAATTAAAAATGACTAGGAAAAAAAAAATCTCAGCATTAATTATAAATATGTATTTTGTTCACATATGAAGTCTAGTGCTCACTTTATAATCAAAATAAGAGCAGTTCCGAACATAAACTGATTGAAATTTTTGCTTCCTATCTACTACACGATTACAATCGTTTGTAGAAAGTTTTTTACCTTGGGTATAATATATATGTTAAAGATGCCAAGCTATTTTAAACCTGGTTTTACTCCATTTCCCAAATAAGCAAACAGACAAATAAGTCCCAAGGTAATAAACTTTCTACATCTTTCTCTCATCCTGAGATTTTTATTTAATAAGGTCAAAGCACCTTATGGTAACTTGTTTTGGTAAAATACTTATAAGTGTATTTCTAACCTGGCTCCCACTGATGAGACCTCAATACAGGTCGAAACCGGTCTGGGTAGTGGCCCCTTGCCTTTAATGCATAGCATCATACATCTCCTCAAGGAGATGGGCTTTGCAGTAAGGGTAAATATTAAGAATAGTGATCAGAGCTTATTCCACCTTTACCACGCGTTGCCTAGACTTGCACTACTTTACGGGTCACTTAGACTTGCAATATGTGCAGGCGCAAACTTGACTTATTTGTCTGTTTGCTTACTTGGGAAATGGAGTAAAACCAGGTTTAAAATAGCTTGGTATATTTAACATAGAATCATTTGATTTACGTTTGTTAAATTTTAGTGTTTGATTATTATGCCTGAATAAAATTTAGGGCGTTTACCTGAGTATATGTTTTATTCGATTTCTTTTTCGCTGTTGTTTCTTTCCCTAATAAGTATAAGCAATCATGGGACGAATTGTTAGGACTGTTTTAATTCCAATAATTTTCTTTATTTTTGTCAGAATTGTTAATAATATATCGAGAGAGCTTATACCATAATTAATAATCTTTGTTTTTTGTTTATTTATACTGAAATTTAACATAGAGCAATCGATACAAAAATATGATTTCAAAATCATCCCCATTACGAAATTATTTAGTTTTGACAACATATCCTGTTCATAATAATTCTCATTTTCTCTGCTCTACTTAGATGGCGCCACTAAATCACTCTACTTGAAAGGCTTTATGATAGCATTCTTAATTAACTATTATATTCAAGTTATTGCATGCTGGATGGAGAAAACAATGGGAAATAACTGCACAATGCGTGCTATTCTGGAACTTGATTTTTCTGTGTTTCTTTTTACTTATTGCATGTAGGATTTTTTTTTTTTTTTTATAAACAATACATATAGTTGGAGGCCACTTGCTTCTGTTCGATTTCCTTTTCAAAAATCGATCGTTAACAATTTAGGTTTTTAATATCATATATTTTTCAAGTCTGATAATAGTAAGTGAAATAGCGTGTACCAAAAAGCACAGAATTGATATAATATTAGCGATAACATTCATTAAACCTAGCAATAGTTGTTTCGTCAAGTAAGTAGTGCAACTGGCGCCATCTTCTGGTTAACTTTCAAAATCCTTGGGATTCGCTTATTTTTTGGTTGCGTTATTTTACGTGAAATTTATCAAAATAAGCAAATAAAATAATTTGCTTATATATATATATATATATATATATATATATATATATATATATATATATATATATATATATATATATATAGAGAGAGAGAGAGAGAGAGAGAGAGAGAGAGGAAAATTATGTAATATAATTTTGATATATTTAATTTTTACATAATAAAATAAACACTGATCTTTTACAAACATCACATAAAACTCATAATTCATACAGTTCATCATAGAGCCGCCGCCATTACAACAAATAAAATAAATAATAAAATACATATTACATACTAGATATATTATACCTGTCATTTAATCCAAAACTAGTATAAACTGAATTTTGATGAATGTCTCTTTTGTTCAAAATCAGGTTCTGGAATGCCTTCAAGAATGTTCTTCTGAACTAGAAACAGATGCAGAGGAGCTTCGGTCAATCCTTTGTAAACCTCATATGCGGGTAAGTGGCTTTCTTTTATTTTCCTATAAGCAGCTTTAATCATCATAAAGCCTCTTTGCGGAACAAGATGAATCCAAGAATTTAAGTACGGTTGAAGACGGAGCACACAATTTATATTTTTCAAATAAAGTTGCTGTTAATTTGTGTATATTTAGATGAAAATTGCTGACGATGTACAACTTTCTTAAGTCATAAGTTTGCTTCTTGGTTGCCTTTAATGTTGATCAAGTGCCCTCCACACACACACACACACACACGCACACACAGTCGCATCGGCTTGAGGCGAATTCTCTAGCGATTTATAGCAGCGTTTATCAAAGAATTGATAAAACGAAACTTTAGGAGCCCCTCGAACATCATGACTTAAGTGATGGAACCGGAAATTTACTTGAGTGCTGTATGTCAGTTACATTAAACTTCTTTTGAAGTTTCAATAAAGCCAGGATTTGTTGGTATCTTTGGCTTTAGCGCTATCCTGAATGGATAATGTTGTCCTTATTTAAATAAGTTCCTGATGCCAAATGAATTCTTTTTAAAGGATGTCATTATAATCACGGGTTACAATATTTTTCCCCAATTGCTTACACATGTGGAGTTTCTTCAAATGAATTACCTAGTTTCATTTTTAAAGAGTTTCATAACGAATTTTTGTTCGACATATACTGTACATATGCTGATTTTAATTTACTCTTCAATGCAGTACTAGTTTTCTTTACGTAAATTGCATTTTTGGTTATCCAATCAATTCTACGATACCGTCAAGGTCAATTAGTTGCAACTCCTCAGCACATGTAAACACTATCACTGTCAAGGATAGGACAAGTAAACAATCTCAAGCATTTTTAATGCATATGTCTTGCGTTAGATAATGTAATTTCTGTCAGATAATGTGTATTACTGGATATTATATTATTTGTTTATGTAAGTAAATTATTTAATTTATTAGAGTGTAATAACTATTAACTCTGTACTAGGCCGAAACATTTTTGATTATTGAATATTTTTTTTAATGTTATTTCAGATTTTTTTTTTTTTTAAATAAAGTTTAATGTTTATAAACGTTCCGGGGAAGAAAATAATAATAAAATAGTGCGATATACACTAAAGCAGTGCTTCCCAAACTTCTGGATGTCAGGGCCCCCTTTGGAAAAATTAAAATATTTCATGCCCACCTCGAAAAAAATTCGTAATATAGACACATATTATTATAATATTTATTGCATTTATATTCAATACAAAACATACACAGCGAATATTGCAAAAATCAGATGCAAATATTACATTTTTAGCATCTTACATACACATTTGACATGGCATATTATCTCATATTTTTATATAAATAGATATATTGTTATTGTACATTTGCAGTACAAGCACATGAAACGTAAAACGATTAGTAAAAAAGAAGTTTAATAACAATTAATGTGATGGATGTGTTTCAATACTGCTGCACAAAAAGTCAATATCAGGTGAAATATTTGAAACTGCAATTCTTAGATTTCTGCTTTGAAATGAAACTTATATGAATAAGCATAGATTTACTAATATTCATTAAGCGCCGAAATACGCAGGAAGCAAAACTTGTGAACCAACACCAATGCGTGATTTTTTTCCATAAATATAAAAAATAACAAAAAAGAAATAATAAAAATTAAATACGTTTCTTTTAAGATAAAAAAAAAAAGTCTACTTAGTCTTAAAACATTTTAAATTTGTTTTCATTATTTCACGGTCCCCCTCAATAAAACCTACGACCTACAGTTTGGGAAGCAGTGCACTAAAGCATACTACGTCTATTTTGGCTGTGTTAACTTAGTGTGGTGCCATCTACTGAATGAATCTAGAATTATAAATATGTATTTAATATTTTAACATTTTTTTTTTCTTATCTAAGTAATAGCATACAAGATTTTGCTCAGTGAAATTAAACGAAATACGGATATTGAATTATTTCTATGTTCTTAACTAAAGTATTTATTTACAATAACAACCAAGATGAAGCCTTTTTTCAGATATGTTTTTTCTTTCAGATAGTGCGTGTGATCTTCAGATATCCGATAACGAACATAGACTGCTTATTTTTCCAACCTATTCTCATATCACTTAGAAATGATAACGCAAAGATGTTTGAATGGTTGTTAGGTTAGAGATACCTTTACGGTTTGCATGGGATCTTGTCATTGAATGCAGTTCTCTGTTACAAAATGCTATCACCGACGGGTCTTTCAATTTTGTTGCTTTCATTGTATTTGCTTGCGTCTTTATTTTAAAATAGTTTGCTTTATATAAAAAAAAATCAATAATTTGCAGTAGGTAAGATGAAATGTTTTTCTTTTCTCTTTTCTGAAATATTTAATGTTTTATTCTAAATTTTGTGTTTTTTAACAACTGGGATTATGTTTTGTTATCATTAATTGTAGAACAAAACGAGTAGAATTGTCTCTTCGTAAGCTTCACATGTATTTCTTGATAATACTAAATTAGTATTAAACTGAAGGATATGAATACAAAACTGTAAAGACAACTTGTTTTCATTCCCAGGATTATTTTTATCGATGTCCTATGCTCATAGGCGTATTGCAGGTCTAATATAGGCTATGTTTAGCTCTTTAAATCGATACCTCTCATAATCGTAATTCCTTGCCCTCTGTATAACTCTGGAACTATGCGAACTGTTGTTTTAATCGAGCAAAATGCAATTTGTTCTTTTGGTGTTATTTTTTCAAGGCTTGCTATTTTTAGATGAAGCCTGAAAACAGATCATCCAGAAAATTAAAAAAACAAAAAATTACTCATGTAGTAAGTGCGCGTAAAGAATCCCTAGAAAATCAAGTCGAAGGAGAGATGTGGCTAGAAGCCATATAATTCCCTTGGAAAGTACAGCATTAACACATGAGTGATTGTCTACTACCAGTTTGTTCAGATCTACAAGTAAACAGCGTTACTTCCAGTTGTTCTACTTATAGAAATCTGCCCTTAGAAACACACAATGATGTAGCTAGGCTACACGAACGTTCCCTTTATTGAAGCCCTGCCAGTTTTAATATTGTGCACGTAATTAGAACAATTAGTTACGTACATCGGAATTGAAAAACGTCATTTGACCTCTAATTAAGTGTTGTATATGACCCTACCCTGAATGTTATGGTAACAGGCTTTGCATCTTTTGATACTTACTAAATAGCTAGAGGTTTTAAACCCGATATTGTTTTAGCAGTTGTAACTTTTGAAGTGAGGCTATTCCTGTGCTTCATGGGAGCGGAGAAATCCTTTAACAGAACTTAAAATAAACTTTAAACTGATTTAAGAATGCTTCTTCTGCTTGTTATAAGAACAAGTAAGCTAACAATGTTTGATCAAAATTACAAAGATGTAACGTCGATATGAGATAACTTTCTTAAATTACTTTGCAAGATTTCAACGCCAAAATAGTCCATTATTTGGCTTTTTTTTTCAAAGAGATCATTATTGGTAACATGTAAGTACAGGGTCACATTTTGTAACCGTGAGGCTATTTCTTTGAACTCTCCCGTTCAGGCTGCCCCTGCTGCTGACCAGATCGTTCCTAAACTAGCATCCAGTCAAACTTGACAATACTGGATTCCATCGACAAGCGATGCCAGCCTGGTTGCTCTCGAACCAATAGGCTGTGGATTCGAATCCCACCGATAATCGTGAAGGTGGTAGATGGATTGCATTGCTCGATTTGTCCCACCTTGCGAATTACCTAACCCTTTTTAGCCCACCCAAACTACTTTTGTGAGATAAATTTTATTACCTATCCTGGACGCTTTAATTGGTAACCTGCTAAACTCTTTGGAGCCTCACATTACGATATTTCGCTTTACGGTAATTACGTCGTTGTAATTTTGACACAGCGTTAGTTTATTTCTTCTTATAGCGGACTGAAAAACACTCTCAAATCAGTTCCAAGTTTCTTAAACGCACTTAGGCTAGGATCGAAATCTTACATCTGTTTCCATTCTTGAATAATGGAAGACCTGATTAGCAAGGCCAAGCAGAATCACTGGAAGTTTTAGTGCAAATATATGAGCATATAGAATTGGATTTTCTAAGCGCTCATTCTTCGCTTGAGAGACGCGGCAACTGTTGCAGGGGAAAATGGTTTTATAAAATTGTGTAATGGAACTTTAAGAATTAAAATGAAAGAATAAAGGTGTCTATCGGTTTGGAGTTGTGTCTGCTGGACGTTAAGATTGCGCAGATGGTTGGGAACATCTTTCAGTCATTAAAGATTTAAAAAAAAAAAAAATAGAACAGCAACGTAAAGAGAAGGTTTAATAGTTTTGTTTTTAAACATAATCTTCTTCTAAATCAGTACTTGTCCCGCACGTATTTAAAAAAAAAAAAAAATACACGTGTATTTTATTTTGTTTTATACGTATCACAGAGCTGCTTTGGTCTACGGACTGATGCAATTGATTATTTTGAATAAAACTAAATAAATTATTTAGTAAACATTCTACTTTGAGTACTAAAAAATATATAATAATAATTTAATCAGTGTTACAGTGAAGTGCGTGTTTTTTTTTTTTTATGTGATTCCCACTCACTAAAAGTTGTAATCCTATAGTACATTAGTACCTTGAGTGGACTAAGGATTTTTTTTTTTTTTTTAATGAAGCGATTTTTTTATTGCTTTCCCCTTGATCTTTGATTGGAATCTTCAGTGTTGAAATTGGAATATGCAATCATTTACGAATTTTTTATTTTTATTTTTTTATTTTATTTTATTTTTTTTGGTGATTTTCAAGGGCACTTCACGAGATACGACATAACCAAGAGATTATTACGTGTTGGTCATGTGGTCTCTCATCTGGGTCATTTAAAACTGACAGCTGCGGCACACTTAAAATAACGAGAATGTTTAGAGATGGTTTGGATTATCTAGTACTTAAGTCAACTTTTTGTAAGATGATTGCTGATAGTAAAAGTGTATACTTGAACGAGAAATCAGAGATGTGTACATTGAAGTGGTTGAAGAGACGTGAAATTTAAAGAAAAATTTACGAAGTAAACAGGGATTAAAAGAGCAATAGAGTGCCAAATAATTTGCTGGAATTAGGTTGTATAAAAGGACTGCAGGTAGAAGTAAATCTCTACCGTTGCCTTTGATTTTTTTTCCCCTTCAAGATTGCGTTCATTAAAGTTAAGAGAAAAATATACATTATGAGGTAATGAAACTTTTTGTAGTTATTCTGTACCTACAAAAGGTATCAGGAATACTGACTCAATAATTTTCTAGTATTCTCCTGAACGATTTTTTTTTTTTTTCGTTAACATGTAATTATTCAAGTAAAATGTTAACAGCAAAATGAAATACAAGGAAACAGCTACGATGAAGTGATGTTGAAAGTATACTATTTCAAGGACATTTTTTTTAAATAAAAAAAATGCATTTGCAATGGGGTGAAATATTATCTGGACGCTTAACTATGAAATTATAATCAACGGTTCTAATTAACTATTATCTGTCGTATTGTCTGTTTTCAATAAGTTTTGCTGATAAAACTATCTTCAGAGCTGGATTATGTAATTCACTCGAACTGTTTTGATACTTTTCATAAGTTCCCATCTCACATGCAATTAAAAAATTAAACCGCACGTACAATTTGGTTGTTAAAAAAAAAAAAAGACTGAGATCGAAGATTTCTGCCTTGTACACTAACTGCGGTAACTGATCTCAGACGAAGCGAATTTTTTCCCCATCACTGATGGCCTTAGCTGTTTCAACGTTAATTCTAAGCACACATACCAATATCTCTGTTTAGTTGCATAGTGGCAAATTAAGTTGAAATATTTAAGTCCTTTCCACAGAAGTTATTTTATATGCCACATGTGCACTTTATTGCAAAGCCTTTTAAAAATCTAGCCTCCCCCGTTTGTCATGCAAATTTCGTTAATATGTCTCCCAGTAGACGAAGAAAAACGTTCGTTGGCTAGAATTATTTTCTAGTGAAGTTTATGGAGATTAAAAATACTGTATAATGGATGAGTCATAAAGAGTTGCATAAAAGAAATCTTAATTCGACAGCAGTGCCATCTACATAAGAATCCTTTAATCAGAATGATATCCACTTCTCGAGTTCAATACTAAAGTGCTCTATCAGTATTTCTTAAACATTTTGAAACTGTGACACTCTACATATAAATATTTATTTTTCGCTGAGCTTGTATAAAAATTTATCGGAAAGAAATTACGACAATTAATCGTTACGTGGAAGATATTTTAATCATGAAAACATCTACTACATAATATTACAAACAATAAAATGACAACTGCTGTTCTAATTTTTATTCTAATTGAAATACTGTACTGTTCTATATGATCTCGATCCCTGCTCTATTTAAGGATTACTCGAACCTACTTAAAGTATTTACTTAATTGCTTATAGTGTATATAATTTGAGGATTACTTTCTTTGGCCGTCTTACCTATGGTAAACTAAAAAATAAATGCGCTTTCTTTTTGAGTAGTGTCCATTAGATATAAGCCTCGCCTCAGCATGCTAAGTAATCTGTGAGTAAGTAGGAGCCTTGGGGGAGTTCAGCTCGGTAACTGATAAGGCGATTAGGAAATTTTCTCTCCCTCAGCTTTTTCCTATATCTTCAGGGCGAAGATAACGATCTGATAGGAAGCATATTTCGTATACGAATCCACGATATTTAATGTTTCGATAGCATGGAAATGCAACTTCGTTTTACGATGTATAAAATTCCCCGCTGTGTTGATTGAACATATTCCACAGAGAAATATCGGCATTAATACCGAATTTTTTTTATTCAAGTTTTTTTTTTAGAAAGCGAGTAAAAAATCGTGCAGTCTTTTTTTTTAAAGTGTACTGGAAGAGCTATTCACGCAAATTTAACAAGACGATGGTTTCGTGTGTATGTTTTCTGTGCAGTTGTATGTATTTTTTCATTTTTAATTTCATTTTTATGTGCAGTTTTAGTAGGCTTTCCGGGCATATGTTTCAGACAACCTTATTAACATGTAATAAGTACCGTGTAATGTCTTTCTTTCTTTCTTTTTAATCAGTTTCCGGAGATGCAGGGAACCCTATTCGAATTTGATTGGCTTCTGTGCTTTCGTAAATCACTCTGATATCGCTATTATAAATAAATGCACGAAACTAAAACTATTCTATTATTATAAGAAAGGGGAGAAGAAAAATAGTTTTTAAATTTGCAGTTTTCCGAGTTATTCGTTTAATCAAACTCCAATGTAACTTCCATGCAATTACACGTTACGTTGCAGATATTTATTGCATTTTATTTATTTTAAAATTTTTATATGATAAACAAAACACTTGTTTGCAATATTTAGGGATGGATGGATGGATGGTTTGTGTTCTAGAGTAATGGGATATATTCAGTTAAAAATAACTTTTTGTACTAACTGCGATTTTGTACTTGAGTTCTGTTGTGAATGCGGTTTGAATATTTTGTCATTGGATTTTATTGGCGAAGGGCAGCAGCAGAGTCGCGCACAAATAACGATTTGATAGCGTTTTGTTATTAAGCGGTAGTCTATTAAATAAATTAGGAGCTGGCTAGTCCAATGATTTTTTTTTTTTTTTTTTTTGGGAGGGGGGGCGGATTCGCTATAACAACAATAAGAAAATCGAAGAATAATCAAACGTTGGCCTTTTGTAGTCATCTTCTCTGTATATTACGGGTTGTTTTTATTTGGATGTAGCGGGAAGTTCCGAATGGAACTTCTATTTAGGAATTACAATTCTCATTGGTAAGTGCTGTCAGCTCTATTAAGTTTCTTCCACTTTTTCCTGTTGGGGGTGAATTACTTTTCAATTTTATACTATAATAGATCATATAATTGCATGCGTTTGTCGATCAGTTTTTACACTATTAATGGATCAATGCACGTCATTATAAATTCCATGCGTTTCACTTAATTTACTAAATATTACATTATGGTTTTACTGAATAAAAATCCTTTGTTATTTTCTACTCGGTCTTGACAAAGGTTTTGACATCCACGTAAATTTAGTTAGTATGAGCAAATGAGAAAAAGATCTGCCGACTTATGGGTTTAGCTTTTTTTTTTTCATTTTAACAGAAAGGATTTTTAATGAAACGGAATAAAAATCCTTGCAATTAGCTTTCAACAAAGTGGGTTGAAGAGAAGACAACTAAACTATCGAATATCAATACGGTCGACATTTTCCTTTATAGATGTGACTTCAATAACAATTTCATTTTTAATGAATTTCTAATGGACAGGGTTTATTTTTAAAAATTGTTTTATTTCTTTTAACTTAATCATTTACTTTCATTAGGGATTTCCTTTAAATGAGGTCGCAATTTTTGCTCATTTGACTTTGACTTTCCTCCTTTTCACCGACTTATAAGTCACATTTTTATAAACGAAAATTTATGTAGATACACGAAGTTTTTCTTTAAAAATTTCCAGATTAATTTTTAATCTAACTTTGGTAACCATCAAGAGTAATTGCCACACTACTATTATTTAAAATCATAATATCAATTCGTAGTTGGTTTTGTTTCTGTTCAGTGTTTTCAGCTTTGTGTTTTACTAAAGCAAACACAGATATCTTCTCAATCCCTAAATTTTAGGCCTGTTTATTAATTTTAATGTGCTCCCGTATTGTTTTGAATTAACTGTTGATTTGATTAGTTTTGATTAATAAGATCAGCCAGCCGTATCAAATTTCTTCCACTTTCTCCTGTTAGGAACTGAAGAGTAATTCCAGTTCAAAATTCCGAAGGCGCCAACTTTTCTATGCGTTTGTATATTACGAGTCATTGCAGTTTTCCTATCAGTATATTCTCTAAATTTTCGTGTGTGTGTGTGTGTATAAACCGAGTTATCCTCTTGAAAAGAAATAACGAGGTTGAATTGGCCTCTGGTCGAATGATTTTCTTATAAAGTTTATTGAGAATGGCTACGGATTCAAAAAATTCAAGCACAAAGATGTGATGATTCGATAAACTTATTTTCCTGATTGAAAGCCAGCTTAAATAGCAGTAAAGTTGACCGAATTCAGCATTAAGAAATTTCTTATTTCTTGTTCACATTTCATTAGATGTTTGCAATAGTAACATCGATCATTTTCTCCTGGGTGAGAGAATGAATAACACTGTTGGGTTGGACGAATGATAGGAAATAAAGAGTACGCCCAGCATGGTCTGTTCATATCGCCGTATAATTTCAGTTAAAACTTGAAAGAGTAGCGACATTCCCCTAAAATCATTCTGCTGGGTGATTCGTATATAGAACTACTGAGTCGTCTGACAACACACCGTACGAGATTACTCACGTGGATATGATAAATTGCACTTCGCGGCTACCAAAAAGTGCCATCAACCTTGCTTCGTGAACCAAGTACTGTCATATACTATTTGTCAACCCGACTGTGGCGATTTCTCCATTATTATTTTGTTAAGGAAAAAAGGGAGGTTGCTTATAGCAAATTCCTCCTTGAGAGATTAAAAGTTGTGTCCCGAATCTTTAAACTCTTGAACTAGCATTGTGGTACACACTCTAAACAATATAAACCTTTCATAGATTTAAAAAAGAAAATTTTAAATTTAATATTTCTTTTTCTGAGCCTGTTCATAGGCGTATACAGATTCATTTTAAATATGTATACGCATTCATTGGGGATTTTGGATCGAAAGCGATGTTCTTATTGATACGATTATTATCAGACTTTCTTTCTCTTCAAGTGCATTCACCCACAGTTCAAAGAGAAAGCTTCAATAAATTCTTGTTTGAATTGTATGTACGTCATATAAGTCAGCGTGAAAATACCATTTCTAAGAGAGACTTCTGATCACCCCATTCTGTTTATATTACAGCATACTCATATTATGATGATAAGAATGTATTTGAACGAGAGAAGGATTTTAGTAAAAAGGCTTGAAACTTTTTTTTTTGGGGGGGGTCAAATTATAGACACCCTGTCTTAGTTAGCTGACCAAGTAGCATTACCGCCTTGCAAGCAAAACGCTCTAGGTTCGAACCCCGCGGATGTTTATCGTCTTTAGGTAGCGGGTGATTTTCATCCCTCGATTTGCTTCTCGAACCCCTGGAGCACCTTGGGGAGAGGGGGGAGGGATATGTTCACTTCTTGAGAAGAGTGCCTGAATTGCTTACCTAACGTGCTATAGATTTACAGACCTTGGCGGGTGCGATTGCCATAAAATATAATAAAATAAGAACTAGCTTAAATTTCGATTAACGTGGTGATTCTATTTGGAATAATCTTTGGAAACCATTTTCATACATATACACGAATTGCATTTTTTTACTGAAATATATTTTTAATCGACTTCTAATTATTTATTTTCACTCTAGCATAGCAGCAGGGCATGAAATCTCATAAAAATTGCATTGAAATAAGCATTAAGCCTTACAATGATAAAAATATAATATAATGTATAGTATATTATCTTTATATTATAATATAGTGTCTATATATAATATAGACATTATATTATCTGACGCCCTTTTATGTTTATCCATCTCTTTTATATCCTTTCCCCTCTTCTCTTCTTGATATTCCTGCAATACAATGCAAGAGAATTCATTTCTTAATGACCCTCTCAAAAGAAAATTGCTAAACATTTCTGAAATCTTAAAGTGCAATGATACATGCCAGCTGCTTTAACTACAGAGAAGAATCTCTTTTTCACCTGTCTTTTATATATATATATATATATTAATGTAGTTCGGTCTCCGTCTTTTTGATTTTTTCTTTCCGATGCAAGTCTCGTCGTTAGCTGCCATCTAAAACTACTCTCGGTGCTTTAGAAAATTGATGAGCTACGGAAGAGAAGGTTTCTGGTTCACCGACTTTCAACACTACCTCGTTCCGCTCCTTAAACTGTCACCATTGTTTTTCCAAAACGCAAGTCGCGAGGTGAAAAAAAAAATTTTTTTTCCATCACAGCTACCAATTTCCCCCTTCTCGGAACACTAGATATAGTTTTGCATACAATATATTACGAACTCGATGTCTTGTATAAATGGAAGACCGTCACACAGCATGAATGCAGAAACCCGATCTTTTGCAAACAGCCTTGGTCCTTGCATTACCTGTTGGTGTGAGGTGATTTTGTTCAAGGACGAGGAAGTGCTTCTAAAAAAGAAAGAAATAAAAGCTTGAAAATTATTTTTAGAAATGTGTATAGAAATAGGCTGATTACTCATAAAAAGGGACTTTTAATGCCATCCTTGTTAAGTCCTTTGTGATTACAATAGTTCATCATAGAATCTTTTCTGATTTATCTACTGTAGATTAAGTTTATTTCATTGACATTTGTAGCCTATTTTTGTATGGTAACTGAATTAATAAACTAATTTTTCATTAAAAATTTGTTTTTAAACCAAAATTAAAACTACCGGACCGATTTTGATAGCCATTGTAGATACCAATTTTATTTCATTCCATCTAACTAGAATGAAATTATGTTAATCATTTGGAAGTGAAATTTTGATAGCGATCTTAACTATTATATTTCATGCAGTTCGATTCGGGTCTGTGCAGAGTTATTGACTTGCATCATGCAAAACATTTTGACATATAATAGATTTTAGTTCCAGTCCAACTATTTTAGCTGAAACCAAATTCAATATTACTTGACAAATTTTATCAAAGACCCCAAATGCGAAATATGGATAAAAATCAGGCCAGCCAAAGCTGTGAATTTATATGTCGACAAAACAAATCATATACAAACAAATATTTTTGCACTACGTACAAAAAAAGACCTACACTTCGTTTTACTTCCAAGGCCTCCAAAATAGCTTCGTCAACGCTTTTTATTACGATTATTAAAAGATAATCCTCTAAACTCAGTGCGATTCTTTCTAAGGCTTCTACGCAATTAAGTATGGCGTCATGTTTCCTCTTAGTTACTGCTGCTGTCTAAAAAATATAATCTCACATACTTTTTTTATTTAGAAATGCCGTGATGTTGTGCCAACAACAAATATAATAGACAGAAAGATCACAATACAAACGTTAAGAGTGAAAAAGCAGAGTTTTCAATATTGTTCATCTACTGACAGTACGAACTGCACTTACATAAATCATTGTCCCTTCAAAGTAGAACTCTCTTTCATATCCTTTTTCCGCCTGTGGCTATTGCTCTTTTCTTTCGTCTTTCTCCTATCGACTGTTCCGCCTAGTGCTATGATAGATAGCTCTAACAGACCACTGAGACAGCTGGGGTGACCAAGAAATCTTTTTCGCTAGGAAGAAACTTTATTTCTCTCTCTTTAAGTAACCAACAACATCTTTATCGTCTAGTTTTGTTGTCAGTTTACTTCGAAGAAAACGATAATAAGTGCATTTTATTAAACTTTTCCTGTCTGGTAGAATCTCCTTTCATTAAATACCTGTCATCTCCCTATCTCGGAATTTCTCTTCGTGTTCTCAATACAAAATATTTTCAGGAAGCGACATCTGTCGGTCATCTGCAAACTCAGAGTATACAAGTCTTGAGCGCGTTACTCTCTCTCTCTCTGTAAATAATAGATGAATCATATTTGTTGGAAAAGTTAGGGCTCCAAGTTAATTTATCTTGTTAGAGTGATTTACTGATTACATATCTAATACTGTTAATCATTTTTGCAGTTTCTGTTTTCATTACACATACAAGCACACATAATTATCGGAAACGTTCCAGTAATTCTTGCCTTTTGCCGAAATCATTTCTCTCTCCTGTTGTACACCGAATGGCCAATTCAACAGGCATACGTATGTATTAACGAGTCGTATCCTCCCTTTATTTCTCATAATAGTCTCAACTTATTGAAACATGGATTTCCATAGTGACGAAAGCGTTCTACAGAGATGCTGACTCATGCACAGTCCATCAGATCCCGCCTTTGTCTCATACTCTACTGCTATGAACCTCTCTCACCAGAGATCGATATGATAAAGTTGCCTTATGATTCTAGAACATTCCCAAGTGATCTGTTCTTAATGATATCCCGCAGTATCCAGCTGGAAGTCACTGTTGTTGCCTAACTGGTAAGCTGTCATTATGATGGAATGCACTTTGGTCATAGCAAGTATTCAAGTGGACTGTGGAATTTAAGCGTCATTTCACAGGTATCTAGACACCCTGATGTGGGCGAAGAAATCACACTCTACGTTGATGGCAGGGTCATAGTACGGCCAAATCAATCACATTACTCATCATGATTAAAACAACCGGAACCGAGAATCATCTAAGTGAACTTCTATTCGTAAATGTCCAGTTGATGTTCCTGTATCTATTATTTGCCTATACATTTCGTTTTAATTACAGAATTGGATGGTCTGCTACTATATCGTTATTGGTAGCAAACGCATTGTGCTTTTCGACATGCGCCGTTATCTCTGGCACTTGATCGATTGTGTACGTGATTCCTATAACCTTCTGTGCCTCTGACATCAACAAACTGAGTCCTCCATCCACAGGATTGCTGATAGCTGCATGTTTTTTGGTTGTCCGGTTCTCGATACACTTCAGACACTGTTTTGCGTGAACATACCAGAAAAGGGATGTACTTACTCAGAGTCACTTAGTTTTAAATAAGGAAGTAGCCATTAGTGTGTTGTATCATAGTAATCTTCAAACTTTATTGCTTGTTCCATTCGGGTTTCGTTTTGTTTGTCGGGATTGGGTGGAATACGATCGAGGCGACTGAGATCATGGAACGAGTATATTATGTCTTATGACCGCATATACCATTTTTTTTTTAAAGAATAAAAACCTTCTTTCCCGCAGAAAAACTAAGATAATATAAGAGCGTTAACTCACTTTACTTTCACACAATGCAAGTCATATCCTCCAGTACTAGATAAGAAGAAAGCTCAGCGTATTATATTTTCAACCATAGCGTAAAATATATTATCTATTTAATACTGCTGCCCTCTATCTTTTAGTTTTAAGCTTTATTATTATTATTTTTTTCCATTCCTACTTGTGTACACTGACAGTTACTGTTGTGAGAAAGGGAGTGGAGAGCCTCGGCTAATCATAACAATAAAGTAAATTATTATGCAGATCTGAAGAAATCGGTACTGTTACCTTATATTGTCGAATAAATCATCCTAACCTTCGATGATGATGATGAAGATAGTACTGTAAATGTCTTTATTGCTGTCAACCACAGCGCTGTTTGACACGAGCGATGACTAATGGAGTTGCTGTAGTAAGTGTGTCCAGTGGGTTCCTGAACTATGTTCTGGAGTTAAACAAGATGAATGGAAAAAGCTATGTTTATGAATTGATACTCCTAAATCTTAATGTACTGTATTTCTTGTAATCTTTTGTATTTTTATATTGGACTACGTAGACTTTTCTCTCAATTAGTTGTTGTTTACTTTCTGTATAAGTTCTGGTAAAAAAAATTCAAATATATTTCTTCAAATTAATTTTGTAGGTCACGGTGTAACAACTCTGCTCTGGCTCAACGAATTTTATTGAAATTTGATATTGGAAATCTTTACAAAAATTTCCCAGCTAGATATTTGGTTTACAGACCATTTTTCAGAGGCATAAAAATGATAGAAAGTAATAACACAGTCATTTGCCGACTGGAATGAAACTTGGCACTTAAAATCTCTTCTAAAAGTTTTCATAGCATTAAATCTGTTTCATTCAGATCGATTAAATTCAACCAATCAAATCGATTTAATCTGTAACCTATCCTTTGTACGTATCGTTTGGAGTCATATCTCTAAAACTGGTCCAGTTCAAACTGTAATTGTGATGACTCGTAAAAGTTTAGCGCAAATCTAAATACCAAATTTCATTTAAGTCTATCCAGCGAGAGCGGAGTTGTTGCTTTGTATCATTTTGAAATATTTTCTCCATTTTGTTGCTCTTGCAAATAGTTCGGTTTAATCCAGAATTGATATCTGAATGGAGTTTAATATCTCTCCTCCACTTTTTGTAAGTATTTCTTTTTTTCTGAATTAAACGGATTATATGTTATTTCTAAACGTTTCGTCCCCTTGTGTTCTTGTTAAATGTTCGTTACAAATAGCAATTTAGATCATGACTCGGCAATTTTTTTTTTTGTAAGGATTCCAAAAACGCGAAAATTTAGGAAGGGGGGAAAAAACCAATCGCATCGTCGCTTACGCATTTTAAAATTTTACTCAATTACTCTCTTGGCGAATTATGTCACTATAAAAGAATGTTATTTGAAATGCAGTCTTTCGTTATTGCCTCCAATAATTTCCGTATCTGTTATGAAGTACATTTCCCCAATGATAGCATCGGCAAGATTCATTTTATCCATCTGTTATGCATATAACAAATTCACTCGGCTATAATTTCCTATTTGGGATCTTTTAAAAAATGTGTGTCGAGCTAATTACATTTTTTACCTCAGTTTAAAAAAGTATTAATTTTTATAACATTTTTTATATTTTAAATTATATCTTTTACTTTATTTTTTTTTGTTTTGTTTTAATCCACCAGTGGCAGTAACACAAAGCGGGTGAGAAGGTTTTGAAATGATACAAAGTAATTATGATATGTTCTACTTGGAAATTGATGAGATTGAGATGTAACGCGTCATCTCTATTTGGGTTAAGATCTGACCATTTTTATTGGCGAAATTAAGTAGTAAGATTAAAAAGATTTTAAATTCTTCCATTTTCATGCCGTCAAAATGTTGTGTTCGAGCACGTAATGACGTATGTAGTATCACTGTTTTATTTCTTTAATTTTCTACTATGAGTAAGTAAATAAATTTTGATTCTTTTAAGAATTTGAAGGGAGATTTTGGCATTTGGGTTATCTTCTTCTTCCCTGATAGTTTTCTTATTCGCTATGTATTTCTTGTGACCGACCTTATCACTCAGGCCAATTCCAGTATATGGCACAATCATTAATGAAAATAGTGTCAAAACTACATAGTCTTAACTTTCCAAGACTTTAAATTAAATAAAGTGTAAAATAAGTGAATAAATACAAGTTCGCTGGACTGCGTAAATCTGCAGTTGACTTTCTTAATGCTAGACTTATAAATGCTGTAGAGCAGTAGTGTCCAACCTTAGCACATTCGCCGCAATATTTCTGGCACACAGTTTATTCGCCACATGCAATCAAATATCATATTATTTCCTTATATATGGAAGAATATCAAAGAAATATTTATAAACAGATATTTGCGACATTAAAAGCACCAATTTGCCAACAAATCCTTGGCCGTTTTTTGACTAGTCACGATGGAGTTGGACATCATGGGCCTAAAATATCAGAATTAAAATTTCGGACCACATCCATCCATATGACATCTGTTGATAAACCACTAAATTGACAATCATATACTATCTATAAACCAACTGTCGAGTTTATGATATTTGGCGTATTATTTCTATTTTAATAACATTTTAAATTACCATATTTTATACTTTTCGGCACTGAAAATAAGTAGTTATATCACCTAGTTCTGTGTTACATATTTCCACATCTAGCTTCAAAAATTCACTTAAGTTAGAATTTTCTTAATAAATTCAACATATAATGTCGATGTTTGTTTTTCTTGATTTGTCTCGAAGTGGTTACACATATTTGAAATTTTAAGATTTGAGAAACTTAAGAAATATATTAAGTCATTAAAATAATTAGACCTCTGTGGAGTCGAGTACTCGTCGAGGGAGACCGAACATCACGCACACCAGCGGTCATGACTTCTATTAAACCCATTCTCACACAACATGCACTTACTACTTCAACGGAAAAACTGTTCCATTCACTCACGGTTTTCTGAGTGAAAAATCTAGTTCTTACCCCTTTTTTTAACTGCACACAAACTTAACTTCTGTGGATGTTCTCGTGTCCTCTCCTCACCTTCCATGTAGTGAATTACCCTATTTCTTATAACTCCCTCTCAAAAGTTTATAGACCACTGTCACCCCGCTTTCTTCTATCTTCCAGTGTCTGCAGTCCACATATCTCAATTCGCACTCGTAATCTATCTTCTATAATCCCGATATCATCTGTGCAGCCTTTCTACAGTTTATCCCCTTTGGAACCCACGACACCAAATCTCTACACACAATAGTCCAAGTGCGGCCGTATGAGGGCCTTGTAAAGAAGCAAAATAACTTCCAAATCCTTATAAGTCAATCTTCGTTTTGACTTCGCAATTATCCTTTGAGTTGTATTTGCAATTTTTGTTGTGACCTATCTATTTATTTTCTATTCACCATAACTCTTAAATCTCTAGGCTCTTCAGTCTCTCCAAGCACAATCCCACACCAGATTTTTATTTATTTTTAATTTAATAAACGTAAATAATATATATATATATATATACACACACACACACAGTCGGGTCTCTTTTTATGCGGTAGATATGTTCCACAGAAAACCGCATATAAAAATTCCTAAAAAAAAGAAAACCACAAAAAAAGACCTAACTTACGTTGAAAAATTAGGGATACGCTCCATAATTTTCTAAAACTGCATAAAACCGAAACAATGAATTAAAATAAACCTTAAATCGCATAAAAAAGTTTATAGAAATTCAGGAAAATTAGAATGCCTAAGTTTTTTTTTAAACTTTATTCATTTAATTTTATTGAAAAGTAATAATTTTGTTTTTACATTTTGTCATCAGAATTATCGTCGCTATTTGACAATATTCGACAACGTGTGCGAACTCATGCGAAATCACTTTCATCACCAGAAGAGATAGTCAGCGCATCAGATCTGTATGGTAAAGGCAATGGCTCTTCACAAACAGAATTAGCTTCACTCTCGTTCTGTGCTGATTTTTTTCTTCTGACAATGTAATCAGTAATACTTTGCGATGATGATTTTGCTAATTTTTTATACATCTCGCGATATCCAGACATACAGTTCTTCAGCTCACGTTGGAATTTAAAGGCTCGTTCAAAATTTGTGTCATTAACAAGAAATGATTTTCCAATTTATTGCACAGTTCAAGACCTTCTCGAATTATATTTGCAGTGAGGGGGGGACAGGTTTTTCTTCTGCTTCACTAACCTTTTTTGGATCTTCGACGATATCTAAAGTTAATCGATATCCAATAATATCATCATCACTTAAGGCATTATCCACAAGCAGTTCGTTTACATCATTCTGGCTATTTAGTCAGAATGATGTATCAAAACCTTCTTCACCAATTTCCTGTGCCAAAGTAATGATTTCAGCTGATAATGTAGATGTTTGCATTGTTGCACTGTTTGCAACACATCCAGGACAAGCTGCTTTCTAGCAGGCATTTAAAGTTTGTGGTCTTATTTCAGCGAGAGCAGATGCAACATGATTTAAGCAATCCAAAATAGATAATTTTTTCCAAACCTGTTAATGATTCATTTTCTAGTTTATCCTATATAAATTGAAAAGTGTGCTTAACGTAATATTTTTTAAAAGTAGCAATTATGCCTTGATCTAATGGCTGAATAATGCTTGTTGTATTGGGTGGAAAAAACACTTCCTGCACATTTGGATGTTCTAAATGCGGATGACTTGGTGCATTGTCAACAATTAATAAAACTAACTTTAAAATCGAGAGCTTTTTGCTTCATATATGTTTCCACTTCTGGTACAAAGCAATTATTGAACTATTCAGTGAATACAGCAGTTGTTACCCAGCCCTTTGTATCAGCCATCCAATGTACTGGTAGCTGTTTTAGATCTTTGCCTTTTAGAGCTCGTGGTCTTAGAGATCGATTTACCAGGAAGGGTTTCAACATTCGATCCCATGATGCATTGCTACAAAATAACAATGTTACTCGATCTTTGCTTGTTTTAAACCCACTTGCTTTTTTCTCAGACTTTGCGATGCAAGTTCGACTAGGCATTTTCTTCCAAAACAATCCTGTTTCGTCAGCGTTAAACACTTGTTCGGGACAATATCCACCATCTTCAATAATTTTGGCTAACTTCTCTTGAAATTTTTTGGCTGCTTCTTCATCTGCTGCTGCAACCTCGCCTGTAATCTTCACGTTATGAAGTGCATTCCTTTTAAAAAACCCGTTAACCACCCTTTGCTAACCGAAAAATCTTTATCAGCCTGGGAAGCGGAAGTAGACGGCTCCAATTGCTTCATCTGTCCATAAAACCGAAGAGCTTTTTGTTTAATTAAATAACCACTTATAGGTTATTTAATACCACAAAATACCTAAGAATAGCGATCTGAACTTTCCCCACCTTTGCAACGAGTTGTCCGGTATTGTACTACGTACTAGGGTCACTTGCATTAGCTCACGCTAGTGATCACCGACACTTTATAGTTTACTATATTCGGCATGAAACTCTCTGATTCCAATCTTTGAGTTTCTTATTCGGTTTTAAAACAATGTGGATTTTATATCCCCTTAATTTAAAAACCACTTATAGGAATTAGTCTTTGAGTTAATTCTTCAATCCAAATTACGAGCACTCATTCCGTTTTTCTAATAAAGCATCTGTTGAGTACGATGATGATTTGGCACTTAGTTTTGTGCCGGAAATGACAGATTTTCTTATTCCGACTTCATTATTTTTAATTGCTCTTATAGTAGATTCGCCGTAGATTCCTCTCCTTTTGCTAAGCGATCTAAAATTGCAATTTTTCATTTCCAAAGAAATTGCTTTTCTTTGGTAATTTTTTTTCGGATTTGAAGTTTTGCGGTGCATAACTAACTTCAAATCCGCATAAAAAAGATACATGTAAAAAGAGACCCAAGTGTAATTTGCTTCGTATATCTGAGAACTTTCGTTTGGACCAATTTTGAATCTGATGCTCAATTACAAATGATTTTCGGACCACCACCCCCCCCCCCCCCTCCCATCCTGCACTAGAGCATGACTGTTACCACCACGTGAAAGCAACCGGTCTGTTAATTGCTAAGCACGTAAAAAAATAAATTTAAAAAAATAAAAAAATGAAGTAATAATTAGAGTATAAGTTTCCAATAATTCACTACTTTTCATACTCCATTAAGAGTTACGTTATTAGTTCAATGTAGAGTGGGAAAAAGTTTTCAAGATTGCTCCTTTCTTTGAAATTCCTATTAAATCTTCTGTTAGAGAAAACAAGAACGATGGAACTTTTCCACTGTAGGTTCTATGTGTTTGAACTATCTTGAGCTGTCAGTGTCAGTTTCTTCTGTGAAACGTAAGGAAGTGGTATGAGGCGGTGTTTGGCCATGATTGAACCTTTTTTCTCGTAGAAGAGCACGTCACGTCACTTAGAAGTTCCAGATTCTTTCTATCGAATCTTTAATAAAGACTTTCTTTTTGTCGAATTTCAAAAAAAAAAAAAAAAAAAAAAAATCGGCCTGTGCCGCTCGCATGTTGTGTACTTCCAACGATATCGAAGTCGATTTGATCCTTATTATTTCTGTTCGTGACAAACAGTAAGAATACTATATCTTGTCACGGATGACGGTTTATTATTTCATAGTGCTTCTTTGATTTATGTCAATGGGGCTAATATAGTATTACAATCTAATCCAATGAAAGTACGTTATACTAATGCGGGAAGTTAGAATATTTCTTCTAATAATTATCTATTCTCATAGACTGGGGATATATTCATTTATTCTCTTTAAGGATTTCTCTGTCTTGTCATTAAGACCCCTGGCAACTACAGAGAAGAAATGCAAAATCCACTGGATTAACTTTAGTAAATCATTATTATTTTTAGAACTGCTCAGATACACTGAACAGATTTCCAGTGTTAATTAAACTCAGTAAATTTCTGAGCATTTTTTCTCGAACCGGACTTTTATTGGACTATTTTTGCTTTCAGGCAACGTCGATTATAATGCTCGATTTATTGGACTGATAAGACTGAATTACTTTATTTACTAAACTCAATTAGCACTTAAAAACTTAATAATTTTCTATAAATTCATCCTCATTTCCTATGCAGTGATCTCTACAAGTTTAATTATCCTACTAACTGGGTGAAACAACCGATCTCAAAAGGGATTCCTGAATCCCGAAGTATTTAGTGCACACCAAATCGAGTTACTGCACTGGCTGTGACTTTCGCCTCCGTCCTACGATTGTAATTGAGATCGCTTCCAGGCCTTTTCGACCATCTCACAACCATTCCATCCAGACACGTATATTTCCAAACGGATTCTGCACTCCAGAATGGTTCTACTTAAAGGCGTTTCTCCTTGGGTTTGAAATCTTAACGCTTGCAAGCTTCAGAATGCTTTGCCTTTCAATAAGAAAACTAAAAATGAGTCTAATTCCTTGTAAATGACGTTCAGATAGACTGTAATTTTGTTGCATTTCATTTCAAAGAGAATCTTTCAAATTACTTACTTAGCCACACAACAAATGTAAGAACAATCTCCATGAAAATTTTTGCACACCGAGCGTTTCGGAAGGATAACTTATATTTACACGAGTAAAGGAGGTCTTTGTAAGAGTTTCTTACGGAAGTTATTCTATCGTTAGGATTGTTCATCTGCGGTTGCTCCCATGGCGTTTCTCCCTGACGACATTGCTATGATTATTTGAAAAGAGAATACATTGTAGTAGCTTTTTTGTTGTTGTTGTTGTTGTTGTTGTTATGATAACGCAGTAGCAAAGTATCAAACAAGATTACCTTGCATATGATAACGTTTGTTCATTCTTTCTCTAGAAGTCTGAGTGTTTCCACTTTTTTAAAATATTTTCTATGAAAGTGAGCTAGTGGCTGTGCTCTTCGCAAACCATATGTCTGGGGATGGAGTGTCCTAGGTTCGATTCCCGTCGGTGACGTGAGGAGCTGAAGGATCTTCCTCAGCCATAGCCAAGTTAGCCGGTCTTGGGCGTGGACAGGGGTTTCCCCCCCCCAGATTATCTGGGTTTTTTTTTATCCCGCCAACAGACAAACCGGCCTCGAGAACTGAACATTACTGACATAGGATACATCAGGGTGTAGGGTTGACCACATTATCCTGTGAACGGTTTGAGGTCCGATGATCAACTAACCCTCGACACCGCAAGGTAAAAGAGAGATAAGGAAGATGAGATGAGAGATGAAATGTTCATTTTCTGGGGTTATGCCGATTACATAATGGTGCAGTTGGGTTAACCAGAATACTCAGAAATTGAATTTTCTAGTTTTGTGGGTAAATTTGTTGCAAAATGAAAGAAATTGAAATAGGTAATTCTTTTGAGTGACAAAGAAAATCTTATCACTATCTCGGTTAGATTTTTTTTGGAAACAATAGTGAATTTCGCAATAGTGTATATGGACCGCGATGTTGAATGATTATAAATCTTCAGGCTCAGGGAGACTGATCCTCGACTCGACCGCCTGTTTTTATATGGTTGTGGTGATAATGATTTATGATTTTAATGGCACAACAACAGCAAAGGTCATACTGCGTTATATCAAAAGTAATAGCAGTACACAAGGTAAGACGATCACAAACATCCATGCCCGCAGCGGGATTCGAACCCGTGACGTCTTGGTTGGAAAGCTGGTACGCTAACCACTCGGCCAACCAGGCCTGCTTTTCATATGGTCCCAGTTTAGTGAATCGTACGAATTCGATACTATACCATTTCGAATTCGCTAGATAACCATGGCTTGTTCGCTGAAGAAACTTTTTTATTTTATTTTTAGTTATCTCTTGTATTTTTCAAGCTTAAAGAGTAACAAAACGCTGGCGTATGCCATTTCGTTTACTTTTAATTTATATGAGAATTAAACTAAGCGAACTCTTAGTTTAAAGGCCAATAGCTGCTTTTGAATTTATTCATGTTGAATAATTTCATAAATTTATTTTATGTTAAAACACAGATGCGAATTTTTTTATTTATTATTCTTTTTTTTCAATAGCGTGCATGTCGCTTGCATCTCGCATCTGACCAGCTTCTGAGGAAAATGTTGCTTATGATCACGGATTTCCTTTATGTGTATTGTAAACTGCACATCTCTTTCATCTCTCTCTCTCTCTCTCTCTCTCTCTCTTAACTGAGCTTTTGGGATTCCATTTCACTTTAAAAGCCTCTTCGAACAGTCTAGACGCATTTAAGATAAAAGCCTTTCTAAATTCAATATTCCTCCGCCGCACGCTTTCTTTTGAAAATTATCTTTCCTACATTAATAGCAAGACGGATGAGCTTTTGTAAAATCCGCTTTGAAAAGGAGATTGGTATACGAAAAGTCAGATGTGCATTTTTTGACGGAGGAACTATGTTATCATCCCACGCTTAGTCATTTTGTTTCTTTCAGTCTCTCTTTAAATCTTCTGTGATTGTTTCGACGAATTTATGCTTCGCTGGAGTGTAAATAGCCGGTGCTGCCACTTGTACTTCGAAATGACAATAAGTCTTGAGAAGATTCTTTCTCTCGATACATCGTGTACATATATACGAACACACACACACACACACCGCTAAAATGTCGAGAACACTGAATGAAAGAGTAAGTGCGAATCGATATTATGGAAATATCTATTAAATGGTGAATGTTTTGTATCGATTGTTTTTAATATAGATACATACACTGTGGACGTGCTGATTGGTTTTAAAGTTTCAAGAGAAACTTTTGAAAGGTAGTTATTTAAATTGAAAGTAGTTATTTATATTTTCTTCATGTATTATTGAAGCATGTTTTTCTTTCCCCACATTATGCGTGTGCGCGCGCGCCGATGGTTTCTAATAGTGAACTTTTTTTCTTTTTTTTTTTTTTACCATTGATGGCACTCCAGAAGACGACAGTGTAAATATACAGCTTTAAAAAAAATAAATAAATAAAATAAAGTGAAAACTGAAGTAAGCTTTCATCACAATAAATCACTCTGTTGTATTGTAAATAATTGAAGTATTATAAAATGTGAACTTCGTTTCCCTCGAGTTTCCGGGTGAAAAATACCCCCCCACACACCTCCGTATGAGATCGGCTAACTCACCTTTAGTCGAAAGAGACCAGATAAAGGTTCCTCACATCTTGAACGGGAATGGAACCCAGGTCTTTCCAACCAAAGGACTTCGTCTATACCGACTGAGGCTCTCAAATTCCGACTAGTACACGAAAAACCTTTATCAGGGTTTTTCAACTGAAGGTGAGTTAGCTGGTCTGATTTGGGAATGGCAGATTTTCCCTCCCGGAAACTCGAGTTTTTCGTCCCGCAACCAGCCAAACCGGCCAATAAAATCTCACGCAATTTATAGACAAAAGAATATTTATAGACATAGGGCTTATCACCTAACCCTCGACTTACAATTACGAAATCCAAGGCTGAACTCTTAACGCCTGTCAGAACAGCTGACGGCGATGATGATTGGGGATGTTATTTTTGTTACCAGTTTTCGTTTTTTGTTACCAGAATTTTTAATCCATGTTTTCCATATTACACCATATTCCATATTCGTAACACGTAAAAAAGTTAGTTGGCAGACTGCTTTGCTCTTACTGACACAGCACATTGAATGAACGTGTTTTTTTTTTTTTTTTTTTTTTTTAAATGATCACATTGTTTCTATCTAATGGAGTTCATATATTAGATTGTAACTTATATACGGGGGAAAAACAAACAAAAAAAAAACACCTATTTGTTGCAGAACTAATCAGTATGACGAACGCTGATGTTTCTGTCGTATGCACATTGTATTCTTCTTTTGTTTCAATCATTTTTTTCCACGTGTCACAAACTATCTTTATTCATTCAACTATCTTCAGAATACGCTTGTCGTTCTCTCGTATTTCAATACAATTTACTACTCCACTTAGTAGTCTTCTCTTTCCCAGTAGCACCTGTATCTGTCTATCTCTCCGTGCGCGCTCGCGCACGCGTGCCCTGTATCACCAGAGGGAGCAAGCAGGATCATTCATTTTTGATGGTGGAAACTCATCAGCTACAGTGACATAAAATGTATCCTCGCATGGAATCTTACATTCCGCTTTCCCTTGCCTCATCATTAACCCTCTGACCTTTTTTTCTCACTTCGCAGTAAAATTAAATTTACCGAGGCAAGATTCGTTTGAGAACACCTTTGCCGTTTCCCAGGACTTCATTATTTCAAATATCGCACACCTGAGGGCAGCGGCCTTGATATAGCTGATCAGATATCAATATTTTTCCTATTCTTTTTCTTCCCTCTTATATTTGAGATGGGGACGGGAAAGTAATAGCCACTCCATGAAATATCGTGTTTAAATGTCGTCGGAGCGAAACTCCGATTTTTAAATCTTGTTCTAATGCGAGCTGTCCTTGGAAAAAAATGGGAGGAAGTGTAGCGGACTTTAAAGCACTGGTGAGTAGTTTTCGATATGACCGCTGTTGTAGGAATTTAAAAACCCAAGAATGCTAAAAATTGAGAATAATAATATTTTCGAGCAATTCATACTCAGAAAGTTGAAATATATATTATAATAAGCGTTAAGACGCTGAAAGATTGGCCATTTTTATACGTTTCTCAATATATAAATTTCACTATATTAGGAAGTCTCTTATATATAAATAAACTCCCTTAAAAACACACGAGACAATAAATTAGTTTAATAATTATTCCTTTAATGTATTATGATTATTATTGTGTGACACCTCTGTAGAGTCCGCGGACTCATCGTGGGTGGACACTCTGCACCAGGAGTATTCAACACATTTGTTCTTTTTTGTGCCGATCGATGATAAGCCAGTGCGTTTAATTTGTCGTGAGTCAGTGTCAAAAGAATACAATATAAAACGACACTATGAGACAAAGCATGCTTCCAATTTCGATTACCTTCAAGGGTGGCTTCGTGTGGACAAAGTGAACCGTCTCCAAATTGATTTAAAATGCCAGCATTTTAAATCAATTTAAAAGGCAGAGGGAAGAGAGCGAAGCGTGCGTAAAAGTAAGTTATGTAAGCTGAAAAAAATTGCTAAAAAATCAAAAGTCTTGTTGGACGGCGAGTTTGTGAAAGAGTATCTCATCGATGCTGGGGATATTCTGTGCCCAAATAATAAGTGTATTAAGGAAGTGTTTAAAAAATCGAGTTTGTCTGGTGTAACTGTAGCACGAAGTGTCGAAGAACTTGCCAATGACATTGAAGGAACTTTAAAAAAACGGTCGTCCGAATTTACGTCATATTCGCTTGCTTTAGATAAGAGCACAGATGTGAAGGATACAGCACAACTGGCTATCTTTGTCCGTGGCATTGATCAACAACTCAATGTGACAGAAGAACTGCTAGCGCCCGTACCTATGAAGGGAACGACGAAAGGCACTGATATTCTTGAAGCCGCCAAGAAAACGCTCCAGCGTTTAGACCTCAGCTTAACCAACCTCGGGAGTGTAGTAACTGATGGTGCCCCTGCTATGGTGAGAAAGAACGAAGGGTCTGTTGCACTGCTACGAAAAGAACCGGAACTAGAAGAAAAGATTTCGTCTATTACCACTGTTTAATCCACCAGGAGAATTTGTGCGCGAAAACTATTGGATTGAGAATGTCATGAAAGTTATTGTGACTGTCGTCAACATTATTAGGGCAAGAGGATTTAATCATCGTCAATTCTAAGAGTTTTTGACTCGAGTGCGAAGCGGATCACAACGATGTGGTTTATTATAGTGATGTGCGTTGGTTGAGTAGAGGGAAGGTTCTTAAAAGAGTCTTTGACTTAAGGAGCGAAATACAGCAGTTCATGCAAACCAAGGGGAATCCGATTGCGGAATTTAACGATCCGAAGTGGATGACAGACTTTGCCTTTGTGACCGATATCTCGTTGTATATGAATGACCTAAATATTTACGCGGTTACTATCCAAAGATCAACTGGTGCGCACTCTGTTTGATCACATCAAAGCTTTTGTGGCCAACCTCAAACTTTGGGAGGCACAACTCGCAAATAAAGATTTAACTCATTTTCAGCTTCTCGTTGAGTCCAACTGTTCTTCTCTTGATGAATACGCTGCAAAATTAGCCATGTTGCGAAGTGAGTTCGAGGAGAGATTTAGTGATTTTCGTAACCAACAGTTTTCTTTAGATTTTTCAATGCCATTCATTGTCAATGCTTCCGAAATGCCAGGCTCAGTACAAATGGAGTACAACTGCTTGAACTCCAAAACAACTCTTCTTTGAGAGAAAAATTATTCAATGTGCCCTTGCTTACATTTTACAAAGACTACATTTCTGAGGACGCATTCCCTAATCTTCGCCGGCATGCTTTGTTAGGAAGCACATACTTATGTGAGCAGTTCTTCTCCAGAATGAAGCATGTGAAGTCCAAGCAAGTCCAAGACAGTCTTGTCCAAGACAAGACAAGAAATTCTCGAGAATAGTCTGCGCATAGCGACTTCCAACATTGATGCCAACATCGACAAGCTGGTCAAGGAAAAACATTGCCAAGTTGCCCGTTGACATTGTAAAAAAATGAATGTTTTCTTCATTAAATAATCTTTTTTCAAGTATTGATTGTATTTACTTATCATGAACCCGACTCCTACCTACTTTCTTAAAGCTGAGTTTGTTTATTTTTATAGGATTTTATGTAAAATATCAAATGCACAGCGTTCCTTGTGAATCTGGAAAGCATCTTACAATTCTGAATACCGTAGTATAGCTTAGTGGCCCGCGGGCCCCATTGAAATTTTTAATGCGGCCCGCACTGTCTGAAAGGTTGAAGACCCCTGCTCTACACTGTTCAACACGACACAAACCGCGTCCGCACTGCACCATTCTGTCACCCCATTGCATAGTATTTTTGTCTGTTAAATGTGGATTCACTGCCCAGTTTGTCTGTCTTGCAAGACTGAAAATCTGAGTGTTCTAGAGAAACTGGCTAACTCGAAACTAGAGAAACTGGCTAACTCGCCTTCAGATGAAGGGGCGGGACTCAAAAATTACTCTTCTATAACGAGAGGTGAACTCAGGTCATTTCTACCCAAAGTATGCATGCCTGCTGTTCTTCAAACTGCATTCTCGTAGTGTGTTCGACGTTTCCTAGACTTGCAGTAGCATATTCATGAGTAAATTCATGCTGATAGCAATCATATTGTTGAATCAGATTTGTTTATTCTTTTCGCAAGGAAATTGATTTGCACATATTGTCTAATTTCATTTCCAGCAACTATAATGAAATGTCTTTCGCATCTAACGCTGAGATGCTTGAAACATCCGGTAATGCCAGTTAATATGACTGTGTTCGGGAATTTAATCATGCAGTTCAGGTTAAAAAAAAAAAAAAGTGTATAGAAAGTTACCGCAGGTAAATCAGCATAGAGTTTGCTAGAAAATGTAGAAAAAAAAAATTATAACTAACTACACTAACGTTACGAAAAATTTGAGGATTAATAAATAAGATAACCAATGATAAAACAGGTAAAAAAAAAAATCGCGAAAAAATCGATCATGACTATAGTTCAATACCAGCGGTAGAAAAACCCGATAAGAATCGAGAAGGCAGCTGATTATATGATTTAGGAAATGAATTACTATCTTAATTACTATCTGAAGCATCTAGAAGACTCGCTGTTTGGCCACATGCTGAGGTTCCTCTACGTTAGGGGTTCTCAACCTTTTCCAGTGGCGTACCACTATATTTAATTCAAGATATTAGATGTACTAGTAAGGCGGTGGCTCACGTACCACCAGTGGTACGGTTGAGAATCCCTGCTCTATGTTAATTTCTTACAAAAAAAAAAAAAAAAAAAAAGCAACAGCCTGCATCCTGTATCAGATTCATGAATGAGAAAGAAAATAACTGAACATTAGCGTTACTAGGCATAGTCAAAACTCTTCTTAATATGTCATCTCCAATCCTTATGATATTAAACTAGAACTTCACACTCTAAGAAATTATGAAGCAGAATGCATAATTTCAACCCAAGTATTAATGATATGCTAGTTGAAGCACTCAACTAAGCATAGCATTAATACATATAAGCCTTTTTACAACTCCAATCCTGTACGTAGAGTCCTAATCTCCAAACACTTCTGGAATTTCTGAACAATTTCAAACATCTTTAAAAATATAACTTGATACTTTCTTTCCTGTCAGTGAACTTTCCTCAATGTTATCCTCCATCAAGTGTAATATTCTCCTCTTCTCAAGTGTTTGTGACGTATTGAGATTGAGAGACGACAATCAGGTTCCTTGTGATTGTCGTCTCTCATACTTTGAACAAACAGACAGCAAAAGTATCAGTCCTACATTCTCTATAAAAGAATATCTGAAAGTCTGGTCTGCTCAGCACGCAATCAGCACTTCCCATAAAATCTTCTGGCCAAGAGGATGGGGGAATTGGAAAAGTCCGATTGTTATTAATTGTAAAAAATATTTTTTCTGTATTTGCATCGAACCTTAGATTTACTGTACTATACCACTCTAGCAGACGGATTTATATATCTTTTCTGTCTTCTTGAAACGTCAGTTACATTCAAAGGAATCTGTAAGTTTCAGAGCGAAATAACTGATTATATTAATAAAACTCCTTTTGTCTACATGCTCATATATATATATATATATATATATATATATATATATATATTTTTTTTTTTTTTTTTTTTAACATATCTGAGCAGCCAATCTGTCTACCCATAACATAAGACCGAACGAGCATGGAGGATAGTTATCCTTTGGAGGAGAGGCAAGAATGGATTTAATTTGACTGGACAAAAGGAAGCTAGAAGGTTAATCTAGCATAGAGAAGAGAGATCTGACGATCTTCTCAGGCGCGCCTTTGACAAAATGGAAACTCTCGAAACTTCCTCTGAAGAAGGATGATATGAATGCCAATATTTCAGTTAGTTTTATATTGGGATTATAGCGATGTCATTGATAATAAAATACTTGGTTTTAGAAAGAATTAGTGGAGTATAAAGTGAATGCACGATGCACTGATAATGCTCAACCTGGAAGATGGATAATGAGAAGGAGAAGCAGCATCCATGTATATCCCAGTATTGGTTTTATTTCTGTATTCTTAAAACTGAAGATTACTATCAATTGTTTTTGAATGAGGACTTCCAGGATTGAAAAGCATTTGTTGGCTTTCGTTTGGAGAGTGAAGTTGATCATTAGATAAACTTGATTAATGAATAAAAACACAGAGCTCAGATAAAGAACAGTTCCAGGTTGCGAAAATGTTGTCGACATATGGACAAATTAGTAAGTTTATCTGTTCTAAGTGGTCCTTATAATAATTCGCCGAACCCAGTGCAGTTTTTTTTTTTTTTTTTTTTTTGTGTAGTTTATAGCGAAGTCAATTTCTGGAGGAAAATTTTACTTTGAAACTCTGTATGTCTGTAAGAGGTATATTTGTAAAGAGTGAAATCACATCAAAATTATTAAAAGAGGTTTGCTCTAATAATGTAATTCCAGAAATCTTGTTCTCGAAATCTGAGTTTTTAACAAAATGTTGGAGTATTTCCAGTAAACGAGTAGAGAACTTTTGAGAGATGTTTCGAAATTTTGTAGATTGGATAGCCAATTGAATCTTACAATAGGTCTCAAAGGACTAATTTTCTTTATGAATCTTCGCAAGACCATCTAGTCTGGATGTTCTAGTAGGATAAACCGAATCTTGTTGATTGCATCTTTCTCTCAGCATTGTACTTCATCAAGAAAGTTTATTTTATTTATTTGTGTGACTGTGTAAAGTCTCTGGAGATGCATCGATATATATATATATATAGAATGATAAGCAGTGAAATGCTGAGCCTCCTGAAATGTTGTTATCCTGGATAACTGCAGTACGTCCTTTATCAGCTATCGTTATAACTATATCGTTGTTCTGCCTATCAGATGATAGAGCCGAAATTTCATTTCTGCTTAGATTCACTCTGGCAGGTACAGATGTAAATAAAATAAACGCAGCTTCAAAATGAGTGTTCTTCTCGCAGGACAAGGGATATTACGAAGTCGTTTATCAATACCAAACATAAAATCCATGGTGGGAATTGTTTTCGGACAGACGGGAAAGTCTAAAGCTTTAGACGGTACTGAAAATTCTCCATCTGTTAATGGTTAGCTTGAAATATTAACAACAGTTCTCTTGGTATCTGGTTGGGAGCCAAGGGAACGGTTTGTTTAGCAATAATAATTTAAATTTATGAATATGACGTTCCTTGAGTACAGGGTGTTCGGGATAAATTTGACAGTTTCGTAAGGAAAAAGAAAATCTTCTTTGTATCTATTAAATTTAATGAATTGACAAAAAAACATTACAGGCAGAGTTAATTACAATACTATCAACAAGATTTACTCAAAATAACCACCATTAGCATCGATCACAGCTTCAATTCTGCTTCGGAACCTCGAACAAGCTGATGCTACAGTCTCCCTGGGCAGGGCCGCAAAAACTGTTTTAATTTTATCCATTAACTGGGCTTTTGTATTACTGGAAGTGCGATTGGTGTCTTTTTCAACTGCGCCCCATACAAAATAATCCATGGGGTTAAGGTCTGGGGAGTTTGGAGGCCAAACATTTGGACTGGTGAAGTCGTAGAAATTTTCAGACAACCATTTTTGACTTTTCCCAGAGGTGTGGCAAGGGGCCGAATCCTGCTGCCATACATACGGCCTACCATTGGCTACCCTTGTTATCCAGGGCTTGACTACAGTTAGCAACTCCACGAACAAAGCCCGAATTCCAATGCCAGGGTTCTTCAACACCTGTTCCTGCAGATTTGCGAGGAATTCTGCTGTACGAACGCAATCAGATCGTCTGCTAGGGATCTTTCTTCTTGCTACATCCTCGTAGTCACCATTGCAAGTCTCTAGTTCATGCCTGATTGTTTTTACTGTATTCAGGGAGCATTGGGCAGCAGTCGTAATATCCTTATTTTGATGGCGGGCACGAATCATCATGATACAAGTTATTCTCTTCCATGATTCAGGTGGGTGTTGTATTATAAGAATCTTTTGTGCAAAGGAAATTTTGGTAGACTGTGTTATAATCTTCCATGATTCAGCATAAAACTGCTGATAGCTCAGCGGAAATAGTATCAAAACTTTGATTAATTAAAAAAGTGCATTTTGATCTCATTAATCTGGTTAATTAAAAGAGCGACTTGTACATAGATCCAATGTACTTGGTGATATTCCTACAGCAAGTGGGAATTACTTGTGCCTGTTTACAGCGTTTTAAAAAAAGTATTGTACATCCCTAACTGATGTATCTATTGAATATATATACATCAGCTGGAGGGCATTACTATAAGTAATTAGATATGGAATGCACTTAAGTCGGAAATAACTTATTTAATATGTATAAACTGAAAAGGGTTTCAAGATCCTTTTCAGTACATAGAACTGAATAGACAGAATAACAGTTTTCCGATCTTGATCGAATAATTCTATTGTGTTGAATAATTAAAAATTTGATATTAATTCCAGCGTCGCTTCCTTGAATTCCAATAGTAACAGTTCTCCTGCATTCCAAGTCGTCTTATATGCGCACTATAATTTTCACTTGTTATGTTACTTCATTTTTTGTCTCTTTAACTGATACACTTAAGTGGTATTGAAACGACGAAAATTCAAATCATGTTGAATAATTTATTTCCAACGTGAGTGAATTCCGCATCTAATTAATTATAGAAACCTAATAAATAATATTATTTAAATTAAGGGGATATTAAATCCCACATTGTTTTAAAACCGAATAAGAAACTCAAAGATTGGAATCAGAGAGTTTCATGTCGAATATAGTATAAAAAACTATAAAAGTATCGGCGACTACTAGCGTGAGCTAATGCAAGTAGTCCAAGTACGTAGTACAAACTCGGGCAACTCGCAGCAAAGGTGGTCAAGTTCTGATCGCTATTCTTGGTATTTTCCATAATGTAAAACACATTTCCTAGGAAAGTATACTGTTATTACATTATTGTGGGAGGTCACTACCCAGACCGGTTTCAGCCTTTATTGAGGCTTCATCAGTGAGTAGCTAGACCAAATTAATACCAAAGGGTATAGCGAAAAGAACTTATATACTCTGCTATATCAGAGTATATAAGTTCTTTTCACTATACCCTTTGATGATAATACTTTTTTTTATTATTATAATATTCATAATGATGATTATTACAGATGTTTCTTTGCAATTTTATACTCTATATATATATATACAATATCAATGGATATAATCACTCTATATTGCATACTTTTGTTAAGTTATTACATACTTTACATACATTTGATTACATATGATACATTACTTGCATTTGTTTACATATGATACATTACTTGCATTTGTTTACATATGATACATACATTACATACATTGCTTTACATGTGATACGTACATTACATGCATTTGGTTACATATGATACATATTAGATGAGAACTAATTTCTCTGCTTTCATCCTCGAAGTTTATATGTAAGCTTATCTGAGGATGACACCAGTTGGTTATTATTTATTGGTTGGTTTTTTTGTTGTGTTGGGAAGCTACACACACACACACACACACACACACACACACAATAACTTGGAATGTATTGATGCGTCGCTGAACTGGAAGCCTGAGCGAATATATTGTGTTTCATTAAGTTTGTATGGTATTTTGGGTGCGTGTTTCTTGTTCATAGTATGTCCTTAGAGCTCTTTTCAGGCTATTGTAGTTTGTAAGGTTTCTGTATTCAAAAGGTAATTTGTTTATCATGTCTGGGATGTAGAAGTTTCGCGTAGCCTTTCCGTAGTGATTATTGTATTTATATGTGATATAATTAGTTGTGTGAGGTCTTGTTATACGGTATGTATTTCTGACTGTCCTGTAGTTGGCATCGAAATAATGTTTTAGCAAAGCTGCATAGTGACATAAATGTTTTGCTGTCAGTAGTTTGTGTTCTGCCATTGCAATGTTTATAAGGTCGTTATTTGCGCTTTGTTCTCAAAAGATCAGTTTTATCATTTTGTACCGTAGCGACATTAATCTATTTAATTTGTAGGTGCACAGAAAGCATACGTTGTTATAGCGTATCTTAGTATATTTTGGCATAGTGCTTTGTATATTAGTGATTTTAGGTGTATGGGAACTATGTCTTTTAACCTTTAGAGTTTGTCACTTATTATTCAGAGTTTGTTGTGTAGATGGTTTATGTGGCTATTCCAGTTCATATCTGCATCGAAGTAAATTCCAAGGTATCGTATTGTTTCAACCTGAGTGACTGTAGTGGTTTTGCTGTTCTGTGTGTTTTTTATGTTGGAAAGTAGATGTTGGGTGGTTATATATTTGTTATCAACTGGTCGAGTCAGTGGATTTCTGAATATCATTAATTTTGTCTTTTCTGAGTTTAGGTGTATGGAGTTTTTCGTGAGCCAGTCGATGATCAGATTTATATCATGTTGCATATTTGTTTGGGCTATGCTTGCGTTATTATGGATGAGTATTATTGCTGTATCGTCTGCATATTGGAATATCTTACCTTTGGGTGGTAGCTGATTAATATTGTGCGTGTAAAAGTTGAATAGATTTGGGGAGAGTATAGCTCCCTGTGGTACTCCACAGGTTACTGGTAGCTCTCTGCTTCGGTTTGACCCGATGCGTGTGATATGCTTTCTATTTTGAAGGTCGTTTGTAAACCACCTGTGAAGAGGCCCGTCTATTCCAACATGTCTCAGCTTTTCTAACAAGGTTTGATGTGTGAGTATATCGAATGCTTTAGTTAGATCAATAAAGACTACCATGGCAATTTTGTTTTTGTCTAAGGCGGTATTAATTACGTCTGTAAAGTCTTCCAAGAGAGATGTTGTTCCCTTATTTTTCTGAAAACCATATTGTGTTTTGGGAATAATATGAAAGATCTCGGTGTATGCTGTGAGTTTCTTCAGTATGATCCGCTCCATAATTTGATTGATAATTGGTAATGTTGCTATTGGTCTGTAATTGCTGATTAAATTTCTTTTTCCATGTTTGTATATGGGTGTGATTATGGCGGTCTTTAGCATACTTGGTATCTGTCCTGTTTTAAATATTTTATTTGTTAATTTTAGTAGGATAGGACTTAAACTAGTTGCATGTTGCTTTATATCTTTAGGTCTTATACCAACAATTCCTGGGCCTTTGTTTGGTTTGATTTGATGTATTGCAGAGAGAAGTTCTGCTTCTTTTATGGTTGGGAACCATAATGTCTGTTTTGATTGTGGTCCAAGTGGAGGGTCACGTTTTGTGATTGGGGGAATATTTCTGTGCAGTTCTTGGATGGAGTCTGCAAAGTATTGGTTAAAGTCATTTGCTAGTTGTTGGATAGGTTTTGCGTCTTTCATGAAGCTGTGTTTTATGGTTTCGGAGGCGGTGGTGTTGGGAACACAATCTCGCATGTCATTGATCAGATGCCAGGTTTGTTTCATGTTGTTTTGTGCAGAGGTTAGTTTGTCTCTGTAGTAGCTTCTTTTTGCATTTCTGATTTGTGTTGTAAGGCGATTCCTTGTTATCTTATATTTAGATTTTAAGCTGTGTTATTTGGATATTGCTTTAATTCTTTCCATAAAGCGTACTTTCTGTGTATTTTTAGGATTAAGTTTTGTGTTATCCAAGGATTTTGTGTTATTTTTGAAGTAATTCTGACTTTCTTTGTAGCTTTCTTATATATTTCCTCCAGTGTGAGTTTAATATTGTTGTATAAGATATCTGCTGAATGTGATGCCAGGTGTTCCCAGTCTGTTTTTCTTATTTCGTGGTTGACTATTTCTTCGTCTATTATTGTTTTCTGTCGCTTTTTTTCTGTGGGACATTGCATGGATATTGTCTTGGTGTGCAGGTTTAGAGCGGTGAAGTAATGGTCTGCTACTTTGCACTTTATTACTGATGCAGTGTAACTGTTTGGTGGTGCTCGGACGTTTATATGATCTAGACAGGAGGCAGTGATAGTATTTCCGAATATTTCTTATCTAGTACATGATGTTATTGTTGGTATTAGATTATACATGGATAGCGTGTCTAGGTATTGTACAGTGTTGTTCTGGTATTAGTAATAAAAGTAGTAGTAGTAATAATAAATTATTCCTCCACTCTAATAAGCTCATCCGCAGCACTATGTGTATAATAGTCTTGTAGGTTTCCAATCTTTTCTGAGTGGCAGGGACTTACGTTTTTTAAAAACGATTGCTCACAGATATATTTTTAATGTGATTTCTACCACCGAAAAGTTGTAAAATTCTTTTAAGTCGTTTCGATTTCGATGTCTTTTTAAAAACATAGAATAAAAATTTCTCTACATTAGCGCTTTATTTATTCATACCACGCAATGCGTTATTATTCGAATTCTTCCACCATGGGATAGACTTTCAGAGTAGTAGTTCAGATATATGACTTAACCGAAAATCTCGTCTTATGTAGAAATTGGAGTCGCGTTTTCATACCCGTGATGTTTTACGCTGCGTCAGAACGAATAAATAAATAAAATGTAAATGGAATTTTATACCAGATTTCAAGAAAATTTCCAGAAAATTGAGAAAGTGGAGGAATTTTTAGAAATACGTATAGCTATATATATAAATATTTCCTCTATCAGCGAAGTATGCTTGTAATCTGGAAATATGAATAATTTTAAAATGAAATGTTAAAAAAATAAAACATCATATCTTACTGACGAGTGTGTAGTCACGCTCTAAAATGTATCATCTGCTTATTTAAATTCCACACACGAGATCGTTGTAGAGCTCTCCGATACCATGTCACATTCTAATACGCAGATTCTGATTCTCGCCGAGTTATACTGTGGTCAGGAGTGACCACAGTAACTCACAGAAAGGAACCTGTTGATATTTTTTCTTTGGAAAGATGTGATTGTTAGGAAACACTTCATGTTGAAGGCTATTCCAGAGAATAGAATACAGATGTAAATAAAGATGAAGTGAAGATGCATGTAAATTCTTTAAATTAAGTTGCTTCATTTAAAGAATTTAATTTTCTCATTACTCTCTTGAAACAAACTAGTCATAAGAACTCACTCAATTAATAGACATAATACACTGGCATTATATCCTAAGCTGCTTCGACAGCAAATCTAAAACAACTAATCTGAGTTTATTGACATTTTAATTCTTTTTCCCAATTATTATTGTGATTCTATTACCCCTGTAGAAATGGCGTTTGCATCCATAGTGCTAGGCCGCCCAAAGAAAGACAGTTTTTAAGTTTGATTCCAGTTGCAGATAGTAGGAACTTTTTCGAAGCGTTTCTATGACCAATTCCCAAGTTAGTCCATCTCTGGCATGGGCAGGCGTTCTCTCTCTCTCTCTCTCTCTCGGAAATTCGAGTGTTTCATCTCCCGTAAAGTCAAGAAAAGCGACCGTAGAAGCCACATTATTTCAGACAGTAGTATATTGTGTATGACTAAGGACCGCGAGATGGCAGCGAGTGTCTGCAGGAGGTTTCTTCACTGGATGCCATTTAATATCATTGATAGTTTGAGTCAGCTCTTCTGATTGGCTAAGGGTCGAGATTGACTTTTCCCTCAGTCTCCAAAAATTAGATATGACTAAAATGCTCTCGCTAACTCCCTTTGAGGAATAAAAAATATTAGCAGATTATTTACTTATTTTATTACATTTTATCCTTTAAGTGGTACTCTTTGGGGATTAGACTGGGGGAGGTACAGTGTTCATTAATTGTCCATATTTAGTGTATGGAGAACCAAGGGATTTTCGTTTGCCATTATCAGCTGGTTGTTTAATACAAAAGTTTTTTTAAATATTAACTCCTATTTCTGTTTATTTAAAAGTTAGTTTTCTGGTATTCAAGTCGATTTGCATCAGTTTATTATTTCTGAATGCGCAAGGTTTTGCTGTTTGTGTTCTTTACGAAAATTTCTGAACAATTTCAGTTTTCGTTTTTTTTAAAAAAAGAATTTTAAGTACCTACATTATACACCGAAGGTGATATCAGATTATATGCAACATTTATATCAAGATACCCTACACAATCAACATACAGTTTTTTGAGACCTATAGAAACACACACATGTATCACGGTAAAAATTAAATTTATTATGCAGATATTTCGTCGTACATATCGTAAAATAAAACAAAAAATTATAAATTTATTTACTACAGTTGAAGATAACAATTTCCCACAATTTTGGAATAGTAAGGTGGTCATTAGCACTTTAAGTATTTTAGCACTTTTTTTTTTGGTATCAATGTTCATGTTTATTAAACCAACCTCACAAATCTGGCCTGGCACAATATGGAAGTGAAAATACTAGCCACAGGATTCAACGGGAAGACACCAAGCTGCTACATAGATCCACATGTAAACACGAACGTTTTTGCATAGAGTGTTGAAGCTCTACTTCATCGATCTAACCTCAGTGCGCAGGATGGTGCTGCTTTATTATTATTACCCATACGAACATGAGACTTAATCTGAATTTTAGCAGCCACATCAGTATATATATATATATATATATATATATATATATATATATATATATATATATAAAGGGTGTCCCAAAATTCACGCAAGAATTAAATTTAGCGCCATTTGTGCGGTAAAGTGTTGCCAACGAGAAAAAAAAAAAGACAGCGTGACAGCTGACAGTTTTCAGGGTTATTAAAAATGGAGCGCTACACGAAAGAACAACGCATTTTCATTGTTGAGCAATATTTTAAAAATAATGAAGGTTTGGCAGCTACAGTTCGCAATTTTCATACAAAATATGGTCGGAATAGTGATTTAACTTCATCAACTGTAAAAAGATTAATTAAAAAATTCAAGGAAACTGGATCAATTAGTGATCTTATACACTCTGGCCGTCGTTCAACAGAAAACATCGAAGCAGTTCGTGAGAGTGTTGCTGAAAGTCCAGGTACATCAATTTGGCACCGTCGTCTTGAATTGGGCATTTCGAGAAGCTCTCTACAGAGTATTCTCACGAAAGATTTGCATCTTTATGCTTACAAAGTTCAATTGACTCAAGAAATGAAGCCTACTGACCATATACAGCGAAGAGAGTTCGTTGAATGGATTATGAAACAACAACAAGTGGATGCTTATTTTTCGAACAAAATCATCTTCAGCGATGAGGCTCATTTTCATCTTGATGGCTTCGTTAATCGACAAAATTGTCGCATTTGGGGTTCAGAAAAGCCACGCGTGATTGTTGAGAAACAAATGCATCCACAACGTGTCACTGTTTGGTGCGGATTTTGGGCTGGAGGCATCATCGGTCCATTCTTCTTCGAAAATGCGGCTGGTAAGGCAATAACAGTTAATGGTGCTCGCTATCGCGACATGATAATCCAGTTTTTTTTTGCCTAAATTGCAAGATATGGATGTGGACGACATGTGGTTTCAACAAGACGGTGCCACATGCCATACAGCCCGAGAAACAATTCAATTACTGCATGAGTCATTTCCTGGTCGTGTAATTTCCCGTTTTGGTGATCAGAATTGGCTGCCCAGATCATGTGACTTAACGCCGTTGGACTTTTTTCTTTGGGGTTTTTTGAAGTCTAAGGTTTATGCCAACAAGTCCACGACCACCCACGCCTTGAATGGGGAAATAGAGCGCTGTATCAACGAAATTCAGCCTACATTTATGCAAAACGGTCATGGAAAATTTCGACAGAGTGCGTATGTGCCAGCAAAGCCGTAGAGGCCATTTATCCGATATGCTGTTCCATGCATAACCCTATACTGTATACTTTAAATCAATAAGAAATTACAATTTTTAATTAAAAACCTGTGCTTTCTATCAAAATTACTTCTTGCCTGAATTTTGGGACACCCTGTGTTTATGTGTATATATATATATATATATAAAGTGAGTTGGGCATGGTTATTATATGAGTAGCAATAAGTGTTCTAGGTGCCTGGTGTTTGTCGGTTTTAGTTCACTTTCTAGTCATATTGTTAATACTGGGGTACTTCAATTTAGTCCTAATTGTTTTCCTATCAGAGAGCTGATCTAGAACTAGGTCTTATTCTGTAAAGTTCATAGCTTCATGATAAAGGTCTTTTAGCGTTAAGGTCATAATGCGATTATCTGAAGAGATCCAATTCGAGTTGAGAACGACGACACGTACCTGTGTAGCAGATTCTCTTGAATCCTTTGAGTTTCTATTGTTTTTGTATAAGCTTTCGATTGTATTTTTTCACGAGATGTTGTTATCTGCTTACATTAAAAAAGAAAATTATTTTCATTTACATTTTCGAAAGTTTTTCTCGTAGATTTGTGGATGCTGTATGCGTTTCTAAAATAATTTTCTCCCTTCTGTTTTTGATAACGTGAATTTATTAATATTACAGCAATTACTGACTTTCTTTACAAAAACTAATTTCCAAGGATTGCATTTATGGCGTAGTTTATCTGTGTGTAATACAGGTGTAAACATTTCACTGTAGAGATCTATTAAACTTATGCGTTTATAATTATTGCCGCCTAATTTATTACTCTTCTTATAAATAGAGATTATTAATACTTTTTCCATTAAGTTTGTAAACTTCATTTTTATGAGATAAGTAGAAAAACGTTAGCTTTTTTTTTATTAAAAAAAAAAGTTTCTCCTCCATGTCTCATTAATTCGCCATTTATGGCATGTTCTTTTCAAACATTTTTTTCTTGGTTTTTCTTACTTCCATTACTTCTCCAATATTTATGGCATATCTTTCTTACTCTGATCATCTGCTGCATTTTCTTCTTCCTGCGGCTGCTTATAATAAGCTATTCATCTCGCGTTGATCATTTTTCGTGATAATGTTGTTTTGTATATAATTTTCTTTTTGTTTATTTATTCACATTTTATGAATTTAGGTTTTTCATTGTAGATTTACGTGTGTAGATTATGTGAATTTTTTTTTTTTTTGCTGCTAGTTTCATCTTCTGTTTTTCTAGTTTTTTCCCATCGTTTATATGTTGTTGTTTTTTTCAATTATCATCTGTGATACCTTCGAATCCTTTTTTCCTTTCTTTCTCTTTTTACCAGGTGTTTTTTGTAATTTATTTTTGGAGGTTTGTAGCATTTGTGAATATTTCTTTTATATTTTATCATTTATTATCTGCGTGACCAGTTTCAGGCAGCTTTGTAAAAATACCTAGTTTTTTTGTTTTTTTTCAGTATAATATTGTTACACGCTCATCTTGCCGTCTAATTTATCAATCTTATAAATAGTGATTATTAATAGAAAACTTTTAATGTCAACTTAGTTGTTTCGTGTATTGCCTTTTTTCATCTATTTATGCTTTCGTAAAATAAATAAATAAATAAATAATATATTCGAGTTTAATGAGTGAAGTAAAATTCAACATTTTGTGATGTCCTCGTTTATAGAAGAGTAATACAGTAACACGACCATGTTGCTTCGTTTTCCCAAGTTAAAATAGCAGCTCCAACAATACAGACAATCTCGTGCTTGTTAACTTGAATTTGATGTATATTCACATATTTCTATAGCTTGAAAAATATTTCTATTAGCTTCAAAAGTAATTAACATATATAACACTGAAATTTAGTCTTTTAAAGTTCTCTTAAATCTTGAATAGCAGATATCCTTCCAAAATATTTAGTATAAATTTAGTAGTGAAAATTAAATTGAGAACTTTTAGAACATTTTAATTACCTTCTCCCCTTCCCGTTGTACCTTTTCAAGAAATGTTTAAAAATTATTGATGGGCAAGAGGAGATGGGGGGGGGATCTCAGGTACTGCCATCATAGATAACATTTTGTCCTGCATGTGATCATATTTCAGCGCTGCGTTGAATCAGACTAAAGTGATGAGAGAAGAGACTGTAAATATGCTTAAAACTGCTCTTAAGATAAATGATTATTTAAAAAAAAAAAATATATATATATATATACACACACACACACACACACACACACACTTCGAATTTGTCTAAGCGTTTAGGCTTGCCGACTCTCCGTTTCTGTTTGAATATACAATGAGCTTATAGAGAAATGATACCAGATAAATGAGCGCAGAATATCTGGGGGTGGGGTGGGGGGGATAACTTTGTGGAGGTGATACCGCAGTAATCAAATACTCAGTTTAGTATATGAAAGAAAATAATACCAATTTAAGAAGTCTACGAAAAAATTAAGTACAGATTGTTGATCATATGATTCTTTAAGATATTTATTATATGTATATGCATAATACCGCATTCCTTTAGCGATTCTGCTTATTTTGGCTGAAACTTCTAGCTTCTGAAACTTTTAGATAGATTCCCTACCCCCCCCCCCCACACACGCACACATTAAATATCACTACACTTTTTTTCCTATTTTGAGGCTCCCTGAGTTACGCAATTTCATGAGGAAAAAAAAATATTGCAGAACTTCGCTCGTATTCGCCAGTATGTTTGACATTCCCTTTTTTCAAATAGTAAGGACAGTTTCTACAATGGTTAGCGCTTCTTTACAAATAAAAACTGATTCCCTTGGTTACTACCAACCACTAAGAACAGCTTTATATATATATTGTTACAAAGAAAGAAAGAGAGAGAGAGAGGGGAAAAAAAAAGTGGCGGAAACTACACTGCTAGAGTTCGGATAAGAGACCGCGTAAAGCATTGAATAGAGAAACTGAGAATGATTACTAGTTGACGTAGATGAAGTAAAAAGAAGCCAAGGAACAATTGACTACACAACAAATCCATTACGGCTTTTGGCGACTTTGAGTAAACCAAACTTACTTTACGAAAATATACTTCCTCCACGGCTCATAGTAACAACTACTTCGGTATTTCTGGAATGGAACTGATGCATTTATTGATTAACTGATATTACACTAAAGACTTATAGATTTCGGTAATATTAATCGGATTATGGTCAGGAAAAAAGTACACATGAGATGATCATAAAAAATGTATGTTCGTAATAGCATCATTGTGTAGTGAGACTATTTATTATCACAGTTGAAACTGTGAGTGCTATTATTGACACATTTTGTTTTGCCTGAGTTTTCCGTTAAATCAATCCAATTATAGTGAAGAAGAAAAAAATATAATTTCAAATCGTTTTGCCAATAAAAATGCAATTTTAATCAGCGAAAAGAAATCTTTCCATCAAAGTAGTCCTGAATTAATGACTAGTTTAACAATGAAAATTACTTTGCAGTATACTCATTCCACCACCTAATTAAAAAAAAAATGTATATTTAAAACTAAATTGAATTCAAATAATTTTAAAACATGTAACTTCTCCGATATTTCAAATTTTTCGCTGTTTACTAGAAGGAAAATGGATGATGGCAAATGTTTTTATTTGTGGAGAGTTCATTTAAGGTGTTTATGATTTAGAACTTCATGTAAATAGTGAAAAACACAAAAACATAGTGAGGGATCATAGCTTCTTCATCTAAAACATCTTTTTTTTTTTGTAATAGAATATTCAAATTTTAATGACAAAGCAAGTGCGTTAGACTCTAGCGTGTCGCATTGTCAGGTTCCATTACTCGTATAAACCTATGGAATGGACTGCAAATTCAACACGTGAATTTGGACTCACGTGTTGAATTTGCAAAATATCACGTTCGGAATAAAGATAGAAGCAGTAATCAATCAATCTCCTTTCCCACAAAATAACGAAACTGATGTGCGTACTCAGGATAATATATACAGTATTATATTAGAGTACGGGTGCCAGCAATCAAAAAATGCTTTTGGAAAAAAGTTTTTTAACAAACAAATGCTTTTCTAATCATTTAATAATTTCGATAGAAAGATAAAAACATGGTGGTATTCAAACAGATTTTCTATTAGATATTGCTGTCAACGAAACATTTGAAACTATTAAACCATATACTAAAAAACCTTCTAAATATAAATCAAAACAAAATGTACTTCTGAAGGAGTACAGCTGGATTTGGTTGTTCTGCCTACATTATTCCTAGCCTTCGCCATTCGAATTACCGAAAGCTGATGTTGAAAGCATTTAATTATTTTTCATTTATATTTGAAGGAATTGAGGATTTAAAAGAATTATATAAATCAATAGACAAATTATAATTCATTGATAAATCGTAGTAAAATAAAACTTTTAAAAAAGTGGCGGAAACTACACTGCTAGAGTTCGGAATTTCTATGTAGAGAGAGAGAGAGAGAGAGAATGTTGAATCTTTTAAAAATATTTTTACTAAAAATGTCTCTTTGGAAATGACACTTCTATTTCAGTCAAAAACAGCAGCCTTTGAGTGGGAAGGGGGGGGGGGGTATTGAACATTGAAATAATTGGTTTGTGCCGTTTACCATAGTTTCCGTGAAAAATCGATTCCATGTATTATTCGTTCCATTAAAATTGAGAGCCAATATGCCATATTAATGTTATGGATGAATTTAAGATAAGCACATAGTGTTAAAATGAAACGCATTTAATCGATGACGATTGTATTTGGATAGGCTGGTTCCCATCCTTTGGATGAATTTAAATGTTTTGAGTGCATGAGCTATGAAGCGAAACTAAACTATAAATTTGATTTTTTTTTTTTCATATATTAGCTATTTTGAAGAAAAGGGATGTAAAATATTTGATCAGTGAAGTCATTTTGATGCCTGTGCAACCCTGTGCTAATGTTTATGCTTCTGTAGCGCTAGACCGCCAGAAAAAAACTGTTATGGGTCGATTCTTTCTGTCACTGACCAGGGATCCCTTTTCTTGGCTTCTGAGTTAATCGATATCTCTCTCTCACTCTCTCTCGCTCTCATGGGTTTTTTTTTAACTCAGCAACTCGAAAAATCGACCACAGAACTCGCACTCCTTCAAACAATAATATATCATTTTGACATGGGAATACCAGATAGCATCAGTTGTTAGTCACATTCCTTCCCCAGTCTTTAATTCGGTAGCCTGGAATTCAGCTATTATCGATAACATTCTGATGGAGACAGGCTGCACACCGATCAAAAAGTTAGGGATAAAGGAGTTCTGCCTACTACCTTTTGTGAAAAAAGGACTGGATTTATTTGAATTCATTTATTACCAGCATAGAAATAAATGAGTTTTTAAAAAATAGACCATTGCAGGAACAGTGATTGTAATTATTTAAAACTATTCAAATGTAAAATGTTTTTATGAGTTACTTAAAATTTGCGAATTTTTTTCTTCTTCTTCATTTCTGGGTACAATGCAACAATGTACCATGTGAAAAGTTCTTCTCTCATTAATAAATTCCTGTGTGATCGAAGGGGGATCACAGCTATTTGAACAAAGAGTAAAATAAAATAAAATAAAAAACTGCGCAGATATTTTATTCATGCTTGATGCAGTCAAGATTTACTTCAAAACAAAAAAGTGCTCCAATAAATATATGTAGATATTTAAAAGGCGAATTTATTTATTTATTTGTAACAGAATTGTTTTCTTACTTTTTTTTTTCTGTTCAAATACTAGAATAAATATTTTAATGGAATTATACATTTAGTTTTCTTTTTAATTTCCCTTGCTTTGTAGTAATGCGCACATCCGGTATTTTTTTTTTAAGTAAATACTTTATGAATTACTTGAGGTGTCTTTCTTCGTGGTCCATTATTTTTTAGAACTTTATCTGGTAATACTGAAATGTACAGTGAAATGTAGTTAACAGCATTTCTCATCGGACACATAGGAATTATAAAGTAATACTTTTAAACCGAATGGCTGACATTATGATTATATTAGTCTAAAAATTTAGACTAACACATGAGTCCAGCCTTAGAAAAAATTAGGTAATTAAGTAATTAATTTTCTTCTAACGTATAAAATAGTATATCGTCATCATCATCAAATTCCTGACATGTGCCCTGAAGGGGTGTACAGGATATGATAGTACTACATGAAAAATTTACATCAATAAAATAGTATAAAATAATAATATACTTGTCTGGATGCATCCTAAAGACAGCAGAATGGACAGTGCGTGCTGTAAAAAAAAAAAAAGGCTTTAAGTTTTCGGTCCCCAAGGAAATTCCTAGAATTGATATAATGGCTAGAGGAGATTATGAGGTTAACGTGCTACCCACGCTAATGCGAACGAAGTCTGTGTTGAAGTAGCGGCAGTTCTTTTTACAGGCATTCCGTCTACCTACTGACATCACGGTCAAAGCTCACGGCCTTTGATCTATGAAATAAACCTCTTTTACAATTTTCATGTCTGACAAGAGAAGTGCTGTACTTCTTTTTTAATATTAACAGATTACGAAGTAAAATAAAAATAAATAAATAAATGACTTCGGGTTGGATGACCGACAGACATACAACGCACGGACTAAGCTTATGAATAGTATGCCTATCTGGTTTGGTGGTGAGGGAAGGGCCGGGCACTCATTCATTCCAAGAATTTATGTATCCTAACTCGGAGTTTGGTTACATAATTGGCATACGTTTGGGATTAATGTCCTTTCGGTAGCTTGGCAAAGCTCATTTGGCAGATGAGTGTGAATGATAATCTTTGTTCATTACGGAAAAAGAAACGTTTGCCTTTCAAATAGGAGGGTCACCGTATACACAATTTTCATGGATCTGAATTACACTGTCTCGTTAGTTAATTCCTTAATGAAATAATTTAAGCGGAAGACAGACAACACTAGGAAAATCGACGATGAAGTCAAAACTTTGGGTTATGTGGATGATAGAAACTTTACGGAAGCACAATTTTGTCATGCGATATAAGAATGTAATATGAGCTATAGGATATTGGTATGGCAAGCGCTACAGGTTGAGAAGAGAGAAGGAACATATTTATTTATTTTATTTATTTATTTGAACAGCTAGAGGTTGTAATCCTTGAGGAATAGTTGGATGTGATGAAGGCCATTCCAGAGAATAGTAGGAGATGGAATGAAAGAGGAAATGGTAAAGCAGGCTGGCTGGGTTTGTAGATACATTGTGAATGGATGTCAACCATCTACTGCTTGTCGTGTTATCATAAGCTTAATGGAATGAGGAAGAATATTAAATACTAGTTCAGTGGAACAGTGTTCATGGAAGTACCCGTAGAAAATGCATAGTGACGTTTGCGAGGTAGCTGGTGGAGTCAGTCCATGAGAGAAAGGCATTCAGGACAGTCAGATAACATTGCAAAATTGACTACAGAACTTCTTAAACAATAAAAAAATTGTATTTGTTTCCGTTTCCGAATTTACGAGTAAGGAAGAACAAATGCAAATTAACAGCTAATTTATATAAATTAACAGTTAAAAAATTGGTAGCAATACACCAGCTCCAATCGCTTTGTGAAATTTTAGAAGTTGAGAATTATTGGAAGCATTTGAAGCATCAGGCATACCTGTGATCCATTACCCAAAAATGATTATTCACGATTGAAGTCACACTGCTCCAATTGAATGGAGATACGCAAGCAAGCAGTTTATATGATAATTTCACGGACTTGACTCCAGTCAGTTCCGTGATGATTGACTGCATGAATTTTTAAGAAATACATGTATGTTCAAGATTTGGCATTAGTAATACCTCATGTCGAGGAAACCCTTATGTATGAAATAATAATAGTGCAGTAGTTCATTATTTAGTGTAACGTGATCATTTGAAGTAGAGGGAACATCAAGCATGTTGAGCACGGACGACGAGATCACACACCAGCTATCGAGAAAGAACACTCCATTATCCCCTGTTTAACTATTATGCCCTCTTTTTTTTATGGAGTGGCGCTCACAGAGAGTGAAAAGTGTCACTTTTTAATGCTACTCTTTGAAAATTAGCATAACTGAACCGTGGCGATAGGGTTATTTGGAGCTCAAGTATGATCATCCATATTAGGCCGGATCAGAATCACTGGATACAGTTTTGTACCGCCAGCGAGATACTAGCATACAAAGTAACAAAGAGCTGAGGAATTAATAATTTATAATTGAAGCTGTGTACTTTTCCTACCCCTTTTTGTGTTGTTTTTTTCCCTCAAGGCGTAGTGACGAATCATTCTCTAGAAAGTTTAACTTACTGAATATAATTCTGTTCATTAGTAAAATTTATTCGCTTCAATAAATCGTTGGTTACCTGCATGAATTTGTTGCACCTGCGTTGTTTCTGTAGTATTTACGTTGGAAAAGAGAATGATAACTTGTATGAAAATATTGTATGTAAAGATGGACATTCTTTTATTAGGAAATAGTTCTATGAGATAATTATCACATTTCACCCAATGGTTGTAAAAAAAAAGATATCGTTGCCTTCCTTTTGCTGCGCTGTTCAGACTCTGTGTGTGTGTGTGTGTGTGTGTGTGTGTGTGTGTGTGTGTGTGTGTGTGTGTGTGTGTGTGTGTGTGTGTGTGTGTGTGTGTGTGTGTGTGTGTGTGTGTGTGTTCTTGCTCATGAGAAGACACATCTGTGAGCTGATTCAATTCCCAACCCGACTGCGTCAAGTTCCTAGCACGACCACGTACTGTTTCTTGTTACCGCGACTGCAAGACCTTGCTGATGAGTGGCAACTATTTCCGGTGAGAACCTTACCGATAATTCGTTATCTTTTCTTCTTCACTCCTGGTGATGACGCGTCGTGATTGTTGACTGCAACTGGAGTGAAATGCGTCAGTTTTTCAGACTGTCTTTTTAGAAAGAATGCCTTTCGTTCTGAATCTACCATGTTATCCTTTAGGAAAATGCACAGCGCGAAACAGAAAATAGTGAATGCTGCTACAATAATTCAGATACAGTAAACCCTCGATTTAACGGACAGAATTTCGGTCCGTATTTTGCATGTGAAAATTAACACCCTGTTAATTTTAAAATGCTTTTAACCAAAATGTGCTTATAATTAAATTAACAGGTTATTTTTTGCTATTAATTTCCTGTTATTTTTAGCAAATTTTGGCGAATAGGCCATCATATGTAGGAAAAACACTGTAGTAATTTAGCCGACACGAATGAGTCACCGCTCATAAAACATTTTCGGCGAATGATTATTACGTGATCACACCAATCGTACTGTAATTGGTTCTTTTATCGCGTGGCATGACTTTCTGCGGCAGTTTTATTACAGACATTTTCGTAATTTTAGGAAGTTAATTAAAAAAAAAAAAAAAAAAAAAAACAGAATTCAAAAGTTCAAAAAAAAAAAAAAAAAACTTGCACCTCAACATCGAATGTTAACTTCACATTAACTTATCTAAAAGTGTGAAAATTGTGTTAAAAATTGTGTGTAAAACATTTTTTTTTGTTATTACAGTGCTAATATTGATAAAATTGCAGTATAATGTTACAGATATTTTTATTTAAAAAAATCGCGATTTAACGGACTTTCGATTTAACGAATACTCCTTAGCCCCTATTAATCCGTTAAATCGAGGGTTTACTGTACTTTATTCATTTATGTGCGTTTGTTTTTCCGAAAATATTTTTAAAAATTCCTTGTTTCCTTCTCTCATTTCTCTTCATTATTTTGCTGCAAACTCTCTTATCAACTATCTTTATTTACTAGTTGTACTTCAGCTTTGTGGAAAAAGCAAAGCTACAGAAATACGACAGAAAATTTAAAACAAACGTTCCCGCAGGAGTCATATAAATTCTGTGACGTCTTGTTAAATAATATTTTGTTATTACAGAACCAAATTTAATCCGTTAAATTTGCTCTGTAATAAACTTTAGGTTTAACACAGGAATATTAGTGAGTTGAAAGATTGGGTTATTTTGATTTGATTGATTTCCAAGTTAAAATCCAGTTTGAATTTTATCTCTCATAGAAAATGACTTTTTTTAAATCTCGTTCTTCATCTTCGTGCATGGATAAATACAGATAGGAAATGGTAGAGTCAGATTTTCTTTTCCTAAACAAGCCTGAAACAAAATATCGCAGGAAACAATTTTTATAAAGCCTCGACGATATTTTTCATCGCAAAGAATTTGGCTGCAGTCTGTTCACATTATTGTGTTATAGTTATTTGGAATTATTCTGGAAATATTCCAGACAGCTGAAAATCTTTCAAAACGTCCTTGGCCTCTTGAATTTAAGAATTTACTATTCATTTTAGACCCTCCTATTGTCAAGTGAAAGAAGTGAATCGGTGAATTTTTTTAAGACGGTAATACCAAGTTTGTAGCTATGCAAAATCAAAAGAAAAAAGGATGCCAATAGAAAACTTCAAACAGTACGCGTTTTCTGACTGAGAAAAATAAAATAAAATAATAAAAAAAAGTAGAAATGACTTAAAAGGTGAAAAACTACTTTCGATAAGTCTTGCCATCTTATTCGATATTTCTGTATCAAGAAGTATGATGAGAATAGCTTCTGTGTGTGTGTATAAGATATGATAAAATGATTCATTTTATTTAAAAATTAATCCATTTGCACTCTAACGTACACCTTCCTGTATAGAAAATTACATCCATAGATTACAGTTTAATTCAGTGAATTATTATTTCTGTAATACGTTTGCCTGTATTGAGCAACTCAGTGCCTGTGTAGTCCTTTAGAATTGGTTTTTTCCTTCATAGCATTATGCTGTCATAAGAAAAACCCTTGTTGGGTGATTCTTGCCGCGAACTACAGGAGCTTTACTGTTTTTTTTTATTTATTTATTTTTTTTTTTAATAGCCGATTCTCGAGTTAGTCGATGTTTAGCAAAGGTAGGTCCTCTTCCCCGAAAACTTGGATTTTTATCACGGAACAAGAAAAAAATAAAGAAAAATAAAAAAATAAAATCCTCGTAGAACAGGCATTATTTCAGACAATATTATATACTTATCAGGCTTAGGACCACGATATGCCGGTAGTTGTCTCTTTCCATATTCTCTCTTTCCGATACCTAAATCAATAATAGCCTTCAGTTGAGCTATCAGTGAGGACCAAGGGTAGAGGTCGACTGCCTACGAATTTTCAGAAAGTTAGAACTGCTCCTGTTGAGAATAAAAGGAGTTAGACAATTTTTTATTATTATTATTTAGAGCACACTCTTGGAATACACAGAGACTAATGTGTTTGAACATAGATACTTTTTGAAACAAAGTTCGACATGAAATTGTAATGCTCAAAACATCAACCCCATTATTGCTTTTTAGCTTCTAGACCTACAACATAGAATTCTAAATTAAGGACGACTCGTTTTTTTTTTTTTTCTCGCACATATTAACGAAATCTATAAATCTGTAACTTTTCCGCAGGTTATCTAAACACTTATTGGGTTTTCAGGTATGAGTAATTTGATAATTTTTATTATTATGAAAATAAAAGGTACAACATCTGTAGTAGCTATGTAATGAGATTCGCTCCATGCTTCCAAACATTATACGTTCAAATCCAACTTTAACATTTAAGCTCTAAAGATTTTATTTTATTTAGATGAAGGTAATGTTTCAGGACGTAGCTCTAATTTTAAAATAATTATAAGAGAAAATTAAAAATTCTGAGAAATTTAAAAATAAAATTAAAATATCATTTAATAAATGCAAATCATAATATTTACGTATAATTCAACATGTCATTTTAAAAATGATAAACTCTTTATCATTTTTAAAATGATCAAGAGTTTATCATTTTTATGCATCGCTGATCGACTTGTTTGTAATTAAAGCTGCTAAAACCAAAGATATATTGCCCGTAAAAAAGTTTTGAACTACTTATACAACCGACCTACTGTATTCAATTACACTATACTGACTTTTATAGCCTTAGTTGCTAGGGTTGTGATAGAAAACAACCTATTTCCAACTCAGCATCCATCACACGCATAAAATAGGTCATCAATCTTTCTGTATATATTAAGCAAGTAAACGAAGTCATTACAAGTGTGTTTATGCGATCCCACACACATATACACGATATCCGTTGTTATTGGTATTATATGTGTAGATTGTTATACGTTTTATTATTATATCTCCAATCTTTCTAAAAATTATTTTATGAATAAAAATCTCTTTATGATGATTCGTTTATAAATAAATGTTATTAAGCATGCTTATATGTAGAATGGATTACAATCAGCGTTTCAATGATGTAACCATAATTTTTTTTCTCTTTTCCCTACATCAAATTTTCAATGTGACCTTTGAGTGTTTTACTTGGAATTCTTTTATATCTTTCCTCCAGCCTCTGAACATTTTCTTTGGGGCCACTTAAAACTTTCTTCTCTCCTCCGTTGCTGGATTTCGTCGTGATAATTGTGGTAGATAAAAAAACAATGATTCAGCTATAACTCCTTAGCAACAGTTTTAGCTGAATTGATGTTTTGCAAGATTGTTTACGATTTTTGGTAAATGCCATACGGGAAAGCTGATATCATTGGGTGGTGATTATTTCCTAAATAGATCGCCTCTTTGTATATGAAATCTTTCCCCATTGTTTGAATCGTATCCGGCTATAATAATAATCGAATCCGATTCGAATCAGTTATTAACTAAGTAGAGTTTGATATTAAATGCTTTGGATGTTTGTAGCTTGTTTTTCAAAATCTAGCTGGAAATCTGTTAGAAACTTGTGAAAGACTTAAGAGATGTTTAGATAGTTACTTCTTGAAAATGACCACTTCTACACAGTTTATATTTCTTTGGGAAGTATAAACTTCCCAAAATCTATAAAGATGTGTTTTATAAATTTTCCTCTATTAGTAAATTTATTAAAATCCTCAATAAGCTACTGTAAAACACGAGTTTTTTAGAGCCCAGATACTGTCAGCCTGCAATTAGTGTCTTGTTATCAGCTACCAATACAGTACATTATGATGTCTGATATTTCAGTTGTCGACCACATGTTGCCTTGATCACGGGCTGGAAACCCCTCTCCTGAACGGTATGCAAAAAAAAAATTACTGAAAACAGTTCATCCAAAAGGAACTTATCGAAAAAAAAGCAGGTCATCAATAAACATTTTACCGAACAACAATTCATCGAAAAAGAAATTCGTCGAAAGACCATTAATAATCGAAAATCCATGCAGCAACAAATCATTCATAATTTATTCAAAGACATTTTCTTCTTCTTCAAAAAAAAGTCAGTTGATTAAAAACGAACCTAATAAAGCGTGATGTGACTTGCTAATCAAAATTATTTATATGAAATTAAGAAGCAGATAATTTCAGTAAAACATCATCTTCAAGGCATTAAGATTTTCTGATTATAAGTGGATAACGCCATTTACGAAGCTAACACAAAATTATAGCTATTCTCTTCATTCTGTATATTTAATACACACACACACAGGATTTCTTTCAGCCAATTTACCTAAAGCAATAACCAGTCTTAAAAAAATTTGCGATCTCTCAAACATTTTGTGCTAAACTATATTCAGTTTTCAAAATCTTTTCTCTGATTCAACAGTATCCTGATTTTTGCCCACTAAACAAAATTATAATTCTTACTTATTATTTAGAGGAGTTAATCGCATTACGCATTCTGGTATTTTTAATTATTACTGCGAAATACTGCAGCTTTTCCTTATACTTAATTTTCAGATGAGTGATTCTGCTTTTCAAAAGTTATATCTCAGTTTAGTATCAACAGAAATGTTATAGACGTACTAAAAATCCTCTTGGAAATAATTTCAGTTAATTCCCTAATTCTACTTGGTTTTATTTTTCTCACCAAAAATAGGCGAAACCTTAGATTCCCATGTTAGATCTTAATGCAAGAGGAACTATATGTTTTGTAAAATGTCTTGAGTACCAAAGTGTCTCTAGTTCAATCTATCCCAACGATGCTCTAGGTTGGAAAGATCTAGATTCGAATCCTATCTACAACGCGAACATTTTTTTCAGCAGGAGTGGAGTTAGCTAATCTCGTACGGAGATAGTAGAGTTTATCTCTCTCCGAAACTTGGATTTTTCATCCCACAGAAACAAACCAATCAGAAGAAAATGCAATAAGCAGACATAATACATGGACCTCATAGTCTTAGTAAATAATAATAATAATGTAGCTTATTTTTTATTATTATTTATAAATGTTGTGGTATTAATTAGAAAGTAAAAAATATATGTAAGATACAGAGTAATGTTCTGAAATATCCTATCCTTCTGGTCCGTCCTAGGACGGGTTGAGTCCTCTTCTAATGAGGGGTTACTGGCGTATAAATGCAGCCGGTTCGCCACTCCTCTGCTGCATCCCCTAAGGGCGATATTCATGACTGTAATCCGTGTATATTCACAGGGCCGGTTTGCCTGCTGGCGGGATGAAAAACTCTGCTGTCCACGCCCAAGACCGGCTAACTTGGCAAGGGCTGAGGAAGATCCTGAAACTCCTCATGTCGTCGACGGGAATCGAACCTAGGACACTTTCTCTCCAAGCATATGGTTGCCAAACGCCTAACCACTAGGCGTTTGGCACTCCTCCACTCCTCTGCTGCATCCCCTAAGGGCGATATTCATGACTCTAATCCGCGTATATTCACAGGGCCGGTTTGCCTGCTGGCGGGATGAAAAACTCTGCTGTCCACGCCCAAGACCGTCTAACTTGGCTAGGGCTGAGGAAGATCCTGAAGCTCCTCATGTCGTCGATGGGAATCGAACCTAGGACACTTTCTCCCCAAGCATATGGTTGCCAAACGCCTAACCACTAGTCTAACCGCGCGGACATTCTGAAATAGAGTAAACATAATTCTTGATTCCTGGTTATCATTCATACTGATAATGCTTTTTTTTTTCAAAGCAGTAATATCAGGCTCTGCGTAAACAAATAAAGTAATATTTTTATATGAAAACGGTTTTAATTAATATTTTTTGGAATCCTCATAAACGAAAAGAGCTACGCTCACTAAATTTGCTATATGGCTTCATCTTCTCAAAGCAATTTAGAGATTTTTATGGATATTTTTTGCGATGGAAGCGTTATTTGCCGAATTTTACATTATGGTAATCGTACTCGGAAATGGTAATTGCTGAGATCATGAAATTCGCTATTTACCTTTCTATTATCATAATTTATAGCATCACATTGTATAGTATAAGCCTTTCAGGTTCACTGCATTTCGAGATTATTGATATTGACATTATCCATTTAAGTATCTTCATTCCTCAATGCAACTTGTTAAACCTTTTTATCCGGTATAACAAAACTGCATAGCAATCTTCTTTTTTTTAACCTATTTAGTATAGATACATAAATATTGAGTACGCATACATATCGTAGGAGTAGCAAGTGGGAGTATAAATAAATCATAATTCCTAATAAATCTTAAAAGAGTATAAGTCATAACAATATGTAATGAATGTTGCCTGAAGCATATGAAGCATGTGTATTATCTCTGTTAATTGCCTCCGGCCTTCTCAACGGTTTGCTTATTTTGTTGAACCTGAGTTTCCGGAAGGGAAACCTTCTACCTCTCTATGACCAACTAACTGCACTATTTTAATTCAAATAGCAAATTATTACTTTATATTTTATATATTTAGGATGGATATAACAAATAGATAATGAAAATAAGGAAAGTAGTTTAACTAAAAAACATTTGTGTACCAAAAGAGCATATTAGTAATGAACCTAAATTCTGTCTCTGAAAGAGACAGAATTTAGATTCATTACGTGTAAATTAAGTGCATTTCCGTGACATGTCTGTAAATATTGATGTGTACTGGTCTCCTTCAAAATAATAGTAAAGAATTTGGGAGCAGATAATGGGATAGGGATAAGGAAGAAAGGAAAATGACTAACAAAAGTCATAAAAATTGCAAATATTACTAAGCTCTATTTAAAATTGACTCACTTTAATTTTATAAGTAGTAGATGATTTTCATCGCCGATGTGGGACCATCACTTACCACTTGAGTGGACTCACCCAGTATGAGCCCATCTACAGTATAAAAATAAAACCACCAAGTTAACGATTGTAATACAAAGTTTGAAATTACAAAAAACACGCAGTAGTTTTTTGTATTTTCATTGTGGATGGGACTTAAGGCTTTATATACTTTAAATCGGTTTATTGCATTTCCTAAGAACTTGATCGGAAATGTGGAGTTTGATAGTTTTATCAAATGAGACTTCCAAACGAAATTCCAGGTTTATTTATTTATTATTTTTTTTTCAACCTTCCTAATCCACCAGGAGATATGAACTCAAAGATGGTAGGCGAATAAGGTTTTAGAGATTTAATTGAATTAGACTGCGGATAATTTTAGAAACGCACGCAACGCTACCAAGTGATCATACAGAAAAACTACCACTAAGAAAGTCTTAGCATCCGTGTTTATTAAGAGTTCAACTCTATCTTGCAGTAATAAGATTTTTCTCACATTTAATTACTCCAGAAATGTTTTGTTTTACTACATACAGTTCTCTCTCCTAATTGGTGAGAACAAGGATTTTATTTTTTTCAAAATTTCCCATCTTCTCCGGCAATGTTTAATACTATAATTGAAAATTAAGATATCAGATTTATAAATTAAGAATATATTTCGGTATGAAATTGTATAAAATTGTTAATTGGAATATTAAGGTGAAACATCAGAAGTTCTGTTTATTAAATCCAAACTAAACGAGAATAAGAAGTTGCCCTCTAATATTAATTCATCCATTTTACAAAAATAGACTGTAAGATTTATTCAATTACTCGCTTTGATTAATTTCAGATTAATATTTTTTAAAAATTTATTTTTGGTTATTTAATCCCACACAAAATCATTTAACTCGCTTCTTTTCAATTATATCAAACAATTAAATTCCATTTCATTTGTTTGATTCCTTTTATTGAAATTTTCAATGCGTATTAAACGCAGATTTATTCAAAAATATTTGCGCACATGAGTCGTGAATTAGACCTTTCCGTTACCTTGGCAAACTATTATATAGACTACATCAATTATCAAACAAACGGTATTTGCTAGAAAAGAATATATATGCTTCATTTCTTCAACCAAAGATTTGAATTTGGTTGAAGAAATGAACCGTTAATTTGAATTTCGACAAAAATGTGTTCAGGTATTCTCTGCTTGATGTACGAGTAAGATGATGTAGCCGGAAATATATTTGTAACAACTAATCGCATATTAAGGACATTCAGTTAGATATACTAAAAAATCATGTAAAGTATACGTTTTAGTCTGATAACGTAGGCTACTTAGTGTACTTTATTTTTATTTATTGTATAACTCGGCACCTGCGTGATCCTCATGGACTCATCTGTGGAGTCCATCCTATCTATTAAAATTGTTTTATGTGTGTTTAATTGGCCACTGTTCTCAGTCTGGGTTGATATGAAAAAGATTTCAACCCATTCCCCTTTTCTAATAAAGGGGAAAAAAGCATTCCTATATTCAACATGAATACGATAATGCAGTTGCGAGTTAATTGGAAATTATTAAGAATCGGAAAAATGCAATGGGTAGCCAGTTTATTAAAGAAACCTCCTAATAGTATTTTGGGATCTACTTTAAACCTTCGAACGAGCCTCAATACGTCAGTGGTTATCGACTTTGCGAGGTTACGAAAGAGGGCATTTCATTCTGTTCTACCCTACCATATATTCTGTAATGAACTCCTGCTGTTCCATCAGATTTACTGACGTTCAGTTCCTGTCACGAACATCTCGTTTCACTACACTCCAAAATTCTTGATGAGAGTAAAATGTTTGAGAGGAGGCTCTTACTATAACCGGTTCGAGACGACATATTGCATGACCTGCACGTTATTCGATGAGAAGTGTCTAGCAGTGTATGATGAACATAATAAATGGATGTACTCGATTATTAGCGATTCAGATAGGCTGTGCCATTAAGGCTTTGCTTTACTAATATCGTGGACCTAAGGAGTTGCTGACCAATAACTGGATCCAAGATTCATTACTCCGTATTCATTTGCTCGCTTTTGTTGGACAGGCGTGGTAATCTCAATGGACATCTTCTTTTATACGCCATTCGAAATGGTGTTTAATGCATGATATGTTCATATTCACTGCCTTATGGTCCGTGATTGTTCCTTGTAGTCATGTAACCATTGTAGTACTCGTATTAGACTTGCCGATCCTTCATTTGCCTCCCGCATTGATTAGTTATTTCGCGACATTTGCCCGATGTCTACTTTGTTTTCTATTTATCACATTATACTATTCTCTCACCGCTATACTCTTACTGGGCCCATCTGGCCCCGCATTCGAAGTCACACGACGTTTGCTCATTACTGTTGACACAATTGGAACACATGCTGTCTCCCAAAAATTGTTAATTTAAGTCTATTTATAGCCGGTGCCTCTCACGCGTTCTTAGTCGCGTTTTACTGTAGGTATCCGATTTAGCATTGGGAATATAATATTTTGGTAACGAAGTGTATGTTGAAGATTTTCTGCACATTTGGTATACTTTCGAAATGTGCCACAAATGCAAAGTGTTATTTGTGATATACTCTATAAATTTTATGATTAAATCGGTATTGGATATGAAAAAAAAGGTTACGGAGTTACCCAGAAAAAATAACAAAACAAACCACAAAAAAGAGAGCAAATTACTTAACAGCTCCTGGTACACAATAAAATCCTAACGGGATTTTCCTTTTGCTATTAAGGGTAATAACAAGGGCGAAAATTAGATAATAGACTGGAGAAGCGATGCTGGAGAATGTTCTTCAAAAACACCAGCATAATTTCCCAGTTGAGCCATCACTAGATTGCTGTGCAAGAAACAAGTGATGTAACTGACAAGGGATCCAGATAAAACAGCGATTATAATTCTGGCCGCATCGAACACTAATTGCTACTCGACTAGCTACGTTCTTATATGTTCTTTCAGGAAAGCGATAACTACGGTGGGTGGCTGATGTGCGAAATACGGAGGTGCTGTAAAAGTTATTTGAACACTAAAGACTGGCGTGTCAAGCAGTTTTGTCACATAAACCATTTGATTAAGTTATTAAAAAACGAAGGAGTTCCTGATAGCTTTAATTTTTCAATTTCAAATCCTCAAATCATTTTTGTACAAGAGTACCTAGCATTCGTAATTCGGTAATATACATTTTTGTGTTTTTTTTTTTGTTTTCTCTTTGTTTTAAGATTTCTCTCTTTGTCAGTTCTATTTCATTAATTATATTAAGTTGTCATTTTCCTTTTCTTCCATCTAAATTCATCTGTTTCAGGAGTTATCCTTAAATAAAGTCATACTACTTTCTTTGACTTTGACGCAAAATATGCATAAAGCTTTGTTCTTTTTGGTTGTAAATATTGCATGTTTTCTTTCTGATTTGCCTGTTTTGCCGATATGAAAAACCCGAGTTTCCGGTAGGAAAAATCTTGCTGCCTCCGTATGAGATCGACTATTCATCTTCAATTGAAAAGTCCTGATAAGGGTTTTTCGCGGCCTAGATAGGATTCTAGCCATTGTTCTCGTAATATCATTTATTGCGTTACTCCATATAACTGTAGATACGTTTCGCCGTTAGGCATTTGTGATTATTCATGACTAGAGTAAGAGTTAAAACTTTAGTCTGAACATAAACCAATATTTTGGAGTAACATGCATTGGGATTTGATATTCCGAAGCCTCCTTATACATCTTTTGTGTCTTCAAGGTCTGTTATATTACAGTCCATTATTAATTTAGGCTCTATTTCATATTCATCCGGTTCTTTAAAAATTCTTTCCTGATTATTTTCTGTTCTGATTCATCAGATCAGATCTAAAAATGTGGCCACCTTTTCTCATTTTCAGCGGTCGATCTATCCACTCTATGTATGGAGTTCTCCATTAGCCGTTTTACGTAGCTCATTAAAAATTAATAAATAAAACTTAGATGTATCGAAGTATATAAATAATGAATGCACGACACTTTAAAATGCATATTTGATATTTTAAAATATAATTAAATTAAATTAAAATGTGATATTTTAAAATGCAATAACCATGAGAAGATTATCAGTGAAACCTAACACAATACAAATTAATTTTATTCGGTATAGTGAGAGATTTTTGTTTACAGAAAATTGATCGCTTTTTATATTAATTAAAACACTAAAGATATAACATAAAAGGTAAGAGTTATATATAAACGAAGTTCATCATATTAATGTAATTCTATGGTTTATTATTTTATTATGATTTTTTTTTTCAAGATGTCGCATTCAAAATCATTCTCTTCATAATTCAGAACTGGTCGGTACTGCCCGATGTATATTTTTCTGGTAATGGAGTGTAGTTTTCATTTAATACTTTTTTGAAATTATGAGTATATATATGGAAATGCATTTAAAGATTAATAAAACATTCATATTTCTAAGGAAAGGTAGTCCTAGCCTTGATCTAATAGAGATGTACTGAAAAAAATCAGAGGGGAAAAAAAAGATGAAATTTTAGATTTACGTGAAACTTTTCAAATACAAACAAATTAGCATCATTAGTAACTCCATACCCCATCAGAAACTATCCTGTCTCTCTACTGTTTTTTTTTTTTTTTTTCATATTAAAAGAACCTAGATTTATTCGGTAGTTCACTTGTTATCTGCCTTTTTGGTAAAAGGTTTTTTGTACCCACCAGAAGAAACACAGAGATTCCGACCACTACAAATGCACACAATTCAACTGAGAGCGATAATATCATGGGACACGAGTTTTTCTTCTTTCGCGGTGGGATTGCACGGAATAATAAACACAGAAGGCAGTTTTATCCTTTCCTTTTTTCACTTCTTTAAGTTTTTCTTTTATTTTCCCAAATGTAATTTTAAAAGCACTTCTTCTTTCAATCATTGCATTTCTAATATGTCACAAAAAAATGTTTTTACTAACATTAATGATAATTATGTTCGGTACGCCTTTGGGAGGATAACTTGATTTCATCTGCACATTTCTTTCTCTTTTATCTGCTTAAAAATATCAAGGCGAATGTGTATTAAACTTACAGTTATTGGGCGCATGTGCATTCTCTGTCTCTCTTAGTAAGCCATAGATGCATTTCGTCCGTAAATGAAAGGATTACTGGTTGCAATAAAGAGCTGACTATAAGCTCGAATATGAGAAAAGAGAGACGTTCTCTTACTATTAAATTTTTTGCTCGAATGCATTCTCAAAGATGTTTTGTTCCACTCCGTCAAATAAATTAGCCATTTATAAAGTCATGCGTAAATTTTGTTCCTTAACGATACGTTCGACGCAGTCATATATTTAATTCAACATAAAATTTAATTATGTGCTTACAACATAAAAATGTAAATTGCAGTGAACATTGTGTATAGTGTAAAATTATAATTGAACTGCTGTTCGTTCGTCTCGATATCATTAAACTACTACACTCAGGAAGGAATCTAATGATATGGAGACGAACCACACTAAGGTTGATTGTAGTTGAAGCATTTGAAATAGGATTCTGGTTACTTTTATCATAGGATTATATTAGTTGCTTGAATGTGTGAGCGAATGTATATGATATTCCTAAATTCTGGTTACAAAATTAAAAAAATAAAATAAAATAAAAAAAAGTAAACGATTTTTTGAAAATTGTACTGAGACAGTGAAATTTCACATCGTCCATTGCTGATACTGTGAAGTTAAGTAGTACACATTTCACTTAGAGAGAGAAACACTTAATTTTATGGCTTTATTAATTTATTATCTCTATAAAATTGCAGGTTACTAGACGGACATCATCTTCAACAAAGCATTCAGAACAATTAACCTCGTTATTTTGGCAATATTAAATCGAAGTATTTAAATGAATAGTGGTACATCACTTTGGATTCTACTGGACAAAACTTGGTTCAAATACGATTCCAAATGGAGCATATGAACTCGCTAATTCCAATTAATTCTCCTAGACCTTCAGAGCAATGAACATTAGCATTCAGTGTTCACCGGAAAGTCTGAACAAATAACTGCTTTGTATGCAAGCCATTTTAAAATGTATTTAAATCTGCAAAATAATCGTTTTCCTAGAAACTAAAATCAGTTCGGGGGTTTAGTTTACAAAAATGTGAATGGAATATCATGCAATTCGCCAAATTTGAAGAACGTTAAATCTAACTTTAAATTTTGTTCGCAAGTATGTAGAGTCATCTCGAATTAAGATTCACCACGAACAGATGCGTTTAGAAATATTAACGTTTGCTTAATTTACTGTGTGTGTGTGGCCCATGAAGATAGCCGGTTTCAGATGTAGCTAACATAGCAAACAAACTTCTCATAGTTCTAACTTCCTCTGCGATTAATTTAGAAAAAAAAATTAATAGACTTAAATTTGTGAATAGGGTAGCTGAGTTGGTATCAATAATGCCCCTTTAGTAGAATTCGAACTTGGATTCGAACTCTGCTATTAAGGTTTATTCAACTGAAAGTGAGTTAACCGATTCATAAGGAGGTAGAATTTTTTTTTTTTTTCCGGGAAGACAGAAAGATCTCCCGAGAATAAACACATTAACATATATAACAGACAGTGATGGGATTAATCGCTGTTTATTAGTTTGCACACCTGGGTTTCTAAGAAGCCACGCTTTGTCATTGGACCTGAGATGTCTAATAAATCTAAGTAGTATCTCTCCTGTAAATATCTTGAGAGGTGGGATATTTACAGGAGAATATTAGTTACAGCAGTACATGTCTAGGGATATGATTGCCATCGACTGAGAAATCGTTGACAGGCTTCAGTATGACTTCAGGCGATATAATGGGATGACCAGCAATTCTCTGTTTACAAAGCAGTATTAGCGTTGAAGGAATGCGCACCAATACTATGGATTGACTGCTCATCTTACAGAACTGCATGGCAAAGAAAAATATCCTCCGTCATTTCCGATGATTAGCTCATCTTTATGTTGTTTAGTCTTAGGCTGACAGAAGTCCTCTGATAATGTTTTGACATTTCAGTTCCGAATTCTGGGACCGAACTAATGTCTCATCTAATGCAGTAATGACACGACAAATTTTGTGATGTGTACCACTGAATGGTTATTTACCGTCTTTATCTAAACAGTACATCTGTCACAGATGTACTGTTGCAAAAAAATTGTATGTCAAACCTGAATATATTTATGTGCACTTTAAACAATAACAAAAAAAAAAAAGTGATTGTCTGTAATTTTGAAAGCTTGGAATGGCAGATGGGTACGTTGCGTTTTTTGCGCAAGAGACCGCATGCGTCACTGTTTTCTTTCTAATGTCCATGAGAGAGTTCACCCTTTTAATTATAGAAAACAACTTTGGTTAAATGCAAACATTGAAGGATTTTTAGAGTTCGTTCAAATTTTTAGATCAACTACTCTTTCTCTATAGTTACGCTGTCAGTGATCCTGTAGTCGCTAGTTGTTGCTAATTAAATGAAAAATAAGATGAATTGACTTTGATTTCATTCTCTTCCCGATAACCCTTACTCCAGTGTCGCAAATTAAGTCCCAAGCAACTATTTTTGAATAATTTGCATAATGCAAATTATTCAAAATTATGTTTTTATGCACATTATTAAACCCATCTTAGCAAACGGAATTTGCAGATGGACTTATAATCGTGACAGCGATTTCGTTTTGTGCGGTTGACTACATCTTGAGTTGCTCTAAAGTTGCTATAACAGAAAGCACCATTCTCCAGGGAACCTATATTGCTGCATTATAACGTATTAAAAGAGATAGATTAGCTGCCTAGACGCTCTTCAATTCTTATAAACATACCGTTTATGTCTTTGAGCGTATAGATATTTTATAATATTCTTTGTCAGCCCGGCTTTTTGGAGAATTGAAATGTTTTCTTGGCTTACCTACGAAAGGGAAGTTAATCTCATTGAAACTGTACAATAAAAGTTACTGTCACATCCTCTTAAAGATACTGAGAAAAATGCAATTTATTGAGCTTAAGTCTCAATAACTTTGTTATAACGTTGAACTTGTGTGTTATCTTCGTCTTGTCATGGCATTCCAAATATATATATATATATATATATATAAACAAAAAAGTCTTAGGCCATTAGGAAAGTCTTGGGACCGAAATATATCTTATCTACTTACCCTCAGTTTTTACTCTACTTTCATTTTCAATTCAGTAATTAAATTTCGTGAATCTTTATGGAATGCAATAATACGACTTGAACTACTTTTGATGGGAAAAGGAAAGTGTGACCTTTACATTGCGATAAATATTTTACATGAAATTTACGCGTATACACTTGAACCGAGCCACTGCTCAGCGAAGAATGCTTTGCTTTCCCTCCTCAGCGCGGCGAAGATAAGAATTCTGGGTATTATTTAGTTTCTGTTAAAATATTTGCTTTCACAATGAACGCCAAAAGTCTATGCTGTTTTTGAATGACAGGGAAAAAAAAATCATTTTTTGATAAACGAATTAGGAGTATCATGTTTCGTATCGTGTAATAAATTGTGACTTGGACGAGAAGTATTTTATTTTTATGCACTTAATACCACGTACGTTTCCGGGTAGCAATATCTCATACACAAACGAATTTTAAACCTGAAACGTACACCATTCGAGAGGGCTTTTTTTTTTTTTTTTTTTTTTTTTCGTTATGAAAGCTGCCTTGAAAGAGAATCTTGTAAATAAGGTCATTGTCTGGCACTTCCTGTAAAAGGAATCTCTCTCTGGCACACACATACATGCTAGCAGAATAGATAAGGCTAGTATTTGCATTTCACTACGTTATGCACTTTGCATATATATATATATATATATATTTTTTTTTTTTTTTCCCCTTTATTTTGCAGACTTTCTTTTCTTTGTCTGCAGCACTGGTCATTCTGATCATAAAGAATGTATATGATGAATATTATTTTCTGCTTGTTTCTTTGTGTTGTGTAGATTCTTCATGGAAGATGGGTATGTGTTGTTATAATGTTTGCGACTTAGACACGTTTTTGCATTTCCATATGGTTACGTGAAAAGTAAAAATAATATATATAAAAAAACAGTATTGGAAACATATCTTATGAAGGTTTTGATGAAAACTTGCCTACTCGAAACAACAATTGCAGATATTTACGCTTTTCTACACACGTTTATGACTAGTCTCTGTATCCATTTGCAAGAACTGGCTCCAAGCCAGCAAAATCCAATGTAAACGTTGTTGAAGAACGGATGTTAAGTGCAAAATTTGTTTGTGGTTCATTTCAAACTCTTCTTCTTCTCTTGCTCATGGCAATAAACTTAATGGGCAATGGCTTTTGAGAAAAATTGCAATTACTTAGTTGGCTTCGTTAAACTTGTTTCTGGGCTATTTACAAGTGACGCTCGGTTTACAACAATACAAATACAGCTATTTGTGAAATGTATAACCCTCAGCAGGAATTTGTCATATCTTTCTTCTCTTATGATTCTTCACACAGCAGCCAGCGAGTTTTGGATTCCACTTTCTGTGATACTGCATGTAACTATGTCGGTATTATAATGCAGTCGTTTTGTTTGATATTGAGCAGCGAATACCAGAAGAAAATGAAACAGAGAGTTATCTGTTTATATATTCATCTTAATAAATATATTTAGGGCTATTAAATAGTTATTTTATAGCGTATAGGGAAAAACGCAGTCCATCTGTGGCTCGGTTTTCTGTTAATTTTCATGTATCGAATTAATACAAACATGGAACTTTTTCAAGCCTCTTAAAAAAAGTTTGGTAAGGCCTTTTCCCAACATCTGCATCAGGTTTCCTAAATCTTGTGAGAGGATACTTACTACAATTCATTAGGAAAATACTATCTTTTATAATAATTCAGTTAAAACTGCTACTTAATTTAAAATAGACGTAATATTTATTACACTTCCAACAAATCAAAAATGTCCCTGGGAATTTTTTTGATTTTCCTCTCGGATTTTAGTTCCATATATTATTTATTGAAAGATCTTAGCATATAAACCTAGAGGAACAAGGAATAGGGGACGACCAAGAAGAAGATGGACTGAGTCCGGAACAGGCCACTTGGCCTAGAACTTGGATAGGAAGAAGAAGATATTATTTATGATTTTAATCTATTTGGAGTATTTAAAAAATAGTTTCCAAAAAAAAAGTATTTTTAAATCATCAGTCATGCTTGGATTTTTTGAAATGAATGTTTGTTAAAATTAATTCACCATATTTACACCATATCATCATGCAAATAATCAAACGCCTATGTACTTTCGTCGTATCCAAAATTAATCCTGAACTATACAGCAAGTCTCTTGTCTTCCGAATAGTTAACAAATTATTTCCTCTGTGAAATATGTATTTTAATTTTCTGATACATCTGTCATTGGATAATCAGTAATACCTTGAATTCAAGCACAAGCTCTCGTTTCTGTGTATGGCAATCTATCAACTAAACTATTTCACTGTATGCAATTTACTACCCTACTTTATATTACTAAAATGAATTATAATGTTTCGTCATAATGATGACGCAATGTGTTCAAGAATTATTTATGATTGAGCTTATGTATGTCGATTTCGAAAACCTTTTTAGTTTAGACAGTTCAAGAACTTTGGAGTGAGCTATCGCTCATTGACGTGAAATGAAACCTACTTACTGCGATCAGTAAGATAAATGATTTTTTTTCAACGCGAAATGTAAAAGTTGAGTTTAAAAAAAGTTCCAGTAAAAGTTAGAGACGGGATTTTACAGTCTACCAAGTAGATTGTAATAATCCTTTAAATAATAATCCACTCATATATAATGTATATATATATATATATATATATATTTCAAACTGTTGGGCACGCCCCCTAGAGGGCGAAAAACAATGTTCATTATTATTGTTTCTTTTCGAGCACAACTCCCCCATGCACTCGATATTCCATCCTCTATTTCAATACAATATGGCATTAAAACACTTACTATACTTGTCATTAATATACTGAGTTAGAAATTTACAAGTTCTTTTTAAAATGAATATTTCTCTGCTATTTTCTTTTTAGTTTGGTTTGAAGTATAATTGTGTACCATAAAAAAAAAACTCTAAGAATATCTCGATTTTATTAGAATAAACATGCTAATGAAACTATAGTTCAATAATTTTTTATGAAAAGCGTAGGGGAAGCAAGAATTTTTTTACAAAGCAGTTAGTGAAATAAAAATCATATTGCGCCATGTATGTAATTGTTATATAATTCAATATTTTTAAAAAACGTCATTGAGTGGTAAAAAAAAAATGTATAGGTCACATGCAGTATTTATATTGTGAAACGAAATTATAATATGATTTATTGTGATGATCTAGGTTAGTTTGATGGCCGTAAAATTTCTTAATGGTAAAGTATATTTGTAAACTTGTATATGTATTTTCAGATCACGTAAAGGTATCAGATCACGTTAGAAGAGGAGAATACGAACTGGAATGAATACCAGTTCAAATTTTTTCAAACACAAGCGCACTTACGTCTGACAACTGATTTTTGGCTTCATCTTTAAACTCCTAAGGCGCAACCAACATAGAAAGTTTGTAGGTTGCGCTTTCTTCCTCTCCCAATAACACACAATAGAAGAATCGATTTGGAAGGTTTACTTCCCCCCCCATCATCGAGCTTGCGCCCCTCTGATGATGTGCGATAAAACTACTTGACTCGGCGAGCTCCACTTCATGTTACTTGCTTTATTTGGCTTAGCATTGATTACCTAAGTTAGGCTTACTTAGAGACTAGCGATAGGCGACACTGAGTTAGATTGAATTCTGCTTCGTGGCCACTTCCGTAGTATGACGGGGGGGGGGGGGGGAAGAACTCGGATGTGCCCCTTTTAAGATAATGTTTCATATTATCTTAGTCTGTTCTCTCTCTTTTTATACGCGTATGTGCCAGAATTACTTCGTCTATAAGGAGAATAATTGGAATATCCGGATGAAACTTGGAATGAATATAGCCATTCCATTTTTCATTCGTACCTTTGCACACACACACAAATTTTACTTTAGTTAAAACTAATATTGCCAAAAAAAGCTTAAAGATATTAATATTTTATATCAAACCTACAAAAAAAAAACAAACTTATGTGTATAAATTCGCAAAAGGGGACACTACAACTATCCCTAAATTGCTGTTCTCAAATAATGGGAAGTCACAGACAAAAAGAATCGGATCTCATAAAGACCCGATTTGTGGCTTCAATTCCATCCCTCCTCACAAAAGAGAGGGGGAATCTAATCACTAATATAGTGTTGTCAAAACATCAAAGAACTCATGAACTTTAGTGTTCTTGATTATGAATATTGGAAATCTGCTCGTGTCCTTTATTTGTGTAAGTGGGAAATTGATTATTCCAGGAGTCAAATTAAAACGTTACTGATTTACAAAATCAAGAAGAAGAAAAAATGAAATTATTTTGTTATTGTTATTGTGAATACTAGAAAAGTTAGCTATCGCTCTTGCCTAGAAGTATTACAAAATTAGTTGTAATATCAGCGCAAGAGTTGGGATTTAAAGGGAACGCTATAATCTCTTAGCGTACAGCTGCAGAAAAAAAATAATAATGAAACAAAGTCAGGCAATGCATTGCGCTATTGTCAAGAATAGTATGCAGTCAAGTTCATATTATTTGAATAGAGATTTGCGAAATGTTTCTCTGACATACTAAAATCAGTAAAACTATTTTTCCACTGAATTGATTGGATTGATCTGGTGTTGTTTCTTTTATTATTTTTAACATTTTAATAAATTTTAATATATTTCGCTGATTAAATGGAAAAATTATTCTCATCAAAATCATTTGATATTAGTTAGTATTCGGTCGGTGGCATGAATGTGGTCCACAAGAACAAAAAGATTGCATCTCCTGTAGGACATGTTAGCAGAAGCGGTTATTGTAGCAGATTTTTTTCCCCACCATTCTTAGAATGTGTTTATCAGTTTTAACTTCTTAAATCGATCCCAACAAATCACTGGTAATTCCTTGCTTTCCAAAAGAATTCTTTGCCGTTTTTGAACCCTCTGGCTGCGATTCTGAGCTCACTCATAGTGACAAATAACGTTCCACTTTGAAATCGAGTAGCTTGAATAGGAAAGTATCAGATATTTACCCATGTATTGTATTCTACTACATCTGGACTACAGAAAGCAATCTCTATAAAGTGTCCCTAGGGGAGAAAGTAAACATTGAGTTCCGCTACACGATCTATATCGATCACAAACTTTTATGAAAACCGGTGAATGTAATTTGTAGTCCTATCGAGAGCTGTCAGTAATAAAGACAGCCTTATCGTCAGCTGAGAAACCTCTTTATTCGCTATAGTTATTCACAGAGCTTGTCAACTTGTCATAGTCGCCCTAGGCTAGCATATTGGTGTTCTTTAGAAAGTATGAGTGTGTGTGTAAAGTAAGTCATTCTAATATGACCAGAATAGCATAGATTTTCTTACGCCTGAAAAGATTTTAATTTCTGTTATTCTGACCTTTAGCAACTCCTATATCTTCCCCCTTCTCTGAAGTTTATTTGGACCCGTCTCCCCCACCACTTTCACATACTCTTTCGACGTTTCTTTTTCCATTTGTAGTTTTTACTTCTTCCTACTAGACCATATCTCCGAAACATTATTAGGATCATTAGATTAGTTAATGAGATGAAAAAGTGTCCGCACGCAAATTACCCAGCCACTTAACACGATCGCTGCCATCAACCGAAGGTCGCGTATTTGCCTCGTGTTGTGATTAACGTAACTCAAGTGTACGAAACGTCGATACAAATATACACCCCCCCCCCCCTAGCTTCTTAATTATTCTTTTGGGCGTGTATTTGAGAAAAAAAAAATTACTTCTCGGAAGAGGTATGTCTATTTGGAATTTTAAAAACTGGTGCTTAGATTAAATTACCTCCGCTGACCTTTCAGAAATTACTCGACTCTCGAGGGATAAATTGGAATATTTAATTTTAATTCAAAATCCAACAACGTCTTACCAATATCATTTTTAGTGTAGTATATAATGATTCATTGTCTGTGTTGTATGTTATGAAAGAACGTTCTAAAAATCGTAAATTTCAGCCATTTCTCTAATATTAATAAGTTTTATACAACTTCAGATTATTTAACTATTGAGTTAGATACCTTGAGAACTGTTCAGTCACTAAATATAATTTTATACCGCTTCAAGTCTCCAGTAAGCATTATGCGATACTGTTTTGAACAGCATCCATACCATAGCGGAATTCACGCTAAAGCCTCTCTGTGATAAAGCCATCTCTTTGCTTATAAACAGGATATTATTCATACGGTTTTTTAGAAAGCGGTTGGTATTATTGTATTTAAATCAAGGAAATCACTTTACCTAAAAAAATCAGAACAATAACAACAAAAATCTAAAAGTATAAGAAAAAAAATTAAGAAAAATAGACTACACGGACACCAAAATTTAATATAAATTTTAAACATATAAAAAAAAAAATAGTGAATATTGGAAGTAAATTCCAATTAATACTACTAATGATTAGGGAAACCTAATCATTAGTGGTATTCATGCTGGTTTTCTTGAAATAATTATTTAGGAAATAGGATTGTAACGCTTAATTCAGATTAAGAAAACTAAATGTTTGCAAAACCACCGTTTCTTTAACGTTAAAGAAACGTAGCCGCTTAAAATACACACACTCGGCGAAGGCACGTGTAAAATAGCCTGAAAAGTAGTCATTCTTGATTTTAATGGGTACTCATTGAAGTTATTATTCTGTCATTGATATCTTTGGGCTGAAAGCAAGATAAGTATAACAATATTCTCTTACATTTCAAAGAGCTTTCTAGGGTTCGGGTTCCTTTAAGGAAACAGTCTTTGTGATTTAAAATTTGACTTAATCTTAATAATTTTTTTAATCTAATGACATGATAATTTTCAAGGGAAATTTCAGATAACATAACCATTCATAACGCCACATTCAACTTAAATAGAACTATTTTATTGTATGTGTGTCGAACGATGTTCAAACACAGAATTTTCGATAACTTTCCTTATTATAAAACTGACCGCCCTTGCCTTGAACCTACCAGCTAAGTTACTTTCAGGCTTTTTGATTCAGATCGAATTCAATCTTGGTTAATTGTACTAAGCAGCGTAAACCTTATATATTTGTAATATGTTTTATTAAGTATCTTCATTCCACATTGCACTGAAAAAACGTGGAATTCTTTTAGTTTTTAGTATTTGATTTGCTGTGGTGTGTCATGATCTGCACACACACACAAAAAAAAAAAACATTCTTAGAACAGTAAACTTATAGTTATCGGTCATCATCTGGCAAGTACTGGCACAAAACTTTTACCCTTCTTCCTTAGTGCTAATTTTGAGATTTGTTGTGTGCACTTCAAGCAGTGTTTAAAGGGACATTGAAATTTTAGTAAAGACCGGATAGTTTTCCCCAAACTGGCTTGGCGCGATTTGAGTAATACAGAATGCAATATGAAGTATGCGGTATTTGTAAACCTTGAGCAGTTAGTATTAATTTGCTGCTGTGGATAAAAGGGAAAAATTCTACTCTTATATTAAAACAATATTTTCATGGGTAAATAAATATTCACGGCGAATATTACTATCCCCACATATGTTATTTTATACCACACTTTTGTAATCAATGTATGGATTTTCGAAAAGCGGTGTTTTTAAGCTTAATGCTATTCGAAATAAATCGAAAGTCAGATATGACTTTAAAGTAAACTGAAACGTATAAAGCGAATTGTTCTACACATTTAATTCTCTGATTGGAAGTGGACAAAACTGACATGCCCAAATACCAAGCTAGCATTGATATTTTTTTCTTTTCTTTCTTTTTTTTTTTTTAATGTTTTGGCAGAAGTACACATGAAGGACGGAAAACTCCTTCCAATGTTTCATTAAATGCTGTCTGTCAAAGCAATAAGAACGATGGGAAATCGATCTGAAGTAGGCGAAGATGTCGTTTTTTTCTTCCCAAACTTGGATCAGAAATAAACAAAACATTTTGTTGTTGTTGATATTGGTGCTTTTAGAAAAAGCAAACATGAAAGAGGGAAACTCCTCCCGATGTTGTATTGAATGCTGCCAAAGAAATGAGAACGACGAGAAATCAATGAGAAGTTAACGTAGTTTTTTCCCTCGTCCCAAACTTTGACTTGCTTTTTAAATGATTGCATATGTGCCAATTCATCCTGGTAACTAAGGGATTGGTTGATACACTTGTGAGGGAAAAAAAAATCATACAAATAGTTGAGGCAGGCGGTAGTAACCAGAACACATTGTTCCTGGCTTTCTTTACAGCATTGTTACCTCTGTATTGACTGATCATTGCGTGAACTAATGTTTGATGCAGATTGGTTTTAAGGTTCATAATTCTGCAGCATAAGTTTTTAACCTTGAAATTAAAATACAAACTAATTATTTAGTTCCAATCGTTCCAGAGTGTCTACACACATAATATAACCAGTAACAAAGAAGGAAAACGATTACAGACAATTATAGAAAAGTACGTTATGTAGGTGAGCCTCCCTAGCTCAGCCAGTATAGACGAAGCCCTTTGGCCGGAAAGACCTGGGTTTGATTCCCGTCAGTGACGTGAGGAATCTTTAGCTGGTCTCTTTCGACTAAAGATGAGTTTGCCGGTCTCATACGGAGGGAGGGGAGGGTTTTTTTTCACACGAAAACTCGGGTTTTTCGGCCCCAGAAAAGGCAAACCGCCCCGTGAACACACATGGATTACAGTCATGAATGCGCCCCGGCCATATGCCGGTCCTGAGCCCGGATAAAATTGGTGCGGGGGGGGGGGGGAAGCAATGGTGAACTACCCTGTAAAAATCTCACCAGGAATACTTTGTGGACAATACCTACAATGTCACCTACGGTTGGAAACGACTGAAAGGGAAAATCAGGACGTTATGTAGAAATAAGGGATATTAAAGATCCATCCGTATTTCAAAACCGAGTATATGTAGAAACTTTAAAAGTTTCGAAATTTTGATCAGAGAGCCTATGAGAATACGATCCTCGGAGTTACCTTAGCTTGCACTACTTAAAAGACATGAGCGCTGCCCGAGCATCCGTACAGTCGCCTTTTATTTGTGCATTTTGATAAAGGTTTCGCTGGCCTGACAGCTGTTTCAACTTGGTTGTTTTCAACCTGGTTCGCTTCAGAAACCAGGTAGAAACCTTTAGTGAGCCAAAACTCTCATTCAGTACCAAAGCAATCCTATGACAGAGAGTTGTATTTTTGGTGCATAATAGTAATAATCAAAGAAAGAGTCATAAGGCTTCATTTCGGCGATGTAAAGATGAATCTTTAATATCCCCTATTTGTATATAATTTACATCACTGAAATGAAGCCGTATGGCTCTTTCTTTGATAATTACTATCGAAAGGTACGTTTCGTAATATCCTTCTTGTTTAGTGAAACCTTTCATTATCACAAATGACTCTTTAATATTTGCTGATTTAAAGTGCGTTTTGATATTTTTTTGTCCATCCGTATGCAAGTTATTTTAGGAATCTAAGATTAACCGCCTCTCCCGTTGTTGTTAAAGCTCCTCTCACTGTTATTGTTGCATTTATTATTAAAAACAATTCCAAATAATGATAATTCTCCCCGGTTTGATGAGATTTACTGAATTTTGATATTTAAGTTTACTATTAAAATTTGTTATTTCGTTTAGACCATTTTAATGACATAATTAGGCAAAACCAAATTACGTCTACTGTACGTCGGCAAGGAAAAGAAAGAAAGAAAGCTCCAGGTTTAGTTCTTTGGATAATGAATATCACCATTACAAAGCGCACCTTTTTATTATTGTCTTTTTATGTGTATGATTTCTTCCCACAAAATAGTGTAAACGTAGAGCAGCGCGTGTAAACTAAAAATTTTTATTATTATTATTATTATTTTATTTTTTTTAGTGTAATGTGGAAATCCTGCTCTAAAGACCAAAGAAAGGACTTTTTTCAAGCCACTTCAACCTTCCAATAAGCGGGATGGGGGCGTGGAGATCTCACACGGGACCATGCATTTCATCTCCCAACTACGCACATTCACAAACATCCATGTCTAGGTTGCAGGATTTGAACCTGCAACCTCGTTGTTTTTGGAGAGCGAATACGCTAAAGACTCGACCAACCAAGCTACACGGCTTTTTTTCGGATTCCAAATACCCACTTTCGATGACTTCCGTCCAGCCATAGTCCCGGAATAACTTGCGTGCACATGAACAAAAACCAAATTTATTTGTTACGCATGCGCATTCTGCAAAATGCACCTAAAAATGAAGACTATTCTCGCATTTTGTAGGGCAAGATTACGCTTAAATCTATCCAGGAAAGAACATCGAATTTGTTTATATTTCTGCATGCAAATTTAGATACACTTTTATCAAATTATATTCTCCACAGTCTTAATTAGCTGCATATGTGGAGGTTAAATATGTTTCGCTAGACAAAATTGATTTTGTAATGGATGTAAAGAAAAGAAAGCTTCATATGCTAAGCTTTCATTTACACAACTTGAATATCTTATGAAATTAATATTATCATATCGATTATTTTTTTTTCTTTTTGAAGCTTTTATGAATAAATAAGAAATATCTATTACTTTCCAAGTTGCTTACGGTTACATATGCTATGATTTCGTTTTTAGTTTTCTTTGGAGCTGCACCGATCTTTATTGCAATGTTCCCTTTTTTTGTTATCCGAAATCATGATTTGCTTCGACAGTAACAAATTCATAGCTTTATTTGTTTACTTTACACGCATTAAAGATTTGGATTTCTTTCCCCAGATAGTTTTTGTCGAATTTTATCTGCTGTGCTACTTCCGCAGAAAGTCCGATCTGTTTTCAGTTGTTCAACTTCCTTTGATAAGTAAGTTTTTCGAGAGCAGTTAATTCAATCGGGGGGGGGGGGGGAGTTGATGAGTAACAGTACCTCCACACGAAAATTATAATAGCAGGCAGTGATTCATCACTCTGGAAATATAGTGAAACATTACTGTTCAATTAATAATGTAACTGTTGTGATAAATGCATCTGGATTTTAACTAACAAAACTAGTACCATTTTAGTTCGATTATATTTCTCACTTTAATTTATTGTGGCGAGTTTATAACACTTCTGGTGTTGTAGAATACCTTTCCTTTAATAGTTTTTAGTATAATATAAATAATTCCGGTTGGTTTTCTGAGTAGATAGTTTATCCGCTGTTCCCATAGTGACATGCATATTTGTACCAGTTTTTTAGATAGTGGACGATTTTCATTTTTGTGTGTGAAGCCACCGCTCTTCTTATCATAAGTATAAATTGACTTGAAAAAGTTCCATGTTTTGTCTCTAGTGCAGTTGTTGGTTATCTGATCCTTATATTATCTATGCTAATATGCTATAGGTTTACACCCTTCCATCAGTTATACAGAGACAGTGTTTCAAGAAAGGACTCTTTTGTGTTGGTCATTCTAGATAGCAGTTGTGCTTATAGTGAAAATTCGTAGCATTAATTTAATATTATGAACTAAATGCTATTCATGTCGAAGTTTCTAGAATAAAAAAAAAAAACTATGTAGAAGCTGTAATGAAAATAAATAATTTCCATACTAAAATTAATTATTTACAAGCAGACGATTCACCAACTAGCATTATCAGAGCACTTCAATAATAAACAGTCAATGAGTTGTGCTGATGTCAAAACAGTCAGTGCACCAAAATATATGCAAAATCATGCCATCAGTTCTGTTGCAGCTAACCGGGTTTAGTAGAACTTGTGCCTAGAACTTCTGTAGAACTCTGTCAGCAATAATTACTGAAATCACTACGAAGAGTGCCACTGTCGTCCTTCATGCATGACTGTTCTTGTTGGTGATGTCCTTTCATTCCCTATCTTGAGTGACTGTGTATTGTTAAAGTGCCTCTGATAATGCTACCTTGAGCTGGCGAAACGTCAGCTTGTAAATAATTATAGTCAATAAGGACGGCATGGAAATCTCTTTGGCAAAATCTCGACGCTTAAAAGCATAAGAGATCATAGACGAAGAAGAAGAAGAAGAAATTATTAATTTGCATTCCAGTTTCTACGTAGTTTTTTTTTTTTATCCCAGAAACTTTGACATGAATTTGAACATGAAAAAAAAACAACAACAACTAAATATCAGAATATTGTGGATTTGGTTCTAATAATCACTTTGATTTCTCATAATTTAATGTCATATTTATAGGGAAATGGCTAGAAGATGAGTGGCGAATACTAGATTGGCCATTACTTCGTAACTACCGATGAGCAAGGATGACACAACATTTATCTTTCGGGTGAAAATAAAAAACTCTCGGTCCAGATTTGTGTCTAGAGCGCGATAAATCTTTATTTAACCGTTTTAACTAAAGGTGAGTTACCATTCTCATACGGAAGTTGCGGCAGGCTTTTCATCTCACTATCAGGCAAAACTAGCCGGAACACTCAATTAACGGACGTTACACGGGTTCTTGGTAGCATTAGTTGCTTCTCACGTTATTCTAATTCATCTGGCCTGGTTGGTCGAGTGGCTAGCCTCTCCTGTGTGTGTGTGAGGGGGGGGGGGCATGAAAATTGAATCCCACAGTAGCATGGGTGCTTGTGGATGTCTGTAGATGATAGATGACGCTGCTGCCTGATGTAAGACCACCACATATTTGATCGTATAAATTCTATTTATATGTAAATCCTGTTTGCTTAACTTAATTTTATTTTCATTTGCTTTTTGTACATACCATGTTGTTTACAAATTTTTCTCTTCATTACTGTTTATTATTACTTTGAGTACTGCTGTAACTGTTGGTTTGACGCAGTATGCCCTTTGCTGTTCATGCGCCAGTAAATCTCTAATCAACCAACCAACAACCAGCTTACTGGAATCCTTAAGTGTTGAAAAAAGTTCTGTGCTTGTTGTCTAAAGGAGCGTTGCCAGATGTTCATACGACTCTTAGCCCAACCACAGCACCAATGTGCTGTAAGTTACAATCTTTCTTGGCTATAAAAGCATAAAAAAAATAAGAAAAATTATACATAACAAAAATGTTCCTTGATTTGCTTCGATGCTTCCTTTAAATGAGCCGTATATAAATTTGAAAGTAATTAAATCGAAATGAAAGCACCCATTTGAATAAACATTATATCCTATCTTCAGATCGGATGGACGCAATCATTTGGATTTTAATAAATTGCATTTTATAAGATTTTACTTATCAGTTAGGATAAATTAGTGAATTATTCAAGATCCACTTTAGACTACTTACAGATGAGATTGGGACTAAGTATTTTATATCGATTATATCTTCGTATCTGTCTTTCTTGAACACTTTATTTCTTCATTTTATATTCGCTTTCTCTCTTCTGATTTGGCTAAGATGGTATAGCTATTCAGAAAGAAAGAAAGAGAGGGAGATTCATTCTTAATTGAAATCTTAAGAGTATTGTCCTAATAGCTCTCCATTTGTCCCCCCCCCCTCCTCTCTATCTATCTATCTCATACGCTCGCGTGCGCACACACAGAAGGGAGAGACCATTTTATCTTTAATACTTCATTCACTTTATTTTCTAATGTCTCTTTCTTCCTCTGTCTTTTCCTGTACTTATAGGTGCATATAAATTTCTAATGTGTCTTCTGTAATAGAATCTACATCAGAAAAATGAGCCCCAAGTAAACCCTTTTCTAAAGTTGAGCCTGCACTTCGATGCTGTATCATAAATCCTGCCTGTCATCTTCCCTCAGCTCTTGTTTTTTTTTCTTCTTGTTTTTTTTCTTACTTACTTCACTATCATGGGATAGATAGTGAAGAGATTCACTCATTAGCAGCCGCTTGTGTTTCGAAGAGTAATATATCTTCGATTAGTCTCTTCAGGAAATGCTTCGGTCACACTGCTCACTTAGATTTTCATCTCCGTCGGGATGCGCACACTGATTGTCGTGTTGGGCTTCCGCCACTCCTCCCTGTCGCTAGACTACCCTTGAACTCGCCCGTCATTATTTCCTCCCAGCGTTCCTTCAGTATCTCTAGCATCACCCTGTCTACATCGCAGAGGCGAAATCCGTGTACTTACCGCAGCTGCCGTTATCACGTGTCAAGTCGGAGTTTTCTGTCTTCTTGTTTACATCGCTCGCCTCGTGCACTTGGCCCACACGTCAGCATCGCCATTCAGACTTGGACCCAGTTCTGCGTCTCTATAAACAACTTCGTCCAGTAACGATGTCTTCTAAGCATTCTAGGTAAGTGGCAAACCTGCATGCAATTTAATGGGATGGCGCTTTTGTAAGCGCGCGTGAAACTGCCATATAGACATACTCTTCCGCACTGTCCTCCCGCTTGCCCGTAGCGCAGTGAATGTATACAATCGTTAGAAAATGGAGATGGCGAAATGTTCGTATTTTTCTCTTCCATTGTTGTCACGCTGTCCATTTCCGTCTTTCTATATTTGTAACCACTGCTCTTCGTTTGACTACCCTTTCCGAAGGCAAAAAAATCGGATTAGTCATGATATTTTAAGTATTCATTGCTGATTAGTTTCCATGGTAAAACTATGCGAAATGATAGGGTTTTTTTTCGATTACGGTTTCATCTACTAATTTTAGTATTTTACTTTATCCACCTGTTAACAGAAAGCAAAATCAAGTCTGTTGTTTATATCTATTATTTTAATGATTTTTTTATATATTACTATGGATTAACATTTGTTAAGTAGTACCTGATTTTGTTCTCTCTTCAGAAATACATCACATTGGTTGCAGGTATGTATGTTGGTTCGACTACTTAAGTGAATTAGCTAATTTAGTACAGGACTGCTTTCAATAGCGTAATTTCGATTTCATTGGAAATAATAATAAAAAAAAAAAAAAACTCAGGACTAGACGCAAGGAAGTGTCGGGTTCTTTTCCTTCCCTTCTCCCTTCTTTTTAAAAAAATGTGTGCGTGTGTGTGTGTTCATTTGGCGAAGCTGGCACTAAAGGGAAAAGACTTGAAAGGAATTATGATACAAATACTGCAATAAAATTTAAGATCCCCCCCCCCTTTATTGAGTAAGTTACTATTGAACGCAGTAAATGCAGAATATTAATGTGTATGCATGCAAGATCCATAAACTAAACTACAAGGATTAGTACAAATTAATGAAATGGTATCGATTATTCTTCGCCACAGAGCCAGTTCCGTTGTGTACGATGTTAGCTGCCTTAAGTCGTGGGAGGGAGTTAGCTCAGCAGGTGGAAATGTAATAAATTTCCGACTCGTTTCGCCACATCGATTGTGTGGAGGCCTGGTTGTTGTGGCAACTCGAAATGTGATTAGCGCTTTATTTTTTAATAATGGAAAAAATAGAGTGGTAACTTAATATTGTGTTAGAAAAAAATTATCATTAAGTGGGTCTTAAAACCATGTCAGTTGTAGCCTTTAATTTATATATGAGTTGCCGATAAGGCACTTGGATACAGTATAAACTGTCGTGTGGATTTGTTTATATCTTGTCGAGCTTATCTATAGGTCTCTCTCTTTCCCCCTGTTTGTGTGTTCTTTTTTCGAAAGAACATTGCAATGATTAGGGTATTAAAATTCTACTGCATCGTGACGAATTTGAGTGTTTAGTTTTACGTGTTTAAGTCGTATTTCCGAAATGTTATCTATTTTAATTTTACATTTCATTTTTTTTTAAATTTCAAGCGAATCGGTAAGAAATAATTTTAAACTCACCTGTTTAGTCTTTTGAAGCGACTTTATGAACAGACATGGAAAGATATAGAATAGTTATGACTGTTGTGTCATGTGCGTGTTCATGTGTTACTAAGCATACAGAAGACCAAGAGAAGACGCAACTGCGTCATCTGGCATCGTAAGTCCACCTCATTTCAAGCGACTTATGATGTCGTTATGCAGATTTTGAAAGGACGAGGAAATAAATTGGTTTTTCTGAAACTTCGCATTCTTATTTAATTTATTTTTCTGTTTGCTTCCAGTTTTTCTTTTTTTAATTAACAGATCAATTATGTTGACTGTTTTTTTATGCCGATGCCCTCTTGTTTTTTTAACAGATCCTTATCGCATTTTATATTTTCAAATGCTTTAGAGAAATACAACTCAATTAATTTTTTTTCTTATACTATTAAAGGTATCGCACACAAAAACCAAATTGCAAGTCTGTGAATAGGTTTTTTTTTTTTTTCTAAATGGTTAATTGTTGCTTGTGATTCTCTTCATTATGTTATCGAATGTAAAAACATATAATTACTAGCATTAACATTTTCCATATTTATACAGGACGATACAAAAAAACATTATTGTCTACATGGAAAATGCCTTTAGAAAACGCCGTACTAAAAGAATTTGTAAGTACAACATTTTTGAAGACATGCTTGTCATTGGAACGATCTTAATGCATTATTTATACGAGAATGCTAAATTCTATTAGAAATAATAGAATTATATTCTTGCATTGTTAAATATAAAATGTTATCTCATTTTTTAAATGTTTCTAGACATCTTCGATTCTTTATTTTAAAAAAATCTTATCTAGGAACGTTATTGGATAATGTAGCTTACGGATATTAATATACGATCTTTTAGATATATGATTTGAAGTTACACATCCGATAGACTTTTAATCATAAATCTTGCTTATCAATTCCATTTTCTACACATACCGGCCACTGAAGTAGAAACTTCACAGAAATCAGTGGTCTCCGTATAGGCATGCGCCTGCCAATAGTGCTCGTCTTCAATTCGCTGCGCATAATTTGGTGAGTTATGGGTCGAAAACAGCTTTCATTAAATGCTTGAGTCAGTTGCTGCACACAGGAAGCTCTGTTTATCTTTACAAGCTTTTTTTAGACGAAGACAGCGATCTTGTTTATGATAGCCTGTGTTTAGGACCACGGATGCGCTTCTAAACAAACACTGTGGGTTATTTTTCCACTGATTAAACATCCTGGATATGCTACTTTTTGAGAAACCAGTCAGCTCTGCTGTTTTTCAAAATCGTGGCTCCAGCCAGACGGGCACCCAAATAAGCCCTTTATAGAACTCCGAAAGATCCTTTTTTTTCCCATTGTGATCAACACTATTGACGATTAGTGACCATCAGTATTCTTAAATATTGCCTAAAATTTGACACACGTGACCAAGTATTTTGCATATACGCTGCTTAAGTGATGTTTATGTATATCTGCATTTAAGGTTTCTAATTCACTTGCCGGTATGTGTGTAGTTTGTGTAAACTGCACATGCTGTGTATATCCATTAATAAAGTTCACTGAAGAGAAAACGAATAATCAGCATTCAGATTCATTACATAAATCTTAGAGTAGATAATTATACAAAAAAAAAAAAAAACTTTAGGATTTGAATCCAAGGCTCATCGGCAACAGTATCGGCCTTTGAAACTTAAGCATTGAACTCTTCCAAACTTCACTTACTTAAAAATTATCTAAATTTATTACTCATTTAATAATATATCTGTTACTGTGTTAGAGAAGCATGTATTAGCTGCGTTCTACACAATTACAGTTTCTCTTAGCTTATCAAGAAACAAGGATATCTTATAGTGTTTTTTTTTTTTTTTTGTAAAATTGTACTTAATGTTAGCACCTCAAGTGGGTTAACGGTTTGGTTTAATAATTCCGAAATTCTACTGAAGAAACCAAACATAGTACTTGGTTTCTTTTCAAGTCACTTCAAACTTTTTGGCTTGAAAAAAAGCAGGGTGGCGCGTGTGTCTTACAACGGATGATGATATTCATCTGCCACTTAAAGACATTCTCAATATGCGCATGGTGAGTTCTCACCTACAGCCTGTTAGAAGAAGTGGTACGCTATCCACTCTGGACGCCATTTTCTGCTAACCACGTTTTACTGATATCAGATAATCTTCGGATACAATAAATTCAGCATGACCACAGCTTAATTTCCCTAAAATAATTTATACTCCTAACATTCGTATACAAGGGCCGTATTCGTATACAAGCTTTCCCTGCTGTCTGTAGTAACACTAGTCACTAGAGACAGCAGGGAGGATGCCCTAATATCTCATCACCATGGTGACTAGTTTCTCTGACTTATCTCTCTCATTTGTTCGTAGAACAGCAACCTCTGCAAATGTCTACGCCCTTTCCTTGTTTTCAAATGCAGTCCATTACTTACATACAGTCCTCTTCCATCATCAGATACACTCCAGATATCTACATATTCCAAACCTATCTTCTTTTCGCTGTGATATCATTCATTCCCACCACTCGTCTTCTTAACTTCCCAATATCATGCTGAGGCAACATACTGAGTGTTTTCTTTGTCATGCTCCTCTGCCAAACAGTTTTTAACGTTGCTTTGAAGTCATTCGCCGCATTCATCTTCTGTATCATCCCGCCCCCGCACCCTGGCAAGCACTTCTCTAACATTCTGTTCTTCACACCTCGAAACATCGCATCTACATACAGTACACTCAACACAGCCTTGCCCATTCCCTCCTGTACTGATATCCCTCACTCTTTTCTCTCGCACACACACTTTTTTTTGTATGCTAAACTCTATCACTTTGTTCTTATCACCTCTTCTCTTGCTCCTCTCTTCCCTGTCTTCCTCTCATAGTTTTCCATTGTTTTTCCTCATCTTTCGTCTTCCTTCTATTTCTGTTTTCCTTAACGCTCCTTCTTTTCATTTCTGTTATCTTCGCTCCTTTCCTTGCCACTTTCTCATATTTAATAGTGGATATTATTAATAACATTTACTCCGGGATTCGTCGATTGATTTCCGCTTATAATGATTGAAATGTGATAAATTATCATTGTGCTTTTCTGTAGTAGAACTACAGCAAAAATACAATGATAATTGCATTCAGGTGTAATCTACCTAAATAAATCAAAAAATATGTTGTATTTCTGTTTTTTTAAATACTAAATTTAGTTCTTCGTGCATTTGCACAGTTCCTTTAGTATAGATTAAAGTATATATGATTAGCCTCATTTACAGATTAACAGTTACAGTATGTTTTAATTTACCATAAGTGTAGTTATATCCTTCAGGAGACCACTCTATGTTTGTTTGATTCTAAATAATCATGAAATATTTCGCAGTGTCAAGAGAAAAACTTTACGTTGCATAATTTTACAGAATTGATCGTTTACAAAATTCGAGTAATTAGACCAGGGTTTCCCAAACTGTGTTCTGCGGAAAGTGAATAAATGTTCCGTGAAAAATTATCGAAATTAATATGAGCCTGGAATGGTTTTAAATGCTGCGACAAGTTCAAACATGTTCGAAAATTAGGCGCTCCTCATTTTGCGTGTGGATTGTGCTATTAAGGCCAACGTGTGCTGGCCTTGACAGCTGGCTGCGGTTGTCGACACCTCTGAGCGCGAATGAGATACGGAGGTATCTATTCTAGGAAACGTGCGGTCACAAGCAAGGTCAATGCGATGTGCTCTGGCCCGGCCCGGCCCGCCTGTAGTGTGCGCTGTCGCATTTTTGCGATGCGATACAGCCTGCTTCGGCGATAGTGTGTGCGCTAAGCCTTACATTGAATACGAGACCGATGATGCTCGACTCTAACCAAAGTGTTCCGTTAAAATTTCAGGATTTGTTAAGTGTTCCGTCGTAGGAAAAATTTGGGAAAGTCTGAATTAGACTATAGCACAGAAAATGATAGCTACTCTGTATGAAGGTCATTTGGCCTATTTGCTGAAAGCTTCTTCCCAGAATCATTATCGCCTCGTATTGTTTGACAACATAGAGAAATGTGCAACCTGAGCAGCTGTGATAAATAACAAACCTGAGCAGCTGAGAATTCTACACGTTACAGATGGGAAAAGTTTTCGAAACAGACAGCGTTAAGATAACAGTATTTGAAACCGAGATAATGCGCGCGAAAAGATAACCTGAGGATATGAATATCTAGAAAAGTGGAGACAATAGAATGTATACCTGTTTCGATTCAAAATCTTGGAAGTGGGAAAAATAAAAAAAATAATAATAATAATTCTTCGGTAAGCACAAATATTGAATATTTTTGGTCAATTTCATCTGCTCGTATTTAAGTTCAGTAATGAATGAAATCATGTTAGATTTTTTTAGAACTTAGAAATAAATCAGTAAACCATATAAATTTGTATATTATAATAGTGTTGGCGCTCGGCCATAAACTCTTGTAGCAGCTACTGCACAAGTTATTGGTATCGCTGTTAGTATTTACGTCTTAACATCTTGAAAAGTTGATTTACATTAGCAGTTACTGCATGCTAATACGTATTAGTTGGAATCACTCCCAAAACAGTGGAGGCGTTGATGCCGGTACATATGTTAATTGCGTGTTCAGAGGAAACACTCTACCACTTCTGCATGAGCTCGTGTAACATAAATAGTTGAACGTACTTTGTTTTTATTTATTTTTAATTTAAACAGTTTATTAGGAAAGCCTTAGCTTACCGAATAAACTGTTACCGCATACATAATTTATTTTTGCCGACGTAAAACTCATGCATAGTATTTACTGTTACAGATTGCAAATAAACACTATCATGTGGGAAATTTGCCACAACTTCAACTGTTTATCAGAACTAAACTGGTTTGTTGTCATTAATATATAAATAAAATACTGCCAAAAAGTTTCGCTACCAAAGTAAGTTATTGCAGGAAAATGGTATAACAATTAAACGAATGCGAAGAAGACGGATCACACTGGGATACATTAAACTACTTGTTAGCAGTATTTTATTTATATATTAACGATAATTCATTTAGTTTAGTTTATAAATAATCTAATAAGTTGACGCCAACTTGGCTGACCGAGGAAATACGTTCCCGCTCTTCAGTTTATAGGTAGTGGGTTCGAATTGCACTGTGGCATGGATATTTATGAAATGTTGTAAATGGTGGATGATCTTTCCCATGTTGAAAATACCTCAAGACTACTCACGTTTGATTATCTAACTCGAGACTACTCACGTTACGATAAGTTTCCGATCTTCCTTGGGTAAGATTCGTATTAAAAAAAGAAAATATTGAAACACCTGTTGGCTTACCGGAATTATAAGTTCCATTCCAAAACACAATAAAGGAACACCATTCTCTGCCTAAAAAATGAAGAATAAACTTTCGATAGTGGTCACAGAATCTCCACCATGTAGTTGGAGATTCCATCACAGCCCATACAACGTGTATAATCAACCAGATATCGATAGCATTATAATCCTAAAATTAGTACATGGGAGGAAATAGTCATAAGAGGGAAAAAGGAATTTCTGATGTATGTCAGATTTACTTTCTCCCCACTATCACTACATGTGAGTAATTTCATCTTCTAACTTTGTGACACTCCTGTTCCTTACATTTTTCTCCATTAATAAATTATCAATCTAATAACCTTTATCTGTCTTCCGTGCATATAAAATAATGACATTTGGGACTCCATTACAAAATGATAAAAACTCGGAAGTTGTATTTTGGTAAAGCACATCACCCTACACCAGGAAAAAGAATAATAGTTCTGTCACGGAAGCATTTCTGAAGCGACAACTATAAACCATTTTATGTTCCGTCTTTAAGGCTTTTTAGCTGCTCCGCAAACCCTCCCTCTCGCTTCCCTGCTCGATTCCATAAGACAGAAGATCATATCTGCTTGTGCGTGACCAAATCTTGCCGCTATGTTCATACAGAGGTACTCTTATGAATAGAGTCTTATCGATCAACGTCTAGGTCTCTCACTAAACGCTACAACACGGTGTGTGACTGTTCAAATAATCTGTCAGATATGGCGAGCTAAGGTGACAAGAAGCTGAAGCATTACAATAGAAAACTGCATTTTAAACTATTTAGAAACAATATAAAGAACATTAATTACATTAGTGTGGCGTATGTAAACACGAATGACTCAGTTAATTGTTCATTTATGCTGTACAACTCATGTGACTTCTTGGGATAAAACCGTTGGACAAAATCCTGTTAATTCCCATTTGCCTAAAATTAAAAATGTCAAACAGCATATAATCGAAAAAACATTATTAATATGAGTAAAATTTTAATTGCAAAACAAAAATGTAAGATAAAAAAGTAGATACTTCAATTTTAAAAACGATTAATTTCTTTTGTATTATGGACGTCGTAAATTTTTCATTCTTCCTGATGAAGCACTCGTAGCTCTAAAGGTAATCAATCATTCTATATCATCAACAAAATGCTTTGCCTAAGGCAATTTCAACGAGTAAATTTATTGTCTTCAACAATAAATTATAAATGCAGAGTGTGCGCAAAAGAATGTCCTGACATTCCTTTTGCGCACAATGTCAGGACTCTAACTGGAAATATTTATTTGGAAAATACGTTAAGGTATGTGACTTATTTTAATGATAGTTTAGATGGTATAGTTTTATTATTAATCTTATTTTCGGCGAATAAGTTTGGGTCTTTGTGCGCCCTGTGTAGCTAGCTATGCATCTGACCTCTAACTCAGCTTTTTCCATGTGTTGTCCAACATTTCCGGTGTAATTGTCCATAGAGCTTCTCTAATTTTGTCTTTTACGCAGAAAGGCACTTTTGATGTAGCATTTGTTTTGTTTTGATGGAAATTACTGCCGAAGCAACTATGGCTATGAAGCCTATGAAGCCAGTGTATTATTATTGATGATGATCAATAATAATCTGACATTCTGCTGGGTGAAGACCTCTCCCATATGTGGGAGGATAGGGTCTAATTCTCTCATAGCGACACAGTTCATTTTAGGAGAGAGTGATTTGTATGTGTGAATGCGTGAAATGAATGGGACAATCACAAACATCCATGCTTATGGCGGGATTCGAACCCGTAGCTTATTGGCTGGAGAGCAGATACGCTAACCAGGCTGGCGTATTAATAATAATAATAATAATAATACAATGGCTTCATAGTTAATATATGCTAATTGCGTGTTCCTTCCGATTTGCGTCTTCTGCGAGATAAAAAACCTAAGTATTATTGACAAAAAAAAAAAAAACATTGTGTATGAGATCGATGAACTCACCTTCAGTTGAAAAGTCCTTATAAAGATTTTCGCTTCCTAAACGCCTGATCTTTCCAGCCGATTGGGAAATGTTGTTTATTATGCTGCAGAGGGTGTTTGTTACTTTATTCTTTATTTTATCCAACAGCAAAAAAAAAAATAATAATAAATAATAAGGGTATGTGTTTGGAAATGCTGGATGACCGCGCAGTTCGTCCTTTTCTATTCAACGCTATTTGGGAAATGAACATCCACAGATTGTCACACATTGCTTCTAAAATATGGGGATAGATGCCTCATCTAACTAGAAGTGATATCAGTTTGTCCCTAGTTAGAAGAGCGTAAATTAAATTTGCAGCATATTTAAAACAAAAAATCGTCTAAATTCTCGTTGCACACGAATCGGTGATTCAAACTTTGCGTACTATAAAATACACTGACCTCTTGTTGAATTGTCGCTTTCCTGACATCTGTCGATTAAGAATAGGTAGGTTCACATGCGCAGAAAGCTTTGAACAAAGGAACAATTATATTAGGCCATGATAATTTTTTTTCTCCTAAATTTTTTTTTTCACTGAAAATGATTTCTCTGACTAATTATAACTGGTAACTCTTTCAAGAGATAATATCAGATAATTAACTAAAGAAAATAGCCCGATTAAAGCTATTAACGGAACGTAGAAGAAGTTATCTTTCGTGTTATGCATGTTATAAGCTGCCTCGCAGTGCTTGTGAAATAATTAATATGTCAACAGTATCCAGTTAATTATTTGGATATATGCAAAATCAAGCCATAGTTTCTTTTAAGAGTACCATGTGAGTGGATGATTTTGAAATGATTTATGGCTGGAACTAAACATTGCGGTAACATACAAGCCAGTGTCCAAAAGTTGCGAAGCTCTCTAAGAACTACAAAAAGCTCAGTACTCAAGACAAATATTCAGGCGTATACAAAATCCATTGAATTAGCGAAATCAGTTTGTATTACATTGGTCATACTGGCCGAAGCTATGAAATCAGAACAAAAGAGCATTCGTAGCAATGTAAACCATAAAAAAGAAGATAAATCAGGTCTAATTACTAGTGTGACTTTCTGAGAGTCATTCTGAGGTTGACGATGCCCTATAAAAAAAAAGATAATAATGGTGTCGTTTCAGATAAATCAGCGAAGCATCCACTCTTAATGGTAACCTTAATAGAAACAAGGGCATGATTGCGCACGAGATTTGTAAATCACTAATTACATCCGTGACATGTCAGCTGTTTCAACAGTCACCGGTTATCACTGCGAGATAGCCAGCAACTAATATATACGACTGGAAAGATGATACAAGACAAAGAAAAATGGTCCTTTCTGTGGCTAAGGTAAAGTTTTATTATTTATTTAATTCTTATTCATTCTTGTGGATATCCACAAAAAAGAGTGGATAAATGATAAAGTTATTTGCATAAAATAATCAGATGAAGAAATGTTCACTTTTCTTCTTTTTTTTTTTTTTTAATCATCTGAAAGTGGTGTGATATTTCTTTGTGTAGAAGGAGTCTTTGGGAAAAATGAAATTAACAGATATTTATTCCTGTATTATTTTCTTCTATCATCCCGTGTAAAATTCAGACATATAGTCCATATTCTAAAGCAATACATGGTTGCAGATTACTTTATTATTTTTAATACTTTTAAGCGAACAGTAATTCACCTAAAATTATTTCCATCAAACCAAAAAAAAAGTTCATTTTAATGGGAGAAAAAAAAAAAAAAACGGAAGAATATTTTATCTTTTTATCTTATCCTAAGGCGGTTAAGCATTACTTTCGTGTCCTAGACATTTCGTTCTGATGAGTTCTATTACAGACACTAATTATCGATTTCCAATTCCAACCGTCTCATCGATCGTATAATCCGTTTAAATTCCAACTCTCCTGACCTGAATAATTTGAGCGAAATATCTGTTTAATTCTGTTAAAGAGAAATGGAATAACATTAACTCTCCTTTATCGACAACATCACGTGTTAAGCTTTTCTTAATGTCTGCTCTGTGAGCCGTATCTTTATATATATATATAAAACAGCTTCGTTTTTCATTAGAGACGAAACATATTTTTCAAGTCACTTCAGACCTTCAATAAGTGGGATGGTGGTGCACAATGAAAATCAACTGCCTCTCAAAAAACTCACAAACATCCATGCTCACGCTGAAATTCAAACCTGCCGTTTATAATTTGAGCAGGGATACGCTATCCGGGTGGATAGTGTATCCGTAGTTATACAACAATATAATGTCAGAATTTTCATTACACGCTGGACAGAATATTAGAGACATCCCATACTAAGTGGAAGTAACATACAAATAATGTTACTCGTGGTAAGCACCGACTGTGAATAGGTGGTATGGGACAAAGTATGTGTTGAAGCGCATTTAAAAGTGTACAGAGGTTACGAGGGTTACTTTTGGACTGAGGGTTATGACTTGATTTTGAACGGAGTAATGATAGTAGGAGTTAACAGGCCAGTAAAATTATTTGGAAATTTATTCTTCTAGGATGGATGGACGCATAGTGTGTCAGGCGTACCAGTCTATCTAAACATGGTTGCTACCAAAGTACCTCCATTCATATTGACCATTTATTCACGATGCTTTCAATAGGATGGCGCTCGCTTAAGAGGGCTCATGTCATCCAGCAATGGTTACAGGAACATGAGAGTAACTGTACTTTTCTGTACTTTCCTGTACAATTACAATCCTGTACTTTTACAGGATTGTAATTTATCAATCCCATATCCCACCTATCTTTGGGATATAGTGAAGGCTCGTGGGAGCCAATATGCTATAAAATGGATATCTCTAATAACTATTCGCTCATGTGTTTGTTTGTTTGTGCGTGCGTGCGCACAATCCTATTTACGAAAATACGAAGCCTATAGTACATTAATTCCTTGAGTGGGCCTATATATCTCGAACTGACTGTGGACACTAAACACGAAATCTTCCTGGGTATTCTATCATATGCTATTCATTCTAGATGCACTTTCCAATTCTTTCTGTAATTTTCTATTGTTTTCATTATTGGAGTTTGGTTTAGTTTTTTCAAATGGTGCATGATTAGACAGTATTTTTTTGCCTTCTTTCAGATGACATTAAACAAGGTTATATTGTCTCATCAGTTAATTTAAACCATATACTGTCTAATCATGCACCATCTGAAAGAACTAAACCAAACTCCAATAATGAAAACAATAGAAAAATACAGAAAGAATTGGAAAGAGCATCTAGAAAGAATACCATATGATGGAATACCCAGTAAGATGATGAACCACAAACTAAAGGGCCAATGAAACACTGAGCTGAGACTGAGACGTGCAACATGGCCTAGATTCATGAAAGGACAGAGAAGAAATGCAGATCTAAATAGTAATATTAGTGTCTTTACAGGATTGCAAAAGGTTTGTACCATTTCTGTTGAGATAAAAAAAAAAAAAAAACATATTATCAAGTCGAATTTGAACAAAATTTGAACAAGTGCAATCTATCCATATTGTGGACAGATTGCACTTGATTAACAATTTCAGCTTTTTATCCGTTAAGAGTAAAATTTATAAGATAGAATTTATATTCAAAAGTGCAACTTTTTGTTTTTCTTAGCTTAAAGATAGCAGTGAATTCTTGTTTTACAAGCAAATTACATTTAATTGAACTATTTTAATTTGATAAACTATTTTTCAGCTAATATGTTTAAATGAATTATTAAATTACTTTTGGAGTCAAACTGTGTCTCCTACAAAATTCAGCAGGTGTGTGATTCGCTTTCTGCATATTGTATACGGTATGTTGCATTTTGAGTTGCCAATTTATTTCCTATCTTTCACTCCTAGCTTCTTGATTTCTTTCAGTCCTGATGTCATGTTGGATAGCCATGACGCTGTTCTTTCAAATAGTCCCTTCTTCATTAACAGTCGAATTTCCTTATCAACCTTTAATCTTATCCATATTTTTGCTACTGGCAGTACACTCAGCTCATCCTTCTCATATGACAGACCTTGAGATTGTACGAGTTGTCAAGTTTCGTAGCTCTAAGAACGTTTATAACGACTGCCTTAAATGATTTCGTCATCCTCCAGAGGTATGAAGATCACTTACTCATCTTCAGCGCAACTGAACAGTTCCTTTTTTGTTGCCTTAAAAAGAAAAGAAAATTCCTGAACCTCTTCCTATCCAAAGGCGGGAAGAGGTTCAGACCTTTCATGACCCTTAGAAGCTCAGACATAATCAAATATCGCCTCTTTGACAGGATTTCACCTAAAACTCTTCCTTTGTACACACACACACACACACACACACACACTTCGCCCCATCTGTTTTCCTGTTGCTTTTTGTACGTGAATGCTCACTAATGGTTGTAAATATATCGCACATAGATCATCGTAGGGGGGGGGGGCTGAAGGTTAGATAATATGCTACTAATAGGTAGGACGGAATAGAATTTCGTTGCCTAAGACGAAATTCGCTTACTTTTAATTTCAGTAGAATTCGAATCCACAGCTTATTGGTTGAAGAGAGGGTATCTTCGTTCGGTCCCCAAGCGGCATGTTTGCCACATTCTGAAATAAATAAATAAATAATTCTTCTGCTTTACGCGTTACTTGTCCCCTGAACAACTAACTAATTATGTTTTACAAATCGCATATCTCCCTACTAGAATACTCTTTCCACATTTCGAACAGCTCACCAAACAAAAAGTCTTAAATATTCTCTAATCTTTCCCATAGATAGTTCGTTTTTTGCAATATGCTACTTCCATGGATGCCACAACCAAGCTAATCATTTTAATTCCTCCACTTTCCGCCAAAAGCACGAGCGACAGCTGACCAATATCAAATTCCTCGACATTTTTAAGCATATTGTGCTTTTCGTCGTTCATCCCTTCAGTGATAGTCGTTGAATTATAGCCTCCTCAGTTTCTCTCCAAGTATTATAACCTACATCTGTTCAAGAAAGTGGCAATAAGTTCTTTGACTTCTGTTCCCCATCTTTTACACACACGCATAAAACACATAATAAATGCATATTCCGAGGATTTGTGGACGAGAAAATATTCTCAGTTACCTTTAACTCCCTTGCAAATTTAGTGGGTAGTACAAAATATGAAGGCAAAATTCAGAGAATACACACTAGGATTCATTTCACGCATTTCAACAAACTTAACTTTGGAGTATGTATATCCAACCATTCCCATCTAAAAATTATAGCTTTAATTCATGATGGTTAACCGCTATTAACCGAAAATATAGCGTTATAGGAGTCAAGTCGTCAAATACCTTTTGTAATAGTTTGCTATAATAATAAAACGGAAGTTTCTTTTTTCTATCGGAATACTATTTAAAAAAAAAATCACCTTTGTTAGGACCACCCTTAACAGTGTACGAATGCTCAAAGAAAGACTTATTTCTTAAAATATAAATGGCATCCTTTCACCTTTTGAACTATCCTTGAAGAAACGTGATAGGTGAAAAAGAATATGCGACACCGCGTCATGTCATATCGGATAAAGATGACAGATTCATGCAGCCTACTAGTGGAAATATTTTAGACGTCTTTTGTTCTTTCCATTGCATTGCAGGTAATAAAAAAATGCATTATTTTCTTAAGCTTCTTTTTTTACTTAATCAGTGTCGGATAGTTTTCTTTCTTGCTATTTTTTACATATATTGCATTCAAAGAAGGAGGACTTAAAATGTGTCTCTTAATATTTTCAGTTGAAAAGATTAAGAGATAGACTCTAATCGATTAATTACCAATAAAATAGTTAACTTATCGATGATATTTTCAGTATCATTCTTTTTTTTTTTTTCATCTTATTATATAAATGATTTTTGAAACATGAAAACTGTATCGAAATTATTTTATTATTATCATCATTATTGTTAATAATGTCTGCCATCCACTAGGAGACTTACGTCTTTGCAGCTTTAGAAACTCACGAATTTATTCAAATTTCTTTTACATTCCGTCTTAAGACCGGCCTATAATTTTAATTACTTAGTTTTAATTACTTAGTAGGTTAATCACTTAGCCTAGTTGGCTAAGTGATTAACTTACTCACTCTCTAACTAGCAGGCTACAGGTTCGAATGCTGCCTGCGCATGAAATTAATATTTTATTTTTTAGATGGGAAATGAATGCTGTTACCTGGTGTGAGATCACCGACCCGCTTATTGGAAACCTGAAGTGACTTAAAAAAAGTTCCATGTTTAGTCTCCAGAGTTAGGTTTACGAGCAAAAATCAAACATTTAAAATGAAATAAAACCTTAGCCTTGCCAGTTACTAATCTGCTGCATAGTTGTAGTTCTATTACTGTATACTGTAATAGATCTGCAATCTTTGATGGGTTGAAAAAAAAAAAAAAAAAAAACTAGATGTGTGGAATCTGTTTTGTTTGGTTTTCCTCGCATTATTTGCGAGGAAAACCAAATGCTTAAGAAAATGCATTATTTTCTTAAACTTCTTTTTTTTACTTAATCAGTGTCGGATAGGTTTCTTTCTTGCTATTTTTTACATATATTGCATTCAAAGAAGGACTTAAAATTTGTCTCTTATCGATTAATTACCAATAAAATAGTTAACTTATACAAATAAGTGAATTTGTAAAAATTCACTTATTATTATTACTGTTACTAGCTACTACAAATTAGATCCACTGAAGTCAAAAACCGCCGTATTGCACCTTAAATTTAAATTTATTCACCACTCTCGTACAAATTCTAATTTTTATTTCTTTGTCATACTTTTATAGTTTCCACAGATGATTGTCTGTTATCGTTCTCTACCCTTCTTCTAGCTTGTTTCGCGTGAAGATAAATTTGTCCTCTTAGCTTTATTTTCTTTTAAGTTTTGAATTTATAATTTCAAAGAATAACAATCCCGTCCTTCTAAAAATACCCCAAGTCTCTATCTGATAAGATCCTCTCAACAATTCTCAATGATATCAATTCAAGGTTCGGCAAATTATATTTTCCTTAATCTTTCGTCATACCGCCTCTGGAAAGATCGCGATTCGAATCCCGTCCAGGAAGAGAAACGTTTGTAATTCCTCTGATGAGAAATGTCGGCTTTTGACGAAAATTCTTCTTTGAAAGTATGGAATCTCATATTTAAAAGTTGTGTTATTAATAACTGAATTATCGATCGATGCATGAATCATAATTATAGGAGAAAAATAGCCTAAAAATGTTCAGTATTTTTGTGTTCACTACTCTATGATGATACAAGTGTCAGACATGAACCCCTTTATGAAAGCACTAATAAAATGTGAAAATCTCCTGAGAAGAGTTCGACGTCTGCTAATGAGTGCAGTACCAATGTACGAAGTGCCTTGGTATTGCACTATTTAGCATCGTAGGAGTAATCTGAGTATACTCATCTAAGTTTCAAACGCAATTATTGTTTTGCCAGCTTTCTATAAAACAACTAGTGTTTCTTATCAATTTATTTTTCATATTTTGTGATTCCAAATAATGCTTTTTTTAAGATGTTTTCGTGCATTAAAAGCCTCACATTGAGCAACAATGAAGTGACATCGCAACACTCCTCCCTTCCATTCCCTCGTTATTTCGCCATTCAGAACATGTTGAAGGTCCATTGCGTTAACATCGTTTCTAATAGCGCGCTGCCCAACTTTCCATCATTCTCAAATAATTGAATATCTCTCCTTCCAAACGATTCAGAATAGCATTAGCATCCAAGTTAAATTAGTAACGATCCAAGGACAAACAGCTCTGAAATCCTTTTGTTATCGGATGCTTTGAGACTGCTTCTCTATATAGAGCTCTCAGAGAGCTAGTTTTCCTATCCAATCTAGTAATCGATATCCAATCCATTGTGATTGCTGCCACACTCGAATACTAATTTACTATGTAGCAATCTATTGAAATGCTTTTGTAAAATCAAGAAATATTCCAGTATGTGCATGTTCCTTATCCAGCATAACTCTCATCTTATTATAAAATTATAATTAAATCAGATTATTAAAACAATACCTCTTTGTAACAAACTCGTTCTGGTCACTACATAGGATACTAATATTACTCTGTATATCCTACTTGAATCAATTTCCTGATTGCTATTCCAGAAATGGACCAGTTCTATCCAGAAATGGACCGGTTCTATAACTTGATATATCTGATTTAGTAGTCCTACCATCCTTAGGCCCTATCTAATCCTTTTCTCTGGGATCCTTTCAACTAGTAAGACTCATAACAAATTATCGGTTACTCTTACTAATCATGTAGCATACTCTCAAAGGATGAGATTTTATCACATGTAATCTATTTTCCTTAGCAGCTCAGATGTTTGATCAAACAAACTTGTAGTTCATTCGCCTCTCTGCTATCTTCCCCCGCCCTTTGAATGTGATTATCCTGTTCCCATAATCATTCTTCATTTTTTACTAGTTGTATAGCGAAAAGATTCCTTGGATATCTGTTAGCCTTCATTCGTGTCCTCTTATGCCTACTACACTAGACATCGCCCTAACTTGTTCTTTATACTTTCTCCATATCTTTCAATTCATCAATTTCACCCTTTATTATTCTTTATAACTCCAGATATGCAATCTGATATTCCGTCTTTAAATATATCTTGACTAACTTGTTGGTACTTCCAATTTCTTTCTTTTCTTTTTCCTCCATATTCCTTCTCCATATTACTTTTCCCAAACTGTCTTGTGAGTTTTTATAGGGAGCGGGTAGAAACAACTATTTTATCAATTTTATTTGCGCTTTCCACTTAAAACTAAGCATTTTCAAGAGCATGGACTTTTGAAATTAGACAAGTACCAAAGAAAATGAAAAGACCAGTGCCATCCAGTTGCTTCCGGCTCTTGGTGAACAAAGGCTTTTCATGTCACTCATCTCATCTTTTCTTTCAGCAGTTGTAATTTCAAGTTGATAAGTTCCTTTATGTTGTACATCCAACTATTTCGCGGTCTTCTCATGCCCTCAATCTTTCCCAGCACAAATGCCTTTTCCAATAATTCATCTGCTTGCGTAATATGCCCAAAGTAGAGTAACTTCTGTTTTTAGCGATCATCGCTCCAAAGGAGCATTCTGTCTTTATATTTAAAACTCTTCTTATTAGTCATTCTTGCGGTCATAAGATATATTAGACTGTTCGTTAACCCTTTAACTTGCGACTGTCGTCATCACCATTTTCAATTGTTTATGTTGCCATCTTTTATATTCCATTCCAAACTATTCGGTACGATGCAGCAGTTGATTATCATAAACCTTTGAAAGCTATTAGCATATTATAGCACCGACGCTAACGGAGACGCACACCAGTTCCTGGAAGTATATTATATCTAAAAAGAGCGTATATTTTATCTCGGTTTTGCGTTCCGCATGCATCCGATTACTCTTTGGTAGCAAGCGAGCGTTCGATTCCATCGCACTGCAACAGAAACATACACACATATTTTTTAAGTAAAGATGGCTTAACTAATTTTGTATGGAGGTGGCAGCACGGTTTTTCCTCTAGCAAACTTGGGTTTTTGATTTCCGCAAAACAAATTAATCACTTGAACATGCACGCGCGCGCACGCACACAAAATAACAAATAGAATATATTAGTTTTGTGGGCTGTATTGTCTCACAGTAGCTAATCTAATACATATCTGCTATCATGCTATGTGTTTAATATTTTATATGCTTATTTCATGTGCAAAATATTGGCAAAATATTTTAATAATATAATTAAATATTACACTAACGAAAGCAGGTGGCGCACTAGTTTGTGTGTAGTGAATTCGGCTGCATTCTTGCCTTGTATATATTCATTAGATGTTTTTTAAAGAAAGTTTTCGTGACGTAGTTTTTAAACGTGAAGAGCGTGGAAGAGAATGCTCTTATATAATGTTCCTTTTTTTTCTTTTTTTTAAATTTTGTCTGTGTTTAAGTATCTGCACGCATTAGCCTTTAGTACATTAATTCTAAAGGGGAAAATTGCGTGCGTATTCATCGCACTTTTTTTAATCAGGGATCCTTGACGAATTTTGTATAGACATATCCCTGTATGATAGAAAATAGTCCATTAGGTTTTAAGGACAACTCATCAGCGAAATAAATATTTTAATATTGAATTAGTTGTGTCCTGTTTAGATTATTGCCTTGACTTGTATGGCAAATGATGGTAGAAATTTTCAAAATAAGTTTTCAGGAAACACGGCGCAAGTACTGTGGATGAGAATGATAGTTACGAAACTGTGATAAATCACATAACTTATTTTAATAGATATACAGAAATTCTTGCAGATGTTAGCCAGGTAAGTAATGCTTGGGCAGAGCTATCGAAATGCTACATAATATTTGATATTCTGATTTTATTTTGCCAATACGATGTTAATGATAAAATAGTATTGTTTTGTGAAATTTCGATTTATCAAAATCGGATTGTCAATTTCATGGAGATTTCTACCAAGAAAAAAAAGTTAACGAATTAACAATAAATAACTGAATAAATGTGTGTTTCGTTAGTAATCTTTAGAATATTATTTACATCGTTTCGAATTAGGCTGTTTTGATATAACGTCTTTAATAAATAGAAGACTAGTTTCTTTATTTACTGTAGTTTTATGTACTAGAATCGCCCACTTTAAAGCTGGTTTGTATCTAACATATGTAGAATATACTACAAACTACTATACCTACTAAAATAGTATACATTTGATATCATAAAAGCCAAATAATGAGAATTTAGGAAATGGAAAATTCTATACTATATTAAACTGAAATACCGTTTTGTGATTTTTATTTGTAATGGTATTAACGTCGAATAATATTTACGCAGTCAATTGATCTTACATTCCATAAAACTCTGTTCCTGATTTGTTCTCATTCCGGAGCCAGGCTATGACCTTTAGCATGAACTAGGTAGACTGTGTCAGTCTATCTTGTGAATATATGAGATTAATGTCCGATTTGAATCAGGACATGAATTTTTATAAAAGCTTTTCAAATGAATTGAGTCAGCCGATGACATACGGAGCTAGAAGCTTTTTTATCATCCCACAAAACAGGCAACCCGTTAAGCAGAATACACGATTAACAAATACGATACACCGGATTAGCCTTAGTTGCTTCTGCAATTCCTAGCCGCAATTTCAAACATCCCAACCCACTTTTATTCTAGCCGTTTCGATAAACATCGCCCGAAACGTATCGATAACAATCGAAATGCGCCGGTAACTATAGAAAGGTTGTTGTCTTGGAATTACGACCGATGCAACCAAGGCTATGGAGCTAGTGCAATGTGTTTGTAAATTGCTTGCGTTCTTATGGCTGGTTTATGTGTTTAATGAAATGAAAAACCCGAGAAGAATGTCTGGACTAATCACAAGTTGGTTTAGTGTTATACGAAATCTGAATCATTATGGCTCATGTGCAATCTTTACATATCTTAACTGTTATTCATTTCGGTTCAAATTTTTATCTGTCTTGGAGGCACCCGACTCTCAGCTACTAAGTTTAGAGAGCTCTCCTGAGTACTGATTTTAACAGCTGTGATAAACCAGAATAATAATTAAAATTTAACGATTCATTCTGTACAGTCATATTATTTAACTTATTTAAGTTAAGGGATATTACATCCCATATTGTTTCATAGCCGAATAAGAAACTCAAAGAGTTTCATGCCGAATATAGTAAATATATAAAGTTCGGCGAGTCCAAGCGTAAGCAAATACCTGGATAGTGTTATCAAGAATAGTGATCGGATCTTGCTCCACCCTTACCATGAGTTGCCTCAGTGTTGTACTCCCTAAAGGGTCAGTGGTAACACTATCCAGGTATTTGCTTACGCTTGGACTCGCCGAACTTTATATATTTACTATATTCGGCATGAAACTCTTTGAGTTTCTTATTCGGCTATGAAACAATATGGGATGTAATATCCCTTAACTTAAATAAGTTTATATGTCGCCGAATTGAAGCCTTTGGCTCTTCATATAATTAATATTATTTAATATGATCAAAATGATCTCGACTTCATTCTACAAATTATCGTCACTCCTAAATAGAGCATTTCATATTCACGTTTAAAAAAAAATAAAAATAAATCCTGATGACATTTTTCGTTGAATCACGGAGCTTGTTTAGATTATTCATTCAAATAGCGTAATATTTGTATCCCAATATTCAGCACATACCAACATTTTTCTGTTTTCGTATTAACACCAGTTCTTACCGCTTTTCTGTGATATGTTTGTAGGTGCATTTCGTAACAACGTATTCTTATTGTATCACCTGCAATCAGTATGCATATAAACTGCACTCTGGTGGAAGAATATATTTGGTATTTAAATATTTGATATTTAAAATTGAGATATTTTAATCTCAATTTTGGCTTCCAGCTATTTTTGGTACAAAATTAAGTAGAATGAGTCCAAGTGATATATTGCAGTAGAATTTGGGTAGACTTCACATGAAAAATGCCATTTTCAGTTTTCTTAGAACTCTGAGCTCCACATATTTAATGTGTTATTAGCACGTAATTGTGAACAAAGAACTGTTATTCCCGCTCTGCACTAAACTGATGGCCTTTTCTTCCCTTCATGCTTGTGCTTGTGCTCATAATTGTGTTTAATTAGAGTAAATGTTCTGTGGACGAGGACACACAAGCACTGAACTGAAGGAAATTGTGAGGCGTTCTGTGTGCTGACTACATACTCGTAGTTCATGGCAATGCTCGTAGTATTTCTTTTTGCTTATTCTCTTCGTGTAACGGTATCTTGAGTTAATATTAAAAAGAAAAAAAAAGGAATAACGGAAACTACGTCCATTGAAATCTGGTTTGTATCAATTAAACACTCACGATCGACATGTTGCTTAGGAATGTGCTATAGAACAAAGTTGGTTGTAACCAGTAGCGCACTCAGCATTTAATCTTGGGGAAGGAGGGGGGGGCGAGTTCAGTGGACGATTTGAGAATACACACTACGCATCGCATACGACCTATGACTGAGCATCTGCAATGATCGCTAATTCATAAGTATTATAGAAATAGAAGACACGACACAACATAAATTTAAAAAAAAAATGAATTTTAACTAGGAAAATATTTTTGGAAAATTTTCTAGTTTTTTTTTTTTTTCCTTTTTCTTTGAGGCGGGCCAGGTCCCCTTGGTCTCCCCTCTGGGTGCGCCACTGGTTGTAGCATTAGGTGAATACGAGTTTATGTAGAGAACGAGAACGTAGCCGCGCGTGTCCATGTACTATGTTAAATATTTTGTCTCTAAAAATGTGTGAGAACAACTAAAAATAGAATCTGAGATAGGCGCAAAATGCACCTTTTTTTTTTAGTTCCCGGATCATAACCGCACTTTTGCAATTGTGAAACATGAAAGTTATAGAAATAATATTTCGCTTTTTTTTTACTTCAATCTATAAAAGAATTATGTTAGAATTAGAGCATATATAGAATATATAATTAGAATTAGAAGATAGAATTATATCAATCGTAGGCGAACTAACTTGAATTAATACTCATGATTATCTTAATTTGACCGTTTTTTTTTTTTTTTTTTTTTGTTTTTTTTTATCGGTCTTCCACTAGAAGTCCATCTAGGATGGCAACTGCGCGCATTCGATGAATTACTCAATTCTAGATTTCTGTTTAACCCCATTACCAAATATGCCCGTGGTCGGTTTTATGTTTAATACGTAATTCATATTCTTTTTAAATGTGTTCATCTAAAGTAAAGAGTTCATTTAGAATGCCCGGATGTAATCATTCTAAAGTGAAAATCGTTTATTTTCAAAATAGAAAAATTTTGCATCATCCGCAATATATATAAACTATTACTTTCGTTATCTTCTCGTAGCTTTTTTTTTATTTATTATTATTATTTTTAAATTTTGTATCCTTCAGATATTTCTGCAATGCTAGCAAAATCACTTCCGTGTGTGTTATTGGTTTTATTGGTTTCTTCGCTAATCACTGAACACTTTTAGTCATTACAAAACAAAATAAAAAAGAAGAAAAAAGAAACTGAAAATTTTAATCAGTTTCCAACTCAACACAAAAATGCTTTCACTGTTTTCTTCTTGAAGTAAAGTTGCTATTGATTTTCTTCCCAATTCTTCTGTAGTATCGGCAGCTGTAATCGAACGTTATGCAGTTGTCAAGCTCTCTCTCTCTCTCTCTCTCTCTCACACACACACATACACAAATTTCTTGAAAGAAAAAGTAAATATTTTGAAATAAACTTTCATTTAACTGCACTCATATTATAGACTTGGAATGTTACTAATTTAAATATATATATATATATATATATATCGACGTAAGAGAAATTAGACTTTTTCTAAATCCAAAATCACTAAAATTTTAGTTCGATCTTTCCTAATAGATCAGTGTATGCCATTATTTTCAGTACTGTGAGGTGCTGAGATAAGCTGATATGTACTTTAAAAATTATATTAATGACAAAAATGTGTATTTATAAAAATCGAATTTTCTAAAATTCCGTGTTATTTGCACTTCACCTGGAAATGTGGGGATACTTTTTCTTGCAGTAATCCATAGTTTCTATAAAAGAATTGTAATATTTTAAATATGAATATTTTTCAAACCAAATTATTTACAATTATTTAGCCTGTGATAGTTCTTCTACTTAAAGCTTTAGGTAACACACGTGCTCATGTCATTGTAATGTAGGTGTCAAGATGGCAGAAGTTCAATGGCAAAATCAGTGTGGATTTTTTGGTAGGTTAAATTTGAGTCGATTCATATGCAGCGAGAATTTATGCGAATTTATTAGACTAATCTATTTGATGGATAAATAGATCAAGCAGTACTGTAATCATTTTAAAGAACTGAGAGTTCTTTAAAATGAATTGAATGACGTAAGTCTACAGAGCGCTTGAGAATTTTTCAAGAAACTGTTCAGCTCGTTCGTCAGGTAGAGAAAGTCCATCAATAGGATGGGGTTACACTTCATAAGGTCTTTTCACTTGAGGGCTTCCGTAGCTCAGTCAGTTTCGACGACGTCCCTTGGTTAGAAAGACTTGGGTTCGAATCCTATCTAGGACGCGAAGAACCTTTCTCTGGACTGTTCATTTTAAAGTGAGTTAGCCAGTCTCATATCGTGGTGGCAGGGTTTCATCAAGAAAACCTGCCGCTATTGCGTATTCGGGTTTTTGCATCCCGCAGAAGACGAAAACCCGCCAGAAGAGCACACATAGTTTGCAGACACTACGAAAATAAGAGTTAACCATCTTCTTCGGTCGGATCTGGTTTCAAAAGTTGCATGGTCCGGTGTGAGACCACCGCCTCGCGGTGGTCTCACATCGGACGATGAAATTCATCACCCACCTAAAGACAATCACAAACATCCGTGTCCTCAACGGGATTCGACCCCGCGACCTGTTGGTTGAAGAACGGGTTCAAACCACTTGACCAACCAAGCTGCTATTTCAAGCAAGATCCTTTCAACAATCCTAAATAAAAATCAGTAAAGACTGCGTCATTGTATAATATGAAATTAAAGAACAACAACGTACACTTTGTTGAAATAAATATTGGCAGAGCACTGTATTTCAGAGAAACCTAAATTGCACACTTCTCAATAGCATATGAGGTTCTCCTTTAGCTCTCGCTTTCCACCCTTCCAGGTATGCTCACCTTCACTTTGTGATGAGTCAGGTATTTTAGCCTGTTCTTCGTCTAGTATGACCACCCTCTAATGTACGTTGTTAGACAGATTGGTTTGGCCTCATTCATTCTTCGAGTTGAGTTGAGGTCTGTAATGTGTACGTATACGGTTCAATCAAGTTTCTCCCACATCATTTTCTTTAAACCATTTACCAATCGTACCTGCATATGTCACGATCAGGGCCGATCCGAGAGTATCTGATGCCTCTGGACAAAGAAAATTTAGGCGCCCGTATACATTGTCTCTCTCTATATATTTTGCCATACTCACACAAGCATACATACACCTATACATTGGATATTTATAAAAATAATATCATTATGAATATTAAAAAATTTATTAATCAAAACCAATACATTTGTATTGCAGATGACATTGTTATTATTGAAGAAGACGAAAGAGAACTACAAAAAACACTGAAACTGTTAAATGAGGAAGGGAAGAGATTTGAGCTTGTTATAAACTTTGAAAAAACAAAGACAATTGTATTTGGTGAGAAGAACATGAAACAAAAGATACAAGTGGATGGAACTGATATAGAAAATGTAGAACAATTCACATATTTGGGAAGTAAACTGACATATGACTTGGACTGTAAAAAAGAATTAAAGATCAGGATTGCAAAGGGAAGAACAAATCTGAAGGCCATGGATAACATCTGGAAAAGTAAAGTGATCAGTCTGCAAACAAAACTAAGAGTATTGGAAACATGCATCTTCAGCGGTGTACTGTACGGATCTGAAACGTGGGTAATAAATAAGGAATCAAGAAAAAGAATTTTGGCATTTGAAAGAATTTGTTACAGGAAGATTCTAAGAATAGGATGGGTACAGAAAATCACCAGTGAAGAGCTCTATCAGAAGATACAACCAAAACAGAATCTAATGCAGAAGATTATAAAACGGAAGCTGCAATTATTTGGATACATCTGTAGAATGAGTGAGGACCGGAAGATAAAGACATTTATGTTTGGTATTTTGGATAGTCTAAACAGAAGAGGTAGACCACAGAGAATGGATAGACGATATAAAAGACTGGTATGGAATGGGTGTACAAAAACTGCGACACTGTGCACTGGACAAAGAAAGGTGGAAGAAGATAGTGAAACAGGCATCAGACATCAACGGGCAGTGAGCCCATGGTTCGTGATGATGAATACATTTGTATACATATATGATTACTCCTAATATCTGTATAACAAGAAAATTATTACATCTTAAATAAGTCTTAGTGCCCCTAGGCGATTGCCGAGGTTCGCCTAATGATAAAATCGGCCCTGGTTCACGATTCAATATATGGGTGAAAGAAGAATGGGATGAATCGCTTCCGTAAAACTGCCACAGTATAGGAAGCATTGCATTATCGAGAAGTGTTACTTATCATTCAGCCTTCCAGGCCCTACGACTAAAGATCCAAATTCTATAAAAACAGCTACAAAAAATTAGTTCTCTACAACCAACAAACCTTATACTTGGGATGATGTATTTGAACATGGAAGGCGTTTCCTATCATCCGTCTCTCTCTCTCTCTCTCTCTCTCTCTCTCTCTCTCATCCGATCGGAAAAGGACGTAGCGTGATTCCTCACTCCATATCGCAAACTTTCTGCACTCTGGTTGCTATGGTTAATGTTTAGTTTATATGCAGTGGTCCCCTTCCATAAAATCTATCAACTAACCTGAGCCTCTGTAAGATTCGTTAATCTATTGGTTGTATTTCTGCATCATATTTTCTGGCTGAGGTGACGCTTTCCTATTTCCATCGGGTAGTAATGTTACCGATGATAACTCCGCTTTCATAGTCCGTAAGTGCTTCTTCGGTTGCCATTGTACAGATGCACAGCCGATATGGAGAGTATCCGTTTGCCCTATACGCTAGTAGAGGCAACGTGTTACAATAGTTATCCCAATAGTTTGTGGAAAACATGAAAATAGCTTGTCATTTTTTCAATCTTACATCACACAAGAATAGTTTGGGATATGTAATATTTTGAAGGAATAGAGCTGTGACGAGATTTTTTTCCCCTTTCCCAGTTTTGGTTAAAATAGTGTAGCATTATATGCTTTAACTGGTGCCAAATGCTTCAGATTTTATCTCAGTTAACTTGCTGAGTTCATTACTGGTGGGGTCATACAGTTTCTACAGTTGACATTTTCATTTATTAATGACTTCATTTTAACTACGATAATAAATCACCCTTGGTGACATATTGAAGTTTGAAATGTAAGGAGGCTGGTCCAGACGCCATTAATCTGCATTTATAAAGAGTAGCAGAGACTTAAAAAAAATAAGAGTTCCAGATGTCTCTTGCTACTGAAAGATCGTTGTGTAAATATGATGAAAAAAAAAAATGCGAACTAAATCACAAAAGTTCCCTCCTTGGTGCCCGGCGTTAAAAAATAATAAATTTAAAAAAATTCAAGGATGAGGTTCTAACCAAGTTTCATTGCTTGGCAGTAGATTCCATCATCTTAATATTTATAAGGCTATCGTTACAGTGAGGCGGCAATGTGATCTGTTACTTTCATATAAAGCTAATGGACCGTTAAAAATGGAGTCGACAGTCCTCTGCGTGATGCGAAAGTGGGGCGCTAGAAATGAAGCTTGAAGGGCATTGAACGACGGGAAAACCACACCTACCGTAGTTGAGGCACACGCACAAAACTTCAAACTTCTAAATAGGCAAATTTTTATAAAAGTTACATGGGATCGCTGATAACTATAGTACGAAAGCTGATCGTGAAGTAAAAAAAAAAAATCATTATGGTCCATTTTTTATGGTCAATATTTTTTGCATAAATTTAGATTATTTGTACTTTAGTAATACAGAATATGTAGCATAAGTGTCCAAGCTGCGCGATGCGCAACAGAGGTGCGCACTGTCGTTTTAAAATGGCGACTCGTTTGGCTGTTTTGTTTCTCATGGCCTCTCTATATATACAGAGAAAGTTCATCATGAGCTTGTCGGAGTATAAATTAAAAAGTGATGTGACCGCTAAAATATGAAATAATTGAAGAGTCTATGTTTGCAATGATTCGCGAAGTGAACAACCGATCACATCCAACAAATATAACGGTAGCATGAATTGACGTGCTGGTTACTGTGTAGTGCACTATACTTTTCACAATGAGCTCGGGTTGGATACTAAGGAAGTTGATGAAACATCGTAAGGCAAACGCATCATGACTTCTCATTCAACTTATCAGCATATGCCGCATAAAGAAATGTATTTCACTGCATCATTGTAAAGGGTGGAGGGGGGGATCATGCGTGCGTTTAGCATTTTTATCTGTGAAAGAAAGAGATCGTCTGTGGATTCGAAACATTGCAATTCTCCAAGGGCAAAAAAAAGTACACCAGACTTGGAAGCCGTGGGGAAGGGGGGGGGGGCGGGTAGAGGAGAAAAATCACATGGGTATCTCACAGAGAGAGCTGAGAGACCTATAATGAGGATGATCTTGGAAAAGAAACGCTGCCAAACTTTGCAAAACATTTAACTAAAAGTATTATACAATTGATTATCACCGTAACATTTTCTCCCTCACTACCATATTTATATGCTTCAAATCTTCTCATTCTACGAAAGGAATATTTAGATAAAGAATAGAATGGGAAGTGGATAGAGTTTGTTTTATTTGTGCATCATAGGGGACTTCCTTCAATTTTAAATTGGTCTGCAGTTTTTTTTCTTTAAAAATTAAAGAAATATTCTGTATAATTTTGAAAATTTCCCAGAACGTTCTAACTTATCTGCAAACCCATTTGGATTTTTTTTTTTGCAATAATAATAATAATAAAGTACTGTACATTATTATTACCGTGGATGCGATGAGCATTAACTAATTCGATCTCTACTACCAAACATGAAACTTGATCACCCCACCTAAAGCTTCCCATAAGGAAGACGGTGGTCGGACACAGAGTAGCTTCACCTGTGGACGTTCTCAAAGATCTGTGCCAACAATGGAAATCAGACCTCCGACCTGTTAGTTGGAAAGGCAGATATATTCAGCTAAGATTAGTGTAAAATTGAGCATTTTTCATTATATGAAATTTACGTGTAAATATTTAATGTCTAATTGCAATAATGAATATTCATTGTGCATAATATGGAAGTGCATAGTATTCTTGATGGTCTTCAAATACAAATAAAAATTTATTGAATTAGTTGATAATATAAACAAATCATCTATCTTCCTTATATGTCTGTGTGTGTGTGCGTGCGTGCGTGCGTGCTCGAGAGAGGGGGGGAGGCCATCTGCTAAGCGGATTTTCCCCTTTTCTCGATAACATCAAACATTTTAGGGAGATTTTTGATGCACCACCTCTAACGTGGGTATAGTAACCTTCATGAATATACAACAGGTTCCTTCTTCAGTAACCCCTTACTCCCCCAGCCACGCACGCACGGACACACATTACTTTTTGTGTTATAGGTTTATATATATATATATATATATATATATATATATATATATATATATATATATATAAGTAGCTTTATTTTTCTACTGCGCAACTGGTATGTGTATTAATCTAGAACATTATCTCGTCTTCCAATTCCTTCTTGCAAAACAAGCCAGTCAGCCGGAGAACACGTAACTAACTACATAATAAGAATTTAATATAGTACTCAGACTCATAGCCTTAGAACTGCCTATACTATGTAATACCAATTAACCTAGCTCACCTATTTTTTTTTTTGTATATTTTTTAGGCTGACTTGATCTATTGTGCCAAAGTAACTTGATTTTTCTAAACCTAACTCTTTACTAAGATAGCGTGATTAATCTTATCCCCATAGTCTGTTTTTTCCTTTAAATTATGTATTTTAAAAGTATTTCTTGCTTTAACATGACATCATATAGAATTCAAGCGAAGCTTTGTGAAAAGGAGACTGAGAAAGGATTTTATTTTTATTTTATTGCCTTAAAGTCAAAAGTTAAAACTTAAGAATTGATAGTGTGTTTGTTTAAAAAAACTCGTTTCGAAGAAAGAAAGTTCCCGCATCTTTATGAACGAGAGTAGCTAACTTAAGATTCTGGCCGATTAGAGTATAGTACCATCGGCTCGCTTGCGCGCTGATATGCATTTATTGGAGGCTTGAAGTGACTTGAAAAGTTCTGCATTTGGTGTCTAGAGCAAAGTTTCCGGATTATCTAATCCTTCGCCCACTCATAGTACTAATATTAATGCACTATAGGCTAATAGCCTTTCTTGGGCGAGATTCGCGTAAAAAACGAAGACAACTGGCAGTTCGGTGCTAATTCCTAATTACGTCTTCGAAGAATAATAGGCCAGAGAAGATCTGATAGCAGCCTGTTACAAAATGGCTGTTTCTTTTTTGCTACTGACGAAGTAGTTTACTTGTATCATTCAGTTTCAGTCTTCTTATCGCAGTCGGTAACGTGGATATGTCCTTCGATTAGAAAAGCCCGGGTTCCATTTGCTATGTGAGATACCTTAATGAGGGATTTTTAGTAAAGATGGGTTAGCTAGCTTTGCACAGGTGAATGGAAGTTTTTTTTTTCTTTTTCTCCCGAAATCTCTTTTCATCCAGAAAAATGTAAACTGGCCAATATATAACAGACCAGTAGGGTTAAGTCGTATTGTCACAGTGATTGACGTTAGATGCATCCCCATAGTGGAACAGAGAATACAAAAGAAAATTTGTATTTATCTTTTATTCTTAATTAGGAATAGTCATATAAGTTATTAATGCAGTATCCACTATCCGAGAAAGTTGATGTTACATTATGCACTCAGTGGCCAAAATAATCAAGACGTGCTAAATGGAATCTACCAATACATGCGACCAACAACCCATGTAGACATTGATTATAAAGAGGCGATAAACGAGGGGAAACAATGTGTTCGTTCAAATGTAGGCAAAGGTCATTTGAGTAACTTCGAATGGGAGGGTGAATAGTGTGGGCCAAATGAGATGGAAAGAACGTCTTGGAAACCTAATTATTTACTATTCTTCTTAAGTTTCTTCTGTTTATTATTAAGCACAAATGCTTGTGTTTTCAAAGACCATTTCGGTATCTTTTACTTGGTGTCACTCAATTTCTTCTCCCCTTTGGTATCCAGTTCCTTACTTTCTTTGGCTATCTATTATCCTGCATTCTTTCTATGTGATTTTTCCGTTTTTCGATCCAATCAGTTATTGGCTGTATTTTACAATTTTCATTGATTTGTGAGTTCTGGATTTTGTATTGTTATATTTTCAATTTTGTTAAGGTTTTCATTTGTCTATTTTTTTTTATTTTTTTATTTTTTATAATTGCTGCTGATTACCAGGGGCGAATTCTCCATGCTTGCTGCGCAAGCTCATTACTTGAGAAAGAAGTAATATTTATTTGTTAATAAATACATGCATTTATAAGCATTCCATTTAGGCTTTGATTTTTGTAGACAGAAGACGTCTTAAGCTTGCGCGACAATAATTGAGCTTTGCATTGTGTATCGAAGGCCGATGCTTACTCGTCTGTTCAAAGCTACCTTGGCTTGCTCGGTTGTGTGAGCTTCCAGGTCCTCGCTGCAGCACTGTGGTTTCATGCGCGCGCATAGCTATTTCCGCTCCCTTCACGTCGTCTTAAACATAGGCCATACACAGTCAAAGTAAAGTAGCTGTAGCCGTGAGCTTCAGCCAGCCTTTATAAATGTGCGTGTTGCTTGGGAAAATTAAGTTACAACCAACTTTTTATGACGATGTTATTGACCAGTTCGTAAAGAAGAACCGTAGGGTGGAATTTGTATTCAAGTAGCTAAATTGAAAAAGATAGAATATCATTTGTAAAATAAATATTGTATTTGTATGATTAAATGTATATAAATTTCTAAATATATAGTTTTAAATGGTCAGTAATTCACTATTCCGCTAATCAGACTTCAATCACACCTCTCACTCCCTGAATGATAACAAGAGCAAGCGTGAATTTCAAGACCAGCATATTCGCCCCTGCTAATAACTTCTATTACTAGCTTTGGTTATATTCATTTCTTTAGTCTATCCTTGTGCTGTATTTATTATAGAACTTTCATCTCTCTCTCTCTCTCTCTCTCTCCGTGTTTATATATATATTATTGCTATTATGTCTTTTAACTCTGTTCTGTCAAATGCTTTTGTTAAATCAATAGAATCAATCAATACAACTCTATTACTTGCTTTAATATACAAGTATGGCATCTATCGTTGATCTATTTTTCCTAAATCCTTGTTGTTCATCTGATAATTCAGTTTAATTATTTATTATATTTTCAATTATTTTTATGCATAATTTTAATGTAGTGCAGAACAGATTTATTCCTCTGTAGTTTGGATTTGTCCTGTCTCCTTTCTTAAAGATTAATATTGTTACGCTCTTTCGCCAGTCATTTGGTATTTTCTTTCTTTACATGCTGTATTTAGAATATGCCCTAGTTCATTTGCTAATCGTTTCCCTCCATATTTTAATAGTTCATTCTGTGTCTCTATTGCAGCAGATTTTCTGTTTTTAAGTTCTTTAAGCGTGTGATTATTATAGATTTTGAAAATAATCTTTCCATTTACCCAATCCAATATTTGTCAGCTTTGTACTTTCATTTAGTTCTTTCTTTTAAGTTTGTATTATTCTCCATATTTTTCTTTGAGTGTGCCATAAAAATCATGTTCTAATTCTTTGGAGTAGTTCCTCCAGTATTCCTGTTTAACTTACCTTAGCTCACTATTTACTTTCTTTCTTATAGTTTTATCTTCTTCATAAATCGAGGTATTCCATTTGTTTTATAGATATCTGTCAAATGCTGTTTTTTTCCCTTTCACTAAACTTTTTACCTCTTCTTTAAATCATGGTGTCCATATTTGATTAGTTTTAGTAAGTTATACCAATTTTTTTTTCTCCTAATGCTTCTTTTGCTGCTTTATATACAGTGTCTTTAAAAGCTGGCCATTTTTCACCCACTATTTATTCGATTTTGATTTTTTAATGTTTCCGATTTTTCTAACAATCTTTTCTGGTACAGGGTATCTTATACTTTCATCCTGAAGTACTTCTATTCTGCATTTTGTTCTTCTCTGTATGCTGCGCTTTGTTTCATTCTTTGATAGTTTTATTTTTCCAAGAACTAACTTGCAGTCGCTTCTTATATCTGCTGATGTTAGAACTCTTACTTCAATAACTTTTTTTCTGCCATGATTTCTCTGTGAGTTATAATGTAATCAATTACAGATTTTTGCCCTCTTGTAATTCTCCCATGTTATTTTATGTTGTATTTTTTATGATCAAAGAATGCATTATTTATTCTTAATTCTTTCACATTCACAATTCTTTAGTTTTAAATGTAGTATTCTGCTTGATATAAAATTATATTTTTCGTTCTTGCTCTGTAATATCTTCATGTATCATTATTCGATCTCTTTTGGATGCTCTATCATGTTTTCTACTCCGCTATATAGTAATATGTAGTTTCCAATTTACTTTATACCTTTGCCTTGTTTCGTTGTCTCTGATACTGCGCAAATTTTAGTGTTATGATTTTCAGGTTCTTCAGTTAATTCTTCTTTTTTTTCTTGTTCAGAGATCTCACAATCCAGATGCCAGTTTTCAGTATTTCCTCTTTTAGTTTCATTTTCCTTATTCCATTCCGAGTCATTTCCAGTGCAGCCATATGGTATTTAGGTTCCTTTGAGCAGTTGGGTTTAACCTTATCTGACGAGCTGCAAACTGAACCAGAAAATATCTTCTGTGTTATCCTGGTATACGAAGGCGATGTAGCCTTCATACCTAGCGTGGCCCTTCTGGATGTACAGTATACACTTCAGGTGTGCTTCGTCCACATCGCCCGTTCGCCTCCACAGGTATAGACAGGATTTGTGGAAGCTTTACTATTATACAGTTATTAATTCTATCTCCATAATCTGTTTTATTTGCAAATGTGCATTGTTAAGATTATTGACGATGACTAGAATGGTCATGCAGAACACTATTTCAATCTTCGTTAGCACGTGGGCATCAACAGCTGATCAGTGTGAGAAGCGAATCAGGGTCGAAAAGAGTGTATTTGAATGCATTATCCGAATAAATCATAGTGATCGGAACAACATACATTGAACAGACAGAATACGCTGGATTCATAGCCTTAGTTTCTTTGGCCGTAAATCTGAATAACCTTAACACCTAGCCCATTGAGCATACCACACCTGACCAATAAGAACAACCAATACAATAATGTGAGCGAAGGAACATCAATATTAGACATCTGAAGGTTTGAGAAAGGTCTCTTGAACTGATGTAGACGAAAAGACTATGCTGTGGCGATAACATCATAATCCATAGATCCATTATGCTTGGTTGGTCACTACATGAAAGGCAGTGATGGTAGAGGTATGATCAGAGTGTGTTTACCTAGCACTCCTTGTGTCCCTTAGAAAAAGAACTGAGTGGAACGACCTGTCTGAACATCGTTGCCAATCAAGTACATCCATTCATGTTATCTATTTATCTTGGACAATGTGTCAATTCTCAGAGTTTGCCATTTACGGACGAAGGGGCGGATTGAGTAATCTGGACGCCGGGAAATTTCCGGTGGGCCGCCAGTGGTTGGTATACGTTGAATGAGCGAGTGACGATGTTCAGTTTACTTTCACGCGTTAAAAATACATTCCCAATATTCTCATGCACGCATGGTTACAATAACACGGTAGACTTAATGGACTGTTCCCCCTCAGTCCCATGAACATCTTTGAAGAGACTCAATATTCCACACTCCAGTATATTGAGTCTGTTTTGAAGGCTCATAGTAGTTCACTGTAATGGGTAAGTATCGGTAGAAAACATCATTTAGTGCATATATTATTCTTAATTCTCGAAATACTTAATTCTTTATTTTGATGTCAACTAAATACAGCCTTCTTTGTGTGTAAATTGGAGAGATTTAAAAAAATAATAATAAATATAAATGCGCAATAATTAATTATTGAGTAAAAAAATAGTGATAAATCTATCTATCAATATAAATGTTAAAAAGGATAAAAATCTTATTTTTTTTTATCTATCTTGGCTTCCTGCCATATAAAATAATTAATAAACGCCATTTCCATTAGTTGCTCGATATATAAGTAAACTTGGTTACAACAGTCAGATCGAAGTCAAAAATGCTTTGTATAATAACATGCAGTAACAAAGATTTGGCTGCTTTCATGCAGCGTGAGAAATAAAATAAATGACGGGATTAGTTCAGCATGCCGAAAGAAGATATTAGTGATTTTAATGACTTCTTATATATATATTTTTTATGCTTATTTCGAAAAATATGTTCCGAATGTTTCAATGCACGCTCTTAAGACAGCTGCTGTTTGCTGTAAGCTGCCACGGTAATGGGATTTTTAGATGACTTCTGGATACGTAAGTTGCGTGGCTGTTCTCTTTAATGGAAGATAGTGAGCTTAGGTTCTCGCTGCTTATAATTGATATCGTTATTCTCTCTCTCTCTCTCTCTCTCTCTGTGTGTATGTGTGTGTGTGTGTGTGTTTTATGCATGACATTGTACTCTCCACTTTCGTATTCCTTTTACATTGAACATAGACCTAAGTAACATTTATTCATGATGAACTAGTACGGAAGTATTACTGTAGTTTATCAAGAGCTGCTGCTTCACTTTCTTTAAAGTTACATTTTAAAACTACTGTAATGGTTTCCTTGGAAAGCCAACTTTATAAAGGAAATACTATTCTTGCCTTTTTTTCTGGTTTCACTTTTTTTTTTTTTTGAAATTTGTAATTTTTTTTTGTTTTTATTTTATAATATTGTTTTGTTTATGATTTTACTCTTATAAAAATCCTATATTCGGTAGCATTATTTTGGAATTTAATTAAGACGTAATTAATTTTGAGCCTTTAATTATAACGGCCCACTAAATTAATTTCCTGTTTATGAGAAAAATTATGACGTCACTTCCTACATTCGTTACTGGTGGAAATTAATCTCACCATATAAGCAAAGAAAGTGTTTTACTGTGTATTTCTGGAAAATAAATGCTTATCAATGTATCTAATTCATTTAAAATAATATTTTTATTGAACCATATTGCCTCATTTCTGAATACAATGAATACAAAGAGCTTTTTCATTTAATGTTTTTTTTTCTTTATTAATTTCATAATAAATAATAAATATCGTAATAATATTAAAATATGATTATTCATTCGGCTGTAAAATTTTAAAAATAAAATAATTTTAAATAATAATAATAATATTATTATTATTTATTTATTTATTTATTTATTTTATTTTATTTTTATTTTTTTTAGTTATTGCAGTTGTCTGTAACGAAAGTCGAGTAATTGGCATATGGATAAGACAATTTTTACAAAACTTGAGCTATTCACGTTGCTGTGTTAGTTTATATTAAAAAGAAAAGGATTCATACTAGCTATACATAAATTATACGCATGAAAATAGGAAGCTCGTATTTTTAAGGCTAATATGTAACCCCCCACACCCACCCACACACACGCACGTACACACACACACACGCGCGCGCGCGATGTGTACTCCTTTTTTAGTATACTAAAATATCGCATTAATTGTCTTTCTTTTATAGTTTTATTTTTCAAAAGAACAAATGTTCTATCCTCACAGGTGTAAACTGAAATTAACACAACACATTACAGAGCAATAAACGCATCTTCTCACTTTGATGAGACAATGAAATTTGCACTGATTACTTCTCCACGTAAGCACAAGCCTACAGTTGCTACGGAAACAAAGTATTTCGTCATATTTGTCTTAGAACTTATAAATTTCATGAAAACGTGATTTTATTATTGCATGTACATCGGGATACCACACGATGTACATGCAATGATACATTCCATTTCTCCTCCTCGCGGTGTTCACACATGTTAAAGCTTCAAAAACTCCTGTTACCTTAAACACATATCTTCATTCCATTCTTCGATAGGGTGAGAATAACCTAGTCGGTATTTTCAGTGCAACCATAGTCTCTTGCACTTTTTCACCTGAAAAGGATCTGAATTCACCTTCCTTTACCATCAATAATACACAAATCACCAGACATGCTCAAATCTCTCTTCCTTTGCTGACATTTATATCTAGTCTTGACTGGCACAAACACAAAGATTGCATCTTCGGCCTCTTTAAAAAATAAAATAAAATAAAAAAAACGGACATCCTTCTCCTCTCAAGACGTTGATTTTCACTCACTCAGTTATTAAATTTATAAAAATCTGAAATACTGTGATAGTAGTGATTCCTCTCTTTTACTGCCTCGCAGATGGTCCGTTTTCAGCTTTGTGCTTCATCGTCGCTGCGCTACTGAGCTGTTGCACAACAAGCAAACAGACTACACTAGACGAATACATGCAGTTAACTGAACATAACATATTCGCTTCATAGCCTCAGTTGTTTGGCTGTAATTCAAAACAACAACAATAGCTCCATTGTACTAGCATCCATTAGTTCTTCGTTTGCCACCAAGCCGGCTAAAACACCAGCAGGAACTGCCCACCATCATCGTACAGTCTAGCCTCAAACTCACCAAACTTGCTTCTCCTCTTTTTCTTTCATTCCAGTTTTCAGTTGGCATCTGTTCTATGGAAACTTTCTTCACGAATATTTTAACAACAACTTTCAGCATTGCAAAAAAAAAACCCTTTTCCCTTTAACTCTTGTCTATATACAGCACCTTTCTGCTATACTTCTGCACCCTCGTGTGTGGGGGGAACTTATATAAATAAAAGTCAATATATACTGTATATATATATAATCTTTATATAACTTTTTAAAAAAATATTTCCATCTTTGTTAGTCAAGTGGTTAGCGTATCCGTCCCTCGGCCAACTGGCTGTGGGTTTGAATCCCTCTTGGACATGAATGTATGTGATTGTCTTTTCAGGTAGTAGATGAAATTTATCGCCAGGTGGGGAAAGTACTCCCTTATGCTTATTGGAAGCCTGGAATAACTTGAAAAAGTTCCATGTTTGGTCGCTAGAGCAGGATTTCCTGATTATGTATAAAATATAGGGAATAAAACGATATAAAATTAATAAAATAGGAAAAGAAATCCTTATCTCACTCGCGGCATTAATGCAATTTACAACCATATAGAGAAAGAGCGATGGGATTCCAGTTTTGAACATCTGAAAAAAAACTTGTAAATGTCTCTAGTTTTTTGTAATATGTGTTACCTTCTTCAATATGATCATTATCCCTTCCGACGAGCCTTGGAAAAACTAAACATTTGTGTCCAGGAAGAAACATTTTTGAATAAATGTTGTCCTTCGTGATATATTCCATTCTTTCCTCAGTGGGATTGTTGTCTCCTTACCGGCAATTGTGTTTACTGCAACAATCTTTTTGTCTACTATATTTTGTAGAATTTGGCGATCTGCCGGACTCTGCCTAATGCTGTAATTTCTTACAACTCTAATTTTTAAGTAGGCATTACTATATTAAGCGTCCTGCAATAACTACGTCAAAGAAATATATATGAGCTCATTTGTCTTTCTCTTGCTGCACATTTGCTTTTTTTATCTTTTTTTTTTGTGTGTGTGTGTGTGTGTGTGTATGGGAGAACGCACACATTTTCCAAACACGCACCATTTTCTTCTCAAGATTCGAAAAAAAAAAAAAAAATGGAGTACATTTTCTCATGAAATAAGAATAATAATAAAATGAAATATTAAACTACACGCCCTCTGTTTAACTAGCATTTACTTGTTCTCTAGCTAACTTACGCTCCATTTAGTTTTGTCATGAATATTAATGAAATGTACGCTGTTTGCATGGAACTTAATGTGGGGACTTGACAGCTTCTGTCTAACAAATAAACCTAGTTAATTTTCATTCCCACCCCTTTTTCTCTGTATAATTCTTGATTTATTTACGCACTTTTTAAATCTAATTTAGTTTTTTTTCTTTTCAGTTCGTAATGAATTAAAATACGCTGTACTTTTATGTTGGAACTTTAATTATATTCATCCCCTCCCTTCTCGTGCCTCCTCTTTAATAATTACATAAACCGAATAGATTCACATGTGTTATTACAGACTCATGCCTTTTTTTTTGTATGAAGTTTTGACTAGAAGGCGTACATATTACAATTAAGTTTCCTCAGATTTAAAATATTGCCACACTGGGTACCATAACCATGATGTCTTCATTGATGAGAATTTAACAAATCTAAGAAAAAGAAGAAAGAGAGAGGAGCTAACTTTTGTCCTAAGACACCAAAGTTTCTGAGATTATTTTATGCCATATTATTAGCGTACGCGATTTTGGCATGAGTTGCCTTGATACTGCATTACTTTAAAGAACTCTTTTTTTGAGGAGCCTATAATACTGTAATCAGCTTGCAAGTTCCTTGACTGAAGATCGAAATTTAGAGGAAAATCCTTTAAATGTTCATCTTATTGTCGAAGCCATATAGAAGGGGAAAATATCCATTTATTTCACCAAGTTGACAAACTAATTTGTCCTAAATATTGAGATATATACCACGTGGTTCTTCGCGAAGATTTAACCTATATTTAATGAAATTTTCATCTTCAGATCGATAACAAACTTACGACTGTTGCAAGTGTTATGGTTTCTGTGAGCTCATAGGCACCTTAAAAAAATCAGTAATGACGACACGAATTACGGCTCTTCTGAGATAGTCTTTTCGTCAGTAGTGCAATACCAAGGTAACTCATGTATCTGCCATTAGTCTCAAAATTTCGATTTCTTGTACAGATGTCATTTGTCAACTAGGTTTAATAATGGATTATTAGATTCCAAAAGAGTAGCCTAGGTTATGCATGTATGGGTAATATTTGTTGAAAATTAATACGGACTATAAAAAATACGCCGAAAACTGAACATTGTGATCTGTTTTTTGTCATACTTACAGAGCATAGTGGTGTTAACTGGAAATTGGTTCTAATCCCGACTCATCCGGGAAGCGAAAAAAAAAAAAAAAAAGAACCTGGATAACGGTGTAACCGTTAAGACAATGGCATCACAATTATTCTTACTTTTATTGGTAAAGTCATATTTAATGATAGTAAATATTTCTTACAGCGGCGGATTTTTTCCCCAAAAAGTATTGAGGAGGAGGGGAATTCTCATTCCTGATCGATGTGTACTTATCCTGTTTTGGATGTGTTCGTAGGATTGGCAATAGTGAACACTTTGGTTTGATACTCTAATCACGCGTGTATGTATCAGTAAAAGGAATTTTTCTAAACTTAATTCATCGGAAATGATCTAGAGAAAATGACTAATGCAATACTAAGTAATTAATTCCATGAAAGTGCTAAAATTAATTTTTAAAATTTTATTTCTTGACATACTTTATTTCCACCTCCTTGAATGAAACAATTACGCTAGCTGTAATTTGCCAACATTAAATTTAAAGTATAATTATTTAGTTTATCCGAAACATTTTTTTTCAGTAGTGGCTTAAGTATAAACTTTTATTGATTAATTTAGAAAGTAAGACTAATTAGCTGTTTGTATTTAAGCGTAAATTTGAGTTCTGTGTTTAAGATGTGCAACAGGAGCCGATAGAAACAGCAAATTACTTAACACCATCGATCCACTACTCCTCAGACCTGCTAATGATGACTTCGTAGTCCTTGAAAGTTATAATGTAATTGATAGGCTTAATTAAACACGATTCATTTTGGAGTAATTAAAGTAGTGAGATTAACACTATGAATAGCCATTACATCTTACTTTATAACGAAGTTTGTAGTTGTAATCACCTTCAACAGTCGTTGAATAAAATTGGTGGTTTGGCTCGAGCACCTTTCAGACTGCACAAAGTGTTAGTGAAATAAATGTAATACAAATAAAATGTTTGTAATATAGATTTAGAGAGATAATGATCATCCCATCCATTCCACTTTATGGCCAAGTAAACCTAGCTTCCATAATCCTAACTCTTAATAAATAGGACTTATTTCTATATCTTCAGTCTGTTATGTCTGTCATGACGTGTATTTACTGACCACTTTGTCTGGTATTCCTAGAGGTTGAGATTTATCAAAATTTTATAGAAGACGAGCCTCCGTTGCTCAGTCAACGTAGACGAAGCCCTTTGGTCAGAAAGACCTGGGTTCGATTCCCGTCAGTGACGTGAGGAACCTTTATCTGGTCTCTAGTTAGCCGGTCTTATATGGAGGTGGAGGGTTTTTCGTCCCTCAAAACAGACAAACCAGCCAGTAGAACACAAGCAGTTTACATACAAGAATACTTTGAGGCATAGGGGTAATTGCCTTATCCTCGTATTACGGTTGGGAAGTCCAAGGATACTTGGAAGGCTATGGGCGCTTGCCTGTTAAAGCCACTGATTGAATGTTGGAATATAGAAGACGATGAAATAAAATAAATCAGTAGTGAGTAAGTATGATATTGAGGATAAGTAAATGGCGGAGATAAAAACCAAAATAAATAAATAAAATAAAAATTGATCGAACTAAAAAGGTTCGTGAAAAGCCTGAAAGGTCTGAAATGTTTAAGTATAAAAAAAGACAAATTCTGAAGACCTAAGTATGGAACTTGAAAAACATAATAAAATATATGATTAAAGATGTAATAAAGACGACCAAATCAATTTTTACAGGCTGAAATAAAACCGTTTTGAAATAACCGTCTTCAGAATATAGAAATGTTGTAATTCACTTTCTGTATACAGTATAGGCTTTATGAGTTATCCATGACGTTTTGATAGTTGGAAAATTTTATGCATGTTTATGTTACGCAGGATGAAAATCCTAATTTCAGTCAGGAAAAATCCTGCCACCTCTACATGAGAACGACTTTGAGAGCACCGTCAGTTAAAAAGCCCCTATAAAAGTTTATCGTGTTCTAAACCACGTTCCAGGTCAGAGATTTGAATCCTGATCTTTGTAAATAAAGGGCATCGTTATTGAACTACGAAGAATCTTCTTTTTAAGGCACACCATTGTTGGCATACTTGTTTGTGAATTAACAATTGCAGTTAATTGCTGTTGCAATTAAGTTAGTGGCCTGTTTAAGAAAAGCAAGAAAACAAATTAAATTACAGTGGATTCCGGTTAATTGGGCCACATTGGGAATAGCAGAATTTTGCTCACTTAAGCTGTTTTCCTAATTACACGAAATTGCACTTAAAGAGTTTAAAAATGTGTGTGTGTGTACACAAGGGAAAATACGACTTGAGACTAGCTTTTCGTTTATTGAGTAGCAAAATGACTGTCTTATAAGTAAACAATTGACTTTGATTAAAGTACATATTTGCTATAAAATAATTTAATTTATATTAGCACTCCTTCACAATACATTCAAGTTCATTCCATGGATTGTGCTCTTGTATACGTTATGTGACAATTAGGCCAAGTAAATGGTAAATCTGTGCCAAAAAGAGGAGGGGAAAGTCACTGTATTGCAATAACTGTGTTAGTGTAGTACATTGTTTGGTCAGCAGTGAGGGTGGGTAGAGTAGTAGTCATCAGATTGGTAGCGGTGACATGTCATCATTGTTTACTTATCGGTATTTAGCGTATCGAGAAGTGAATAGTGAAAGGTCTTGTTTACCTTCTCACTTCAAGCACTGGAATCTTCTATTGCTGTACGCATATTTACTTAATGTTTTTTGCTGTATGCACTTTATAGCTATTCTTAGTTGTTTTATCAACAGACTCCGTTTACTTTCTTTAGTAGGTAATTTTGTGTTGTGTTCACTTTTACCCGATGCATTGTCCGTGAGCTGTTCTACTAACAGTGCATTAATACCGGTGGAAATAATCAGTTTCCTCTCGAAACTCTTTGACAGAAAAAAAAAATAATAAATAAATAAATAAAAACGTATTTAGACCCAAAAAAAAAAAGGATTAAGTTTAGACTGGCTGATTTAGCCGCCTCTTGTAAGTACATAATACAACTAACTCTTTATCCCGTGTAATAATCTCATGTAGAATCGCTGGAAAGGAATTTACAAAGATTTAGTGATTAAACACAATCATCTCTTTAGTAAGTCTAACCAATGAGATTATATTTTTTAACACCCGGCAACTGAGCTAATCTGATTAAGTACACTTTGAAACGGATTCCTGTTCTAAACTGGTGCAAACACTCCCTTGGGTTCGGACATTGTTCGCTACTGTACAGATTGCTTCCCTACGGTAAAAATGCACCGAGTGGTTAATGTTCATGCTGTGATCAAAGACGCACTAAACTGAATGAGTGAATGAGGAAGGGGGGGGGGGAAGTACTAGGGATGGAGAACCATTTCAACTGCATGCCGATGTTTTTATTATATTGAAGGTACTAAACTATCTTACACTTGAGATGCAATCGCTCCTGGCTCGCTTCATAATATTCGATTGCCACAAATGAAAATTCGACAATAGTAAGTTATACATTCACATGATGATCCGGCAAGGCTAGTCGAAAAAATAATATTTTTGGTGGACAATACGCAACCTTATGGCTTACCGACACGTTGCGTTACCTGTGGCATACGGATGCGGTATACTGTATTTAAAAATTTGTAATATTCAATGATTTTTTACGCGTTTATCTAATATTCAAATAAGCTAATGAAATTTGCGTTTTCCACTATGTCTGTTGTTAAGATATTTGCTATATGAAACGCTTTATATTTGCTACATAAAATTAGTACTATTAAAATTAGTAATTAATTTTAATAGTACTAATTTTACATATTTCTTTATAAACTTGTACAATAAATGTACGCTGTGTGTTATATACTTCATTTGCTATTCTTATTCTAAAAATATTATCACACAGTGAAGTAAAAATATTAGTATGTATATATACTGTAGATATTTAATTTCCTTATCTTATCCTTTTAATTTTAAATTTATCCTGCTAGCAAACAATGAGCACCGGCACCTGTTGTTGTTTTACATAAAAATCACGCACACATATATAATGAAATAATTTCGAAGTGTCTAAATTTCCTTCCATGAAGGGACATTGCTACCCTGTGCAGTCATACTGCTAAAGAAATCAGGAACGAATTAAGACTGAATTCTCTGATCAGGAGTCAATGTTTAAAAATTTGCTGGGTCTGTTTTTACTTTTAATTGAAAGTACGCTGGCGTATTTTAGGATTTTGATATATTTGTAGTTCGCTTAAAACGCCCATCAAAAAAATGCTAATATAGTATGTGCAATTATCTAAATTAAGTGGATATTAACTCTAACATCATTTCAAAGCCGAATACAGAAACTATAAAAGGTGCCAATTCGTGCTGCACTTTTCCCCACTCCCAGGCTAGCGATTTCCTTGTTGACATCAAGTTCATTCTTTCTCAGCTTTCTTATGTAATCGATTATTGATGATATTTGTAACAATAAAAATATTTTGTATAGGACAAGCACAGAATTGTGGAGCGAGGTAACGTCATGATAATCTACGAAATAGTCCAGAAACCAATTGTTGATTCCGTTAGTCATAATATGACTTTTTGCCGTCGTCACATGACGAAGTTAATTGTCGAGCGCCAATGAGATTATCTTTGAGATTAGGAGCAATTTGTGTGTTGGCCTCTTCATTACCCTAGTTTTCGTGAAACTTTGATTCTTAGAACTGTGTTCCTTTTGGATGAAATCAATATACAGTTTGATTTCGTGTTTTTCGCCTGTTCGGTTTGATTTTTTTTTGTTTTGTTTTGCAGAAAATAAAAATCAAAAGATATCTCTCGTTTCTCAGATATTATAATTCGGAGTTGATTTTTTTTCTGAGGCCTTCATGACGTTGTTTATTTTGAAGGTAGCACACTAGAGAGAGAGAGAGAAAAAAAAAAAACCTTTTATTATGACGTTTTTGATAAGAATGCAGTCAACACGCTCGCGCACAGAAACATACATCCACCCACCACTAGCACTCCGATAAGTAGCTCTTAGTAACTACTATGGAATAACGATAGCATCATATGCGTTGTTGAACTGCAACAGGAATTAGTTATGGGAGTATCACTTTTATTCTGTGCTTTTGCCTTTCTTTATTATTAATTTGCAGAATAATTTGTTCGATTAGAATTAATGTGTAATGATAATTGCGTATTCCAAATACGTGTTACTCCGCTTATTATTAGATATAGTAGAAAAGGAATTTCTACTATAAATGAATAGGAATTCCCCCCCCTCTCTTTTTTTAAGTATAATGTTAATTTCTCCCATCGCAATAATAATTTGCGAATAAAACATTGAGAATAACCCACCAGTAGATTGGAAGGTGAGCCTCCTTAGCTCAGTCGGTACCGAAGCCCTTTGGTCGGCAAGACCTGGGTTCGATTCCCGTCCAAGACGTTCATGATTATCTGGTCCATTTCGACTAAAGGTGAGTTAGCCGGTCTCATACGAAGATGGAGGGGATTCTGCCGGAAACTCGGGTTTTTCGTCCCCCAGAACAAGCAAACTTCCCCCTTGAACTCACGAGAGGCATAGGGCTAACCACCTTATCCTCGAAGCGGTCGCGGTTTCAAATCATAATAGGCTGTGCCTAATAACGTGAAAGGAGGAGATTATAAGATAGATGTATTTATACGCATCTTGTGAACGTGTTTTAAATATTACTTCAAAGTTAAATGATAGGCATTGAACACAACACGACGGAAAGGATTTTGAAGTCGATCAAAAGGCTCTAGAAGAGCAAGGAAATTTTTCATGATCACCAGCGATAACGTTATTCCCTCTTTTCCTAATATTGTCGTGAATGTTTTGCGCCCTTCTTTTCTATCTTCCTATCGTAGTTAGCCATTGCGAGGCACACAGCTTTGCTAACAAATAAGAAAGCTGTTCAACCCACCCTTTCATCTCTGTTACATCCCCCCCTTCATATTTATTGTTATCCTAGTCGAAATTCTTCTCTCCTTATTATCTGTCTATCTTGTTTGTTTGTGCAAGTTAAAAAAAAATTCCTAAACACGTAACAAAGCAGAAAGAATAAATAAATACATGAAAAGGCTCGAGATTTGAACTATGATCTGGTTTCCTAGAATTTTTATCTTTTAGCAAATTTCTAATGTCAAAAGTTCGTAAGTATTGTACGTCAAGATATGTTTCGACTTGTGCAAGATATCAATCTGTTGTAGCAGCTATATTGACAATGAATGTTTATTCTCTATGCTGTTATAAAAAAAATATATATAATAAAATAAAGAAATAAAAGCAGCCGTATTTTCTGTGGATACATGAAATTCTATGTATGACGATTAATTAAGATTACTAGAAAGAGTTTTTTATTTCTCCAAAATGCTGAACGATGCCCCCCCCCCACAAAAAAAGTTACTGAAAGTGTTAGAAATAATTGTCCAAGGATTGATAAAATGATGTTAGAAATTTGATTCTTTCGAATAATACTTAACGATTTGATAATGTAACTTCCACTCGCCAAGAGTTGTAAATCTATAGTACATTATTACCATGAGTGGACTGAGATTTTTTTTTATCTGTTTTATTTTATTTATTTTTTACATAATTCGGAAATCCTGCTTTAGAGAATCAACACAGAACTTTTCAAGCCACTTCAGGCGTCTAATGAGCGGGGAAGTGGTCTCACACCGGTCGATACAATCGTGTCCCACTTAAAGACGGCCATGAACATCCATGTCCACATTGGCCTATTGATTGGAGATCGACAGAGAATCCGTTATCTGTTGTTCTCACTTGTTATCTTCGTCTTCATCACTTAGTCATCATAGCGAGACTAATAATGACTAAGTTGATTTCGTCGTAAATTATCACTATAAATGCTATAATCTTCTGTCGTATCGCTAACAGTCTGCATTAATTTGTCACCCTTAGTCTCGCTTGTTGATTCTTTATTTGTTTTCAGTTTTATTTTCTACTCGTTTGCGTATTTTTCTTTTAAGTTACTTTTCACGAAAACCGCATTGATGCTCTCAATTCTACAACTCCTTATCTCTGACTAGCATCATTACTCGACCGAGACTGATCTGTGACTTACTCGCTCTTTAACATAGAGGAATAGGTTATCGCTCTTTCTTCCACAAGTCATATTAGACGAGAAAGAATTTGTTAAATATCTATTTCTTAAAAAAATAACCACCCGAGTCCTGTTTACTGCATATTTTTGGATTTGTTTTGTGAAATCATTTCCAGTAATCCCACTCTTTCTCTGCATTATATATGTGACGAAATTATAAATGCTGCATAAGCGTCAGCCGATTTCATTCTGTATCCTAAAAAATGAAAAATTCGTAAATCTAAAAGCATAAATAAATAAATAGCAGATATTTATTATCACTTCCGAAGGCATTAAAGTACTAGAAGTGGAATCGAGATAGATGCTGTTCAAGGTCGTATCCGGCTGATATTTTGAATTCTGGTTTTAATCTAAAAGCAGGGATATTCTTAGCTGCCGCGATGTGCATTCTACACCATTCGCTAAATAACATAGTAGATATGCCTACGATTCACTCACAGCGTGCTTGCAATCCTTTTTATCGTTCCTATTAAAGTTTTAACTTAATCGGGTATTTTGGCAATAATTAAATATTGAAAGAACATTTACTGAGAACGAAATCCATAGGTTGACTGAAAAATAAAATTTCCATTCGGACTGATCTATCTGTGACCTAATCAGGAAGCAATAGGGGACAGGTATGCGTAATGCAGTTTTTCAGTGAAGACTTCTTTTTAGTAATGTAACAGATATCAACGTCTAAATCTCCTTTGGCAATCATCAGTTTGGAAAAGTGTGTGGGGGGGCGGGGGGGTCAGTTTAGAAACTTTTAAAGGGTGCTAAACTGATCTGGTTGGCCTATCCGCTTTTCAGTCAAGAGGCTGCGGGTTCGAATACCACTTGGGCGTGAGTACTTCTTTTTTTTTGGGGGGGGGGGAGATGAACATCACTGCCAATGTGAGAATGCCACACCTCTTATTGGAGGCATGAAGTGGTTTGAAAAAATTCCTTATTTGATCTCTAGAACTGGACGTCCGAATTGTATAAAAATAAATGAAAATACAAAAAAGATACAAAGATAATACAAATATTTAAAAAATCACGATCTAGCCTACGTTATTATTTTACTATAGGTGTACAACCTTTCGTGGGTGGAAGAAACGTAACTTCGCTTTGGTGCTGTTCGGTTAGACTTATTATATTTCTCTTTGCATTGACTGATGCAGAATACTTTTCGTTATCCAATGAGCATCAGTGATGTTGAGCACTCGTTTTATTCATACCAGGATGTGTACACAAGACCTCGCTCCTCTTAGCAATTGGCTGATAAGTGCTCTCGATGTCCACTTAATTAAGCAACTTCTCAGCTTTCATTAATGCCTCTTCTAGTGTTATGGATCTCCTCTTCAGCTATTATCAGATTTCCCTGTCGTAATATCTGCTTGGGTACATTATTGATAGAACGACTCCTTTGTTATCGAATCTAATCTCTAAAAAGCGTGAAGACAGCGTCAGTAGCCACTGTCCTTATGCTGATACAGTTGTATGCAGCATTGCTCATTATCTCTAAATCGATCGACATAATAAACAAGCTGGCTGGTTCTGTTAGCTGCATTCCATCAAAACCACTTGGGAGTCTTTAGCAAGACTCGTTACTTGTTGTTTGAACATCTTGCTAATCCGCTACGAATAGCGGACTGCCTTTTTTTTTTTTTTTTTACCCTTTAGAGTGGCTGCAAATATTTCAAGAACTGCCTGTTATTGTAATCGTTTCAAATAGTCTATAAAGCATTTTAAAGAGTGAATGTGGCATTTGGTAATTGACTAACAGACAGTACAACTACGTATCCCAAACTAATCTCGTCAGAAATCGATTAAATAGAAGAATATTTTCAGAAGAAATACTGTTAACATTAATTTTTCAAGTAAATATGCTTGGTGTTATTAACACATTTCGATCCGAAGACTGATGATGCCTTTTTTTAATATAGAATTGCTTTTCCTAACATGTTCGTTATTACCTCTGGTTATATATATGCTGGGGACTATATATTGCATTATGCTTTAACCATTGAAGAAATTAAATGTTTCCATGCTAACAGTCATATATATATATATCGCTGATTATTGTGGATTTATGCGGTCGTATGATTTCATAGTAATCGGAGATGTGTAGCTTGAAGTAAAGCTGGATATCATGAGACTTCTTTTTCAAGATCACGACAGCTCACTACTTATTCTCCATTCATTAAAATAAACAGCGGAACATGTATCTGTACTGAAAACCAACCATTATACTTTTTTAAGGCTACTGGCATAATTCTTATCAAGTACCCATTAAATTCGTTTGTCCATCCGTATACATATTAAAGTCTGATCTGACTGAGCGGATTTTAATGATATATTTGGTATCTACTAAAATTTGTGGAGTCTTCTCAGTTTTAGTTTAAATCAGATCTCTTTTAGTGACAAGCAATTCGAACTGATAGAAAATTATATAACAGAAATATCAATGAATAATCCAATGGTAATTGTCGGTTCAATTTCTTTGGTATTTAATGACGCCATACAAGAAAGTTTCGATCATTTTCGAAGCAATCGTAAAATGAATCTGATTAATGAACAGATGATTCCAAAACGTTTCTCGATTGGTTTATCTTCTTAGTAATGAAATTAAAAACGTAGTTGTTGTTGTTTTTTAAAATAAATAATTAAAAAGGTCGTTGCAAACCGTTAACGTTTTCATTGGGTTCTGCTCATTTTCTTGAAAGAAACTACAAAGAGAAAGCTGCGAGTATAAACCTTATTGTTATGACTCGAAAGACATTAAAAAATACCCTCCTGCTGTTTTAATGAAAGCGGTATGATCATCCTATCTCCAAGATTCTTTTCATTCTTTACCTTTTCTCTTCTGTCATCATTTTTCCCGCTTCTTGACTTAGTGATCACTTAATTAGAAGCATTAAACTTAATGAAGGCAATCTCTCACGATACGTGAAGATGTGTCACTTTTATCTGCCTTTTCACTTTTTTCCCCTCCTGAAATCTTGGCTTTGTTTCTTGCTCTCCTCGACCTGATTAGCTCATAATTTCAGTAGCTGCAGAGGAATTCCCACTAGGGGGCACTAATGACAATTTATTCATCCCAAGCCGCCTGCAAAAGTCGACAGTGCAAACTACCTTGGGAGAACCCGATAAATATCATTCAAGTATAGTGTAGCTAGAATGGAAAAGGGAAAAAATAAAATGAAATAAAAAAAAACTCATACACACATACGGCTATCAGTATTGATTACAGATAGCTGGCATTTTCTTTTCTCTTGTTCACTGGATTCTCACTGTTATAAACGTGGAGAGTAAGCTTGTCTTCTCTTGAAGGGAAAGTCAGAGTGAAAGTGACGTTAACAACTTGATTGTTGTGTAGCAATATCCGTTAGCGCCCTCTGTGTTATTACTGTCATTTGGCTGACGTAAAGAATCTAAGTGAATTAAACTGAAAGGCTTATCTGTGAACAGAATGCTAAGTGAACGTAGACGGAGAATAAAGCCTTTTTATGAAATCGAGATGTTTAGAAATAAGAGGAAATGCGTAGATCTTAGGAGAATTGGAAAATTAACATGCCATCTTTCCCACCCTAAAATAATTATTACAGTATTACTTGTACGAAACATTTTGCTGAAAACATAATCTGATGGGGGAAAAAAGGTTTTGCTTTAAGATTTATAAATAATACTAATAAGTTTTTTGCTTTATAGAGATAGAAAATTTGCAAATTTTCTATCTCTATAAAGATATGTAAAACAGAAATGAGTTTTACTTCAGAAATAAATTTAACGTTTGCATTCCAGAACCGATACTGTGAAGCCGTATACTACGATGTGGTGTCATGCTGTAGGAGAGAGAGAGAGACAAGGGATTTTAGGACAATAGATATATTGCAAAAAAAAAAAAAAGTTGCTGAAGGCAACACAAAGAAGTGCTGCCATAGTGAGAAAAGTATTGACTGTATAAAGCTTTGTTTAGCTTACATATGGACTACTGTGCACAGATTTGGTCGACTGGATTTCGGGTAGATAAATAAGCCTTGGAGAGGTGTGGAGCAAAAGCAATATCGATGCTATGGAATGTTAGCTATGAGGATAAGTTGAGGGAATGTAATTTTCAGAGACTGAAAATTACATTCTAGAGGTAATATAATCATATTACTTTCGTAATATTGAGACAGGAGCTTAAAGATATTTTTCTAGGATATTTTAGTTCCAAAATAGTTTTCTCCTTCTTCCTTCAAAGAATTGAAGAAGAAAAAAGGGATAAGAACAAGATGCTATCCTTGGAAATTGTCTAAAGGTGCGTAAAAGTGAGCGAGCGTAGTTATTTTACATGGCGAGTGGAATGCGTTGACTTTAAAGTGTCATGTACGTATCTAGCGAATCAGTTTTAGGCAAAGTGTAACAGGTGTTGTACCAGTTTGATTTATTTTCTCCTCTTAGTTGCCCTTGACGACGAGTCTTTGCCTTCAGGAGGTATTTGTAATAATAATAAATATTTAGTATGAGATTAAATTTCAGTTTCATATGGATTTTGTTTCTTTGACTTTTAGACAAGATTTTTTTTTAATAGTCTTGTCTAAAATATTTTTTAGACAAGACTATTAACGTTTTTAATAGTCTTGTCTATTAAAAAAATGGACAAGAAAATTTACCTCGTTTAAATTTTTAAACCAGGTAAATTTTCTTGTCCATTTTTTTAAACGAGGTAAAATTTAAATAAAAAATTTTAACGAGGTAAAAGTTAATCAATTAAATAAATGCTTGATATTTGAAAAAAAAAAAAAAACTTATCGTTTACATGCTAGAGGAATTATTAAGGATCTTGGATCCTTAATAGATCTTTGTCTAAATTTTATATGGATGTATTTAACAGTTCAGCAGTAAGCCCACTCTAATGCGCCAGAAGCTGTAAAGCTGTTGTTTGTCCTAGTTGTGAACCGATCGATATTTATTTAATTTTACGCCTTCCACACGAAAACCCAACATCGATTTGTGCTTATATCTAAACCTAGACTAGTATCGAATTTTTGTTCTTTTCAGATCCTTATTACGAACGGTATGCCAGGTATTATATAACAATTATAAATCACATTTGTATTTTAGTTCTTCTTTGCTTTATCCTATCTCAGATTCATTAATTATTATTATCATTAACATTTTTATTAATTGCTTTTTTAATGGTTTTTCATATTAAAAAAATACGTTGTTTGCATATGAAAATAGAAAAAACAGTTTCCTTATCATTTTTCATTCGAAATTGATACTGACGTAGTTAATAAGTTAAACCATTCGAATTTAATTTAATTACACACTAAAAAAACCATGATGTTTATTCAAAACTCAATAGAATTAGTTTTTGTTTCACGAAACGAATAACACTAATTTGTTTTCTCCCTCCGTAAACATATAATTCCACTTTGTCTTTACAGAGGTGAATTTTGTATTTGAAATCTTTGGAAGCTTTCCATCGGATCATTCTTTTAGTCAAAAAACTATTCAAAGTATACAAAAATGCTTTATTACAAATGGCAGTTCAGTAAACTAGTAAGCTGTTTGCAGTGTGACTGTAGATTGCATTTTTTGTTGTGTGGGATTATCATTAAAAAAAAAGCTCTTTTCAACATTATTAGAATTTCTACACAAAATATTTTTTTTAACGCTGACAAAAATCTTAAGTCATGGTGGCGGCCTAGTTGTTGTTTCCAGTATCCTGATTACACTGCATAACAACTTTCACATTTTTTGTTGCTATTCTTTAAGAAAATTGCAGTAAATTTTATAAATTAAAATGATTTTGGAATCTTTGTATTATTTACCGTTTTAAGGAAGTAAAATAAGAACTTATATAGATAAAAAAATTAATAAAAACTAAGACCTAATAATAACAATAATTAATAATAATAATAATTATTATAATTATTAATTTTTCTGTAAATAATGTCTGTACGCGGGATGAAAAACCCCTGTTTCCGGGAGAAAAACCCTGCTACCTCCGTATGAGATCGGCTAACTCACCTTCGATTGAAAAAGCCCATATAAGGATTCCCATCGTCAGTATTATTATATACTTAGACAATTAAAAATGCTTTTTGGTTTGTTTCCAACCACTTTCTGGAGTTGTTCCGGAGAGAGAGCCAGCAATATGGGGCAAATTACTATTATTATTACTATTATTACGGGCAACTCCAGGGAGTCATTAGACTCATCGAGGGAGGCCCCAAATCATATTCATCACAACTATCTGACATTCATACAGTATCTATCATACCTCGCCTTAAACTCATTCACTGTCACAGCATCCACTACAGACTCAGGGAGCGCATTCCACTCATTCACTACTCTAAAAGTAAAGAACCCAGCTCTAACACCTTTACTAACCACACTTTTGCCCAGTTTCCATGGATGTCCCCTAGTCCTCCCACAACCAGCCCTGTTCTCAAAAATATCTTCTGAATTAATTTTATAGAAACCCTTCAGTAATTTGAATGTCTCAATCATATCTCCCCTCCTCCGCCTATCAACCAATTTTTGCAACCCACAAATCCTCAACCTGTTCTCATACGGTTCATTCCACAGACCTGCTATCATCTTGGTCACTCGCCTCTGGATCCTTTCCACATCCTCCCCATCAAGAAGAAACCTAGGTGACCAAATCTGAGCACAGTAGTCTAGATGGGGTCTTATCAAGGCTCGATAGAGAGGAACAATAACCTGCTTGTCTCTGCTTGTCAACGTATTCTTCAGCAACCAAGTGATTTGATGAGCTGTTTTGGTCACTTTTGCAATGTGTCCCCTAAATTTCAATTCCCTATCCACCAACACTCCTAAATCTCGTGCCTCATCAATTTCCTGGAGCAGGGTTCCACCAATGCAGTAAACTGCCTCCAATCTTTTCACCCCAAAATGCATAACCTTACATTTTGCCACATTAAACTGACATCCATTCTCCTTAGCCCAGACCTCCAATCTATCCAAATCATCCTGCAAAATTTTGACGTCATCTGCATTCACTATTGCCCTACCCAACTTCGCATCATCCGCAAACAAATGAACTGTTCCTCTCAGATCATTTCCTATATCATTTATGAACAAATTAAACAGCATTGGTCCAAGAACAGATCCTTGTGGCACACCACTAGTCACAGGCCGTCTTGTGGACTCTACTCCCGAGTAAACCACTCTCTGATATCTCTCCGTCAACCACCCTCCTATCCATCTCACCAACCCTATGTCCATTCCCATATGCTGCAATTTACTGATTAGAATTCCATATGGAATCCTGTCAAAGGCCTTGGAGAGGTCCAGTAGAATCACCGTAAACCCATTACCCTTATCCAGTTCAGCCGTCACTGTGTTATAATACGTGAGCAAGTTACTGAGGCATGACCTACCCTTCACAATTACTGGTGACATTTGCTCTTCTGTTGAAGAACATGAGTTCTAAGACGAGAACACATGCAGACATAACACACAACTTGCATAACCTTAGTTCCTTCGGCCGTAATTCCAGATAACTCAGTCTAACCCCCTAAACTTCGTTATTTTTTGTGTCTAATATACGTCAACGATATTTTTAAGCTTTTCAACTGAAGAGCTGAGGTAGTCTCATATCGGAGGTCGATTGGTTTTTCATCGTAGAAAAGACACCGGCCGCATAATTGGAATAGGTTCTTCTGCCGTACTTCCAAGCCAGCCTAGCACTACTATCAAGTTTCTGCGATAATATAATTGCGCAGTACTAGTAGAGGTATCTTCCGACTTACTCGATCCTAAAATTCCATAAGTGGAAGTTTTTGACTCCGATAACAGTAATGTTATAAACGGAGATCGCCTAACCGAACGTTTCACTTTTCTGTTTGAAATCATTGACAGAAGTCATCATCATTTGATGTCTTTTTCCCGGTTTATCAAATGCGTCAGAATATCTAATTCGCATAGTTGTATCTAAGTCCGTTATTGCAAACCACAGCGGTCGCAACTTCCTTGTTATCTATCCCTGAACTTGTGTAATTCTGGGTGTGTGACTTGATATTCATTTAAATATGTTTGGTAACTTATTATAACGCCGTTTTAAGTATTAATTGGTTTAATTCTCTTAGTGATTTATTTTACTTGAATATCATTCCGAATCCTAATTTTTGTGTCTGACCAAGTAGTCAAAACATTTTGTTTGCTATTAATAAGACATAAAAGGGATTTATTTTACTTCTCGGTTTAATTTAGTTCTTCCATCCCTAAAAACGTAATTTGTTGAATAATTTCATCAAGTTCTGGCACTCTATTAAGTTACTGTGGATGAATTATTAGTTTCTTCCTGACACCAGCAGCTGTTGAAATCACTTAGCCGGTGTCACTCTGTTTGCTTAACTTTACATACATTTATGTTAGAAGTGTAACCTTGGTGTGTTCTCGTAAACACTTGAACAATTGCTGAATAGAACGATTGTTTTTGTCATTCGTCTGCTTTTAAAGGAAGCAGCAATTTGGCTTCTTTCATTAGTCATTACAACATACTTGTACGAGTTCATGTTTGCTGACAAGGTTTTGATTAAATATACCGTAGAGATCTTCGTGGTTTCACCCTTGTTCTTTGGATAATTGCAGCAAAGTGCTTTCTCCTGTACACGTGTGTGCGTGTTGCGTATACAGAGCTAACAACTTCTAGAAATCAAAGCGTAGTTACTGTGAAATAGGTAAAGGAGAAAAAAAAAAAAACAGGTATTCCATTCTCGCATTATCGAACGTTCCATCATTTTTTTCTTCATTGGAAATGCATATCTTTTGTACTAGTTTTACATGAAAAAAGAGAAATGGAATATTAACATTGATACAAATACGGTAATGGTAGTAGATGGATCGCGCACTTTGCGAGACCATTCCCTGCTTACTGAAGGTCTGAAGTGGCTTGAAAAGTTCCATGATTGGTCTCGAGCAGAGTTTTCAGAATTTCTAACTCTTATTTCGGTACTAATGCTGATACATTTATGACCTTTCCTGGGCAGGTTTTTTTTTTTTTTTTTTTACATTTACATCGAATACTAAATTACTTTTGTTTCTCTTTCCCTAAAATAAACATAGCATATTATTCTATAGCTATTCAGATAATTTCTAATCAGTTTGGAAAATATATTTAAAAAAATAATTAATTCCGCTTTCAGCTCTGTATTAAGATACGGTGAGGTATTAAGGCACAGTTGTTTTACTTTGAATGAGCTGACCTAAATGAGTCAGACACACAGAGAGAGAGTTGGTTTGTGTTTGTTGATTACATGAGAAAAGATATCGAATTTCATTTATTTCAGGTGCTTTTACATAATTTATTAGTATTGTTTTTGCGTTCCTTCGATTTTTCTGGTGTATTATCATTCTTTTATCTAAATAATAATACACCAGAAAAATTGAAGGAACTGAGTTCATGTTTGCAGAGAATACCTGGCCTATCCTGACTTACACACTTTGTAATGCAGATCATTGTGTAACGCATCTGAAATGAATTGGCAACAATAATAAATGAGGACATTAACATGTTATGTTGCATACAATTCTTTGAGTGATACTTTGAGTTCAACTCTTGTGATTAGACGAAAGAGTAACATGTATAGACTGCAAATTCTATATATCATTAACGTCTCATTACGTCTCCGTAGCGAAGTCGCGACACTTCCTGTGTCAGAACGGCCTCGGTTTCGAAGGGAGACGGTATGATTCCCCCCCCCCCCCAGAAATTCTAGTTTTTTTATCTACTGAAACAGACAAAGTGAACTGAAGAACACAGAGAGTTAACAGACAAAATCTGGCCTCGTAAACTAATTGCTTCAGCGGTAAGCAAACCGAAGCAAATTAAACAGATTTCATAAATGTGCTAACCAGCCAAGTAACCTCCGTTTTCATATATAACATAAGACCCACTTCATTGGCGTAATTCGAGCGAACAATGGCCTGTGTCTAATCACTCACAGCTTATCCTCACCATCTCCTTCATCCTTTAACATACTCTTTCTTAAATTATTTTTTTTTCTATGTATATTTATACACAAACACTTAATAGTACCAACATACTTAACATTTCCAAATTAGATAATCATTATGCATAAATTCCATTTAAATACATTTAACACGAATAAACACAAGAGATAAGTAATACTATTTATTTAAGGCCATATATTTCAGCCTGAATATTACAGACTACTGTCGGTGAATTACAAAGTAGAACATGAACAATGGATTAATTTGAAAAAGTAGGAGCCGCGTGATGTTATACATAAAACAACGCAATGGTGTAACTGATAAAATATTGATAATTTATTTGCTATTTAAAAATTATCATCATCATCAAATTCCTGCCATGTACTCTCAAAGGTTGTACAGGATATGATAGTACTACATGAAAAAAATTACATCATTACTAACTTCCCATCTACAATTTTCCTTCAAATCAGTCTGTTACTTGTCAATACTCGAACATTATCAGATCTTATATTTCTATCGTCTAAGGCACTTTATACCGTATCAATCCACCTATATCTTGGTCTTCCTCTGGGTCATTTTGCTGCCAGCCTGGCAGAGAACACTTGTTTTGCTAATCTTTCCTCGCCCATTCTGTTTAAGTGACCATACCACCTGAGATTAGCTCTGCTAACGCATTCCTGGATGCTGACAATGTCAAGTTCTTTTCTAATATCCTCATTTTTAATATGATATTGCCATTGATGCCATCTGTTCACGCCTCTAATCTTTCTCAGAACTCTCATATCTGCGGTCTCTAGTCTTTGGTCAAGTGTTTTACTTCTGACCCAGCTCTCAGATCCATAAGTTAAAACTGGTTTGAACACTGTCTTGTTGTATACAGCTAATTTAGTGTTCCGACTAATTTCCCTCTTATTCCATATGAATTTATTCAATTGACTTCCCACCATACCAGCTTTGCTGATTCTGTTGTCTATTTCTATATTTAATTTACCATCTTCAGTAAAAATCGTGCCTAAATAGCTGAAATGTTTTACTTGTTCCACAGGTTCTCCATTCACAACACAGTTGACATTTTCAATAATTCTGCCTATTTTCATTGTCTTTGTCTTTTTAATGCTGACCTTCATACCATATCTATTACACCAGTTATTCAATTTAGTCAGAGAATCTTGCAGACTTGTAGCGGATTTATTTAGAAGTATAACATCATCCGCATAAAGCAAAGAGCTGACATTAACATCTCCAATTTTGATACCAATTAAAAAAAAAATTTTTTTAATTATTGATGTGTTATTAAAATGACTTTCTCATATCTTAGATAGAGAGGGGCAGTTGTTCCGATTTAAGTTCGGAAGGTGGACTTTTAAGTTCAACAGCAGTCATCTCACTATCCATCACAGAAGATAGGAATTATAAAATTCCGTCAATATCTATTGCAACCTGCAATAGAAATAGTATGAGCAGGTCACAATATCTATTGCGACCTACTCGTACTATTTGATTTACACCGCAACTATTACAGCAGAGATTCTTAAACATCAACGATATACTCAATGCATTTCAGAAAGGACTATGCAACAGCTTTTTAACTCCTATAATCCTAGTTCAAATAACAAGGTACGTCGAGTTCCTTGTTATTTGACCAATCCCATACATTTTTGGCATCTCAGAACCCATTTCTAGAATTCTTAAGAAATACAGTTTAGTGGGTACCTTTCTTCCTATTCTATAAATTATCAGCACGGTTTCCATCTTCAAAAAATAAACGGTCTCCTATATCTCTCGCTGGTGTCTACCAAGTTCCATGTGACTGCCATCGTTCGTTCTTACTTTGGACAAACTGGATGCTCTGTAAGAAAGGGGAATACAAGAGTACCACCAATCTCATATTAGCAACAATAAATCTGAAAAATCTGGTTTGCCACACCACGGAATACATAGAGACCTCAACATCCAATGGTCAGAAACAAGCTTACTTCATCGATGTCGGTATAAATTCGAACGCTTGTTTAAAGAAAGCTCTGAGGCCTTACTTCACCGTCCGAACTTAAATTGGAACGGCTGCCTTTCTTTATCTAAGATAGATATGGGGAAGTCTTATTTTAATCACACATCAATAATTTTTAAAATACTAATGAATTATCAATAATTGCAATATTTCTTCAGTTGTATCATTACGTTGTTTTGTGTATAACATCACGCGAATCGTATTTTTTCAAATTAATCGATTGTTCGCGTTATACTTTGTAATTAACTATTGTCGCCACTGATGATGGTCTGTAATATTCAGGCTGAAATATATGACCTTAAATAAATAAAATTAATTGAAGAAACCTCTCATGGCACAAGTCTTAAATAATAATTTAAATACAACTTCCACCAGCGATAGCAACTATCTTCCGTAAAATTACATAAATTACTCCTTCTTCTTACTTCGTACATAGATTTGTTCTCACTATCTTTTTATTATGTTCTCAAGTAGAGTCTAGTTCAGTGAAGTGGAGCAAACCTCTGCCATCTGTCTTATAAAAACTCTAAATTAACTTATCAACTTCAGTTAAATCTCCTCTCCATCTTCCGTTAGATATATTCATCAAATTACGACTAACCAACCGATTCTCATAACTACGATGATACTTTCGATTTTCTTGACTTCCATGAAAAAACTTGGTGAGTAAAGTTAGAAACCATAATTCAATATTGGCTTGACGCGTATAACTTGATTATAACTGCCTTTCCCCTACAAGTGGTTTATTTTAATTAAACCCACAGTCTACTGAGCTGTACTACATATTCCGACACTGAATTATAAACTTTTATTTAATACCGTGTTCGACCTCCTTTAGCCCGAATTACAGCACATATGTGGTTTGGTAGATTCCACAACGTGTTGGATTTGAGTAATTCCTGAAGTTCATACCATCCAATAAGCGACTTAATTCTCCTGGCGGAATAATAATACTACTTCTACTACTACTAATAATAATTAAAGGTTTTGATCTTTATCTTATTTATCGTCGATATTTCCATACGGTTATATGTGCCCAAATAAATTTCTTCATACTGTTCTCTTGTAAACAATGGGTAAGAAACAGATCTATTAATACTATTTCATTGTAGATTTTTCTCTGGTTTAGATAAGGGCTGATCCTATGGGCAAGTTCTTCGATTAGCAGTTTCTTCAATTCTTGGTCGTAAGTTAATTACTCTGTAAGCTGAGTTTCCGTCATAGTTGTATATTTGCAAAACTGGTTATAATTGATATTAATTAAGTAATCTTACTGTGTAATGAATCTTGAATGTAAAGTTATACAAAATACACAGAATACTTTAGATACAAATATAGTTATACGTGATTATAATCAATTCACTCCATGCTCATTCAGATCACTATGTAAAATATCGTAATCATTCTCGTAAGTTTGCACGATTAGAGATAGCTACAATTTAAACTATTTTGATTCAATTATTTGGATTCTATTATCTTTTATATGACTCGCTGAGTAGCTACGAAAAGAAATTTGGAGACATACTCTAGACTATCATTAGAAAACTTTCGATTTTTCTCCATGACATGATTAATTTCAGTAGAGAAACCCTAGACAAAGCTATATGTCAGTTTTTCTCAAAATGTTAGAGTATAGTACGCTAAATAATTTGAGGGTGAGAAAGAACTTCGGTTGATTTTGGGCATCTTAAGTACACCACAAGCCGACACTGCAGTGTTGCATCCTTCTGTAACACCTCTCACCAATCGATCCAATGTTTTCCGCAGTTGTCTTTTTCGCATTGTCCGAAGCAACAAGCTATTCTTACCGCATTTTTCAGTGTTACGTGATGATTACGATTCTGATGGCTAGAGCAGCTAGTTTTTAAGATGTTTAATGCATTTCAATTCCAAATTTTATATTATTTTTGCATATTTTGCATCATTTTGAACCTTTTTGTGTGTGTGTGTGCGCGCAGCAACCGAGGACCCTCATCATTCTGTGATACTAGTAACTAGTCGTGATTAGCGTACAGATACAGCGCATAATCCCATCATGCCTCATTCCACGCTGCAATGCTCTGTTGTTACTTTCATTTAGTGACGTCAGCGTTTGATTACTTCGGACTCAGTATTGGACAAATATGTCCAATATATCAAATATATTTACTTAGCTACATTTTTCTCCTTTCTTTTTCTTCCTTTTTTTTTCTTGTGGTTTTTTCGATTGTCATAAGTAGCAGCCTGTCAGCATCACTGCTATTATTATTATTTAATGTCAATTCCATCTACGAAAGGCAGTTAGCTTGTAGTACACATACCGGCCACTGAATTAGAAACTTTTAGCGACTGCCAGTACCGATCCTCTTCAATTCTCTGCGCATAGTTTGGTGAGATATGGATCGGAAAGAGCCTTCATTAAATGCTTCAGTCAGTTTTTGCACACAGGAAGTTCTGTTTGTCCGTACAAGCCTCCTCAGTCGACGGCGATCTCGTTCCTGACAGACTGTCTTAGGACCACAGTTGCATCTCTTAAACAAGCAACATGGGTTACTTTTCCACTGATTAAACACCCAGGATATCTCATCTTTTGAGAAACCATTCCTTTCTGCTGTTTTCAAAACCGTGGCTTATTGTGGGTCCTGTCTGGCAGTTCCCGCAAACGGGTGGGCACCCATAATAAGCCCCTTGTTTTTCCCATTGTGATCAGCACTGTTGACGATTACTAACCAGCAACATTTGGGAAATAGTTGCCTAGAACCCGTGGCGACGCACCTGACCAGGCATTTTGCATATACACTGCGTAAGTGACGTTTAGTATATCTGCGTAAAGCTTTCTAATTCAGTGGACGATATGTGTACAAGTACCGTGTGCGGACTAAGGATTAGATATTCTGGCAAGCCTGCTCTTCAGAACGAAAATAAAACAGTTTTAAGACGCCTAATGTCTTCATTAAGCAAAGCAGTGACAGCGAGTGTTCCATTTGACAATGAAATTCATGTGGGAGACGAACTTACTGCCTGTTGGTTGGAAACGAATCACTCTTCTAATATAGTTCGTACTTTCACTTGATAAGAATAGCATCTTCATATCATAAGTATTTCTCATCCCCCCCCCCCACTCTCAAAAGGATTGCGCTAACATTCATACTATCATTTCGGTGATAAAAAGATTGGAATTTCCCCATTCCAGAATATTTCGATTTTGAACTACTAATAATGCATTTTCACTTTTTTTTTTTTTTAATGTTCATTTCGCGAAAGGTTGTAAAGCTATCATACTTTTGTAGTAGTTTAACTAAGAACCAGGTAATCCTTGAATCCTGCGATTCTTGAGACCAAACATCTTTTTTTTAAAAAAAAAGCGTTTGTCACATTTTCTAACGTTTCTTTTAGTTATTCTGCTTATTTTAAACTCAAATTTAGATGTAATACCTGGTGATATCTGACCGCTTTTGGCATGTCGCCATTTTCTCATCACCGTTGACCCCTAACTTGATTTAGAACTAGAAGAAGTTTTTACACGTCTGTCCAAAATCTCTTTCTCTCTCTCTTACTCAGTCAACATTTCTGTTCCCCCCCCTCCCCTCCCATAAACTTCGCAAAAACTCTCGGTATAAATAAATATAAATTTCGTATATGCTTCGTTCATTTTCTTATTTCAGAAGCTTACTTTTTAATTTGCAAGGACAGCTCGTGCATAGGCACTACTGAACTGCAGCACCCCCAGTTTTTCTCGATATATAAAAATATTTATTAATTTACTGATATTTGCTTGTAATATTTAATTTTATCATCAGCAATCCTATGCAATTCTCTTATTTTGCATAAAAAATAATAAAAATCCATCCTGTAGCACTTAGGAGGGCGAAGGACGCTAGCACCACTGTGTTTATCACAGTGTCATATTGCTACGCACCCAAGCATATGCACATCATAGTGAGGTGCCAGCTATTAGCGTAATGCGGCACTGTCCGTCGCGCAGTTCCACTGTTGTTTATATGCAGTTTGCGCCAGTAGTAGAGTGTTCGTAGTACTTATTGTGTTTACTCCGTCTCTTTAAATATTTGGACATTACAATTAAAGATATAACATTTGTTATAGTTTTTATTTTAGAACATTATTGGGGTTATTGACAATTATGACCTCAGAATTTTCAAGTAATTTTGAATTATACTAAACTGTATAATTTTATCGATAATAAACAATATTTTTTTCATGTTTAATTTTTTTTTTAAATTTTTACCATAATTTTGATATTTTATCCAAACACGTATACACTGTACTTACAGTGTGTGTGTATTTCGAAAGTTGCAGCGCCCCCACAATTTCAAGCCACGAGCTGCCTCTGTTCAAAGGTGCTAATCCACTCGCATAACAACACGTTTATTCAGCCTGCCATTACTCTTTTGGATTTTTTTTTTTTTTTGTTTGTTTCTTTAATTTTGTGCGCTCGCGGTTCTTTTGTAATTGTTAACGAAGGAATTGTGGATTTAATGCATTTATTTTAGAAATAAGTTGATAATTTTAGAGAAACTAAATAGCTTAGTGAAAGCTACATGCAAATAGATATTTTTCAAATTGTTTTAATGTGTTGATTGAATGTCAACTTCTTAAAATCAAGGTCAGTAAATAATAATCAGTACACTACGGATCGATATTCAGTTTTAAATATCAGCTATTTCATAAATAGATTCATACAATTAATAAATACAAAGTAAGTGTGCATTTGTAGCAGCTAATTAAGTAACAAGTAAAATTTGATAAATAGTAAATAAAGCTGAAAATTAAGTTGGCATAATACTTAATAATAAGAAATTTAAATTTAAAGTATAATACATGATAAACACATCAAAATTTACTCGTATGAACTCCCAGGAGTTTTCATTTCTTGGAATTTTGTAGTTTTGGATGATGCATCTAGCCCCTTAATACTTTTCAGGAGAATGAGGAAGTATTTTTTTTAAAAAAAAAGCGGTATTGGGCATACTCAGAGTCAGGAAGATAAATGGAGTATTATTAAACAGGATTTGAAAAAAAAAAGCAAAATGTTTTGGAGGGTATATTAAGGGAAAGGACCAGCAAGCACTTTGACAGTAAGGTGACAAGTATGGTGATGAAAGCAAAATCAGATTATCAGTTTCTTTGTGATTTCTTTGACTGAGGAAACCAGAGAAATTGCAGGATTCTTTTGTTGTGTGTGATGGTGAGGAAAATAACAACTTTTTTTTAATAAATGCTGTTTGTAAGAGGTGACAGGAAAAGCAGAAAATACTGGAATCATTGATCATTTTTCCAGGTGTAGATAATGCAGTGACTAATGTGACAAGGGTAGACGAATTGCCATTGTCATATCTGTACATTAATGATATCGGGAAGGATGTGACAGGCGATATACAGCCCTTTGCTGATGATGCAAAGATAGGTAGGGTAATCGGGAATGCTGCTGATATGCATAGTATTTGCAGAATGATTTGAATAGGCTGGAATTGTGTGCATAGGAAAATGGATGTCTGTTCAATGTTTGGCGTGATGAGATATCCAATGTCTTATTATATTGGTGGGATTATGCTAGATGAAACTGATGAGGCTAGGGATCTTGGAGTGTTAGTAGATAGGAAGTTGAAGTTCAGGAACCATGTAGCAAAGATTGCAAATACAACTCAAAAGATAATTGCAATACTGAAAGAACGTTCACATGTAAAGATACGGATGCATTTTGCCTCTTTACAAGGCCTTGATATGACCTCACTTGGACTATTGTGTGCAGGTCTGGTCTCCTGGTTTCAATTGTGATTCTGATATAGTGGAGAGAGTGCAAAGTAGAGTACTTAAAATGATATCAGGATTGTAGAATAATGATTTTATTTGAGAATTTGTAGACTGCAGACACTAGCAAACAAGAGAAAGGGGGGGGGGGTATGATTGAGACTTACAAACTCAAACTTCTGAAAGGATCATACATAATATCAGTTGATGGAATTTTTCATTTTATGCAGGATGGGGAAAGGACGCGAGGGCATCCATAGAAGTTGAGAATGAATGTCGCTAAGAAGAGGGTGAGGGCTAGATTTTTCTCTCACAGGGTGGCACGTGATTGGAATGAATTGTCATTGGATGTTGCGTTGTGCAATTAGTGTGAATGAATTTCAGAACAAGTATGATAGTTGGTGCGTGTAGCATGTGGCCTTCTTCGATGAGTCCCTGACTCCCTGGAGCTCTTAATAATAACAATAACTGAATGAGTGAAATCGATTGCCTTTATGAATTAGTTGACAGTGGAAGTTTAAAGAGATGTATGATAGTTATTGTGGGAATAAAGGTTAATGTGGGGTTTCCTGCGATGAGTTTTCTGACTTCATGGAAATACCCATATATAATAATAATTCTTTTTTAATGTTGTTTTTCTTTATATGCATATTGTGATCATTGATAATTATAAATTATTATTGATTTTACTGTGCCAGTATGCAGTTGCTTTTTCTTCTTCTTCCATAATAAATTCACTAAAAAAGAAACTTTTCTACTGAAGCAATGGAACTAAGCAGTATCATAAATTCAGCTATGGTTTCATATTCTCAAAAGGAACGTTTTCATTATGAAAGTGTTAGAACTAGCAGGTTATCACAATATAATAAACTTTTATGCCTTTAATATTTTATTTATTTTTCTTTATTATATAATGTTTTTTTTTTTTTTTTCAGTAGTTGTTCGTTTTATATGAATGTTACATGAAAGCATTTCACTTAGAAATCGGATACTGAATTCGAAACATATTTCGGCTCCTTAGCTATCTTATCAAGTCTTGTGGAGGCTGTCATATCCCAGAATTGTTTTTATCTTATAAAATGGGATTTATTAAGCTTAGCGGTATATTAGACTTAAGCTTTGAGTAAATTGGTTTTTAAAATAAGAATTTTTTTTTTTTTTTTTACAACAGCAACAACAAGTGCATCATTGTTTGACTATAAACAAGAAACAAATGAGTGATGCAGGATAAAGAAATAATAGAAAAATTAACTAGAATGGAGAAAGCAACGCTTTAATCAAGATTTGTGAAGTATTTAAAACACATTTAAAAATAACATAAAATTGGCAACCCTCTTCACTAAATTCGCTAACGTTCTTTATACCAGAATTAATGAAGGAATAGGAATTTCCATTTTTATCTTTATGGAAAAAGTGATGGGAGACATTGCCTTAATAATTCTTTCTTTCTGATTTACGCCCCACACTTTATCGGGCAAGTATTCGAAACCATATCCATTGGAATAGGATGGTTAAGTCTTATTCCTGTATTTCCTATGTCTATATATTGCTTGTGTTCTTCTGGCCAGTTCCTGTTCTGAGGGACGAAAAAAACCCTCCACCTTCGTATGAGACCAGCTAACTCACTATTTGAATGAAAACACCTGATAAGGGTTCCTCGCATCATAGACGAGATTCGAACCGGGGTCTTTCTAACCCGAAGTCTCATATAAACCAATTAGGCCACGGAGGCTCCTCTTAATAATGTTTATTTTCTGACTTTATGTGGCTGGCTACTCATTTGATCAAACATGGCCATTACTGTGTTTGTCCGTCCAGTTCTTTCTACATGCTGTGTGGGTGGTAGCCTTGTTGTTAACGCGGCAATTATATAACGAGAGATCAGCACCTCCTCTATTCGAGGGTATACTACATTACTGCGATACCCTTAAAGTCTTGACCATGCGTCCTTCATTCTTCATCGTTGCTTCATGCTTCCGCCCCATAAATTTTCCTATTATTCTATGCATTAGTGTAAAAGACGACATAAAAAAAATGATGTCACTAAGATTATAAAAAAAAATCTCCTACAAAAAAAAGATCCAAATTGTATCAAAAAATAACAAACATTCCAAAATATCCAACAAAATTCCATGTAAAAAAAAAAAAAAAAAAACGACATTTTCCCCAAATAATAGCTGAACTTGTGCATTTGTCAGGTTGGGTATCCCATGCTGAAGGTGATTATCAGACCTATGCTTTGGCTCAAAGATTTCCTTGCCTATCTTCCTTTGCTGTCTTTACCTCTCCTGATTCGTTATTTTACTGATTTATCGGACTATTTATCTGCGAAAGTTGGTCATATACGTATAATTACTCTAACATTGAGATAATCTTCTGAAATGTCCATCATTCCCACTGGTTTCTCTTCTCTAATTTCACAGTCCAAAATGGAAGAAAAACTGAACTGTTTGCTGTCAATAATCATTTGACGCAAATTGGTCACCAACCAACAGATAATCCTCATCATTCTCTAAACACACCCTGGACCTTTTCTTAACGAGTCTCTTCCTTCAAATATAAACATAGCGCTGATGTTACCAAATTTAGCAATCGAAAAACCCATTGCAAATATGGGGGGGGGGATTCTAGCCATCATTGAAACGATATGCTCTAATGATGGCTTTAGAATAATTCCGTATCATGACAAAAGAAATATATCAGGCATTTGCTGAAAGATTTTCTTATGGCTGTCAGATGAAATTATAACGTAAAGTTTTTTCGTTGAACTACCTGCCATTTTTGTTGCTCCCCCCCCCCCCCTCCTACACTAGCATGTTTGCAGAACTAATCTTGCGGATGTGTGATTTATAACAAAAATAACGATAATAATAATAATAATTGATAATAAAAAATAAATAAAGTCATAAACGGGTAGTCACTAATTTGAAATATGCCACTAAATTTTCGATTTTTTTAAGGTTGTTATCGGAGAGAGAGAGAGAGAGAGAGAATTTTTGACAAAGCTTCATTTAGTATATTCGCCAATTAAACATCATCTACATGTAAGAAATTTTTAAATGAATAATATTTTATTAATAAAGCTCATTCTCTTCTTTGGCTTGTTATCCCTAAATTGCTCCAACGAAAGATTCTGAGTCTTTGCCATCTCGTAAATAATCAGATAAACGTCCGCGCGGTTAGCCTAGTAGCTATGCGCTTCGCAGCTATATGCCTCGGGAAGGAGTGTCCTAGGTTCGATTCCCGTCGGCGACGTGAGGAGTTTAAGGATTTTCCTCAGCCATAGCCAAGTTAGCCGGTCTTGGGCGTGAACAGCAGAGTTTTCCCCCCAGTTTATCTGGGAGGTTTCATCCCGCAAGCAGGTAAACCAGGCCGTGAACACACACGGATACAGTCAGGAATACTTAAGACAATCCTTCCAGCCATAGGTCTGAATTGTCAGCTATGCCGGTCTCGAGCCAGGATAAAAATAGGGGGGGGGGGGATTAAGGTGGTGCCGTACCTCCTCGTAAAAGGGGTTCACGGCCGTTGAATCACCATACTAAATGAATGAATGAATCAGATAAACGATATTACTTTTTTATTTGATTCGAAGACATAATCATCAAGTTAATCATCAGCTCAATCATTTGAAAGCAGAATCTATTCATCGTATTTTCATAGGTTTTCTTCGCTTTCTTCCTTATAGAGAAAATCGATCAAAGTTAATACTGAATAATTGTTACTTTACTTTTAATGAGCAAGATATTTGTATCTCTTATGAATTTAAATAATTGGGATCCTACTCATGCTGGCATGCATGCATTTGTCTAAGTGATTTTATTTTTTAATCTTTAAAATCTCTCGCCGATACAATAAAGTGCATTTCTATTGGAATGTGTTGCTCCACACTACATTAATTATCTTTGCATGATCTGCTTGATAATGACAACTCACAGCACTGTACTTAATATAGTATTGCATTTCAGTCTTATTATACTGAAAGGAAGTCTGATACTTTAAGGCTGCATACAGTTAGTTTCCATCCTGGTAAATTACATTTCGAATTAGCAAATCAAACAGTAAGAAATGGAAAGAGAATGCATATAAATCATATGCATATATATAGACAGTATTAAAATTGTATTCATGGCTATCTTGAGGGTTGTTAATATTATGTTTTAAATGAGAGGATGATGTTGCAAATCAGAAGGCCCTGTAATCAATATAATTCTGATGATTATTTTATATATATCATAAATGATATACAATTCTTTATATATCATTTAATATATCATGAATCGTAATAATAGAATTAAGATTCAGATGACTTGTTCCACTTTAGCAGATGCTATATTATCAAATTTGAGCCTCCGTAGCTTAGATTCGACCGAGTCTTTCAGTTTGGAAAGACCTGAATATGGGACCGGCTAATTCGTCGAATCAAAGATGAATTAGCCGGTCCCATACGGAGACGAGGGGTTTTTCCCCTCGAAAACTTGGATTTTTCATCTCTCAAAAAAGACAAACTGGCCCATTGAACACACGTGTTTTACAGACATTGAATACGAGACAAGGAAGGCAACGGTGAACCATCTTCTATAATAATTCCTAAGTAGCATCGGTACCACCCCTCCTCCCACGTCAGCCACTAGGTTGAGAAAAAACACACTTTTTATTAAAATAAAGGGATAAAAATGCACGTATTGTACTGAAGAAAAGCAAAAGTAATATTTGTCCTAAAAAATGAGAGGTTTGTGAAAAGGAGCGCACTATTGCTGTATACGATCGCACAGATGCTTGCTATTGCGGTACAGATAATCCGGTATTTTCGTCCCGCACCCTCCCAAATAAGGAAAATTTTCGATGGATTATTAACCTTTTTTCATTAATAGGTTCTGAATTGTTATTTACAGTATCAATCCATGGAATTTACGAATTCACATAACTTTTGATACGAATAATACAAATAAAATACTGCCCGCGCGGTTAGACTAGTGGCTTTGCGCTTCGCAACCATATGACTGGGGAAAGCGTGTCGAAGACGTGAGGAATTTGAGGATCTTCCTCAGCCAAAGCCAAGTTAGCCGGTCTTGGGCGCCGGAAGTAGGCGACAGGCCGGTTGGGAGTGGTGCTAACAAGAAGTCGCATCTAAGTAACACGCGGACCCTGCATAGGAAGCGGGACTAACGCGTAGTGAAAGAAGAAGAATACAAATAAAATACTCTAGGAGTCGTATTTTCATACGAACAAACAAAGTAACTCAGCCCATCTCATAGTAAGGTTGCTGGTAGTTTTAAATTTCGGAAATGGCGGTGTTTCATCCTGTATTCCATTCAGAACAGCGAACACGCATAATTTACATCTATAAAACACTCGCTTCCTAGTCTTAGTTGCTATGAAACAATCTAAACTACGAAACCAAACTAAGAGATTCCATACTTGCTGGGTAAGCTACCATATTGTTATTAGCGCAGAAATGTTCGTTTGCCTTGAATGTATTGATTTTTATCCATTTTTATTTTAATTTTTATTCGTTCATAGTCCCGGCGCTAAACTGAATTGGCAGAGAGTTTGAGTTTCTTTGAATTATACCATTGTTGTGTCATCTGTTGAAGCCTCAGAGCTTGTTGACCACTTGGAGGAAGCCATGCTAATAATAATGTCTGATATATAGTGCCTGTTAATTATTCCACCGAAAATCTAGGAATAATAAATCCTTCTAAAAAGAGAGTGGTAGCGCTTTGCTTGAATGATGATACCAAAAAAGAACAAGAATGGCTTAGAACCACCTTTGTTAAAAACAAATATAATAAAAAAGAAAAATTCACAGTATATCGAAGAAAAAAAAAGAACACACCAAAACAAAAACGATTTCAGCGAAGCTACTGTATATCTATCGATATAGCTTCGCTGAAAAGTCTAACTGACAAAAGAAGCGAAAGTCCAAAGAAATACAATATAAAACTACCTTTAAACCTTCTGCAAAACTAAAACATTTATGCAGCACATAAGGATTCTCCTCCTCCCCCCATATCCAGGAGTATGCAAAATTAAATGTACTGTAATGTACATTTAATTTCATACATCAGTGAAACTGGGTGCACAATAGCTATCAGAAATTCCACTGTGGGAAAACAGGCCTTTCTGACCACGTGCTGGAGACCTTCCATAAGACTTTTCTTTTAATTTAACATTTTACATTAATTTTACAGCATTCATTTTGATAAAAATTATGGAGACTACTACTACCTTTTTATTATGTTAATTTCCAGACATTTCAACCTTCTAAATAAGATCATCATCTGGAAGATATATATATACAGTCATCCCACAACTTATGTCTGGGTTCCGTTTCTTCCGGCAGAACATAAGTCAAGTCGGACATAAGTTGATACATTAAATCCACAGAGTTATAGGGGTTAGGGACTTAACCATAATAAGTATACTGTCATTTTAATTTTTAAACCTTATTATAAAACTGTACTATGTGTTACTGCCACTATAAAACAGGAGAATAATCACCCAAATCTTCCTCCACAATCATACCTTCCCTGTGTGAACGATCAGGCAGTGGCTCTTCTGGTGTAACCTTTGTTTTTTCGATGAAAATGCCCAATGTGCTTTGGTTATTCCTCTTCTTCTTTTCATCATAAATTTGTTCATAGCAAGCAAATGCATCATGTACTTTCATTTCTATTATTAAGTAGCATTCAACATTGGCCATTTTGAGAACATCGCTAACTGAAAGAACATTTCTGCAAGACCCTTCACTGTAAATTGTTTAACTACCTCTTCCTGTTTCTCTTTTCCCTCTTTCTTTTCTCGTTTTTCCTCTTCTGCAACAGTTGTCCCTCCAGTTCGACCAATTCTTCGTTAGCCAACACTTCAGGGGAACTTTCTATGAGTTGAATTATGTCGTTATCATTCACTTCGAGATTCAGATTGTTTGCTAGGCCCACTATTACAGACTTCCAAAATCATGAACAAACCTTTTCAATGTCTTTTTCCATATGCTACTCATACATTGAGAGGTCACTTCATCCCAAGCCACGCCAATATTTTTAATAGCATGATAAATATTGAATGTTTCCAGAATTGCATGAGAGTCTGGTTATTTCCTTCAGTAGCAGAAATAGCTTGGATAAAGCTCTCTGTAGATAATAAGCCTTAAACACTGCAAAAACTCCCTGATCCATAAGTTGGATCAATGAAGTAGTGTTTGGAGGGAGAAACATGACCTCGAACGTGGTGAAGATCACCGCTATAAGACGGATGACCTGGAGCAATATCTAGAATTAATAAAGTTTAAAATTCTACATTTTCTTTCACACAATAGCTTTTATTTCACTTGAATAACAGTTGATTAAGGCATCCTCAAACAATTTTTGAGTGTCATCCACGACTTCTTATTGCTCCGATAATGAACTGGGAGTATGCTTCGTAATGTTTTTGAAGATTGTGGATTCTCACTGTGTCATATCACAAATAGTTTCAGTTTATATCCAGCCACGTTATCCATAATAGAATCGTAATACAGGCATTAAGAGCTTTGAAACTAGGTATAGATTTTAGCTTTTTGTGAATGAATGTCTGCTCGGGCATTTTTTTCCAAAACAAGGACTTCTCATCCATATTAACTATTTGCTGTGGCAAATAATTTTCCTCCGTAATAATTTTATCCAATTTTTCCACAAACTTGTTGGCACCCTTCTCAGCACTTGCAGATTCCCATACATTTTCACCTTATGTAGCACAAAATGCTGCTTGAATCTCATGAACCAACCGGAAGAAGCGTTGAATTTATAGTCATAATCAGGTTCTGCTTTCTCTTTTAACATGTTGAAGAGACTTAGTGCCTTATCAGTTATGGTCACAGTGCTAAGGGGTATGCACTTTGGTTCAGGCCCTCTATCCATGATACAAGTAGCTTTTCCATATCACCGATAGGACCTTGTCATTGCTTCGTCACTATCATTGATTTAATGGAAGCAGATCCTCTCACAGCCTCTACGATTTTATCCTTATTTTACAAAATGGTCGTCACTGTAGAATGAGACCATCCAAAATCATGTGCGATCACATTGACGGGCTTACCAGCTTCATGTTGCTTTATAACTTGCAACTTCGTTTCAAGATCAATTGCCCACCTCTTTTTCTGTAATTCTTCACTAGGTTTTTTGATTGTGCGTGTAGGAGCCATATTGCACAAAACATCGCGAAACATTTAATGATAAATACATAAATAACCCATTTCTCAAACATTTATGCACCACTAATATCCCAAAATCAACAGAGGAACTGTTGAAGACACGTGCTGACTGCCCAGGGAGGTTGCCACTGAAAGCACTGTTGCCACTGTGCATGCTTATATATATATATATATACACACACACACACAGTACACACATATGAGGAGTGGGGGTGGGAGTCTGGAAGTTCTGATAAACACTTACAACAAAAATGATATTAAAGCAACTGATGTAACCACAAGAAAAATGTTTTTTCTTGTGGTTCTTAAAACTCTCAAATCCCCCCCACCACCAAATGTTTCATCAAATTGTAAAATTTGTACTTTTTCTTTTAGGATATATAGGAAGATGTAAAATTAATTTTTGTTCTAGGTTTTGATCCTTTTTTCCCAAGTAAGCAAACAGACGAGTAAGCCAAATTTGTGCCTGAACGTAGTTCAAGTCTGAGGCAACTCATATTAAAGGTGGAGTTGTAATATGTGCATTGCTATTACTTCTTGCTATTTATAAAGCCTATTTATATGCCTTTGAAATACCATCATTCTAATTAGCAGTGCGTTCTTTCTCTCTCGTAACTTTTCTTGCTTATACTATTGCGTACTATGTCTATCTACCTTTTGCACTACGAGTCTTATGCCTATGGATACTAGAAAATTTATTTTTTTATTGAGACTGCACCACTAATATCATTTAATTGGCATAAAACTCAGTAATACAGCCAGTTGATATCTCTCTCTCTCTTTCTCTAACACAAATTCTTTCAGTAAAACTTTACAAAAACAGTCGTGGTCTATTTGCACTTAACTATACTCTTCGGTTATCTCATTTGGTTTACCGCTCACAAGTCTGATATTTTTTTTAGGAACAGTGTATTGTAAAATAAACAATCAGGCAGCACTCTATTGACATATAATTAAAACACATTTATTTATATTTAAAATAAAGTACATTAAATAAGCAATAGGGAGGTTACTCTTCTCTACCTATCCTTTATGCCTTTGGTATTATTATTATTACGGGCAACTCCAAGGAGTCGATAGACTCATCGAGGGAGGCTCTAACATCATGTCAAGAACAACTATTCGACATTCACACAGTATCTATCATACCTTGCCTTGAACTCATTCACAGTCATGGCACCCACAACAGACTGGCAGCTTATTCTACTCATTCACCACTCTCCAAGTAAAAAACCTAGCTCTAACACCCTTGCTAACCACACACTTGCCCAGCTTCCATGTATGGTCCCTAGTCTCAAAAATATCTTCTGAATTAATCTTATAGAAACCCTTCAGTAATTTGAATGTCTCAATCATATCACCCCTTTTCCGCCTATCAACCAATTTCTGCAACCCACAAATCTTCAACCTGTTCTCATAAGGTTCATTCCATTGACCTGCTATCATCTTGGTCACTCGTCTCTGGATCCTCTCCACCTTCTCCCCATCAAGAAGAAACCCTGGCGCCTATATCTGGGCACAGTAGTCTAGATGGGGTTTTATCAAGGCTCGATACAGAGGAACAATAACCTGTTTGTCTCTGCAACCAGGTTATTTTTCAGCAACCAAGTGATTTGATGAGCTGATTTAGCCACTTTTGCGATGTGCCCCCTAAACTTCAATTCCCTATTCACCAACACTCCCAAATCCCAGGCCTCGTCAATCTCCTGGAGTATGGTTCTACCAATGTAATATACTGCTGCTAATCTTTTCACCCCAAAATGTAACCTTACACTTTGCCACATTAAATTGACATGCATTCTCCTTAGACCAGTCCTCCAAACTATCCAAATCATCCTGCAAGATTTTGACATCTTCTGCATTCACTATTACCCTATCCAACTTTGCATCATCAGTGAACAAATGAACCATTCCTCTTAGATCCTTCCATATATCGTTAATGAACAAATTAAACAGCAGTGGTCCAAGAACAGAACCCTGCGGCACTCCACTAGTCACAGGTCATCTTTTGGACTCTACCCCTGAATAAACTACTCTCTGATATCTCTCCATCAACCACCCCCCTTATCCAGCTCACCAACCCTATATCCATCCCCATATGCTGCAGTTTACTGATTAGAATTCCATGTGGTATCCTGTCAACGGCCTTTGCAAGGTCCAGTAGAATCACTGTAAACCCATTACCCTTATCCAGTTCAGCCATCACTGTGTTATAAAATCTGAGCAAGTTACTGAGGCATGATCTACCCTTCACAAAACCATGCCGTCCCCCATACAGTATCCCATTTCATCTATCCGATCCTGTATTTTCCTCTTGACTATTTTCTCCAAGACCTTGACAACGATTCCTGATATGCTGATCGGTCGGTAATTTACAACAGCAGTCTTGGAACCTCCTTTGTGCAGTGGAACTATTTTCCCCTCTTTCCACCCTCTCAGGACAAACTGGGTTAGTCCCGAGAGGGTGGAAAAAAATTAAATTATTTATATCTGTATCAAATTAAACAAAATGGTCAAGGGGACTGACAATTCTTTAGCCGCTTCACGTACGACACGAGCTGGTATGCCATCCAATCACACAGATGCATTGACATTGAGGTTTTGTAATAGACTATTCACCTCCACTTCATTCACCACAATTCCTGTATAAGCTATTGGTTCATTCATTTCTGCAATGTCACCACCTGGATGATATACTTTTGCAAAGTGCTCGCTCAGTAATTCCGCTATATCAACTGATTCGGTTACCTTCCTACCATCAGCATTCTTTAAAATCATTCTGCCATATACATTTTTTCTTTTACTTGCAACATATCGAAAAAACTGTTTGGAATTCTCTTTAGCCTGCATGGCTAATGTTCTTTCATAATCCGCTTTTGCTTTTCTTACCACACTCGTTACCCTTCTGGCCTGCACTTTATACCGTTCATGTGCCTGCCGGTCACCTTTCTCCTTAAATTCCCTCCACAGTTTTTTCTTTTTTTGCAGCTCAATCTTAATGGTGTTATTCATCCATTTAACCTCTACTTGATTTATTATTCGGACTCTAGGTATACAGTCAATTATTGCCTCCTGCAAACACTTCTTAACCACCTCCCATGCACTATCAACATCCAGCCCTTGCAGTTTTACATGTCATGGCACTGAACCAATCAAACTCCTAAGTATATAGAAACAAAATTTCGTTTTTCAAATTTTAATGACTATACAATATATATAATTACTCTGTTACTTCTCTGCTTAAAAAAATAAATTGCCAAGACTAATTTACTCATAAAGGGATTAGCTAGCTATGGCAAGTTATCTTACAATTAATATTCCAGTTAACAACAAATCAGAGGACTCTCTTATTGATATTTCTTATTACCATTTCTTATCAGTCCATCTAAGATATATTTCCTAAATTACAAGAAGAATGCACATTAAAGGAAGTAAATACACTTACAGAGGTTCTGTGTCACGACACCTTACAAAGTCCTGCATCAAAGTCTTTATGGTTTTTCTTTCATCTGGCCGTAGGTTTCTGTGCGGAGAGTCTTGTTTCGGGGGGGGGGGGGGGGCTTTGTCGGAATATTTGGTCAGTCTTGGACTGCAATCTTCCCAGTGCTCAAAAGTTCAGGCAAGAAGTTTCAGCATTCAGGCTTGAAGATCGTTCTGCGGCTTTTGGCTTCCGTTGACTTCCCACAGCACTAGGACATCCGACCGGCACTTAGCATCGGCTGTTTTCCCCATTTTTCTCTGGCTCTCTTCAGTAACAGCACCTCGACTCTGTTCTCTCTCAGCAACTTCTCCTTTCTAGAAGCGGGAAACTCCTCTCTCAAGCAACGTGGATCCAGGCAGTCTCTCTGACAGCGATTCTGGAACCGGAATGCCTTCTGCTTGCTTCAGTCCTTTTTTTTATTAAGCCTCCTCTGAGACCTCACATGAAGTTTGGCAACCCCCCAAAGAATCGGTACGAGTCTTTCATCTTAAGTTTCAAGTTCGGCACGCTTTTTGTTTTCCTCTGCTTTCTTTTGATTGCAAGTTGCCGGCCATCGGAAAGTTGTTTGAACTCTTTCTGACTGACTTCGGAGATGTTTACATTTAGATCCTGCAAGCCTTTCTCATACATACAAGTTTCAATAACAATCTTTCTAATGCCGCCATGTACAGCTTCAGCGACAAAAACATTGCCTTTGTTTTTAACACTGTAGCAGATTCTTATTAAAGCAGTATATACTGTTAGCTTCAAAAGAGTTATTTACAAAAACATCTACTACAAACTATACCGAGACAAACAGTCTATTTTTTTTACAATATTCACATGGGACTTAACCTAAGTATAAAATCGATGTAATGTGCTTTGGAATATTTAATATTTAAGCTACAATTGAGTTTTTACACTCTGCTTATAATCGTATTTACTCAGCTCGCTGTTTGACCACCACTGATCCAAATTAATTCATTTACCTGGACTTATTAAGAAAATTACTGATTTGACAATTTTAACGAAAAATAAATAAACAATAGCAATACATTTAAAGCGAATTAAGTGTATTAAATCAAAATAATAATAAATAAAATATTATGTTTTCAGTTTTAATTAAATTTGTAAGTAAGGAGGAATACACAAGAGATCGACCAAAAATCACTCCCGATCGACGGGTTGAACACCCCTGCTTTAGGGGAAAGATGTAAGTAGTGCATGGGAGTGGTAAAGGGATGTTTGAAGGAAGAAGTAGCTGACTGTATACTAAGAGTTAAGAGAATTAATAAATTGGGAATTTAATGAATGAGTTTAGCATTCAGCAGGAGTTAAAAAAAAACATGTGCAAGATATTCCAAAAGAAAGATAGCTGACAAGGCCATGAGCAGTATAAAGCAGAGGCCAGAAGAGTGACTGGTATGGTAAGGAAAACAAAATCTGAGTATGATAGGAGATTAGCCAAGCAAGCCAAGAGTAATCGGAAAAAGTTTTTTCTGTTTGTGGCATGTCACAAGAGAATAATTTTGATGAATGCAGATGATAGGGAGGCAACTGAAGCAGATGAAGTAGTTGAATTATTGAGTGATCACTTTGCAAGGGTGTATCATCCAAGTGAAGATAATACAATAATAATATGACAAAGGTTAATTTTGGTATAGAGGGTAGAGGAAGTTGAGGTACATAAAATATTACAGAATCTGAATGTGAATACAGCTATGTTTTGGATGGGATATCAGCTTGCATATTACGAGAATGTGCTAGGGAATTGGTAGTGCCTTTGATTAAACTGTTTAATTTGAGTCTCAGCTCTGGAAGTCCCGAGGGAATGGAAGAAGCAGAAAATTGTTCCATTGCATAAAGGAAGTTCCAAGACCAGTACCACACTCAGGGTTTAATCTTGGGTGTGTGTGTGGGGGGGGGCTGAATAAACAATTTGAGAATACACCCTACACATTGCATATGACTTATGACTGAGCACCTGCAATGATCTCTAATTCATAAGTAGTATAGAAATAGAAGACACGACACAACATAAATTTAAAAAAAAAATGAATTTTATTAATTAGGGAAAGATTTTTAGAAAATTTTCTAGTGTTTTTTTTTTTTTTTCTTTTTCTTTGGGGGGCCAGGGACCCCTTGGCCTCCCCTCTGAGTGCACCACTGTCCAAGACAAAAATAGGAAATCATTGATCAATTAGCATTCCAGGAGTGATGATCAAGGTAATGGAGAAGTTGGTTAAAGACAAAATTAAGATTGGGGGATAGGAATGGGAAGTTGTATGGGAATAACATGCTTTGGTGAAGGGTAGGTTATGCTTCAGTAACTTACTCACTTTTTATAATAACGTGACAGCTGAGGTGGGTAAAGGTAATGGCTACACAATGATACTGTTAGATTTTGCAAAGGTATTTATTATTATTATTGTTATTATTATTATTTGACACCTCCAGGGAGTTCAAAGACTCATCGAGGGAGGGCACCTGCTGTACAACTCTGTCTCCACCACTCAATCCATTAACTATGCCAACGCCATCTACCGATGACCACCACTACTAGTATTTCCACAGACAATCATAAACATCCATGCCCATGGCGGGATTCGAACCCGCAGCCTTTTGGCTGGAGAGCAGATACGCTAACCACTCGGCCAACCAGGCTGGCTGACAGGATACCACATGGAATTCTGATACATAACTTACAGCATAAATTATAGCAGTATGGACATGAAGTTGGTGATGTGGATAAGAGGGTGATTGAGAGGAAAAAAAAACAGAGAATAATGTATTCAGGAGAAGAGTCCTGTAGAAAGCCTATGACTAGTGGCATACCATAAGACTCTTGGGCTACTGCTATTTAATTTGCACATTAATGATATAGGATATAATCTGAGGAGAAATATTCAGTTGTTTGCAGATTATGCAAAATTAGGTAGTGTAATGTTAATAAAGATGATGTTGGTATTTTACAGAATGAGTTAAACAAGCTGGCAATATGAGCAAATAAGAACCGATGTCAATGTAATGTGGTTATGCAGTTTGGAGTGAAAAGATTACCAGCTATGAACCATATTGATGAAACTGTACTCCAGGAAATTGATGGAGCTGTGGATTTGGGGGTGGTAGTAGTATATATAGAGAGTTCAAGTTCAGAGTGCATATTGCTAAAATAGCCAGAGTAGCTCAGAGGATTACTTTGTTATTGAAGAACACATTAACAAACAGAGATAAAGGAGTTACCATTCCACCTTATAAAACCTTGATATGACAACATCTGGATTACTGTGCTCAGGTCTGGTCTTGGAGGATGAGAAAGTGGTAGAAAGGATCCAGATGAGTGGTCTGTGGAATGTCCCCTATGAGAATAGATTGAGGATTTGTGGATTACAGAAGTTGGTTGATAGGCAAAAAAAGGGGGATGTGATAGAAACATTTAAATTATTTAAAGGATTTTACAGGATTGATGCATAAGAACTTGGCTAGAGAGAACAGAACCAAGGGTCATCCTTGAAAGTTGGGTAAGTGTGTGGTTAGCAAGGGCATGAGGACTAGATTTTTTGCTTGGAGAGTGATGAATGAATGGAATGGGTTGCCTGAATTAGTTTTGAGTGCTTTGTCTGTTAATGGTTTCAAGGAGAGGTACAATAGATAGTGTGTTGATAGTTTGGGTCTCCCAAGATGAGTCTTGGGACTCCATGGAGGTGCCTATGCAATAACAATAATAAATACTTTTAATGCAGCAATAGTAGTGGCCTAATCAATAATTTCACATAAGTGTTTGTTATATTAAGACTATGATCCTGGACTACTAGTCATTATAATTTATAATAACCTCTTGAGTAGAATATGTGTCATCTATATTCTTGGGATTTTTAGACCATCATTATTATTGAGATTATGGTTGATTAGAATTTCACAGGCCTCCTTAAATTTGGACTCATGACGAGTTGTAGTGTCTTGATTGACTAGTGTCTTTTTAGTCAATTCTATGTAGAGTATCAACGGTATGATCAGAAATGTCAGATTTACCATAGTTATTAAATTTAATGTATCGTGCATGTTTCTTTTTCACGATAGGAACTGTGCATCCAGTTTCATCTATATAAGGAAAGTTACAGGTGCATTGATTGTAGTATACTCTAAAGGAAGGGGATCTTCAGAGGAATTGAATAAGTTTTTTAATTTTGCAGGAGGTTTAATGGTGGCATTAAAATTTTATTTTGTAGAGTATTCTGTTTCTTACTCTCATCCTGAGATTTTTATTTAATAAGGTCAAAGCATCTTGTGGCAACTTGTTTAGGTAAAATTTATAAGCTCTGCATTACTTCAACCTTAGCATTTTTAGTCTGGTGCCCACTGACGAGACCTCAATAAAGGTTGAAACCGGTCTGGGTAGTGGCCCTTGCCTTTAATGCATAGCATCATACATCTCCATAAGGGGATGTGCTTTGCATTAGGGGGAAATAGTAAGGGAAGTGATCAGAGCTTACTCCACCTTTACCACGAGTTGCCTCAGACTTGAACCACGTTCATATATATATATATATATATATGTTAAATATACCAAGTTATTTTAAATAAAACCTGGTTTATATTTAAAATAACTTCGTATCTTTAACATATATTATACCCAAGGTAAAAAACTTTCTACATATATATATATATATATGTTAAAGATACCAAGCAATATAAGCTAGGTTTTAATCCTTTTTTTCCAAGTAAGCAAACAGACAAGTAAGTCAAGTTTGCGCCTGAATGTAGTTCAAGTCTGAGGCAACTCGTGGTAAAGGTGAAGTAAACTCCGATCACTTTCCTTAGTATTTCCCTCTAATGCAAAGCACATTCCCTTACGGAGATGTATGATGCTATGCATTAAAGGCAAGGGCCACTACCCAGACCGGTTTCGACCTTTATTGAGGTCTCGTCAGTGGCAGCCAGACCAAAAAATGCCAAGGTTGAAGTAATGCAAAGCTCATAAATTTTACCTAAACAAGTAGCCACAAGGTGCTTTGACTTTATTAAATAAAAATCTCAGGATGAGAGTAAGATGTAGAAAGTTTTTTTAACTTGGGTATACTATGTTAAAGATACCAAGCAATTTTATAAGCTAGGTTTTAATCCTTTTTTCCCAAGTAAGTAAACAGACAAGTAAGCCAAGTTTGCACCTGAACGTAGTTCAAGTCTGATGCAACTCATGGTAAAGGTGAAGTAAACTCCGATCACTTTCCTTGGTATTTCTTACATCTTATTCTCATCCTGGATTTTTATTTAATAAAAATTAAATTTTTATTAAATATAATTAAATTGCTAGAGAGAGACTACTTCTAGGCTGTAGACAAGGTTTGAAATTGCTGAAAGGAAGAGTTCCAATTGACGGAGAAAAGTTTCCAGGCCAGGTTAATGTCAGACATTCACCAGTGTGTTGCGTTTTCATTACAATTTGATGAATCGAACGACTTCATTGATATTGCTCAGTTAATGGTATTTATTCGCATGGTATTTCAAGATTATTCAAGTAAAGAAGAACTTTTGAAAATTATACCATTATAGGGTTAGGACTAGGGCAGAAGACATTTTTTCAGCATTTGATGAATTTGTGAAACACCACAAACTTCCGCTTTTTAAACTTGTGTCTATTACTACTGATGGTGCTCCTGCAATGATAGGTAATAAATCAGGCTTCATTTCATTATGTAAAAACTATGACAAATATCCAGATTTTTTAATGTTCCACTGTATTATTCACCAACAAGTACTGTGCAGTAAAAGATTAAACACAAAAGATGTTTTGGATTTTACATTTAAAATTGTAAATTCTGTTCGAGGACAAGCCCTGCAACAAGCGGTTATTTAAATTACAGGCAGATGATGATAGGGAACTTCTGTTATACAATAATGTTTGCTGGCTCAGCAGAAGTCAATTTTTAGAAAGATTTCTTGTATTAATTAACAATATAAAAAATTTTCTTTATGAAAAATGAGATATTTATCCACAATTGAGTGATAAAAGATGGTTGTTACACTTATCATTTTTAGTAGATTTCTATATGAAATTAAGCAATTTAAATTTAGAGTTACAAGGTAGAGATAAAAATTTAATTGACATGTTAAGTTCAATAAAAACTTTCCAACAATACTTTTGTTAAAGCAAAATATAAATGACCTCAAATTTAGACATCTCCTATATTTATTAAAATTTTTTGAACAAAATCAAGAAATGCTTCACTATGATTTAAAAGAATTTATTCATGAAATAGAATTAGTTGAGAAAGAAATAAATTCAAGATTTAAAGATTTTAATAAAACTGAAATGATTGCATCTTTTATCAATAATCCATTTCAAGAAAACTTGAACATCATAGAAATATCAAATAAAATTAGTGGGCTGTTTGATATAAACCAAGCTGAAGTAGAACTTAAGATAATAAACATTCAGAATAGTTTACATTTAAAATCAATAAACAATGAAGTCATTGGAAGTATGCACAAAAAATTCCCAATATCAACTGATATTGTGCGAAAAATTCTGTCATGTTTCGGATCGACATACTTGTCAGAATCCGCTTTTTCAGATATGACCATCATAAAAAATCAATTAAGAAACCAAATTACAAATGATTATTTGGATGATTGTCTGCAATTGGCCACTTCTTCATATCAACTTGACTATGAAAATATTGCGAGGTCCAAACAACACGAAATTTCACATTAACTTTTTTTTTTTTTCTAATCAACCAGCATTTCCTGTAACTTGTGAGTTTGTAATCAATCTGTTGTTTTTTCTAACTTTGGTTTTCCAAAATAGAGAAATAAATATTTTATTCCAATATATTTGTTTTGGTTTTTTTGTTGTATTAAAATAATTAAAAGTGATAAATAAATTTTAAACACACAAGTAAAGTTTTTAGTTGTGTATTTTTGTTAGTTGTTTATTTGTGCTTAATCAGATATCAGGTTGGGGGAACGTGATCTATGTAAGAGAGTAGATCGCCGAATAACTTATATATATAAGAGAGTAGATTGCCGAATACCTTATATATAAGAGAGTAGATTACCGAATAACTTTTTATAGAAAAGTATCTTGCGTAGTAAAAATGGTTGAACACTACTGCCCTAAAGTATATCCTCCCATGGTACCACTTTAAGTAATTTTCTAAGTTTGAAAGTTTATTTTATTTATTTATTTTTTATTTTTTTCTTGTAGCTTCCAGCTTAGTAATTCCACATGAAACCCATCTTTAGCAAAAATTTCACATTCTTATTTGCTTGCTAGGTCAAAACTGAATGATCACTTTCACCAATTGGAAGCAGTATATTCCACTTAGTTATATACTAATCCTTGGATGTAATCACAAGGTCCAGCACTCTTGATCCCCTAGTACCCTCCATTACATGCTGCCTTAGGTAATTGTTCCTAAGAAACTGCATAGATTCCATTTCTTCTGTCCATATCACCTTTCCTCCTTCCAGTCTATATCTCCATAATTAAAGTTACCTGTAATAATTACCCATCCTCCACTTGTTAAGTTTATTTGCTGATATATATATATATATATATCACCCAAACATTTTCTATGGTGTTATATTAAATATTTTATTTAAAAAATATACTAAGGTTATAACAAACTAAAAGATTAATTGGTAAATAAACTTTATTAAATTTATTTGCTGGTTTCACTAAAAATTAGAAACAAGTACTGTGAATTAAATCACTGCAAATTATGCCTCATTATGGATGTGCATCATAGATTAGCCAATTATGTGTATTTCATATTTTGCAAATCGCAGTGTAAGCATGAAAATTTTTGTGAGCAGAATGCTTTACCAGTACTTAATACCAGTACTCTGTTTCACATTCATATAATTTATTTGGATAAAATTGAATTGTGTTTTTAGTTATGTTTTGTATAATATTAATTAAGGGGCAAAATATAAATTTTGCACGTGTTCATTTCAGGCTCTTCTCCAGACCCATGATGTAGTAGCCCATGAGGTATATGGAGAGGATGCGATAAGAGTAACACCTCCTCCTATTATGCCTTACCTTAATGGTGGTCAAGAAGTGGAAACAACTTGTGAACCAGAAATGGAAAACATCACTAGGGTTCGTTTGGTGCAGTTTCAGAAAAATACAGATGAACCTATGGTAAATCACAATAATTACTTACTGAAATGAATGAGTATTGAAATTGAAATAGCTGAAAAAACATGATCTATAAACAGATTAAAGGCAGCACAGCCACAGATAGCCCCATCTCCACACTTGGCTAACTATTTGTTAGGCAAGTGTGGAGACGGAGTGTTGAGAAGATGTGTTGTTTTCATTCATTATCAACCCTCTTCTCTTTTTGTATGTTGATGATGTTTTTGCTATCTGGCTTCATTCTGAAAACAAACTTACCACCTTTCTTTATGATCAGTAGCTTTCATCCACATATTCAATTCACCAATTACTTGCTCAGCCTTCAGTGCTTTGTCAGCCAGTGTTTGTTGAAAACCTATCTTTACTGGCAGGTATATACATATTTACTGGTGGTTGTTAATGACATACAAAATGTAATGAACATTTTGAGCTCAGTGACCGATTTGATTAACACTTGAGGCTACATGTGTATAGAATGCTGTAAAACATCTGGTGTGATCAAGGATGTGCTTTGTCTTTGGAAAAGATGGAGACGTGTTTTAGTAATAGAAACAAGATGAAAACAGGAATTTCATTAAAATATGAGTTACTTTTTTCTGAAAGATCTTTATTATATATTCTTGTTTTCATCTTTTACCCAAGAGTAAGCATGCCAAGTCTACACATGAAGCATTTACATGACTAGTCTACATATATATAGAAGTTCTTGATTTACATCAGTTGCCTTGACTAAAGGATTAAAACAAGAGTATAACTTTCTGTGAAGTATACTGTACTTTAACATTATTATTATTATTATTCAGGCCCCAAGGAGTCAAAAGACTCATCGAGAGAGGTCCTTCCTAAGACATAAAGTCTGTCAAGACTCATCGAGGGGAGGTCCCCCCCCCCCCGAGAAACACAAAGTCTATCATACCACTCTTTAAACTCACTGACCGTTCTCGCTCCCACCACTCCATCAGGCAATGCATTCCGGCTCAACCACCCTCCACACAAAGAAACCACTCCTTACCCTCTTGCTCACAGTTTCCTTTCGTAACTTGCAGGGATGGCCTCTTGTCATTACTCCTTCCTGCTGTTCAACCAAGCGAAAGAACTCCCCAGTGTCAACCCTGTAACCACCTCTCAACAGTTTAAAAGTCTCAATCATATCACCTCTCCTTCTTCTATCCACCAAACTCTGCAGTCCACATTCTCTCAGCCAATTCTCATAACTATCCTTGTACAGTCCTGAAACCATCTTTGTCATCCATCTTTATATCCTTTCCACAGTTAATTTATCCCCTTCAAATCCTGGGGACCAAATCTGAGAACAATAGTCCAAGTGTGGTCTGATCAGAGACTTATATAACGGAATGATAACCCTCTTATCTCTGCAGGTCAGTGTCCTCATAATAGCAGCAATCCTCTGTGTTACCTTCACCACCTTTGCAATATGTCCCCTAAACTTCAGGTTTCTATCAATCATCAACCCCAGATCTCTTGTCTCCCTACTTCCTCCAGTATAACTCCTCCCATAGAGTATGTAGCATCCCATCAATGTTTCCCAAACCTCAAGACCTTACATTTTGCTGCATTAAACTGACACCCCCATTCATTTGCCCATCTATCTAGCTTATTCAAATCCTCTTGCAGGGCTACCACATCTGCACTATTACTAATAATCCTTCCCAGCTTCGCATCATCCGCAAACAACTGAATATCCCCCTGCAATCCACTGGCTATGTCATTGATATAAAGGTTAAATAATATAGGTCCTAGTACTGAGCCCTGTGGGACCCCACTTGTAACCCTCTGCCTCCTGGAAACTGCTCCACCATACACAACTCTCTGATACCTATCAGACAGCTAATCCTGAATCCAGTTGACCAATCTGACATCCAGACCCATGTGCTGCAACTTAAATATCAGCTTATCATGTGGCACCCTGTCAAATGCCTTTGCCAAGTCTAAGAAAATTGCAGTATATGCCTTTCCCTCATCTAATGTTCTTGTAACTTTATTATAAAAGGCTAGCATATTGCTAAAACAAGAGCGCCCTTTCACAAATCCATGTTGATTCTCACAGATAACATTACCCTCATCTGCCCAATGTTGTATACGGTCCCTCACTACTTTCTCCAAGATCTTAACAACTACTGATGACACACAGACTGGCCTATAATTAGACACTTCCAGTGTGTTACTACCCTTATGCAATGGCACTATCTTACCTTCCTTCCATTCCCTGGGCACCTTTGCCAAAGCCAGACTTTCATTGAAAAACCACGTTAAAGGCGCTGTCAATTCCCTAGCACATTCTCTCAAAACTCGTGGTGAAATACCATCCAGTCCCACAGCTTTACTGACATCCAGAGTACTCAATATCTGAAACACACTCTCCTCCTGTACCTCCAGACCTCGAACCAGTCCTATCCCTCTAGCATTAAAACTGACTCCTCTAGGATGAAATACTTCAATAAAGTGTTCATTGAACAATTCCACTATGTCCTCTGCATCAGTCACTCTATTCCCATTTTTATCCCACAATATCATTCTTCCACAGTCATTTCTCCTCCTACTGGTCACATAGCTAAAAAATTCCCTAGGATTTTCTTTGGATCTTAGGACCAATCTCCTCACATATTCCAGTTTTGCTTTCCTTACCACACTAGTCACTCTTCTGGCCTGTGTCTTATATTCCTCATGCATCTCTTCACCTGTCTCCTTATATCTCTTCCATAGCCACTTTTTCGCATGTGCAATTCCTGTTTAATATTGTTTGTCATCCACTTTACTCCAAATTGCGTCCTCTTCTTCACTCGTGGTATACAACTTATCATTGCTGATAACAAATATTCTTTCACAATTTTCCACGCATTAGTGATATCCCGGCCTTTCAATTCCTCCCTCCATGAAACTTCCCGAAGTTGACGTCTAGGACTATTATAATCACCTGCCTTATAATTCCACATAAGTTCCCGTCTCTTTGATACTCCTGCATGTATTAAAAAAAACTTTCCACAATCTTTATTATACAGAATAGTAATTCTGCTATTCTTTTCACCAAAAGGCTGTTTAAGGTTTATAACTATTGAATACTTTATTAAAAATGTTTATTTTGCAGCCTCATAACAGAGATATCTTTTGATATGATTTATTTCATGTGTAATTAATTAATTAATTTTGCTGTGTCTATTTCATTAAATTTAATTTGCTATGTTTCAAAAACACATAAATTTAAATATCATCATCATTAAATTCATGATATGCACCCTCTGAGGATGTACAGGATAATTATGATAGTACTGCATGAAAAAGTTACACCATTACCAACTTCCAATCAACAATTTTCCTCCCAATTAATCTGTTATCTGTCAAGATTCCAATATTATCAGATCTTATATTTCTGTCTTTTAAGGCGTTTTTTACTATATCAATCCATCTACATCTTGGTCTTCCTCTGGGTGTTTTCCATTCCAGCGTTGCAAAGATCACTTGTTTTGCTATTAACTCTTCCATTCTGTTTAACTGACCATACTACCTGAGATAAGCTCTATTTCTGAATGCTAACAATGGCAAGTTCTTTCCTAATATCCCCATTTGTAATGTGATACTACCATTGATGCAATCTGTTCACTCCACTAATCTTTTCAGAGGTCTCCAGTCTTTGATCAAGTGCTTAATTGCTAACCCAGCTATCAGATCCGTAAGTTAAGATTGGTTTGAAAGCCATCTTGTATACAGCTAATTTAGTGTTTTGATTAATTTCTTTCTTATTCAATATAAATTTATTCATCTGACTTCCTACCATAACAGCTTTACTAATTCTGTTGTCTATTTTCATATTTGTTTTTCAGAATGTTAATCAGAAATATAACATCATCTGCATAAAGTAAAGAGCTAAGATTAACATCACAATTTTTGATATCAGATTTAATACCACTTTCCTTCATAATGTGATAAAGGATGCACATTACCTCCACTGTTATTCATTATCTATATGGAATAACAACAGAGGTAATGTGCATCCTTGTTGCACACCTGATTTTACCTCAAACCATCTTCATGTTCCTCCTTTTAGTCTAACTGCTGACTTACAGCTTAAATATAGACTATGTATTGCTTGATATAATGTCCCATTTACATTCATATAACTGTAGCATTTTGAAGAGCTTTCCTCTTGCATCTTGTCATATATCTTTTCCATATCAACAAAACTTAAATACAAATCCTTGTTGTATTCCCATGATTTCTTAACTATTTGTCTTAAAGTGAAAATCTGATGCTGACCATTTCCTCTATTTGACCTGAATCCAGTTTGCTCTTCATCAAGCTTCCCTTCTATAATTTTGCTTAGCCATTTCTCAAGTATACTTGCATAAATCTTACCAGGAACACTCCATAGGGAAATACTTCTCTAATTTTGCATTCAGTTTTATTTCCCTTTTTAATAGATGGGTAACTATGAGAGCTCTGTTCCAGTTATCTAGAATTTGACCCTGTGACCAGGTCTTTTGAATTATGCAGTGCAACCACTGTAAAACTTTTGTACCTCCATATTTGAGCATTTCTGGCTGAATTTCATCTACTCCAGCTGCCTTTCCACATTTTAGGCTTTTGATGGCTTTTTCTACTTCAAGTATGGATATGTATTCCTGACTGTATTCTTGTTAGGAATTTTCTGCTGTCATACTGACACTTCTTGTTTCATTTAGCAATCTCACAAAGTAATTACTCCAGACATCTATAATATCTTTATCTTCAGTTTTTATGTCACCGTTATCATCTCTGATTCCTTTAACAGCACTCTCTCCTCCATTTCTAAGCTTTTTTAATAGCCTCCAGAATATTTTGCCACCTTCTTGATATTTATTTTCTGTGTCCTTACCAAAGTCTCCCAACGACTTTTGTTTAGCTACGAGGGTGGTCTGAAAAGTTCTCGGCCTAAAAATAAAAAAACGAATTTATAATTTCATAATTATTTTAATTTTTCAACATAATCTCCCTTAAGACTAATACAGTTATTCCAGTGATGCTCCAGTGCCATTATCCTGCCCCTGTAATGGTTCTCAGTAAGATCTGCAAAATACCCCTCTATAGCTGCAATCACCTCTTGATTAGAAGAAAAACGCTGACTGATTAGAAGAAAAATGCTGACCAGCGAGGAAGAGTTTTAGTTTTGGGAAGAGATAGAAGTCAGAGGGAGCCAAATCTCGAGAATACGGTGGATGTTCCAACAATTCATAGTGCATATCCCTTAATTTTCCCATTGCCGAAACACCTTTGTGGACAGTTGCATTGTCCTGATGAGAGATGATTTTTTTTCTTCTGCAAACCGGGTCTTTTCTCATGAATTTTTCCATCTAGTCTGGTTTAAAGATCGGAACAATATTCCCCAGTTATTGTTTTACCCTTTTCAAGATAATTAATAAACAAAATGCCTTTATCATCCCAAAACACCGATGCCGTGACCGAAATTTCCTGCCGATGGAACTGACTTTGTCTTCTTTGGTGCTGAACAGCCAGCTTATGTCCACTGTTTTGACTGCTGTTTGGATTCTGGTGTGTAATGGTGAATCCAAGTCTCATCCAGGATGAGACTTGGATTCACCAAGTTAAATTGATGCACAAAATCAGTTTTATTCTTGTTAAAATGCTCCAAACATTGATCAGAGATTTTCATATGAGTGTGTTTTTGATCTGCTGTGAGCAAGCGAGGCACCCATCTTGTGCAAAGCTTTTTCATTTGCAATTCTTCATGCAAAATATATCCTACACATTCTTTTGTAATGCCTATAGTCTCAGCAATTTCACACAATTTGCGCACACTTCAGACAGCTGCATAAAACAAACTACTTGATAGAATAACTTGCAATTTCACTTGGATGCTTATGACAGATGTACCAACTTAAAAAAAAAAAAAACCTTGCCGATAGTGTTGTCATCTATGGCCGAGGCCGAGAACTTTTCAGACACCCTCGTAGTTTTACACTGTGCTTTGCTTTCTTACATTTTTCTCTGTATTCTCTAAGAGCACAAGCCGACTTACTTGTCAGGAACTTTCAATATGCTTTCTTCTTTTCCTTCACTGTCTCTTTAACTTCCTGAGCCATGGAGTTCTGATTTTTCTATCCTTACAGACAACCTTACAACATGCCTCTCTGGCTGAATCAATCATTGTTTTCTTCAGGATTTGCCACTTAAGCTCCAAAGTTTAGTTTTTATTTTCAATGTCTTTCATTTTTTTCTTCAATAATGTTTGTGTATTTCAGTGTACAGTTTACCTATGAAAGCTGCCTGTGGCCCAACAGGCCTGGTAGCGGACAGCAGCACGTTCCACTACTGGCATGAAGCCAAAGATGCAGTGAATCTATGTAGAGTTCATATTCAGACAGTTACTTGGCATGGCTGGATCAGCTTTAATGGCAGTAACACTGTTATAGAGAAAGCAAGAGGGAAACCATTCTACTATTTTCCCTTGGGAGCAATGGTGGATAGCATTAAAAGAGGGGCAGCTGCCAGCCTGGCAAACCAAGGCAGTACCTTCGGGCACAGAGGTAAAAGGAATGTGCATACATTCCTTTTACCTCTGTGAGAATTAGACCTCTGTTGAGTATACATGATGTTGACAAAACTGATTTCTCTCTCAGCCAAAATCCAGATGTGACCAAAAAACACTCATTAAGAAAAATATCTCGGATAGGTACATGGAATGTACAAGGCTTTGTACAGAGCGAAAAACTAGACATTGTAACAAAAAGAAATGACAGAAAGGAACATTGATTTACTGGGTATTGCAAAAACCCATTGGAGAGATAAAAGTCCTTTAACTCACAGATGGATAATCATATCTGCTTCACTGGCCCTGATTCAGTCAGCAATAATTTTTGCAATAATTACTAGCAAGGCATTACACAGATGTGTGACTAGATACAATCCCATTAGTGACAGAATGATCTCAATAAGAATTGACTGTAAACCATTGGCAATCACATTTTTTCAAATTTATGCACCAACTGCTGATACAGATGAAGAAACTATCAACAACTTCTACAGAGAACTGAATGTAAGCATTGAAACAATACCTAAAAAAGACATTAATCATAATGGGTGATTTCAATGCAAAAGTTGGCAAGAGGATAGACAATCATAACAGGAAAGTACTTGGAGCTTTTGGCTTGAGCAACCAATATAGCAAAAAAAGAAATCTGATTAATTTCTGTTTAGAAAGAGGGATGAAAATAACAAACACATGCTTCAAACACCATAATCATAGACTATATACCTGGAGATCACCTTGTGATAGAACCAGAAACCAAATTGACTTTATCCTAATCAGTCAGTCAGCAATGGAAATCCATGATGAAAAATGTAAAAACACTTCCAGGTGCAGACTGTGGCTCAGATCATCAACTTCTCATCGCAGACATAAAAATACATTTAAAGGTGAATAAGGTGAAATATAGTTCTCAAGAGTTTACAGTAATTATAATATTGCAGTGGAAAACGGATTTTCAGAATTAAGAAACTGTATAGAGGAAACAACACCAGAAGAACTTTGGGGTAAAACAAAAGCAATAATTCTTGAGACAGCAAAGAATACAATTCCCAAAAGAACAAAAATAAACAGTCCAGCAAAGAAAAATCAATGCAACTGGACTTTCTAATGAAACAAATAGTCAAAAGTATTTTGAATTATCAAAATGTATCAAAAAAACTCTGCAAGAAAAACAAAGACAAGTTTTTACAAAAACAGTGTGAAGAAATTGAAGAACATTCTAATAAAAATCAAGCCAAAGATCTATTCAAGAAAATCAAACTCATAACTATAAACTATAAACCAAATAACTTTAGCATATCTGATTCAAAGAACCGAATTTTAAGTGATACAAATGATGTACTCAAGAGATGGAAAAGCTACTGTGAAAATCTTTATAAAGATACTTTCTCATTTGAAGAAAGACAAGAGGAACTCATAATAAAAGAACTAAATATTTTAAAGGATCAAATTGAATGGGCTTTGAAAAAAAAAACTCAAGAAAGGTAAAACACAGGGGTTCGATCAAATACCGAGTGAACTACTCCCTGGAGCGTAATGGAACTGAAATTATCTTTAGAGTATGCAACAAAATTTGGGAAACGGGCATCTAGCCAGAAGATTGGGTAAGATCTATATTCATACCATTACACAAGAAAGGAAATATTAATGATTGCAACAATGGCGACTGCTGGCCTGGTTGGCTGAGTGGTTAGCATATCTGCTCTCCAGCCAAAAGGTTGCCAGTTCAAATCCCACCATGGGCATGGATGTTTGTAATTGTCTGTGAAAATACTAATGGTGGTGGTGGTCAGTGGTAGATGGCTTTGGTGTAGATGATGGAGGTAGTTGTGGTTGGTGGTGTGGAGTTGTAGAGTAGGTGCCCTCCCTCTATGAGTCTTTAGACTCCCTGGAGGTGTTACATAATAATAATAACAACTATAGGATTATAACATTGCACTGATTTCATACACAAGGAAAATTCTGCTATATGTGATTAAAGAAAGACTGAAAAACTACATTGAACTACAAATCCCAAATCAACAGACTGGTTTCAGATCTGGTAGAGGTACCAGAGACCAAATTGCAAACATAAGGCAGCTAATAGAAAAAAAACCACGAATTCAATAACCAATGTATCTCTGTTTTGTGGACTACAAGACATTTGACTGTTTCAATTGGGAGATACTGTGGAAATGTCTGAACAGAATGGGAATTCCAAAATGCCTGATTAACCTAATAAAATAACTATATGATAGGAACTCACCAACAGTGAAGATAGGCCAAAATATCTCAGAATGGTTTAAGATAGAAACGGGGTTAGGCAGGGATATATCCTGTCTCCTGACCTGTTCAACTTCTATAGTGTATTCATAATGAGAAAGCTCTTGATGGATGGAAAGGTAGTATCTCAATTGCAGGTAAGAAGATAAACAATCTCAGGTACACAGATGACTCTTGCTTATAGCCAGTAATATCACGTAGCAAAAAGGAAATGGAGTTCATACATCTTCTATGAGATAATTACTCGAAACAGCACATAACTGAAGGGACACGTGGTGTGAGAGTGTTGGACCTGGTTATTGGTTCAGAGGTTATATGCATAAGTAAGGTGTCCTCGTTACCTCCAATTGGTGAAAGCAATCATGTGGTATTGACTTGGGAGGTTGCAAAATCTGTGGATTTTTCTGTTAAGAAGGGGTATATACAGAACTACAGGTTAGGTAATTATAACAAGCTTTGGAGTGAGCTTACAGCCATCCCATGGCAGAACATATTGCAGGGGAAAGATGTTAGCGGTGCATGGGATAAAATCAGTGGGTATCTGAAGAAAGCACTATCAGATTGTGTCTCTATGGTCAGGAAGTCAAACTAGGCAGGCATTAGATGGATGAGCAGTAGTATCAAGCTTGATCTGCAAAAAAAGAAAATGTTATGGAGAATTTACAAGGAGAAAGGTGATCAGTACACTCAAGCTAGGAAGGTTACCAACATAGTAAGAAAAGCTAAATCAGATTATGAGAAGACCTTTGCCAAAGAGATCAAGGGTAATCCCAAAGAGTTCTTCCACTATGTAGCAAGTAAAAGGAAGAATGACTTCGGAAGGATAACTTTAGTGGGTGCTGATGGTATTGAGGTGACAAAATCAGATGTAATAGTCGAGTTACTGAGTGATCACTTTTCAAAAGTCTGTCACCCAAGTGAGGATATCTCTGTACCTGTAGCAATAACTAATGTGAGAATTGAAGCTAAAGAAACAGAGGTATTTAATATATTGCAAAATTTAAATGCAAACACTGCTGTAGGCTTAGATGGAATATCAGCTCGGGTGTTGCGTGAATGTGTAAATGAATTGTCTACTCCTCTTACTTGGATATTTAATTTAAGTTTGAACTCTGGTATGGTCCCTAGGGAGTGGAAGTTAGGCAAAGTGGTTCCTTTGCATAAGGGTGGCTCTAAAACTGCGGTAGTTAATTACAGACCAATCACCATCTCAGGAGTAGTGGTAAAAGTATTGGAAAAGTTGGTTAAAGACAAAATTCAAGAATGGGTGGATCAGGATATGATACTCTATAGAGACCAACATGGTTTTGTTAAAGGTAGATCCTGCCTTAGCAATCTATTAACTTTTCATAATGGAATGACATCTGAGTTGGACAAAGGAACTGGCTACACAGTGGTACTTCTGAATTTTGCTAAGGCTTTTGACAGGATACCCCCATGGAACACTGTTACGCAAATTGGAGCAGATGGGAATGGATACTAAATTGGTGATATAGATAGGAGAATGGCTCAGGGAGAGATACCAGAAGGTGGTGTATGGAGGAGCTGAGTCCAGGATGAGGCAGGTGACCAGTGGTGTGCCCCAGGGCTCTGTGCTTGGGCCATTGTTGTTTAATTTGTATATAGGAAATGACTTACAGGGAGATATTCAGTTGTTTGCTGATGATGCAAAGTTGGGTAGCGCAATAAAAAATCGAGCAATGTTGAAAGTTTGCAGGATGATTTAAATAAGCTGGTGGAATGGGCAAAAGATAATGGATGTCAGTTCAATGTGGAAAAGTGTCAAGTCATGCATTTTGGGATTAAAAGATTACCAGCTGTGTACTACATTGATGGAACAATACTCCAAGAGATTGATGAGGCTAGAGACTTAGGGGTGTTGGTGGATAGGGAGATGAAGTTCAGAGGACACATTGCTAAGGTGTCCAAGATTGCACATCGGATTACTTGGTTGTTGAGGAACACACTGACATCCAGAGATAAAGAGGTTATTATTCCCCTTTATAAAGCATTGATACTTCCACATTTGGATTATTGTGCTCAGGTCTGGTCACCTGGATTCCTTGGAGATGAGGAGGCTGTGGAGAGGGTTCAGAGAAGAGTGACCAAGTTGGTGAATGATGTAAAAAATGCTCCCTACATTGATAGATTGAGAGCTTGTGGATTGCAGAGTTTGGTTGGTTGATAGGCGGAGAAGGGGGGATATGATAGAAACATTTAAATTACTGAAAGGTTTTTATAGGATTGATGCAGGGGAAATGTTTCAGCTGTGTGATAGTGATGGAAGAACAAGAGGTCATCCCTGGAAATTAAAGAAGAGTGTGGTTAACAAGGGTGTCAGAACAAGGTTTTTTGCCTGGAGGGTGGTGAATGAGTGGAATTCATTGCCTGACTTAGTTGTGAACTCTTCGTCTGTAAATGAATTCAAGAAGAGATATGACACATATTGTTTTGCTAGTTTGGGTCTCCGCTATGAGTCTACTGACTCCATGGAGATACCCGTAATAATAATAATAATGAAAGAGAACAACTGATGTCATTTATTGGGAGAATAGAATGGGAGAGCGTTAAATATGGACTTAAAATTAACAGAAATAATACAAAATATATGACAATGCGAAAAGAAGAAACATCTACTCATAACATCCTCATACCTGAGGATGTTATGAGTAGATGTTTTGAACAAGATATATGAACTGTTCAACTTAGAAAAAGTTGAACAGTTCATATATCTTGGAGCCCTTATAGATATTAAAGGGGATTGTCATACAGAAATAATGTACACTTGGATGGATAAAAGAACCAACGTCAGTATTCTCAATCAGTTAGACATCGAAAAGAGATTGAGTAACATAGTCAACAACAAGATACTTCAGTACTTTGGTCATATATCACAACGAGATGGTGTTAACATCGAGAAGGAAATAATGCAAGAAAAAGTAGGAGGAAAATGCAGGAAAGTAAGAACAAGATGCCATGTCAAGAGCTAGAAGTAGGTGGAGAAACGTTGCCAAGGTCATGCGTCCTCAGGCATGAGGAGATCAATGAAGAAGAGGCTGATAAGGCATATAGTCACTAAATGCTGCAGTGAAGTAAATATGAATAGTAAAATTATTGAATTTAAATATGACGTTAGAAAGAAAGTCTTGGACCAAAGTTTCTGGACAGAAAGATTACAAATGTAATTAATAAATAACCTAACTAACTAGAAAACCATAGAAACAGCAAGGTACTTTGATACTAGTCAGAAATTTAAAAATATTTAGGCACTGCGACAAAGGAAGTACTCTTTTAATTGATTAAGTAAATATGTTCTTAATTTATTAAGAAGGGGAAGGAAATAAATGGTTTCTAATAAAACTCATAACAATACTCTGCAACATTATTGAACACTAAGCTTCAGCAGTTATTGTAAATAGAGTGAAAATCAAATCAAAATTTGTTTTGATTTGCAACTACAACTATAAGTTTTTAAGTGCTGGGGTGGACTAAGGGTTAAATAAAAATTCTGCTTTAAATAGTTTAGGCCATACCAAACATGGTGGTTTTTTTTTTTTTTTTTCTCCAAGTCACCTCAGAATGTTGGTGTCACACTGAGTGACAAAAATCGCCTACCTTTCAAAGATTCTTAGATATGTAAATGTTTTTGGGGAGTGGGAGGAAGATCTGGGTATCTTTGTAGATAGAGAACTGAAGTTCAGGAGAACCATCATGAAAGTCATAAGCGTTACTCAGAAAGTTTATGCAGATAAGGAAGTTCTTCTATTCTGTAGGGCACTAATCAGGTCTTATTTCGATTTCTGTGCAGAGATCTGTCACCTAGCTATATTAGCAATAAGGAAACAGTGGAGAGAGTGCAGGAGCAAGTAACTACAACTATCAGGAGTCTGGAATGTTGAATATAAAGACAGATGAGGTAATATGATGTTCAGAGCTTGGTAGATAGTAAGAGGGAGAAGTGATGTGATTTAGACATATGAGATTCATTTTAGAAACACTAAAAGAAAGGAGACATATAAGATGGTGAGAGGAACCTATTAATGAAATAGGTATAAGTATGATATGATAAGTTAGGTTTCGTATGATAGTTATTGTAGTCTGTGAGTGTTTGACCTCCTGAAATGAGTCACTGAACTCCATTCAAGCTTGGAAGTAATACTAAAATATTAAAACAATAGTTGAATTCAAACCCGCAATCTCTTAATTGAGGAAAGGAAAAAAAATCCACTTTGGTTGTTGGTGGGCTAGGCTAGTAATTTAGATGAGAATTAGTATGGATTCCAGAATATAAAGTAAGGAAACTGAGAAGCAATATTAGCCTTAAGAAACAATTACAGACAGAAGAATTAAAAGAAAGTAATCTGCATAAATTGCTTTTAGAGATTTGGAAAAGGCATTTAGTACTGCACAATCAAACAAGCTTTTTGAAATGATGGAAAAAATTGGAATTGACTGGACAGATGGAAGACTAATTATGAAATTGTATGCTAATTACAAAATAAAGACAATAACAAAGGAAAATGAACCAGCAGCAAAAGTCTGTATCAGTCCACACAATCTTGCCATAAATACTGTTACAACTTGCACACACTGTCATGCTGCCCACAGAATTGCACGAGCCCAGTTCTGGCTCCCACTGATTGCTGCTTGGTGGGTTTTTGCCTGCCACTGAGCAGAGCCACCACTGAGTTTCCTGTCCTGGAACAATTCAAGTTAGGAGTAGTAATGAGTTAGGTAATGATCCTCCAGTATCACTAAGTGAGGTTGAGAGTGATTTTGGAGAGAAGTATCCCTTACACTTTACCTCAAAAAAAAAAGTCAAAATTGGTCTGGGTAGTGGCCCTTCCCATAATGTATAGCATTATACATATCTGAAAGGATGCATGCTTTGCATTATGGAATACTAAGGCAATTAATGTGAAGTCATTAGCCTCTATGTACAAGTAGCAGCCTAGTGCTGAAAATATGTCACATGCAAACTTTGTTTATTTACATATGGACAAATGATTAAACAAGAATATAATTTAATTTTTGTGGCAAATTTAATTTAATTTATAACCATATGAAAAAACTTTCTACAGACAGGTATCAGAAAGTAGCATTAGGAGGTGTGAGTCTGCCAGATTTAAAGTGACTGCTAGTGTTTCCCAGGGATCAGTCCTTGGACCATACAGAAAATGATGAATTGTTTGCTGATGATACAAAGATAGGCAGGCCAGTCAGAAATGTTACTGATGTACAGAACTTAAGGAATGAATTATAAATAGTCTGTAACTTGGGGGTGGGGGGGACATATGCTAATTGCTGTCAATTTAGTGCTAGTAAGTGTCAAGTTATGCATTTTGGTGTGATAAGATTTTCAGTGGCATATTATATTGGTACAATTATGCTTAGAAAAACAGATGATGCTAGGGTGAATCTCAGAGTTAAGGTGAACAAGAAATTTATGTCAAAGGTCACATAGCAAAGATTGCAAATTATAACTCCAAGATTAATTGCAGTACTGAAACAAATACTGATGTGTAAGGATTTTGACTTCTTTACCTGACCAAGGCCTTTTAAGGAGTCAAAATAACCTAAGGCAATTAAGGCATTGATTGATTTAATATCTTGTTCAACATCATGATTCAATTACACCTGGTCTATTGTACACAGATTTGGTCTCCTCCATCCTGATGGAAATGAAGAAGCTCTAAAGAAGGTGCAGAGGAGAGTTACACTGTTGGGATTATGGAATGTAGATTATTTGTTTGCTTATACTTAGAAAAAGGATTAAATAAGAATGTAATTTAATTTCTTGTAAATTTAGTTTAATTTATAACCAAGTGAAAGATTGTAAAAGATTTATAACCAAGGATAGATTGTGAGTATATGAATTGTAGACATTATAGGAGATAGAGGATGATGTGCTAGAGACCTATAAACTTCTGAAAGAGTGTTATGGAACCAGTGCATGAAATTTTTCTTTACATGTGAGGAGATGACTAAGGAGCATCCTTAGAATTTGAGTTAAGAAAGGGGTGAGAGCTAGATTTTTTTCCTCTCACAGAGCAGTGAGTGGAACAGCTTCCATTAAAGTGGTGAGGGCATCTTCCAAGGAATGAGATTAAGAGAAAGTATAACGGTTGGTGTGGATAATGTGTGGCCTCCATCACTGAGTTCTTGACTCCCTGTGGATCTTCATTGATGATTATGATAATAATAAATAATTTCTAAAAGGAATGTTGCAGGAATAGTGATTTTAAAGGCTTACAGACAGGGAGGGATATGTATTTGTTTCCAAACAGCGCTGCATAATTATGTTGAATTGGATTTTAACAGTATTGATGCGAACATAGATTGTTAAGAAAATAACTATTTATTAACTTAAAAGCTAATATTTCGCTGGTATTATATCCAGCATCTTCAGAGCACACACAAACAAAGTTTGTTACAATAGCGAGACAACCATAATCCGGTATAACAGTGGGGCTAGTATAAGTAATTGCAGCATGCAATACAAGACTAAAGTCCTAATTAGGCACCATCTAAGTTATTTAAAAAAAAAAAAAAAAACAGTAGTCCAAAGTTTTGAAAAAATAGTAGTCCAAAATTTTGAAAAAAATAACAATAAATAAATAAATAAATATTAATTCTGTCATCGAGCCTACTACTGACAGACAGGAAGAACTGTTGACATCCGCCTCAGTGAACACAAAAAATATATCCATCCGGCACTTTCGCTATGGCAAGTCAGGCCTTGCAGACCATGCTTTGGATATCCTGGCACACAGCATCAATTGAAAAAAATAATAAAATGTACTGCACAGAAGCTTCTACATGTCAGAGAGGTTGTTCCTGGAATCAACAGAAGCCTTAAAACATACTCCAAACCTTAACAAGTATGGCTGTATAAATGTACCAAAGATTTGGGAGACAGTCATCCTAAGACCAAATTAATATTTATTTATTTATTTTTATTTATTTATTTATTTTATTTTATTTTTATTTTTTTACAAAACTTTATACTACTGTTTTTTTTTTTTTTTTTTTAATAACTTAAATGGCACCTAATTAGGACTTTAGTCTTGTGTTGTACACTACAGTTACTTATACTAGCCCCACTGTTATACCGGATTGTGGTTGTCTCGCTATTGTAACAAACTTTCTTTGTGTGCTCTGAAGATGCTGGATATAATACCAGCAAAATGTTAGCTTTCATGTTAATAAATAGTTATTTTCTTAACAATCTGTGTTCGCATCAAGACCGTTAAAATCCAATTCAACATTGTGACGAACACATATGCCTTTCCACACAGCTGCATAATTAAGCTTGCTTACTCTTACTCACATGTGTGAAACATAGTACTTATATTTTCTTGGAAGTTTATTTTTCACTTGGTTAGACTGTAATAAATTTAGTTTAATCCTTTATCCAAGTGTACACAAACAAACTTTGTGCCTGAAGTATCTTCAGGACTGAGGCAACTCATAGTAAAGGTGGACCAAGCTCTCATCACTTCCTGTCTCAGTATCTCTCATAATGCAAAGCACATGTCCACAAATTATAATGCTATGCATTATACATTTAGAGAAAGATGTTGGAAGTTAAACTTCCAACATCTTTCTCTAAATCCAGAGTAATTTAATAATTCCATAGTATCACCACTTCTGGGTCTGGCTCCCACTGATGAGACCTCAACAAAGGTCAAAACTAGTCTGGGTAGTGGCCCTTCCCTTAATGCATAGCATTATACATGTCCGCAAGGAGATGTGCTTTGCATTATGGGAGATACTGAGACAAGAAGTGATGAGAGCTTGGTCCACCTTTACTATGAGTTGCCTCAGTCCTGAAGATACTTCAGGAGCAAACTTTCTTTGCATACACTTGGATAAAGGATTAAACTAAATTTATTATAGTCTAACCAAGTGGAAAATAAACTTTCAACATCTTTCTCTAAATCCAGAGTAATTTAATAATAAGGTGGTACACCTTTTGGCAACTCGTATAAGTAAATATGACTTCTCCATTGCTTCTGCCTTAGTATCACCGCCCTTCATACGATAACCTAAACTTCAATCATATTTATAAAATTAAATTCACTGCCACATCAGACATGTGTTAAAACAACCTGTACCAGCCAACTCACACCTATTTCTCCAGCTGAAATTTATGACATTATAAAGAACTTAAAGAATAAAGCTCCAGGGCCTGACGGCATATCCAACAAAGTTATTAAACTGCTACCCTGAAAGGCCATCGTACATCTTACAACAATAATAAATGCTATGTTCAGGTTTAAGTACTTTCCCTCTGCATGGAAGTTGCCAGACGTAGTTCCTATATACAAGCCTGGCAAGGATCCTCAGTAGCCTCAAAGTTATCGTCCCATAAGTCTGATTTCTAATTTGGGCAAAATAGCAGAAAATCCTTTCCAGAATTCAACTTTCAGTAAAAAAAATTAAACATCCTTCCTTCAGAACTTTGGTTTTCGCCAGTTTCACAATACCACCCAATACACTGGAGCAGTTTTTCTTGACTTAGAAAAGGCGTTCGACAAATTATGGCACTTTGGACTACTATACAAGTTGATTTTAGCTGGCATTCCATTAGATCTAGTCCAAATTATAAAGTCATTTCTTAGTGGCAGGCGAATGCAAGTCAAACTAAATGATATATTATCTACCGAGCGACGAATCTTGGCAGGAGTGCCTCAAGGGGCTCTACTGGCACTGATACTTTTCAAGATTTACATGGCAACATTCCGCACAATCCAATGCATCTGTCATTGCCCTATATGCGGACGACACAGCCATACTTAGCCAGATCTATTAAGCCGCACCTTGTCACCAAGAAACTGCAAGTAAACCCTCAGAAGAGTATCTCCATGCTCTTCACTAAAAACTCAATAGCTCCCAAAGATGACATCTTCCTATTTAATATCAAGATTCCCTGGAAAGCAGAAGCCAAATATCTGGGTGTACTGCTGGACAGAAAGCTAACCTTCAGTCCACATATAAAAGCCTCATGTACAGAAGCATCAAAAATCATTGCACTGCTTTACCCTCTTATCAAGAATAGCAAGCTGGATATCAAACTAAAACTGCTCCTTTATCAGTTGATGATTCGACCCATTATTACTTATGCATCCCTAGCCTGGAGCCACACTTCAAGTACAAATATCCTCAAACTACAGAGAGTGCAAAACAAATGTCTCCGCATGATCTTAAATGCACCATGGTATATCAGAAATGTCCAACTCCACCGGGATACAAATATCCCCTCCATCTACTCTTTCCTGCAGTCTTCAGCAGTAAAGTTCTTCTCAGCATCCTCTTCACATCCAAATGAATTAGTGCGACAAGCAGCAAATTATGATGAAACAGACTTCTCCAAATATAGGAGACCCAAGGCCATCCTACTTCCAAATGAAGATCTTTAAATCGCACCCACTCAGGCAGAGCACTTAGCTCATAAACTTTTCCCTAAACAGCAACCTATCAGATAGCAGGGATTATAAAAGCATTTTGCTTCACCCTTATCATCAGCAATGTCTTGCGTTAGTATCACCACTTCTGGGTCTGGCTCCCACTGACGAGACCTCAATAAAGGTTGAAACCGGTCTGGGTAGTGACCCTTCTCTTAATGCATAGCATTATACATGTCTGCAAGGAGATGTGCTTTGCATTATGGGAGATACTGAGAAAAGAAGTGATGAGAGCTTGGCCCACTTTTACTACGAGTTGCCTCAGTCCTAAAGATACTTTAGGTACAAACTTTGTTTGCATACACTTGGATAAAGGATGAAACTAAATTTATTATACTTATATTTTCCTTTGCAGTATGGATTTTTTTTTTTTTTTTTTTTTTTTTTTTTTTTTTTAATACTGACTTGAATAATATAATATGCTCTGTTCTGTAGCATATTTATACTGTGGGTGGGACAGTGATAAGCCAGAAATTCTTCTCTGGAAACTAAACTCTTTTGCATGCCATTTCAGGGGATATCCATTAGAAAAAAGTAGTGTCGCATCATCATATGTTTAAAATCATCTACCACTGAATTCTTTGATAAGTCTGATGGATTTCCAAGGCTGGAAAGAGATCTGCAAACATGGATCAGGGTGCAGTTCAAATCTGTGACCTTGTTAAATGAGAGTGTTATCCACTCATCCACTGCAGCCTGCAGTGTATATTTCTTATAGCTTTGTTGACCAAGGGAAAAACATCTCCATTCTCCAACCAACAGGCTGGAGAATGGAGATAGATTGTTTTCTTGGTATAAGACCATCCTACTTATTAGAGACCAAAAAATAGTTTGGTCTCTATCATACTAAATACCATCTTTGATTTTTAAAGGAAAGCTGCCAGATTATCTAACCTTTAGCCCATGTATTAAATTTAGTAGTTTACAACCTTTCATGAAAAGAATTCGTAAAATTTAATTTATTTTTACTGGTAATTTAAAGACCAAAAAAAAAAATTAAAAGAAATAATAATAATAATAAAATAACATTCACGCAAATGTTTTCATACATTCATGTGCATGTATTTAGATTTCAGTGAGCATAAAGATGTAAATTAAATTTCCAGTTAAGTAATATTTCTTGATTATTTGCACATAAATTAAAATGAGTGATTATCATCTAGGGTATTACACTAAAGGTTGATGAAGAAGGAAGGTGCATTGTTGCAAGAATTATGCATGGAGGCATGATTCACAGACAAGGTATACAAATTATTATATACATTAATTATATACTTTAATTATAATAATAATAATTATTATTATTAGATTTCTACATTCAGTAATCAGAGTTTATAGTCAAAGAGTACAAAAAATGTCTAACAAAATAATCACATCTTTAACTTGCAGATGTGTCCTATTCAGGTCTTACAGGTAATCTAGGAATTGACTAGATATATCACATAAAATGTGAGATGTCCCTAATATATCCTTTTCTAGAGTTGAGATGATGTTATATCTGGGAACCTTGAGTTTTCCAGGTGTTTCATAAATTGTTTTGGTAGTGACTAAATTTTAGCATTACTCTTTTGTTCCCAGTTCATTGAACTTCGATCTCCAGATCTCGATACGTCATAATTTTTTCATGCACTTTTCTTCTACTCTACTGTCTCATAATTGCTATTGATATAGCAATCACAAGATATGTACAGTATATTGAGATGTACAGTATATCTTTCTAAATTCTGAAATCCCATAGTGTCTTTGAACTTTTTCAATTAATGATTTTTTCTTTCATGTAATCACTTTTTTTCAATTTAGGAAACCATAATTTCTATAGAAGTTGTAGTGTACAGTTGTTTCTACTCCATCATTCGTTTGTTTATAGTCTGTTTGATTATATGCTGCATTGTTTCTTCTTAATCTTTGCATGCTCTGCACCAGCTAACATTATTGATATTTTTCATCTTTGCCTTTATTGCGTTTGTTTGTAATGGTTCTTCTTGAACAGCAAGTATTAGAAATTGTCTCTCTCTTTCTTGATGGCGCCCTTCTGAAGCTCTTGCCATGTCAAGCAACTGTCAGCTTCCCCTTCAGTGTCATTCAAATATTGCCTGGAAGTGCTTTATTTTACCATCCTTCTAATCTTTTTTGCCATTTCTTTTTTTTTTTTTTTTGTTTCAACTACATTCACTACTTTTTTTTTTGTGAGCTCCATTTAACATATTTTCTGTGCTTACTTTGATATTATCATTTAGAATTCTCTTTCCTTCTTTTACTGTTCACTTGACTCATAAAAATTAACATCCTCTACTTTTATGAATAAGTAATTGATTTAAATCACTATAAGGTATGATTGATGCAAGGTATAATTCATGTAAAGTCTTCAATTTTAATTTATATTTATGAATTTAGGGACACAAAACACACGTGTGTTGAAAAGATTATTTTACTGATTAATAATAAAATAATAACTTGACGTTTTGACCCCTGTATTGAGGTCATCATCAGAAGGATACATGTGTATAAGAACCAAGCTACATGCTGTTGCACTCTATACAGGTAAATTACATCTGCGTTGTTAACTAATCTTTTTTCTTGGCCTGCCCGCTAGTGATAAAAAAAATACCAATAAAAACTACAATAAACTCTGCTGAAGTCCTCACGTACTAGGATTCTTCTGGAATTATACAGTTCATATTGTTATATTACAATTATCTTCTGGATTTGTACAGTACAGGTTGCTATTGAATGTTCAGGGAAAAAAAAAAACACTTCACCAAGTCTTCTTGTATTGAGATTTTACTTTGTGGTTGCTATGAAGGTTGCAGATAGGTCCTCCACATTCTTGGAATGGTTAGACCATCATTTTTATTCAGATTCGAATCGGATCATGTTTGAGCATTTCACATGCTTCCTTGAATTTCCACTCGAACCAGGTTTTGGTGCGGTGTAAGGACTTGGTACCTTTCCAATCAATTCTGTGGTATGTTTGGAGTGCATCGTCAGAAAGGTCGTTTTTCCAAAATGGAGGTATTTTATGTGTTGTTTGTGTTCATCCTTCCTGATAGGGATGGTGAACCATCCTTCAAAATACAATGCACATGTAACATACCATACACAGGGGAAAGGTATGTTACATGTGCATTGTATTTTGTAAACCCCTGGGTGGGCTAGGTGTGGCAGAGGATCCTTGGAAGAACTGAGTAGGTGTCTTAATTTTGTCGGGAATTTAAAGATGGTTTTGATGTTGTATTTGTGTAGTGTTCTGTCTATTTTTTCATAAATGCCTCTAACTCTAACATATGGTATAGCAATAGCATTCTTGAAATTTTTTTTGTTATTAGTGGTATCTTTGTGGAGGATCTTGTGAATGGTTTTTATACTGTGTTGTGTCGGAAAAAGTGATGAGTCATCCCTTTTTCCCACCCAACGTTACGTTACCTCAGAAGGAAGGGATAAGGACATGCTTATGCCTCCTGATGAGAAATGTACCAAATAATGTCCCAAAATGTCCCCGAAAATGTAAATAACCAGATGTGTAAATTCTAAACATTGTTAAGATAGCCCATAAGTTTATTAAGATAGTAATTGTGAATGAGTTAAAGTAGAAAGTCATGTAGTATTAACAAATAAATATGTATAAGCTAAGTACAAGTTTAAGGGCATGTAAAGACAGTTCGTAGCCACGGCGTCCAATCGGCAGCCGCCATATGCGTGACGACACCGCCGAGTAAGGGAGCTGTTCCGGAGTATAAAAGTTTCGGCGGGAGTTCGAATTGCTCTCTTATATCTTGTCTCTTACCTCTCATCGCTTGTCTCTCGTCTCCGAGATTCGTCGGCACCAAGTTTCCCGCAGGAGAGCTTGCCGCCACGTGTAGCAAGGATCTCACCTTGCTATGCACGTTACATCGGTCAAAGCTGCAACTACAATGTGTTCAAATGCATAAGGAGAAAGAGCTGCTGATGAAATCCACGTCAGCGTACAGATCTATGTATGAGTGCTTTCGGTTCGTGTAGAACAAAGGAACAAAGCCCGCCATCAGAGGAGGTACAGTGAACAGATCAGAATACCTAGTCAAAGCAAGAACGGTAAGCAAAGATTTTCTTATATTAATGTAGGATTAAAGTATCCGTGGAGTAAAGAAACAGAAGTTAAGAACACATGCTATTTACGTGTTGTGCTACAAGGTTCTAGTCTGCAATTTGGACACTTGTGTCTACTGTTAAGAAGAAAACATATTAGGCTCCAGCCGAACAGGAGGCCGAGCTCCGAACTGTTTAAGTGATTTAAGAAAAGTAATGTCATACATTCAGAAAGTAGTTAAGTGTTAACAGATATTTTGGGGAGAGAATTAAGTAGAAATAAGTACTATTGTCCTAGAGAATTACATGTCAGATTTATTGAATTGTCTAATGTTTATATGTAATGTTTCATGTATGATATTATCAGGTAACTTAATTGTGAGAGTCTGAGGATAGATATATGTACAGAAGTGAGGAATTTATGCCCAGTAAGAGATCATAGTGCAGAAGTTTAAATGTGTTTAATTAAGAAAGGGGAATCTAGACTCTTTTAAGGTTAAGAATTTAAATAACATGTATACTTGTCTTTGTGAAATAATAAATGTGTTTCCTTTTACATAATCAATTGAGTTTGTCATATCTTCTGCAGATTTGAATTACCGTTTGGAAAATTTCGTACCATGCAGTTAAGGGGGAAACCAATAGTGCTATGAGAATAGGGACCACGGCTGCATATATCTTGATCCCTACAATTTTCTTTAAGTAATTTTAGATAGTGCATCAGAATTTAGTTGCTGGCTGGTGCAGTCTTTAATCCATACAAATTTTTCGGCAACCGAAGTCTGATAGTAAGAGATACAAAGTTTAATGTTAACTGAAAGCTAAAGTAATAAAAGTAAAAAGAAAGTAAAGAATTAAAGACAAAACCACAAAAACGGGGATATAACAACTGTATCCATTTTTTATAAAGGTATGTTTGATGGTCTCGTATTCATGGTTAAGAGCTTGTTCATTTGAACAAATAGTTTGAGCTCTGTGTTTAAGGGTGCTTATGGCCTCTAGTTTTTGTGCTGGGTGGTGATAAGAAGTTTTGTATAGGTTTGGGATAAACTGAGAAGGAGAGACAGCCTGAAGGAAGACGTATGACAAGTGTGTCTAGGAATGGAAGAGAGTTGTTTTTTTCTATTTCAATGGTGAATTGGATGTATTTGTGTTGTTTGTTCGGGTGGCTAAAGAATGTATTTAGTGCTTCGTGGCTGTGGGGCCAAATGGCAAAAATATCGTCGATGTATCTGAGCCAAATTTTGGGTTTTAGGCATGCCGACTCTAGAGCTCGTTGCTCAAAGTCATTCATAAATAAATTCATAAATATGAATGCTGATCACCGTGTAACCTTAAAAGAAAGAGTCGTCAATTTTAATGTTTCGATAGGCATCAGTTATCCCTAGTTTGTATCTGATTACATGGATAGCTCATATATTCATTGTTGTTACAGTGTTTCACAGTTCGGTTTTGACTTTAAAATTTTTCTGTCTCTTTTAAATTATTCAGAGCCTATTTCCTTTTTCGACTTCTGCATGCCAAATGTTGTCTGCTTCAAGAATTCCTATCTATAATTCTACTTGATGAATTCGGCAAATGAATGGGCGTGTCGGTTTAATGCAGCAAAATGTAAGGTCTTGAGGTTTGGGAAACATCGATGGGACACTGCATACTCTATGGGAGGAGTTATACTGGAGGAAGTAGGGGAGACAAGAGATCTTGGGTTGATGATTGATAGAAACCTGAAATTTAGGGGACGTATTGCAAAGGTGGTGAGGGTAACACAGAGGATTGCTGCAATAATGAGAAGGATGCTAACCTGCAGAGATAAAACAGTTATCATTCCATTGTATAAGACCCTGATCAGACCACACTTAGACTATTGTTCTCAGATTTGGTCCCCAGGATTTGAAGGGGATAAATTAACTGTGGAAAGGGTACAAAGGCAGATAACAAAGATGGTTTCAGGACTGTACAATGATAGTTATGAGGTTTGGCTGAGGGAATGTGGACCGCAGAGTTTGGTGGATAGAAGAAGGAGAGGTGATATGATTGAGACTTTTAAGCTGTTGAGAAGTGGTTACAGGGTTGACGTTGGGGAGTTCTTTCGCTTGGTTGAACAGCAGGAAGGAGTTATGACAAGGGGCCATCCCTGGAAGTTATGAAAGGAAACTCTGAGCAAGAGGGTGAGGAGTGGTTTCTTTGCATGGAGGGTGGTTGAACCATGGAATGCATTGCCTGATGAAGGGGTGAGAGTGAGAACGGTCAGTGAGTTTAAGGAGTGGTATGATAGACTTTGTGTTTCTTAGGGGGGACCTCCTCCTCGATGAGTCTTGATGTTTCTTTTGAAGGACCGCCCACGATGAGTCTTTTGACTCCATGGAGGCCTGAATAATAATAATTGTTTTCCATTAAGATGCAGATTAGGTTTTCAGTGTTCAGTGCTGATTTTTATACCAGATTTATTCTAGCAGTTATTCAAAGGATCTAGAAGACACTTCCCTGGATCTGTAAGTATAACATCATTTAACAGATGGGATGTTTGATGAAAGCAGTTGTTTAACAATTAACAACTTGATTCTGTTGCACTAATTGTTTATGGTTACTATTCAAATGTTGATGACTTTCTCCATTTGAATAAAATTAATTAACTTTCTATAATTTTAAAATTAATTAACTCGAAAGCTAAGTTTAGATATGCTGGAGTCCAAAACATAATGATAAACACTATTACTGAAGATTACAACTGCAAATTCAGTTGAATCAACTTATGGCATAAATTGAAGATGCAAAGAATTTATATTCTTGGTTTAATCCTTTATCCAAGTGTAAGCACACAAAGTCTGCATGTGAAGTAATTTCACGACTGGGCAACTCTATAGAGGCTAATGATTTCATATCACTTGCCTTAGTATCCCATAATGCAAAGCACATATCCTTGTGGGTATGTGTAATGCTATGCATTATGGGAAGGGGGTCACTACCCACATTGGTTTTGACTTTATTGAGGTCTCATCAGTGGGAGCCAGACCCAGAAGTGATACTTAGGTTGAAGTAATGCAGAAGTCATATTTCCATATACAAGTAGCCAAAAGGTGTCACACCTTATTACTAAAATACTTTGGATTACAGACAGATGTTGAAAGTTTTTTCACTTGGTTATAATATAAATTAAAGATGCCAATATGACTTCTGCATTACTTCAACCTTTGTATCATTTTTGGGTCTGGCTCCCACTGATGAGACCTCAATAAAGGCCGAGACTAGTCTGGGTAGTGACCCTTCCCATAATGCATAACATTATACATGTCCGTAAGGATATGTGCTTGGCATCATGGGATACTAAGGCAAGTGATGTGAAGTCATTAGCCTCTATGTACGAGTTGCCAGTCATGAATTTACTTCGCGTGCAGATTTTGTTTGCTTACACTTGGATAAAGAATTAAACCAAAAATATAAATTCTTGGCAACTTTAATTTATATTATGACCAAGTAGAAAATCTTTCAACAGCTTATGGCAGCTTGTATAACTGAACATTCTGAGTAGAAAGCAGGTACACATTCATATTTTCTAATCATGCCCAAAGGGGTCACGTGGTAGCACTCAACAGGATAAAAAGCAAAAAGCTGCACTAAGCGAATGTGTTTGAAGGAAGCTCTTTTCATGAAGGAATAAAGTTGCAAATTTGGATGTGTTGTAATGTCTCAGATCATCTAGATCATACCACACAGAGAAGAATTATTGGAAAACTCAAAGAAGGCTATAGAATTACTGCCAGAGAGTTTGAAATTTCACATGGTGTTGTATCCTGGCATTAGGCAGCATTGCAAATGAATGGAATGTGATCCAGATGTTTGCTAAGAGGTCTTCCCTCACTCTATCCCAGAGTATGAAAACATATTTTTGGTTATAACAGCAAAACATAATCGACACAACACGGCAGGTCAGCTTGCAAGTTGGCTCCATTCAAGCACAGGTATGGGATATCTTGACAAACTGCAGCAAGATGTTTACCACAAGTAGGCTTGTTGTCTGCATCCCTTTATCCACAATTCATCGTAGATCACTTTTCAGTGGTGCTGTATCCATTTTAATTGGACAAGACACCAATAGGCACTAATGTACTCTTTACAGATGAGGGTCATTTTACTCTTTCCTCTGATTCTAGATGACACTTGATCTAGCTTGAAGTGGTACTGCTTACCATTGCAAGCAGTGGCGCACTCAGGATTTAATCTTGTAGTCTGAGTTGAGTAGACGATTTGAGAATAGACACTACGTATTGCATACGACCATTGACTGAGCATCTGCAATGATCGCCAATACATGAAACTCGTGATCTCCTCGGGCCCGGCTTGGGCAAACGAAGTATCGCTCGGTCCGCCTGAGCACTACCTCGTTCACCTTGTGTTCACAGCAGCCGTGATTCCCGAGAACTATAGGGTATTCCCACCTTATGTGACCGCTAATTCATAAGTAGTGTAGTAATAGAAGACACAACACAACATAAATAAAAAAATTAATTTTAATTAGGAAAAGATTTTTGGAAAAATTTTGTAGTGTTTTTCCTTTTTTTGCCCCCCCCCCCCCATGGCACACCAATGATTGCAAGAATGTACTTGATAGGGATAGATATGGCAGTACTAGGGTCATGGTATAGGGAGGCATTATGGCTTAATGGAAGCAGCAAGCTACAAGTGCTGGAAAAAAGGGACTATGGTTGGTGAATGATACACAATGAAGTTCTTCAACGTCATGTTCAATTGTTCTATTGTGGTGGAGCAGGCAAAGAATTCATTTTTATGGATGACAATGCCACATCACATCATACATGAGCAGTGGAGATACTTCTGGAGACCAAGGGTATTAATCGAATTGGTGGCTGGGACACTCTTCAGATCTGAACCCTTTAGAACAAATTTGGGACACATTAGTGGGTTGCATTGCTGCTCAAAATTCTCCCTCCAGGAAACAATCAAGGCGTTATCCTTGCCATTTGGTACGATATTGTGAGAGCTGCATTGCAGTTTGGGATGGACATATTCCATACTGAAATATCTCTCTGCATAGTTTTTCTATAAGCACTGTACAACTACATCCTTATTGAATTTCCTAAATTCAATAAGAACTTAGGAAATTTATAACACATTTTTGTGTAATATAATTTATTAGCATGCTGGCAATAAATTTATGTCCACATTCAGCTGTAGTCATGCAAATTTTTTTTTGTTGTCATCTTGCGTGATCTGTCCAAAGGAGGTCGAGAAGGAGAGGTGTCGATTAGTTCCGGAGGGGAGAGATCAGAGTCCGTCCACGAAGGAAGTTTCCAGTCCGTTTTTTTTTTTTTTTTTTTTTTTTAATTTTTAGAACGACGGTACATTGCGCCCTTCGATTGGAATAGGCCTAAGTTCGATTCTCGTCGCGACGGGAGGAATCTTTATCTGGTCGATTTCAATCGAAGGTGAGTTAGCCGATCTCATACGGAGGTAGCAGGGTTTTTTCTCCCGGAAACTCAGGTTTTTCATCTCGCATACATACAAATCGGCCCTTCAGAACACACGCAATTTACAGACAAAAATTACTAGTTGTGGTGGTGTTGGAGGTGGGCGGTAGATGGTGTTGATGGAGATGATTCGTAGTAGAGGTTAGGTGTAGAGACAGTTGAAGGTGTCCTCCCGCGATGAATCTTCGGACTCCTTGGAGGTATTAGGAATAATAATAAAATGTAGCTCATCCTTAGGTTTTGGACACCAGTGTATATAGCCCCCTTCAATGAGTCTATGACTATGGTGTTTCTCATGTAATAATAATAATTCCATTATCACCTTGCATGTGTTTTCAGCTCAGACATGCAGTTAGACTCTGTAAAGCAAAAAATTACCCCATTACTTGAAATATTTTATTTGTTTAGATGCTCTATTGCAAATGATGTTTTCCATGTTCTGTCTGTCTGTTTTTGGTTTTTTTTTATTGGTGATTTTCATGCCTAATTTGTTACAACAACTGTTCATTGTATTTAAGGAGCCCTGAAGACTTGTACTGGATTTATTTAGAAGCATAACATTATGTGCATGAAGCACTCAGTTGAATATCTGATTCTGTTATCAGGGTTAATGCTACTTTCCTTTGTAATGGGATCCATATTGATGATGAATAATAGTGGAAATAGAGTGCATCCTTGTCTTATTGCCTGAATTTACATCAAAGCATTCTTCGCTTACCTCCTGTAATTCTAACTGCTGACTTCCAACTTAAGTATAAGGTATATATTTTCTATGTAATGTCATATTTATTCCACACAACTGTAACATTTTGAACATCTTTTCTCTTGGTTTGGTACTTTGTCATATGCCTTTTCCAGGTCTACAAAACTTAAATCTTTGTTATATTTCCATAATTTCTTAACTGTAAATAGAAAATTAACTCTTGACATCTCATTGGCCTGAACCCAGCTTGCTCTTCTCCTTTTTCACTCCACAGTTTTTCTTAGCCCCTTCTTATAGTTTGCTTACATAAATGTTATCTGGAACAGGATACTCAATAAGAAATTTCTTTGTAATTCTCACATTCCGTTTAATTTTCCTTTGCATAAATGGGTACTATTAGAGTGCTGATTCTGTCATCTATATTCAATCTTCTGGTCATCCCTTCCAAGTTTTGCTTTGTAGCTGCTATTAAATTCTCTCTCTCCATATTTAAGCATTTCTGGTCTCATTATACACTCCAGTTGCCTTTCCACATTTCAGGTTTCTGATGATTTTTTTTCTACTTTGGTATCGATATGATCTTCTGATTACATTTTTCTGCTACTATTTTACCGGTCTCATTTTAATAGCTTTTCAAAGTAATTACTCCAGACATCCAAAATATCTTTCATTTTAGTTTTATGTTGCCTTTATAATTTTTTATTTCTTTTACAGTACTCTTTTCTCCCCTCTTTTTTCAATAGCCTTCAGAACATTTTGCCACCTTCATGATATTAATCTTCTGTACTCATATATCCAAGTCTTCCAGTGATTTTTGTTTAGTTCTTTTACACATACTTTAGCTTTCATTACATTTTTATCTGTATTTTCTCAGGCCATCTTTCGCCCTATGTATTTTCAAAATGCTCTCATTTTTCCCAGGATTGCTTCTTTTAACTTCTGAAGTCCACCTTGAAGTGTGGGTTTTTCTGTCCTTATATGAACAATTATTTAAATTTTTATATATACTAATTTTAAAATTAATGTTATTTTATAATGTTTTATATTTAAGATGCATTTTAACAAGCCTTTGACATTTTCATCAGCAATTTAATGATAAAATTTTTCATATGAATATGACATTTTCATATTCATATACAAGTAACCCTCGAATGGCGCGGTACTTATACAACGCAGTTTCGATATAATGCAGTCTACAAATTGAAGTAACCCTTGCTCAACACGGTTTTGATAAAAACACGGTCTACAAATTGTAGTAACCCTTTATCTTTTCATACATTTTTCACCCCGACTTAAAAGTCAAATTTTATCTTTGTTAAATTTTTGTCTGCCTGTATCGCGCATCTAGTTATAGGTAGCAAATTTATATTAGGGGAAATACCCTTTAGCACACATGTACATCAATTGTTTACAATATAAAGTGTTTATTGTTGAAAATTGTCTTTGTTTTCTGCCAGGAAAGCATGTTAAAAATCATAAGTGTGTGTTAATCTCAAGCTGAGTACTTTATTTTCTGGTGAGTTACATACAATATGTAATGCTTTTTTTATGTAAAAAATTTATTTTATAGTAATGGCCACTTAGAGGGCTTTTGCAATATGGTTGAAAACGAAATTAGTGAATTAATTATGGGGAAAAAGATTTAAATTAGGAGGAACTGGTACAATTAATATGTGACGTTAAACCAAATCGGTGGGAAGTTCTGCTGAAGATTCTAATTGTGATGAATCCGTTAAAGAATTCAGTTTGAAGAAATTAGCAGAAGGATTGGACTTGGCAAGAAAGTTAGTAATTATTTTACGGATAATAATCCCTCAATGGAGCTCTCCGGAAAATTCATGAGACAGTTGGAAATTTGTTTAGCTCCATATTATGAACTTCATAAAAAATTGCAGCATAGTGATAAGCAAGGTCTTATTACTGACTTCTTGATAACTAAACCAGCCGAAGTATGCAATGGGAATTATACAAATCATGTCCAAGAGATTTCAAGTGATGATGGCCACTCGTAAATAAAGTATATCTACAAAATATTCATTTTGAAGACAGTGATGATGATGATGATGATTAAAATATGCACTTTATTTTATTTTGCCTAAAATATTTATGCATTATGTGCAATGAAGTTTATGTACAATTTTTATTTTTATAAGTTTATACTATGTATTTTGTTTCATAGTTTATGTTTTCCTGACTTATATGAATTACCTGAATTAAATAAAAATATTTTTTTGTTGGATATGTCATTGTTGTTTATATAATTTAAAAAAAAAAAGCGATTTTGGAACATAACCCTACTTCTTCTATGTCATCTGAGTTTCCCATAATGCGATTTATATAACGCGCCATTTCTGTGGAACCTAACATCCGTGTTATACAAAGGTTACCTGTATTTGATTATGGCATTTTCAAACAGTTCTAAACCAGCTCACATACAAAATGTTAATTTTTTTTTCCCCTATCCACCAACACTCCCAAATCCCTGGCCTCATCAATTTCCTGGAGTACGGTTCCACCAATGTGATATACTCCTGCTAATCTTTTCACTCCAAAACGCATAACCTTACACTTTGCCACATTAAATTGACATCCATTTTCCCTATCCCAGTCCTCCAAACTATACAAATCATCCTGCAAAATTTTGACATCCTGTGCACTCACAATTGCTCTACCCAACTTTGCATCATCAGCAAACAAGTGAACACTTCCTCTCAGATCCTTTCCTATATCATTAATGAACAAATTGAAAAGTAGTGGTCCAAGAACAGAACTCTGCGGCACACCACTAGTCACAAGCCGTCTTTTGGACTCCACTCCTGAATAAACCACTCTCTGGAATCTCTCCATCAACCACCCTCCTATCCATCTCACCAACCCTATATCCATCCCCATCTGCTCCAGTTTACTGATTAGAGTTCCATGTGGTATCCTGTCAAAGGCCTTGTCAAGGTCCAGTAGAATCACTGTAAACCTATTACCCTTATCCAGTTCAGCGGTCACTGTGTTATAAAACATGAGCAAGTTACTGAGGCATGATCTACCCTTCACAAAACCATGTTGTCCCCCATACAGTATCCCATTTTCATCTATCCAATCCTGTGTTCTTCTCTTGACTAATTTCTCCAAGACCTTGACAACGATTCCTGATATGCTAATCGGTCGGTAATTTATAACAGCAGTCTTTGAATCTCCTTTATGCAGTGGAACTATTTTCCCCTCTTTCCACCCTCTCGGGACTAACCCAGACCCGAGACTCAAATTAAACAAAATGGTCAAGGGTACTGACAATGCTTTAGCCGCTTCACTTACAACACGAGCTAGTATACCATCCAATCCCACAGATGCATTGATATTGAGGTTTTGCAATAGACTACTCACCTCCACTTCATTCACCACAATTCCCATATAATCTATTGGTTCATTCACTTCTGCAATGTCACCTCCTGGAAGATATATTCTTGCAAAGTGCTCACTCAGTAATTCAACTATATCAACTGATTCGGTTACCTCCCTACCATCGGCATTCTTTAAAATTATTCTGCCATATACATTTTTTCTTTTACTTGCAATATATCGAAAAAACTGTTTAGGATTCTCTTTAGCCTGCATGGCCAATGTTCTTTCGTAATCCTTTTTTACTTTTCTTACCATACTCGTTACCCTTCTGTCCTGCACTTTATACTGTTCATGTGCCTGTCAGTCACCTTTCTCCTTAAATTCTCTCCATAGTTGTTTCTTTTTTTGCAGCTCAAGCTTAATGGTGTTATTCATCCATTTAACCCCTACTTGATTTATTATTCGGACTCTAGGTATACAGTCAGCCATTGCTTCATGCAAGCACTTCTTAACTACCTCCCATGCACTATCAACTTCTAGTCCTTGCAGTTGTACATGCCATGGCACTGAATCAATCAAACTCCTAAGCTTGTCATACTTACCAGCCCGATAATTCCACATGTACCCTGTCTTAATTGAAAATTCTACACCTTTAGCCACCTCCCAAGTTAAGACCCTATGATCACTCTCACCGACTGGTGGCAATGTGGTCATATTTGTTACAGCCAAATCCTCAGATGCAATTACCACGTCAAGCACTCTCTGACTCCCTAGTATATTCCATTACATGGTGTCGAAGATAGTTATCCCTTAATAACCGCATAAAATTCTTCCTCCCATGTGTCCTCTCCTCCTTCCAATCAATGTTACCATAGTTGAAATCTCCCATAATAATTACCCTCCTTCACTCATTTCTTCTATTTGCTTATGCATACTATCTCCACCATCTATTCCATCACCTGTCTATAGCAGCACCCAACTGTATATTTAATTCTGCTAATTTCAATCTCACACCAAGCCTCAAATGTGCTCTTTTCTCTATCCTGCAGTTCCACTTTTATTCTTCTTGGTTGTAGCTCATCAGCTATCATCAATAACACTCCTCCCCCCATTTTATTCTTCCTGTCACTCCTGAACACACCATACCCCTCACATTCAATCCCACTAGTTGTGTCATCTTCTTTCAGCCATGTTTCACTAATGCCAATAACCTGTGGTCTGGAAGTGCCAACCAAGGCCAAAAATTCATCCTTCTTGTTCCTAGTACTTCTGGCATTTGTGTAGATGAATTGCAGAAGCCGATTTGTCCCATCCCCATTTTGATGCCTTATACTAACTATCCCATTCTGATTCGTGGTCTTTGCTACTCGCTTGGGCATATTACACACATTCACATACTGAACTGTATCCCTAAAATCTGCATATCTACTCCCCCCCCCCTTAATAACTCTAGTTTCCCTGATTCTGCACATTCACTTCCTCTACATTCGACAACACCTTTTCAAGTCTCCGTACACCAAATCCATTCAAATGTAAACCATCCATTTTATATAAATCCTTTCGCCCATCGAACTCATTCCACACATCCACAAATTCCACACCACTCATCAAACATAATTCACGCATAAAGTCATTAGCAATTATGGCCCTCCTTCTATACTCTTCACTGTCATACCGCAACAACAGACTCACCAACCCAACTTTCTCACTCTTCTCTTTTGCTACCTCAAGCAATTCCTTCACATCCTCACTCATAGACTTTTTGTTTCCTTTCAAATCATTTGTACCTGCCACCACTATCAATTCTTTCACCTGCTGCTTTTGCATTCTAATTGACTCGCTTACATTCTTAATGTTCGCACCAGGTTGGTACGATTTTGTTAAACTCTCAGCTAACAACACACCTCTTACTAAGGAATCTCCATACAACACACACTCTTTCATTTTATTTACATTTTATTCTATTATGGAGGTCAAGAGGGCAAAATAAGATAGATGTGGAATGGATGTGTGAGTAGCAGCTGTCATGCATTCAGGAATGGGAGGGCATTATGAGGGCAGCATGTGATGAATTGATATAATCAGTTGCATGATGGAAGGGGGGGAATGTAGGGAGCAGGCAAACAGAGATAGTTTGGTCAGGAGAGACATGAAATGTTATTAGAAATTATCCAGTGAGGCCTGGAAGAATCCTAGAGAATTCTGTCTATAAGTGACAAATGGAGGAAGTAGAATGATATTAGTAGATCAAAATGCTAAATTAGTTACAGCTGCAGAGAATGTAGTTGAGGTATTTATTGGGTAAGTTCCAAGATATTTCATCCGCATGGATGTGATCATAAAGAGCTTGAGTGTAATGGTGTGTCAGAGGAGGGATTGATTGTTAATGGGAGATATCCAAGACATTGGGCAGAGTTGATGTTAATGAGGTGATAGGATTTTATGGATATTATTACATGTCACTTGTCTTTGTGGGGAATTTTCCTAGGAATAAATTGCAGCCTTTACATAACTGATTATGAGGAATCATACAATGAAAGACTTAGTGTAGTGAAAGTAGGATGGGGTTCTGCTTCACAACAGAAGAGGTGGGAGAAATAGGACTGAGGGTATGAATTATTAGCTAATTTGCATGTCTGGAGTTGAGGTGTTGTAGAGATTGTTGGGATCTTGGATCTAAAATTCTGTTGATGATAACAGTATTCTCTGTGATCCTTTGCATGGGCTTGTTAGGGCAAGGCAATGTTTTAGTAGTCTTTTGGTATACTACAACAAAGTGACATTGCATCGGACAAGGGAAATACAGTGGTATATTTGGATTTTGCAAAAGAATAAAGACAAGCTGAACTAAACTGGAATGTATGGGGTTGGATAATGGATTAGCGAGTTGAATAGGTGACAGTTATCAGCAGGTTATGTATGAGGGAATGGTATCTTAAGAAGGAGGGGTCACTGGTCGTGTGCCATGGGGATTTCTTTTAGGACCATTATTGTTTATGATATGTTAATTAACTCGCATGTTAATGATACTGGGATAAGCTTTACTGGAAACACACAATTGTGGGCACAGGATGGAGCTACCAGTTCAATATAGCAGGATGTGTAATTTTGAAATTTGATTTGAATTATAATGATGCAAAGAAATTTTAAAGAGAAGGAAATAAAATATCTGGAGGGGGGGGGGTAGAGACCTGGATTTTAGGAGTTGCATTGCTAGGGTTGTAAGAAACCACTGATGATGATGAGGAGGACTTTTACATGTAGAAGCAAAGAGGCCATGGTTCCATTGTATGAGAGCTTGATCAGGCCTGCATATGGATAACTGTGTGCAGATCTGATCACCTGGCTTTTAGAAGAATGAGGATGGCTTGAAGGAGTTCAGAGATTGGCTAAAGCAGTCTCATGTCTCAAATATGAACACAGATTGAGAATACCATCTACAGAACCTTCTGTTATAGAAGTAGGGAGAAATATGATTGAGACAAGTTTGTGAGGGATTGTTGCTGGATTTATCCATGTGGAGGAGATTTTCCCAAGAATAGAGAGAGACAGGTAAAGCAGAAGGCTATTCATGGGGTTGGATTAAAGCTTGGCAATGAGGGAGAGCTGGTTCTTTGCATGGAAAGTCTTTGGTGAATGGAGTGATTTTCTGAGACTGTGGTGTGTGCAGAAGTGTGAATGAGTTTACAGCATGATTAGATGATCCTTTATGTAACAGTCAGAAGCTCCCACAGTAAGATTTTTTATTACATGGGAAGCTAATGTTAATAATAACAACAACAACAACAACAATAATATTCAGTGTCAGCAGTAGTTATGCTATAATTTCTTTTGTAGCAAAGGAATTTTAATACTAATTAATTCTTACGAATAAAAGAAAAAAGTGAAAGAATAATTTGCTTCATTTTTAACAAAATTTAAGCAGAAAAAAAAAAAAATTAAAAGAAAATAGTTGGCAATCTCCATTGTCAGGTATTGATAAGTTCTACTTGGTCAGTTTAAAAAAAATTCCATTTTAATTTTTGTAAAGATGGCACCTCCATAGCTCAGTTGGAAGAATGACAGTACGTTGCACCTTTGATTGGAAAAGGCCTAAGTTTGGTTCTTGTCGTGATGGGAGGAATCTTTATATGGGATTTTTCAGTGGAAGGTGAGTTAGCCGATCTCATATGGAGGTAGCAGGGCTTTTTCTCCTGGAAACTTGGGTTTTTCATTTTGCATATACAGACAAATTTGCCTTCAGGATACATGCAATTTACAGCCAAAAAATACTAGTGGTAGTGGTGGTAGATAGCATTGGTGTAGATCAGTGTTTCTCAAAGTGTGGTACACGAATCACCGGGAATACGCGAAAGGTCGTTAGGGGGTTACATGGCAATTTTCAGCTATGCATAATTAAAGGAGTCATTATATTTTTTCAACAAACAGTGCAATTAGAGACAACCGGGATAAAACTGCACTAACTAATGAATCACATCCCCTCTCTAACATAAACTGCAGTATAGACCAAGCAAAACCATATGTTGCCGGTGGAACATATGGTTTTGCTTGACACCACCCCTGTCGTTAACGTGTTAAAACTAAGAAATATATAGTGAATGTATTTTAGATATTACGGAATTCGGTTGAAGGAAATGAGTATTTCAACTCAACTGTTGAAATGCTAATTTGTCTTTGGTTCATGCGATCTATTGTTAATAGATCTGTCTATGAATTATGTTTATGATCCAAAGTAGGCTCAGTTGCAGGCATGAGGAGCTTTTACACACTCCAGGATGTGCAGGTGGATGAAGCTGGTTCATCAGAAAACAGATGATGTAGGATTTTAAAGTGGCACATGGAGATTATATTTATAAATCACTTGAGCTGTTTATATATGTAAAGCCACAAAATATTATCAGCTTAATAAACTTTTCTTTTATTTCCCCCCCCCCCTGTGGTGTTGTTTTTACTGAGAAGCACTTATATAAATAACAATTAAGGAGTTTTATGTTTTGATTAATAATTAACTTAAAATTTATTCATCAGCTAATAATTTCATTTCACCACAGCAAATTGAAAATTAGAATATATGCAATTTATGAACTTGTGAATATCTTTTTTACTTTTCTTTCGTTTGGTTTTTTATTTGTAATTCATAGTTATCTAATCATAGATACATTCCTAAAAGTGTTGTCATAAACTATTAATGATAATTTTGTTATAAAGTAAAGTTGAATATTTAGTTTTGTTTTTTTAAATCTGTCATATGTTTGTTACAGCAACACTGCATGTAGGTGATGAAATCAAAGAAATAAATGGTGTCAGTGTGGCCAACCAGTCTGTGGAAAACTTGCAGAAAATGTTGGTATGTAGCTTTATGGATCTCTGTTAGCTTTCATGTACTTAAACCAGGCTTCAACAAACTTTTCATCAGTAGGTTGAGTATATTAGCTGTAGTCAGTTTTTCAGGAGACTAAGGGATATGCTATGTGCAGGGCTGACACTAAGAATGTTGCCACCCCGTGCAATAGCATATTTTGCCACCCTTCTCCCTAAAAAAAATTTTTAATGACATCTAAAAAGCCATGATGTTAAGCTAGGCTTCAGCATGTCTGATCGTAAATTCTAAATAGTAACATTAGCTAATGAAAATTCATAAGTTAATGAAAAATGATCATAAACTATATTTTTGACAGAAAGAGAGAGACACTTTACTGGTAGAATTTTATTCTGAAAATATGCATCTGCATGGGTAATTGAAATCAAGTGAAGACGAGTATACTCGTCAAATGCAGAGTAAATGCACCTGCTGTAAATTTTAATTAAAGTATAACAAAGCGGCAATTATTGAACGTTAGTTTATTTGAAAAATCAATAATTTTATTACTTCCAAATTCACAAATACTATCAAAACACCCTAAAAAATATTGTTTTTATAATGTATTACTATTAACTTATGTGTAACTAATGCTCATCAACATGATTTCATGTTTTAGATTTTAGAACATGTCATGTCTTAACGTAAGTTAATTTACATTTTCACTGTTAAAATGTAAACTTACTGTTTAAAACAAAACTTTTCTTACTTTCATATTTGTAAAATCACAAATAAAGCCACTATAGGCTAATTTCTGACTGATTTCATGTTCAATTGAAATCATGGCAAGACCTTCCAATCGAGTTTCGGCCATTGTAGAACGTAAATAAGTTTTAATAAGCTTTAGTTTTGAAAGACTATGCTTGCTGCTTGCAACTGTTACTGGTAATGACAGTAATATTCTTAAGGCTACTGCAACATTAGGAGCAAAGTTATTTTCAACTATATAGTTTAGCACTTCAATTGGTGGCATATTTTCTGATATGAAGTGGACCTGTCGCCTTAAATTTCAATTTAGGGATATTATATAAAAACAAAAAATGTGATCTGTGGTATTTCAATTGCCCAAATATTTCATGGATAGAACTCGTTGCTTTTCTACATCAATAATAAGAAATGAAAACTCAATTTTAAATTTAGTTTAAATTTAAGAAAAAGACTCATCTTTGGCTTCATAATCATGTTGTTTTTTCTGCCAATGCACTCTAGTACTTACCAACATTGGTTTCAAATTAGGATCAGCTTCAACTTTTTCAATTAATGTTGTAGCATCTACAAGAAAAGTTTGAAATGATTCATCATTTCTGTTATTCTCAAGGCTTTGGAGAACGTTTCGTAAAGTAGATGTGGCAGTAGACAATTCCCTTTTTATGCTTTGCAATAATTTCATTTGAAACATTTAAAACCCACTGGACATCTACAATCGAAGCCATTTGTCCTTTAAAATTTTAAATCTCTGAGCTTAATGGAAGAATTTTAGCTTCGTGTCTCGCCATTTTGTACACTGACTCATCATCAGCAATTTCTATTTAATATCTTAAAGGACGAATGGCTTTGACTCTAAATTCCCAGCGGGTGGTACTTAGTGGCTTGGGAGTTAGAGTTGTAATTTGTTTTTAAGGATTCCTCAACGCAATGTTGATGCTGAGAAAAACACATACAATTTCTGAACTGTTTTAAAGAATGAAATCTCTTCACTAGATGACAAAGCAGCATTATTGACAACTAAGTTCAGAGAATGAGAAGAGTAAGGTATAAAAAAACTCTTGAGTTCAAATCCCTAATGTGCATTGTTGACCTCCTGAATGTTTTCCTTTCATGTTTAATCCAATGTTGTAACCTGGCCATGCATGTTTGCGATAGGAATATTCATATCTGACAATTTTTTAAGAATACATTCAGTTACAACTGAGCCTGTGGTGACTTCTACAGGAATGAAACCAACAAAGTATAATAAAGATATTGATATCACCTGGATCCATATTAACAAATCTTACAATTAGTGTTAATTGTTCAATATGACTTACATCAGGAGTACAGTCTTCAACTATGCTGTAATATTTAGCATTCTGCACTACAGAAATTATTTTCCTTTTTTATGGCTCCAGAGAGGAGAGAAATCAATTCATTTTGAATGTTTTTTCTCAAGATAATGTTGGGCCGATCCACAAGATACTCTCAGTAAATGTTCAGACATAGCATTATTAAAAGGGCAGACATTTTTGAGCTAATAATTAAACAATGGCAATTAGTCATTCTGTTATGCTCCTCCAGTGCGGAGCCTCTGCATTTAACAATTTTTGTTGCGTTGAATCAATTGTTTGTTCTAATTTAAGCCTAACAACAACTCAATCCACTTCTTATGGGACTCCAAGTGATTTTTAGATTTTTCGTGTTCATAAAGATACAAATATAAATACTCCCAACCGTTATATTCATCTGCAGAGTGAAATTTAATTACTGGAAAACAACTTACAACAGAAACAAAATATAGAATCTTTTTCTTTAGAATATACTAACCATGACCGATTAATATGTTCTCCATTGCTTCATTCCCTAATGTAATGATTTAATGAAAATTTCCAACCATTAGAGCTGCGCAGAAAAACAAAATCACTTTTTGATCTCACCAGTGGACCTTTCATTACGATTTTCAGTCATTTGACATCATTTAAAGAGGGATTCCATCTCGCTGGATCAATGTTCATTTCAAGTTCATCACTTAATTTTTTTTGAAGAGGAAGATGTTAAATCAGTTTCTTTTTCACCCTCATTGTTACTAATGTTGATATTACTGGGATTTCAATTAGAAGTACTTACCATGAGTTCAGAATATTTAGTTTTGGTCCTTTCGCTTATTTCTCTTGTACTACATTTTTAGCTGTTTCAATTTTTAGATATTTATGCAAAGACCTGCTTTATTTCTGAATATTGCGTTCTGTTTGCGATATTCTGTGCCTGATCATTTTTTTCTTTTATCAGACATGTTGAAATGTTTTATCAGACATTATGAAAGGATTTAGCTTTTAAAATTATTTTAAAAGCTAAATCCTAATAATTGTATCAAAAGAAGTATTATTAACAATCACTGGACAACTGTATTTATGTATTTTGAGTCTATTTCTTTAATTGGTTTACTCTTAACCAATTATCTCATTATGATTGTTTGGTCTCATTGGTTAAATGAAATTTACCCTCAGGTCAAGGTCAACTCACGGCCAACAATGGAATTGGAAATAAATGCAAGATAGAAGATGGTCTGCTGTTGTCACGTCGTCTGATATTAACACTGACATTGCGATATTAAATGCAACATAATACTACATTATTTTAAATTATGATTTTTATAAAATATACAGTAGAATGAAGTTTTATTATGTAAAAACTAACGACATCCTGAAGTCTGGTTTCAACAGAGAAGAAATAAATGAATTTTTTATTTTTTGATATAGTTTTTGGCAAATTTTGCCCCCCCCCCAAAAAAAAACAAAACAAAAAAAACTTGTCACCATTTGCAAATGCATGTGTTGCATCATCAGTAGAGCTGTCCCTGGCTTTGGTTGGTGATCAAAATATTAAAATATAAATAAATAAAAACATTAAACATTTTATTTTTAAAATATATTAAGATCTTGGTTAATGTTCAGGATACATTGTTAGAATTTACAGTGCTAAATGGATCCTTTTTAACTTATGTAGGTTAAAAAGGATCCATTGAACTTTTATTCAGCAGTTATCATAATTGTTCTTATAGTAGATGTTGCTAAGCTTAAAGAAGCACCTATATCAACTTGACATTCACCTGCTTATAACTGCCTTAACACTTGCAATATTATATCCAAGGAAATGCTTTTCCTCTGCATCTTTGATTTTTTACTTGCACAAATTTTTTTAGACATTATGATTCATAATAAGAGAAGAGCAGATGTTGCTGCCTTGTAGGAGGATCTCAATAGATTGTGTGAATGGGAAGATAAGTGGTGTTATCAGTTTGGTGTTATCAAAGTGTAAAGATTGGGATGCAGAGTATGTAACTCATGGAGAAATTTTGAAGGAAGTGGAAGAGATGAGAGATCTGGGAGTGATGGTGGACAGAGACATGAAGTTCATGTCTCTGTCACTGTGCACATATTTGGTTGTCTGGTTTTCAAGGGATGAGGACATATTAGAGAGGATCCAAAGAAGGTTCACTAAGTCAGGTTCAGGTCTACTGAATGTGGGATATGAGGACAGATCCTTTTAAATAGAATAAGGAGAGGGAATATGATTGAGACTTATAAGTTGGTGAGAAGTTGTTACCAGATTAAAGTGAAGGAGGATTTTTATCAAGTATTGGGAGACAAGAGTAGAATAAGAGTCCATTCCTGGAAACTGTATATGGAAGGTGGGGGGGATTAAAAGCAGGTTCTTTATGTGGAGAGTGGTAGGTGAGTAAAATGCATTGCCTGAAAATGTGATAAATGCAAAAAATGCGAATGGGTTTAAGACATGGTTTGATGATCTTCTTTCATGAGATAGTGGACTGTTTGTAATGAGTGTTTTGACTCCATGGAGGTCTGGTGCTAATAATAATAATTTAGGAATATGACATCATCTGCATAAAGTGAGAAGATGAGTTGAATATTTCAGTTTTTGATATCAGGTTTAATGCTGTTTTCTTTCATAATGTGATCCATATAAAATGAGCCACTAGAGAAGGCAGATGATATAAAGAACAAAAAGGAAAAATTAGTCCTTGTGCAAGTAGGGAATGAATACTAGGAATGATTTGAGAAAATTTAAATAGTGGTAAGTATCTGCTGGATTTCTCATCACAAAATGCACCAACATAAGGTGGATGCTCCAAGAGGAGGTGAGAGCATGTGTAGGCAGGAAAGGAATGGGATGACCAGGGATCAAGAGGAAACAGTTGGAATTGAAAAGGGTTCTAAAAGGAAGAAGCAGAAAGGGAAATGGCCCCAGTTTAGCATGAAGAGATCACATCGAGTGAGTGGAATCAGTGGAACTAGCTGTAGATCCCAAAATGAGCTGTGGTGTTTGTATACCAATGCTAGAAGTATAAGAAACAAGGCAGATGAAATAGTTGCACTAATTACGTCTGTTCACCCAAAGATTGTTGGAATAAGTGAGACATGGTTGGAAGAGGATGACATCCTGACAGGAATAGAGATGGAACGGTATGATGTGTTTCGTGAGGATAGAAGGGGTAGTAAAAAAGGGAGGGGGAGTGCTATTGATGATTGAGAAAGAGTTATGTCCATACAAAGTAGAGATGCAAGACGGAAATAGTGCCAGTAGTTTTGAGGCAGTATGGTGTGAGATACAGGTGAATGGAATCAAGTACTTGATGGAATGTTGTTATAGACCAGGTAATGTGGATGGTGGTGATAGTGAAATGTATAATCAAAAGAAAATTGCAATTGTTAACCTCATCTCTTTAATTTGTGCATAGGTCATATTCTTAATTAAATGCATTACAGGTCTACAGGATTCCTTAACTAAATTGAACAAATGTAACAAATTTGTTATGAAAATCAGCAGCATCCTGAATCAAGTACCTATAGAACAAGTAAAATATTTCACCTATATGGGCACAATTTTTACTGAAGATGGCAAATTAAAGATGGAAATAGACAACAGAATTAGCAAATTATATATTTAGTTTAATCCTTTATCCAAGTGTAAGCAAACAAAGTTTGTGCCTGAAGTATCTTCAGGACTGGGGAAACTCGTGGTAAAGGTGGTATAAGTTCTCATCACTTGCCTTAGTAGCTCCCATAATGCAAAGCACATCTCCTTGCAAACATGTATAATACTATGCATTAAGGGAAGGGCCACCACCCAGACCAATTTCGACCTTTATTAAGGTCTCATCAGTGGGAGCCAGACCCAGTGGTGGTTGTGATACTAAGGTGGAAGTAATGGAGAAGTCATATTTACCTATACGAGTTGCCAAAAGGTGTCACATCTTATTATTAAATTACTCTGGATTAGAGAAAGATGTTGGAAGTTTTTTCTTGGTTAGACTATAAATTATATATTTAGTTTAATCCTTTATCCAAGTGTAAGCAAACAAAGTTTGCACCTGAAGTATCTTCAGGACTGGGGCAACTCGTGGTAAAAAAAAATCGTGGTATAAGTTCTCATCTCTTGCCTTAGTATCTCCCATAATGCAAAGCACAATTCCTTGCAGACATGTATAATTGCATTATGGGAGATACTAAGGCAAGTGATGAGAACTTATACCACCTTTACCACGAGTTGCCCCAGTCCTGAAGATACTTCAGATGCAAACTTTGTTTGCTTACACTTGGATAAAGGATTTTATAGTCTAACCAAGTGAAAAAACATCTAGCAGAATTAGCAAAGCTGGCATGTTGAGAATCAACAGAATAAATTTATATGGAATAATAGGGAAATAAATCAAACACTAAACTAGATATATAAAAGACAGTGCTCAAATCAATTTTAACTTATGGATCTGAGAGCTAGGTTAGAAGTAAAACAGTTGATCACAGATATGAGAGTAATGAAAAAAGTTAGTGGAGTGAATATATGACATCACTGACAGAATCATAGTAAGAAGGAAGTTAGCATTGTTAGTATACATATATATGTATGGAATTTATAAGCAGAGCTAATCTCAGGTGGTATAATCACTGAAATAGGATGAGAAAGAAAAGGCTAGCAAAGTAGGTATTAATACCAGGAATATAGGAAAAAAGACCCAGAGGAAGAGGAATAATGATGTACAAGTGGCAGTGACAGCTAAGAGGAAGGCAAAGCAGAAGTGGGATGAGTCAAGAGTGGAAGAGGACAGAGAGGTGTACAAAGAGAGAAAGCAAGAAGCCAAGAGAGTTGTGGCACAGGCGAAGGCCATGGCATATCAAGATCTGTATGATCAATTAGAAACAAAGGAAGGACAGAGAAAAATTTACCAACTAGCGAAATGTAGAAATAAAGCAGCTAAGGACATCTTACATGTGAGGCAGATCAAAGATGCTGAAGGAAGAGTATTATGGAGGGATGTGGACATAAGAAACAGATGGAAAATATACTTTGAGGGACTTCTGAATGAGGAAAATGCAAGGACTCACAGAGGAGATGGGCAGCCTTCTGAGGGGATGGTGCAGAACATCAGTAGAATGGAAGTGACGGAGGCCATGAAGAGGATGAGGAATGGAAAAGCGGTGGGCCCCGACAGAATTCCAGTGGAGGCATGGAAGGCACTGGGGGAAGAGGGAATTGACCTGCTGTGGGACCTGTTCATGAAAGTTTGCCAACAGGAAAATATACCCGAGGAATGGAGGGAGAGTACTCTTGTTCCCATCTACAAGGGTAAAGGGGATGCACAAGACTGTAAAAATTACAGAGGAATAAAGCTGATGTCCCACACAATGAAGATCCTAGAAAGGGTTCTTGATGGTAGATTGAGGGAGGAGGTGGAGATTGCAAAGAAACAATTTGGCTTCATGCCTGGTAGATCAACAACAGATGCTATCTTTGGGTTACGACAGATGATGGAAAAATATCGAGAGAAACAAAGGGAGCTACATCTGGTATTTATTGATCTGGAGAAAGCATACGATAGAGTGCCAAGGCAAGAAGTCTGGAGGTGTCTGAGGGAGAAGAAGGTGCCGGAGAAATATGTCAGGTTGGTGCACGAAATGTACAGAAATGTGAAGACAAGTGTTCGGACCTGTTTGGGACAGACAGAAAGTTTTCAAGTAACAGTTGGCTTGCATCAAGGGTCAGCATTAAGTCCGTTTCTGTTTAATATTGTGATGGAGGTGGTAACAGAGGAGGTGAGAGAAGATGCACCTTGGACAATGCTGTATGCAGATGACATCTTGCTGTGTGTAGATTCAAGAGAAGAAGCGGAAACTAAACTGGAAAGATGGAGAAAAGTACTGGAAGAGAGAGGTATGAGACTGAGCAGAAGTAAGACAGAGTATATGTGTTGCGCAGTGGGCGGTGGCCAGGAGACAGACCTGGAGCTGGAAGGAAATGTCATCAGGAAGGTGAGAGACTTTAGATACTTAGGTTCGACAGTGGAAGAAGATGGAGGAGGTGAGAAGGAAGTGGGATGCAGGATACAAGCAAGTTGGAGGAACTGGAGGGAGATGGCTGGAGTGTTATGTGATAAGAGGGTGCCGATCAATCTGAAAGGCAAAATTTATAGGACAGTAGTGAGGCCAGCTATGACATATGCTATAGAAACTGTGGCCCTGAGGAAAAATAACATTAGCAGGATGGAAGTAGCAGAGATGAGAATGCTTAGGTGGATGTGCGGTGTGACCAGAAAGGATCATCTGAGAAATGACTATGTCAGGGGAACAGTGAAAGTTACGAACTTAGGAGCGAAAATACAGGAGGCAAGGTTGAGATGGTTTGGTCATGTGATGAGGAGAGAGGACGAATATGTGGGAAGAAGGGTCATGCAGATGGATGTGCAAGGAAGGCGGAAGCGTGGGCGGCCAAAGAAGAGATGGAGGGAGCTGGTAGAAGAGGACTTGAAGATGAAGAACTTGGATGTGGTGACAGCCCAAGACAGGAAGGTGTGGAGGAGACTCATAATAAACAGTGACCCCACTTAAGTGGGAGAAGCTGCAGAAGAAGAAGAAGGAAGACCGTGTTCTGTGGGGATTAATCTTAGAAATGCCTTAAAAGATGAAGATATAAGATTTGACATTATTAGAATCTCGATAGACAATAGATTAATTTTGAATGAAATTGTCAAAAGAAGTTAGTAATAACTATTATTACTATTACGTGACACCTCCGAGGAGTCCAAGGACTCATCGTGGGAGGGCATTCTGCTCTACACATATCGTACATTCTCCCCTACTGCTTAACTTTCCTACTACACACAACCATCAATGCCATCTACTGCCCATCCACCAATATCAGTATTTTTTGTCTGTAAATTGCGAGTGCTTTGATGACCAATTTATTTGTATGCAGGATGAAAAACCCAAGTTTCCAGGGGAAAAAACCCTGCTACCTCAGTATGAGATCAGCTAATTCACCTTCAGTTATTGTAAACTTGTTATGTTGCACTGTCATAGTATCCTGTATTTTCCTTGAGGATTCATATCATGAAGTTGATGATGGTGATAAATGATGAATAACATTGGAGATAATGTGCTTTCATGTCTTACATCTGATTTTACATCAAACCCATATGTCCTTCGATTCTAATAGATGATTTACAACTAAACTATTGGCTATATATTACTATGTATTATATTCCATTTGCCTCATTTAATTGTCTTGTTTTCAACAGCTTTTCTCTTGGCTTCTTATCGTGTGCCTTTTCCAAATCTACAAAACTTAAATATATATTCTTGCTATATTGCCATGATTTCTCAACTTTTTGTCTTAAAGTGAAAATCTAATCCCTTCAACTCCTCTTTGGCTTAAACTCAGTTTGTTTGCCTCTTTTCTTTGCCCAAATTTGTTTAGCCTCTTTTCAAGCATGCCTGCATCATAAAGTTTACTTGGACAACTCAATAGGGAAATTCCTCTTTAATCCTCACATTTTTCCCTATTATTTTTTTATAGATGGGTGCTTTGATTCCTAATAAATATGTGAGAATAATAAAAGAAATGCATAAAAGAAATTAAAACATGTTACACAGGAAACAACATTGAAATAGTTTGAGATATGGATTGATGTGAGACAGTTCCATAATGTCTGAATTGCTTTTTAATATAGTCATTGACTGAATTATGTAAAAAGGTTATCAGTATAGGGAGAGGAATAAAATCTCACATCACAACTGTAAGATCTAGAATGTGCAGGTAAGATAGTTTCAATATTATCATCAAAATCTAGAGTTTCAGCATCACCGCACTGATATATACAAGCAAAATCAGAAGCATTGTATGTAAAATAGCTGAAAAGTTGGACTAAAATATGAATAAAACAAAAGTTCTTGAGCAACAAATAACACAAAGATATTACAATTGAATGCTGATATTGAAGATAGAACTGACAAGGATATAATATGAAAATTGAGAATATCATATTATTGAAGTGGGTGATGGTGTGATTGTTTGTGTAAACATCTCCCTGTATGTGTGAGTTTTCTATAAACCTAGAATGATAAGGAACCATCTGGAAGACGTGATTAGTGCAGTCATTAGCTTCCAGTTCCATTATAAAGTGGATTTTGGGGTGCTGGCTATTTAAATGCACTAAGAATGTACCCATTGTGTCTGGACAACGAGGCCAAATTGCAAACACATCATCAACATAGCATAGTGTTGATGATGTGTTTGAGCCACACTCAAACAAGCCAAAGCTGGTTTGAGTGTGGCTGTATTGATAGCTAGCTTTTCCAAGTGTTCTATGTAGAAGTTGGGTAATGGGGGGGGGGGGGGGGGAAGGCGAACCCATAGCTGTCCCATCTAATTATCACTAAACTGGATCTACTGTAGCAAGTATAGTTCATTGCATTGGGCTGTCTTCTCTGAACTTCAAAGCTCCAGCACTTTTTCACTTTGTCTCAAAAGAAACTTTATCATCGAAAATAGCAAATGTGATCAATTTGTTTAAAAGGTACCAGAGGTGCCTTTTAGACAAAGAGAGAGAGAGAGAGAGAGTCATTCCAATTTAGGTTAGCCAGATGTAAAACTGCTTCACATCTTTCTTTGAAAAGGCATTCATGCTTAAAACTGCTTCTATGGAGAAGATAAGTTTCATACTATGGGATACTGTGTTTAGTGTCAGTACCATGCTGTGCCAGAACAGACTTTTGAGGTTTCCTGTATTCAATGTAGTATTGATATATTGAAGATGTGGTTATTATATAATTTTTGTTGTTTTATAATAGAAACATATAAGTTGGTAAGGATTTTTATCAGATTAATGTTGAATAGGTTTTTCATAGAATGGTGGCAGATGTGGGAGAACAAGAGGTCATCCCTGAAAAACTATATAAAGGAGAGTGTGAGAAAAAGAGTGAGAAACGTGTTTTTTATTATTTTATTTTATTTATTTATTTTTTTATAGCAGAGAATGTGATTGTATTTAAGCCACAGTATTATGAGCTGTATGTAGCTGTGTGTCTTTAACTCCATGGAAATCTGAGGATAATAATAATAATAACAATACAACTATTTTTATTTTTATTTTTTGTTATTACTCTTCATTGACATCTTATTATACATGTAATATCTGCATTATTGCATATTAAACTAAACCGCGGATGCTTCATGATAGTCTGCTTAGAAGGAACACTAAACACTGCTTACAAAAGGTTCTTGCTAAAATATTTTCTGCTGTTTCCATGTTTGAATTAAATATTATGAAATGCTTTTATCATTTAGCTTTATTTATAAAATGAGAAAAAGAAATATATTGTGAAGCAAATTTTCTACTTTCTTTTAACTTTAGAGGGAGGCTAGAGGAAGTGTAACATTCAAGATTGTGCCAAGTTATAGAAGTGCACCACCACCTTGTGAGGTAAAATTTAAGTATGCTAATGAAATACCTGAAGCATTAAGACCATTCTGCTCAACTGCTTATTTCTGATCACAAATTTTCTTTCAAAAATAATTGTTATAAAGAAAAATATATTTTTCTATTGCTTTTTTCTTTTTTGGAAGTCTCGTATTTTTTATTTTGTTTTTTTCAGCATACATTCTTTAATACAAAGTGATTTTGTTTTAGATAGTGAAGTCTTATTTTATTAAGTAGCAGATTAAAAACATGCTAATATATTTTGTGCTGTTATTCAAAATCTGCTGATGTAGACAGTATCAGACTCTAAAGTCTCATATACTGGCAGTGGTTTCATATTTATGAGACTATTAAGTACCGCCTTATCTGAGATAGATGTGCCAAAAGTAATCTATTTGATTACATATCTATATATTGAAATAGTTTGATTATTATTTTTTTTAAAAAATGATAAGTAAATAAAATTAAGTAAAATAAATTACAAAAAAAAATGATAATTTTTATGATATTGGATGGCCGCAGAAAATCTTTACTTGTAATATATTTTTATACAATACATATTACTTGTTGGAAGTTGTTGTTATTGTTGGAAATTGTTATGAATTATTTACAAAGATATTAAGAGAAATAAGAAACCTACTAGAGAGCTGTTTCTTTTTATAATTTAGTTTGAATTTTGCTAGTAAAATACCATATATTTAGGTAACATTTGTACTTAAATATTGCAGATTTATTATTTTGTTTGTTATTCCTTTCAAGCCAAATACATACACATCACATATGTGTTTTGTTGTAGTGGCACTGTTTATTTGTCTTCTACTAATTACGTCTTCAATTTGCCATACCACTTGTGGATATTCATGATAGCATGAAATCTATTCTAGCAACGATTCTATGTACTTAAATCTGTTCTGACACAGAATAATTCATCTATCCTACAACTTATTAAAGTCTAATTTAGTAAAATCTAGTAAATTCTATTTAATAAAATGAATAAATAGAATATACATTATTAAAATCAGCAACATAATTTATAATATCGAACATAAAATTTATTCCCATGCTATGGAAATACATTCCACTTACCTACCATTGCTAGTGCCTCTCATGAATTTCTTCATCATAAATAAAATATTGCAGTTTTATTTCTTTTATTATTCCTTTCAAAACAAATACAGATGAACAAGAAAGTGTTCATTCTACTTATGTGATAAAATTGATGTATATTGTCCAGGTGCCGTCTCTTCAATGCCTTGCACAGTGCTGCTTATGTGTTCATAATCATTCCAGCAGTTTGCTATGTACTCTCTTGCAAAGTGCCCCCTGAACTTCTAGGAGCACAGTTCCTTCAATGCAGTACATGGCCCTGTATCTTTTGCACTCCAAATTGCAAGTGCAATTTTAATAATGAAACTATGTCATCTTCTCCTCATCAAGGATTAGCCATTTGCCTGTTTTGACTTCACATTGATCTTTTCACCTTGCAAATGGTCTTCCTTTCTTTTTCTTTTTTTCTTTTTGGTCTATATTTATTCATATCTTTTCATCCTATATAAATGCTTTCATTTTTCTCTTTAATATTTCTTGATCTTTTCATTTAACTCTAAATACCTAGCTCTCTTCTGATGTCTTCACTTTTTATATGATCTAATTTGCATATCCTTTAATTGTTCTTAAAAATCTAATTTTTGCTTTCATTATTCTCTTTTGAGAATGAGAAATACGGACTGAATAGTTCATATTTCTGAACCATATAATAGAGTGGCCATTACTTTATTTTAAATCTATTTATTTATTCATCTACATCTTTGTCTTTTTAAGTATATTATGCAACCTGAATAATTAAACTGTATTACCTGTTCTATTATTTTTATCTTCAGTACTATTTCTGATGTAATGTGATCTCTGCCTTTCAATGCCATGCTTTTAGTTTTCTTTTGTGAAATCGCATTATCAACAAATTCCTGATATACAATAGTCCCGCCCCCCCCCCCCTTATCCGTGGGGAATATGTTCCAAGACACCCCATGGATAGTACCAAACCCTATATATATATATATATATATATACTATGTTTTTTCCTATACATACATACATACATACCTATGATAAAGTTTACTTTATAAATTAGGCACAGTAAGAGATTAACTAATAATAAAATAGAACATTTATAACAATATACTGCGATAAAAGTTATCTGAATGTGAATGGAATCTTAGCAACCTCAGCATATGTTTATTATTATTATTTATTTATTTATTATTTTATGAAGTCGAGAGCTTTCATCATTTTTCATCTGATGATAACCGAGAACTACTGAGAACGTTGTGCAATTTAAAACTTATGAATTGTCTATTACTAAAAGAAAGAGCCATACGGCTTCATGTCTGCGATGTAAATTTATATAGACAAAGTTTATATTAGATCCAATATTATTTCAAAGCAGAACGTTTGTAGAAACTATGAAAATTTTGTAAGTTGACCTGAGAGCTTACGAGAATACAATCCTCAGCATCCCCGAGTTGCCTTAGCTTGCACTACGTAACTTAGTAGTTAAGGGAACTCATTTGTATTCAAATTTGCATTTGAAATTCATATTGTAATATGAGTTTCAAAGTCAAATGTTTCTACAAACATTCGGCTTTGAAATAATGTTGGATCTAATATCCACTTTGCCAATGTAATTATAAATTGTTTATTTCTGGAATTTTCCATTTCGGACCAGAGTCGACCATGGATAACTGAAACCATAGATAGCGAACCCGTGGATAAGGAGGAACTATGGTATATACCCTCGTGGGGGACCAGAATATTATGATAATACTACATGAAAAAGTTACACCATTACTAACTTTCGATTAACAATTTTTCTCCAAATTAATCTGTTATCTGTCAAGACTTCAACATTATCAGATCTTATATTTCTGAAGGCACTTTTTACTATATTAATCCACCTATATCTTGGTCTTCTTCTGGGTCTTTTTCCTGCCACCTTGGCAGAGAACACTTGTTTTGCTAATCTCTCCTCTCCCATTTTTTTAAAATGACAATACCATCTGAGATTAGCTCTGCTAACACATTCCTGAATGCTAAAAATGGCAAGCTCTTTCCTAATGTCATCATTGATACTGCCATTGATGTCATTTGTAAAATTTTTAGATTGTTATTGGCTTATCTTATTCATAATTCATAAACTGGTTTTTATCAGTTATCTGTACAGCATTATATTGTAACAGTTCTTCTGGTTAGCTGTTTTATTGTTTTTTTTGTTTTTTTTTATAATTTGATCTATCTATCTATGTCTATATATATATATATATTGAATAAAGTTGGAGAGAAACTACATCCTTATATTAATTAATTGGATTGATTAATTTCAATCTCTTCTGTTAATTTATTACCTAATTGTAGCTTTATTTTTTATATGAAATTTAAGTTTATGCAAAATGTAATGGATATCCTTGTGTTTTTTATTATTATTGTTATTAACATCAGACCTCCATGGAGTCAAAAGTCTCATCACAGGAGGTTTGCACTCTCATGCAAAAAGATCACATAAGCATGTCTTAAACTCATTCATTGTTTCTGCACTCATTACACTTTCAAGCAATGCATACTGCTCATTAATCCCTTTCCATGCAAACTTTCTTCTCATTCCCCTGTCTGCATCCCCTTTATACAGCATCCAGGGCCCCTAACCTCTAGGAACATAGCTCTCGATCAGTTCCCAAGCAGCATGCCTTCTTTCCACTCATCTCTCTTTCCATGCTATAGCTCTTAGTTGTAGCTCCTAGCTTCCTAAGCTTTGCATAATCACCAGCCATATAGTTCCACATATATCCCTTCTACACAGAAGCTTTCGTATGATTGGCAACAACCTAGTGATTACTTTATTGTCACTCTCACCAACTGGAGGAAGATAAGCACTTCATTCACAAACACCATCTCTGATGATATTACCAGATCTAAGACTCTCAGCACTCATATTCCCTTTGTTAAATATTGCCTAAAATAGTTGTCCCTTAAGAACTCAGGGAAGAAAATGAATTTCTTATTCCCTGATCCTATGTCTTCATTCCACTCAATATTGTCATAATTAAAATCACCCATAATGATCATCCTTCACTTGCTAAGCCAAGTTGTCTATACATTTCTTTGTCTCCACCCTCATCATTTCCCAGGCTATGGCAACACTCAACTAAATATCTTATCCCATCAACCTCCATCTCCATCATACTAATTCGAAATCACCACTGTTTTTTCCCTTTGTATTTCAACTTGGCACAAACATAATTTATCTGCTTTCATCAATGCAACTTTCTCTGTCTTCTTACTCTTCCCATCCTCACAAAAAACATCATCCTCCTTCATAGTTATTTCCATCAGGATATCATTCTCATCCAACCATGTTTTACTTACTCAACTATTTGTGGGCAAATAAACTCAATGCAACAATTTTTCTCCCTTATTGCTAATATTCCTGGCAACTGTAAATAAGCATGGCAATTTATTTCTTGGTCTATAAGCAATCCTACCCATGCCATTCCTCATATGTGACTTCTCACCTGATTCTGTCTGCTCACTTTTATCATTTGTCCCATATATCTCATCTCATCTTCTTTATACCCTCTTTTACCTTGCGGTGTCGAGGGTCCATTGATTATCGGACCTCAATCTGTTTACAGGATAAGGTGGTCAGCCCTATGCCCCGGTATATCCTATGGCCTGTAGTGTTAAGTTCTCAAGGCCAGTTTGTCTGCTTTGCGGGATGAAAAACCCCAGAATAAACTGGGGAAAAAACCCTGCTGTCCACGCCCAAGACTGGCTAACTTGGCTATGGTTGAGGAAGATCCTTCAGCTCCTCACGTCATTGTTGTTGTTGCTTCTTTTAATTCTTCCAGTCTAATTGGTTCTACATCTGTGCTATCAATTTTTTCATTGTTAATTTCTATTCATAAATTTAGTTCATACCATAAATTCTAATAATGTTCTATCCATTGTTTTTCTTGTATTATATTGATTTTTGCTGTAGCTTTTTCTTCATTATTTAATTTCATCAATTTTTTGTAGGATATTTCTTGTCTTCCATGTATATAACTTCTGTTTTATTAATAAATCTATCCCAAATATTTTGATGAGCTTTCTTTACTATAGATTTTGCTGTATCTCTTGTTTAAGAAATTATCTAAATGCAAACTGTTTTTCTTTAATTGGATTTTCTATATTTTTTCCAAATTTTTAATGTTTTTTTCTCAAGTTCTTCATGGGTTGCCTTGTGAATTATCTTGATTAAAAATTTCCATTATTCTTCTATATCTTCATTGATTTTTCTTCTTTTCAGTAAACTATTAATCATGGTTGATACAATAACTGCAACTTATCTGTCCAACTAAAAGTCTATTTAAATCTTCTTGAAGGGATTCAACATCAGCATTACTCTCTAAAACACACTTGAGTTCTACATCATAGGCAAATAACTGAATATCTCTACTTGAACCATCATTAACACTTACTTCTTGATCACTTCCTTTCTTTTCTGAGATGTTTCCTTTACTGATATCTTTTATACCACAAATCTCCTGCACATCTTACTGATCTATTATTCATGTCCATGACAAGCTAGTATACTAGCTTGTCATGTAGTAATCTGTTAAATAATCATAATATTATTATTATTATTATTATTATTATTATTATGTGATGCCTCTAAGGCATCCTAAGACTCATCATGGGCAGGCACACTGCTCCACTACACAACAGCTCACTATTCTCTACTTAATCCTCCTCCTCCTCCTCCTACTACTACACACTATGACACTACTACCATCAACACAAAATGCTATCGCCCACCACCACCACCAGCAATAGTATTTTGTGTCTATAAATTGCATGTGTCCTGTTGGCTGATTCGCCTGTATGCAAGATGGAAAACCTGAGTTTCCAGGAGATAAAAACCTTGCTACCTCCATATGAGATTGGCTAACTTACCTTCAGTTGAAAAAGCCCATATAAAGATTCCTCTTGTCACAATGAAAATCAAACTCAGGTCTTTCCAATTTAAGAGTGCAATGTCTAATTGTCCTTCCAGTTGTGCTTCGAAGGTGCTATATATCTTCACTAAGACAAAAAATATTACCATGTGGATCTCCTAGGTATCTCACACATTCTGTATATATTGCTCATCTGATCAGATAGCATACCTGTTCTTCACCCAACAGATTGTGGGTTCATATGTCACTTTAGGCATGGATGTTTTTAGGAAAGATGAATGTTATCATTCATTATGAGACCATTACCACCTTACTTGCTGGCTTGAAAAACTTCCATGTTTTGTCTCATGAACAAAGTTTCTGGATTATCTAGCCTTTTAGCCCACCTACAACACTAATATTAATCTGCAGTCTTTAATAAGTTTTTTTTAAAAAAAATACAAATTAAACACATTTCATAAAATCCAAGTAAATGACAAGAGCAAGATCCTCTCTTAACAAACTGATACAGATCATTAAACAAAGAGTCCTATATTCTAGTCCTAACCAATCTCTCCAATATCTTAACCATAACTGCACACATACAGGCTGGTCTATAATTAGAAATCTCTGGCTTAGCATCCCTCTTGTGCAGGAGGAGTGTTTTGTTTTCCAGCCATTTCTTTGGATGGAAGGTAAAATATAAAACTCTCATTAAACAAGCAAAATGAGAGAAATTAATGTAACATTAAAATAATAATGAAGTTATGAAATGGTATATTTTTAATCTACATTATGTATTAAACAACCAACAATATATATCATCAACCTTTACAGCCGTGCTGACATATAGTTTACTCATCACCTTATACACCTCTTTCTTTTAAGGTTACATGGTGATCAGCACTCATATTTGTAAATTTAGGGACACAAAAACACACATATTGAACAGATTATTTTATTAATTACTAATAAAATAAAACTTGACGTTTCGACCCCTGTATCGAGGTCATCATCGGAAGAATACAAGTGTATAAGGACCACGCACTCCAAACATACCACAGAATTGATTGGAAAAATACCAAGTCCCTACACCGCACCAAAACCTAGTTTGAGAGAAAATTTATAGAGTCATGTGAAATGCTCAAACACAACCCAAATCTCAACAAAAATGATGGCCTAACCATTTCAAGAATGTGGAGGACCCATCTACAACCTATATAACAACTTAAACTAGCCATAGAAAAATCCCACTACAAGAAGACAACCAGGTGAAGTGTTTGTAACATTCAACAGCAACTGAAGGAAATCATATTATAACAATCAGAATTATCCAGAAGAATATTAATACATGAGGACTTTAGCAGTTTATTGTAGCTGTATTTATTTATTTATTTTTATATCACTAGAGGTCAGGCTAGTGGAAAAGGATTAATTAACTACGTAGATTTAGTTTACCAGTATACAGGGCATGAGCATGTAGCTTGGTTCCTTATACACTTGTATTCTTCCGATGATGACCTCGATACAGGGGTCGAAACGTCAAGTTTTATTTTATTAGTAATTAATAAAATAATCTGTTCAACACGTGTGTTTTTGTGTCCCTAAATTATATACCTCTGTTCATTCATTTCTGGGTCCATCTATTATTTTCTGGTCCACCATTCTGGATTTTTCTCAGCATCACTCTCACTGTTATTATGAACTCAGATTGGGAAGTATATAATTATATCTCCTACATTTTCCTATTATTACAATGACATTTGTTGTCATTTAATTTATTACATTTATTGACAAAAATGACATTCTTGGGTTAAGTAGAACTTATAAGATTGTATTATGTTGGAATGAGATTTTGTAATGAGAACTGCATTTTATTTTTGTAAGTGATTGGAATAGATCAGATATATTGCAGTATTATTTCTCTTTGTATTTAACAATCCATATTCTAACTTGATAGTTTATTAATTATATTGAAAGTTTATTAATTACATATACTCATTGTAGTTCGTTTTACTGCAACTGTATTATGAGTAATAGTGTTAGTTGTCATAACATCTGTACAAATTTGTACAGTGTTGTACATATGAGTTTATTTACGTTGACTTCTTGTGAGGTCCTAAACATGTAACAGGCATATAAATACAAGCTTCACACTCTTGTGAATAGTTATTATTTAGTGTATTGTCATTCATTGCATTATGGATTGCTAAGCATGGCATGTTGTTCTTTCTTTCTTTTTTCTTTTTTTTTTTTTTGTTTTGTTTTAGTGTTTGTGTGACAAATGTGAAGTATGATAGCATTACAGTAGCCTCTACTCATAGAAGATTACCATGGTATTTTTACACATATATTAATGATAGCAAGAGTTGCATTAAGAATTTTATTAAAACAAAAATTTATAATTTTTTTTTACTAGTTATCTTCTTCTTCTTAAATAGCTTCTCCAATTTGGAGGTTAGCAATCATGGTACACCAGAATGTCTGTTCCTCTGATATCCTTTTGATCTCATAATGGCACTTATTGCCCACCGCTTCTTTGCATCATCAACCCAAGAAGTTCTTGCTCTACAGGAGATCTTCTTCCCTCTAATTTTCCCTCCATGTTTCCAGAGACATTTTTACTGCTAATCTCATCTTTCACTTCCTTGGTTTTTAATCCTATTTCCCAAGTAAGCAAACAGACAAGTAAGTCAAGTTCGCACATAATCCACCTTTACCATGAGCTGCCTCAGGCTAGCACTACCACGAGTTGCCTCAGACTTGCACTATGTGCAGGCGCAAACTTGACTTACTTGTCTGTTTGCTTACTTGGGAAATGGATTAAAAACCAAGTTTATATAAAATTACTTGGTATCTTGATTTTGTATGGATTTTGGATTTATATGGATTTTGTATATTGTTATTATTATTATTATTATCGTTATTGATAATAATACAAACAATGATTGTGGATGAATGAAGTCATTCATCCACAATCATTGCTCCTCCTAAAACATAACGTTGGATTGTTGTGCTGGTCTTCTCTCATATTCTGATTTTTCTCCTTCTTTCCTTATTATACCAGTCACTTTATGCTTTTCCATAGCCCCTTTTTCATCTACATTTCCTGTCATCCATTTTACTCCAGGTATAGAGTTCACCATTGCTGTTAACAAATATTTCCTTTCCTTCAGCACTACTGATCTCTCTTCATTCAAATTTTTCAATCCATTTCAAACATTGATTTCTGTGTCTGCTATAATGACCGCCTTATAATTCTTCCTAAATTCCTTTCTCTCTGATAATACATCCAGCATGACTATTCAGCTCCCAAAATCAAGTTTTTGTGCTCTCACTAACCAAAAGCATTTATGATATCTCAGCCACAAACCATCAAATCTTAAACTCATGATTCTCGTGTTTCTTTAACCATGTGCACTGTCTAAGATATTTGTCTACCAACAATTCTAAGAAATTCAGTTTCCTTTATCCACTTTATATTACCATAAGTTTGCATTTGCTACACTAATTTGCCTGAACATTTCCTGCTTATCATTCTTTCTTCCTTGCATCATCCCACTAAATATCTTGTTTTGTGCACTCTCAAGCCATCAGTGCCATTTCTTTCCTCGTTCTCTGCCCTGAGAAGGCACAAGTTATCACCTATCACAAGTAACACTTCATCACTCTGTTTACCCTTTCTATCCTGCTAAAATATGCTCCACCCTTATCTTGCAGCAATCCTCTGTGTTACCTTCATTACCTTTGCAATATGTCCCCTAAATTTCAGGTTGCTATCAATCATCAACCCCAGATCTCTTGTCTCCTCTACTTCCTCCAGTTTAACTCCTCCCATAGAGTATGCAGCATCCCATCGATGTGTCGCAAACCTCAAGACCTTACATTTTGCTGTATTAAACTGATACCCCCATTCATTTGCCCATCTATCTTGCTTATTCAAATCCTCTTGCAGGGCTACCACATTTGTACTATTACTAATAACCCTTCCCAGCTTCGCATCCTCCACAAACAACTGAATATCCCCTTGCAATCCACTGACAATGTCATTGATATAAAGGTTAAACAATATAGGTCCCAGTACTGAGCCTTGTGGGACCCCACTTGTAACCCTCTGCTTCCTTGAAACTGCCCCACCATACACAACTCTCTGATACCTATTGGACAGCCAATCCTGAATCCAGTTGATCAATCTGACATCCAGACCCATGTGCTGCAACTTGAATACCAGCTTATCATGTGGCACCCTGTCATATGCCTTTCCTTCATCTAATGCTCTTGTAACTTTATCATAAAAGGCTAGCATATTGCTAAAACAAGAGCTCCCCTTCACAAATCCATGCTGACTCTCACAGATAACATTACCCTCATCTGCTCAATGCTGTATATGGTCCCTCACTACCTTATGCAATGGCACTATCTTACCTTCCTTCCATTCCATGGGCACCTTTCCTGATCTTACTAACTAGTGATGACACACAAACTGGCCTATAATTAGACACCTTTCTTGATCTTACTAACTAGTGATGACACACAAACTGGCCTATAATTAGATACCTTTCCTGATCTTACTAACTAGTGATGACACACAAACTGGCCTATAATTAGACACTTCCAGTCTGCTACCGCCCTTATGCAATGGCACTATCTTACCTTCCTTCCATTCCATGGGCACCTTTCCTGCAGCCAGACTTTCATTGAAAAGCCAGGTCAAAGGCCCTGTCAGTTCCTTAGCACACTCTCTCAAAACTTGTGGTGAAAGACCATCCAGTCCCACAGCTTTACTAACATCCAGAGTACTCAGTATGTGGAACACACTCTCCTCCTGCACCTCTAAACCTCGAACCTGCGCTATCCCTCTAGAATTCAAATTGACTCCTCCAGGATGAAATACTCCAATAAAGTTATTCACACAATACCTGTCATACTTCTCCTTAAATTCAATGAAGCATTCACAACCACTTCTGGCAAAGCATTCCACCCATTCACAACCCCCAAGCAAAAAATCTAGTCCTAATACCACTGGTCTTAAAAAAGTCATCAGTATGAATCCTATAAAACCCCTTTAATAATTTATATGCATCTATCATATCTCCTCTCCTACGTCTATCAGCTAGTTTTTGGGACCCAAGTCCCTTGCCTCATTAACTTCTTGCAGTTCAATTCCATAGTAAACAGTGGGAAATTCAAGAATGAAGATTCTTTTCTCCATGTACCTTCGTTGTTGTTTGATTTTTAAATTTCCACTGAAATATTTGTATTTATAATTAACCTTCATCAGTTAAATATTTAGCTGTGCTTAATGTGTAACTTTATTTAAATAAGTACTGCAGACTCATTCCTTTTATTCTTGATACACATAGTAAAGGCATTGCATCAGTCTCCCATTGTTTCCATACCTATTATTGTTTACTTCAGCTTCCACTTGGCTCAGTGATATGCTATACAGCTTCCCAACTTTCAAACCATTATCCTCACATGTGAGGCTATCTCTGTTACACACGTAGTCAATTCTAGTTTCTCTACTTTAACAGTTTCACTTTCCAGAAAACAGCAAATTTTCCAAATTCTTGCATATGGCTCTCTTCTGTCATCAAATGCACTCCAAGTATTCATGTATTACAGACCTCTCTTCCAACATGTATTCTCACTATCATTTCATGTTCCTATTATAACTTCTCTTCTCAACTCTGGGTATTATCTTGGTATTATCGTACCAAGGTATGATACTGACAAGTAATAGATTAATTTGTAGGAAAATTTATAAAAATAACAGACAAAAGGAACATATTGGAGATGTCAACAACAGAGAAGACAGTTCAGGGTTGGCATTCCATTTCTCCAACACTCACCACAGCATCGAATGGGATAAGAGCTCCATGCCATACATAGAAGAAGACTACAGCTCTTGCAACATAAAAGAAGCTACAGTGGTAATCCACTCACAAGGTATCCTAAACAGAAACCAAAGGATGATTCTGTGTGACATTTGAAAATCACTCATTAGATCTCTAAACACATCAGAGTTTAATTCTCTCTGCTAACTATCAGATGCACCTGCTTAACAATGACTGACCATTTGCCAGCATCCACTTTCCACATGTTTCTATTGTATTTGCATAACGGTTCCTATGCATTCTGTATTTTTTTTAGTAATCAAGTGTAGTGAAGATGTTGTGGCCTTTCAGGAAGACTTGAATAGATTGGGCACGGAAATGGGGATGTGAGTTCAATGTTGCAAAATGTAAGGTTTTAAAATTTGGAAAACAAAGATGGGATGCAGAATTTATGCTTGGTGAGAATATATTGTTGGAGGTAGAGGAAATAAGAGATCTGGGGGTGATAGTGGATAAGGATCTAAAATTTAGGGGACACATCGCCAAAATTGTGAAGACAACACAAAGGCTTCTGGGAATGATGCAGAGGACACTGACGTGTAGAAGTAGGGAGATTCTTGTTCCGTTGTATAAGGCTTTGATTAGGCCACACATGGACTAATGTGCCCAGATTTGGTCACTGGGTTTTCAGAAGGATGAAGAGATGTTGGAAAGGGTCCAAAGGAAACTGACTAAGGTAGTTTCTGACCTCTGGAATATCAATCTTCTCAATCTTTCCTCTCAAGTATGAGGAAAGATTGAGAAGATGTAATTTGCAGAGTCTGGTGGACAGGAGAAAGAGGAGAGATATGATAGAGACCTACAAGTTGGTAAGGGGTTGTTATAGGATCAATGCTGGAGAAGTTTTACAGAGAATAGTGGGAGATCAGGGGAGAACCGGAGGTCATCCCTGGAAACTGTATAAAGAGGATGTGAGTAGGGGAGTGAGAGGCAGGTTTTTTTCGTGCAGAGTTGTGAATGATTGGAATGCCTTGCCTGAGAATGTGGTGTCTGCAAAGAGTTTGAATGTGTTTAAAACACGGTATGATGAGCTGTGTGTATGTGTAATAAAAGGACCTCCCAGATGAGTCTTTGACTCCATGAGGTCTTGGGGTGGTAATAATAATAATAATAATGTATTGATTCATTCTTGAGGCTTGTTGTTTATTTATATTTGTATGTTCATCCAAACCCAAATGAAGCCACTGGTTCATGTGGCAAAACTAGTTTGTAACTAGTAATATCAAATCTTACAGCAAATAAACCCAGTGTTAGTTATTTTTATTACATTAGTTTTGTTGTTGAAAATAATCTTGTAGGAAAATTGTTGATAAGAGATTAGTAATAATATAAACTTAATCATGTAGTATTGTCATAGTATCCTGTACATCCCATGAGGGTACATATCAGGAAATTGATGATGGTCGATGGTAACACACTCACTATAGGCTCCCTTTTTATATTTTTCTGCCATGTAACCTCTAACACTGATCTCAGATCTTTTGCAACCTGATTTACAGTTCTGAGGCCATTTGTACCACTTTCCTATCTCTATTTACCTTGTTCCTGCATGCTTTTGACTTCCTTTCACTTTCTCTCTTTCTGTGGCTCCCCTGTTCTCTTACCTTCCTCTCGCTCCTACTGTTTCCCTTACTCTCTCAGTCTTTAGATTTCTTTTCATTCCATCCATTGATCTCTCATTCTTGTGAAATTCACTCTTGTTCTACTTGCATCAGTTAATTTTGTCTTGAGTCTCCTAATCTCCTCATTCACCTTCTTAACTTGTTCTTCATGCTTTCTATTTCCTTTCTCAGTACCTCTACTTCTCTCTTCAAGATATCCTGCCTTCAGATTCATCTATAGTGTGATCTTGGCCATCTCTCAAACAGTTACATATTCCTCTTCCATTATAGTCAGCAGATCTTTCATATTTTTTGAAAGATATTGCCATCAGTGAATTTGAAGCTCAGAAACTATTTTGCACATAGCAGCAAACAAGAGTCATTCTCTGTACAGCATTGTGAATGTTGTACAAAGAATGACTCTGTTAACAAATGTTACTGTTAACTCATGAATGCTTCATTCAAGAGTTAACATTTACATTTGTTAGCATCAACTGTATGAACTTAAATTTTTTGAATGTTGTTTGGTATGTTTTATGTTCTTGGTCGATTGGTAGAGCCTCTGCTACTAATGGCTTGCAAAAAGTTAAGCAAGTTTGAGCGCAGTTAGTAGTTGGAAGGGAATCAATCGTTCGATGCTGTGGACACACTCTCCCTTGATGAGTCTTTGGACTCACTGGAGGTATCACATAATAATAATAATAACAGATTCATTTTATGATCTCGACAAAGTTGGCAAGTATAGTCAGTGAAAGATACATAGGCATGTTGTAACTTCTGTTGTGAATAATAAATGTAAAAATGCATTAATAATAATGAAAATACCATGGTGACAATGCTGATGAACTACATGTCAAATAATAATAATAATAAATTACTTAATTAAAGAAAATTGGAAAGTGCTGTTGAAAATTTATGGATAGTTTAAATATTATAACCTAAGGAAATTGATTTTTTATTTAAATTGTAGTTAATGCTATTTTTTAAGTGATGGCATCTTGGTATAAAGATAGCTCATAATAACAATCATCACTAATTTCATTTTCTTCTTTACGTGCTGCTAGTATTTCAGGATAAATCCTCCACCGGTTCTTGTAAGTAATCCTCCTCCTCCTCCTCCTCCTTGTTTATATTCAACCAGTGTTTGTAGCCTGTAATAAAAAAAAGTAAATAAATAAATACACAATTCTTAGAACATTTTGGTTGTTTGCATTGTATGTAACATTAAATGGTATATAATTTCTGCTGTGAAGATGTATCTGTATTTCAGTATTATTATAGTTATTAGTAGTGGTCAAATGTAACGTCAACCAAAAATGAAAAATAGTTGTCATGTATATGAACCTTCAAAATTAGTAGTCACTATTAGGAAAATGTAGTTTAGATTTCTAGTACGATATAATCTACTCGATATAATAACATGTAATACTTTGCAAATTTGAGGTAAACAGTCATGTTGATTATTTTTCAAGGCTCTCTAGAAGTTGATTGATGCTGATGCAGTAGTAATAGATAATATATGGAGAGTATTTTGAAATAGAGAACAAATAGTAATAATGATTACTTTTGGTTTGATAAATGTTATCCTGTTTAAGCAAAATGTCTTCCGTTTCCATTAGCTGAACTATCTAGAATTTGTTGCACCATTTTAGGTATGATGTCTAATTGCCCACAGATATGCAATTGTTAATTGATAAATGGAATTAATGAAAATGTTTATGTTCCTATTTAAAATCAATAACTGCTTGTGAAATACAAATAAATCTGAATTATGTTTTGCTATCAATGAAATCAGTTACTAATATATGCTTATTTTTTTAAGTAATCTTAAATGTGAATGAAAAGTATATTAAAGTCCATAATTATATTAACTACAATTAATACTCCTGTCTGTGAAGTATCTTATTACTATTATTATATTAAAATGTGTTTTCCTGACTGAATTTATTTGGATACTTCATATTCTAATTTTGTGTTTCACTTTTCCCCTAATTAAAAAACCTAGCTTCTTATAAGAAATTTACAGAGAAAAAAAATAGTGCTTTTATTAAATCATAAAATACATTTTAGCACAATGATATTTAGAAAAGGTCCATGTGTGATTATCACCCAGTTTATATTTTTCTCTGCTAATTCTGCTAATGCTAGTAAACTCCACAAATTTAATACAAATAATTTCCTTTTTCTAATATCATTTCTCGTGATATGATGTGATATGACTAAACAGCTTAGTAAATATCTTAATATCATTGTTTCTTGGTGGCCATTTACCATTTGGGATAATAAAGAGATCCTAGTTTTTTATACTAGGAAGTTTGAAATTGTAACCATTGTACTTAGTATCAATATGATCTTAATAGTAAATTTAGTACTGCACTCATAAATTCATTGAATTGCTTCAGCCTAACTGATATTCTATTCTGAATTTACCTTGATTCGTGGAAGACCCCAGCAAATTGCATATGATGATATATATGTTTACACATCTTAGCTTAATCATATTCAAATGAAAAGGCTTGGGTGCATTCTGCAGAGTCAGTTTTAAAAGCAGAGAAATTAGTTTCAGGTAATTGTTACAGTGGAGACTGGGTAACTGTCCTTCCTCATTTAGCATCTATCAATAAAATGTGTATTCAAAAGGTTAACATGAAGAATCAGTTGCTTAAATTTATATTTTATTTAATTATATGAATGGAAACAAAGGTGATCCTACAAAAATTATAGTATCTAGTGTCTCATATCAAGGTCTTTATGAAAAGGACTAAATATTAAAGATTTCTGACACTTTTATCTTTACACCTTAATGATTTCTTCCATTTACAGAGATAAATGAATACATTCTAATAGTAATTAATTATTCTGGATTGTAAATGTATCTGTTCAGTCTTAACAGAAAAATGAAATGCTTTGAAATGGAAATCTGTTGTACTTTTTATTAGATGGGATTAAGTTGCAAATATGAAACATTTTGGAATTAGAAAAAATGAATTTGTGTAATACATTATTCATTATTTTTTCCAGCTATTTTCCTACTCCTATCTTATTATAGCATTAAAATATAAATTTTTTGTGACATACTTCCTCTCCTATTCCTCACCACAAAAAAAAAAGGTACACAAAACAACATAATAATACAAATCCAAACTGCTGCACTGTATAGAGTTTGTAACGATTAAGACTCATGTTAGAATATTAGAAATATTTGTTGATATTGAAGTGTAATGTTGTGCTTCATTGATACTTTGTTTTCTTATTAATATGTGTATTTTATATGCTGTGAAATTAGAAGAATTTCTTATGCAGTCTTGTTTCTATATTTCATATGCAGTAAATGACTTGTTTTATATTTTGAAATTCTGATAACAGTGAGCATTGTCATGTGCATGTAGTAAATATGATAATGGTGGTCATGTAGATTGGAAAAAGAGTACAACGAACAAATTATGGTTGTGATCAAGGCATGTTTACCATGTCTTCCACTGTATAACCTTGTTAATATAAATACTAACAAAAAGTAAAGAAATAAATGCTTGTTGCAAGTAGTCCCTGTAGTGTTGAGTCCTTTGCTGAATATTATTCAGACAGTATCAATTATGGAAGCTGATAGTACTAGAAATATTTCACTCTTAAAAATCAGTACAAGCTTTTGATATATAAAATTCTGATATATAAACTTTAGGTCAAAACTGGATAATATCACATGTCAGGAAGTACAATTATGGCCTCTGGAGCAAAGTGCATTTTGTTAATAGTTCATTTTTTTTTCTTTTTTTATTATTATTCAAGAGTGAAATTTGCATAATTTCTTCCATTATAGTATGTATCACTAAATAGTTATTAAAACATTTCACTGGCAGTACAGGAAAACATATTTATTAAATCACAAGATTTAAGGATTAATCATTTGTTCCAAGATCTAAAGATTATTCAGGTAGCAAAAAACAAAATCTGATTGTGTTATCATTCATTCATTCTTTAGTACCTAATAAAAACATGAAAACTGTTTCACTTAAAAACTTTCTGATCTTCTGTTCATCTGAATTTGCCAAAATGTTTTCTTTCTTGTTATGTTTCTATTGTCCTTAACATTAGTGATTTATATATTTATTTACAAATTTAATGATTATATAAATTATCGAAATTGTATAACTATTATCCATTTTTGTGTATCAATCTTTTTTATACCAAATACCAAAGTATAATGTATGATTCAAATCCTATTTATTTCATTTTATTATTTTCAACTAAATTGGTAAATATTCATTTGTTAATGATAACATGTTTATTCTATATATAACTGTGCATGTGTGCATGTGCATGCACACACACTGTATTTACAGATATTGTAATGCATTTTGCTAGACTTGCAATAGTGGTGGTGTAGTATTGTGACAACTTTTTACTTAATGGTTATTAAAACATTTCACTGTCATTACGGGAAAACAACTTAAGAAAAGTTATGACTAAATTTTTGATGAATGACCATTAAATGAATAATGAAATACATTTATAACCCCCGATAAACCTAAAATTATTGCAAGTTTAATAATTATAAAATAATTTAACCCATTCTAATAATTATTTTCATAATGACAATAATAATATCAAATAAAAAAAATGCTCACAAAATGCATCTCTGTAAAATATTGGATCATCTCTCATGAAGTTTGCTATAACTAAATGTAATATTGTAGTACTAAATTTGACTGCAACAGTTTTAGATTACAGTCAGATGTAGTACAGTATTGCACTTGGGACAGTAACCTTGACAGTTTGGTAATCTTTGAAAAGCATGAAAAATATTCCAGAAATACTGGGTTTCTTATTGCAAGCAAATTGTAAGCAGGATGTTAAAAATAAATAAATAAAATAAAAACAGTAATCTGAAGAAACAAAAAAAAATTACCATGGCTTGAGATATATAATTCATAATAATCTGTGATGCAGTTGAAAATAAAACTTAAGTTGAAGTGATAAAGAATCTGAGATCAAAGAGTGAAATGCATAGTAATGTAAAAAAAAAATTTCAGTTAAAAACAGAAATTTCCATGTAATAAAGTATAGACAATGATATTTAGCATGAATGCAGTATCTTTATCTTCCCTTATTTTTCTTGCACTAAAATAGATTTTGATCAGAAAAAAATAAGCCTAAAACGTTTTCTAGAAAAAATACTTGGAAAATATGTGATGCTGAATGAACAAGTTAATGAAAAATTTAACATTATTATTATTATTCAGGCCTCCATGGAGTCAAAAGACTCATCGTGGGAGGTCCTTTCTAAGAAACACAGTCTATCATACCATTCCATAAACGCATTGACCGTTCTCGATCTCACCAATCCATCTGGCAATGCATTCCATGGTTAAACCACCCTCTTGCTCACAGTTTCCTTTTGTAACTTCCAGGGATGGCCCCTTGTCATGACTCCTTCCAGCTGTTCAACCAAGCAAAGGAACTCCCCAGTGTCAACCCTGTAACCACCTCTCAACAGTTTAAAAGTCTCTATCATATTGCCTCTCCTTCTTCTATCCACCAAACTCTGCAGTTCACACTCTCTCAGCCGATCCTAATAACTAACATTGTACAGTCCTGACACCATCTTTGTTATCTGCCTTTGTACCCTTTCCACAGTTAATTTATCCCCTTCAAATCATGGGGACCAGATCTGAGAACAATAGTCTAAGTGTGGTCTGATCAAAGTCTTATACAAAGGAATGATAACCATTTTATCTCTGCAGGTCAGTGTCCTTCTCATTATTGCAGCAATCCTCTGTGTTACCTTCACTACCTTTGCAATATGTCCCCTAAATTTCAGTTTTCTAGCAATCATCAACCCCAGATCTCTTGTTTCCCCTAATTCCTCCAGTATAACTCCTCCTATAGAGTATGCAGTGTCCCAAACCTCAAGACCTTACATTTTGCTGCATTAAACTGACACCCCCATTCATTTGCCCATCTATCTTGCTTATTCAAATCCTCTTGCAGGGCTACCACATTTGTACTATTACTAATAACCCTTCCCAGCTTCACATCCTCCACAAACAACTGAATATCCCCTTGCAATCCACTGACAATGTCATTGATATAAAGGTTAAACAATATAGGTCCCAGTACTGAGCCTTGTGGGACCCCACTTGTAACCCTCTGCTTCCTTGAAACTGCCCCACCATACACAACTCTCTGATACCTATTGGACAGCCAATCCTGAATCCAGTTGATCAATCTGACATCCAGACCCATGTGCTGCAACTTAAATACCAGCTTATCATGTGGCACCCTGTCATATGCCTTTCCTTCATCTAATGCTCTTGTAACTTTATCATAAAAGGTTAGCATATTGCTAAAACAAGAGTGCTCCTTCACAAATCCATGTTGACAAATCCATAGCTAGCATTATCCTCATCAGCCCAATGCTGTATACGGTCCCTCACTACTTTCTCCAAGATCTTACTGACTACTGATGACACATGGACTGGCCTATAATAAGACACTTCTAGTCTGCTACCACCTTTATGCAATGGCACTATCTTACCTTCCTTCCACTCCATGGGAACCTTTTCCGCAGCCAGACTTTCATTCAAAAGACAGGTCAACGGCGCTGTCAGTTCTCAAAACTCATGGTGAAATACCATCCAGTCCCACAGCTTTACTAACATCGAGAGTACTCAATATGTGGAACACACTCTCCTCCTGTACCTCTAAACCTCAAACCTGCCCTATCCCTCTAGTATTCAAATTGATTCCTCCAGGATGAAATACTCCAATAAAGTGTTCATTGAACAATTCCACTATGTCCTCTGCATCGGTCACTCTATTCCCATTTTTATCCCCCAGTGTCATTCTGCCACAGTCATTTCTCCTCCTACTAGCCACATAGCTAAAAAATTATGTAGGATTTTCCTTGGATCTAAGGGCCAATCTTTTCTCATATTCCAGTTTTGCCTTTCTTACCATACTAATCACTCTCCTGGCCTGTCTCTTATATTCTTCATGCATTTTCTCTTCACCTGTCTCCTTATATCGCTTCCATAGCCTCTTTTTTGCATGCAATTCCTGTTTAATATTGTTTGTCATCCACTTTACTCCAAATTGTGTCCTCTTCTTCACTCGTGGAATACAGCTTACCATTGCTGCTAACAAATATTTCTTCACAATTTCCCAAGCACTAATGATATCCCAGCCTTCCAATTCCTTCCTCCACGAAACTTCACCAAGTTGGCGCCTAAGACTATTATAAGCACCTGCTTTATAATTCCACATACGTTCCCGTCTCTTTGATACTCCTGCATGTCTTCATTTTCCAAGTCAAAATCATATGGTCATTCTCTCTCTAACTGGTGGGAGAGATGTCATCTCAGTTATTATCAACTCTTCTGATGCTATAACCAAATCCAAAACTCTTGAACCTCTTGTTCCCTCTGTTACATGTTGCCTAAGACATTTGTCCCTCAAGAATTCTAGAAATTCCATTCCCTTATTGCTACATGCATCTTCCTCTCCCCAATTTATACTGTTGTAGTTATAATCTCCCATAACAATCATTTCTCTTGCACTTGCCACACTCAACTGTCTCAACATCTCCTGGTCCTCACCATCTGTGCTCCTTGGTCTGTAGCAACACCCCACTAAATATCCTGTCTTGGCCACATCCACCTCACACCATATGCTTTCAAAATCATTAGTGTCACAGCCTTCCAAAGCCTTCGCTCTTAGAGGACATAGGTCGTCACTTATCATAAGCAGTACTCCACCACCACACTTTCTCTTACTATCCTGCCAAAATATGCTGTACCCAGCAACTTCTATTCCTATAATAATATTCTCTTCTGTCAACCACGTCTCTGTGATCCCAATAATCTTTAGCCAGGCTGAAGCTATCAGTGCCACCAATTCCTCTCCCTTATTCGATTACTCCTGGCTTTAGTATAAAGCATAAAAATGCCATTGTTTCTATACCCAGCATTATCCCTACTCCACTGGACTCAGCGTTACCTGATGTCGTCCCTCTTCTCCCAAGTACCCATTCCCACAAGAGGCCACCCTGCTACCATCCACACTGGGACACACTGACTCATTCAGAACAGCAATCTCTCCAGATGCTTACGTCCTTTCTCATTCAAATGCAAGCGGTCTCTCGCATACAATTCCTCTCTGCCCTCAAACGCACTCCAAGCATCCACATATTCCAACCTTCTCTTCTGACACATTCTCGTTATTATGCTATTCAATATCACTGCTTTTCTGCTCAGCTCGTCATTATCTTACCTAGGCAATACACACACACTATCTTTCCTTTCTGTCTTCTTTTGTACCACCTCAAGCAAGAATCTCATATCTTTCGCTGTCCTATTTACACCACCACTCAAGTCATTTGTTCCCACCATCACAATCATCTCATCCATGCTTTCACCTCTCTTAACTGCCAAGCCACACTTTCTATCTTTCCTCCTGGCAAACACTCCTCGTTCATCCTATCTTGAACACCACGAATCATTGAGTCTCCAACACCTCTTACCACCCTATTCCTCGATTGCTCACATGCATCCCTCACTCTCTCTCCTGTAACAGTTTCTCTCTGTGCTCCCCTACTTACCTGCCTTCCTGACATCACTCTATCCCTAGTCCCTGTGCTTCCCTTGCAGTCCTCTCATTCCCTCTCTCCTGCTGTTTCCATTCTTTCCTCTTCTATCATTCCTATATCTGACACTCATTCCCTCTTTTCCACTTATCCTATTCTCACTTCTTCTATCATTCATACAACTCTCTCTCATTCCCTCTATGTAAAATGCTTTGGATTAAAGTATTCAAACATCCATTCTGACTTTTAGTAATATTTATATTACAATAAATATTGCTAATTATTTATAAATATTTAAAATTTACAAATATAAATAAATAATTGTTAGTATTTATTGCTAACTGTAATATTCATATTATAGTAAGTAATGTACATGAGGTTCCTAAGAAGTTTGATTATTGGATGCATTATAAGTAATTTTTCATTGGATGAGTCCAAAGTCAGTACTAGCCGATGATGTGAAATTATGGGGAAAAAAAAAAGATTAAGAAAACAATTCATTAGTAAGAAAATTTAAATTAAATCCAATTTAAATTATGTAAAAAATATTGAAGATAATTACATCATATTCGAGAGGTACCACAAAACATGAACAGTGATCTCATCTTTTGTAAGAACTCAAATTACCTCTTCCTAAAATTGACTGAAAACAAATCATTAATTTCTCAGATGAGATTTTTCCATCTGAGAATCCATTGTTTGCAGAGAGTTGTGTATCAGAATTGGTTTCCATGCCAGTTGCAGCTTTTTGGATTATCTAGCACTGAATTATTATTATGATGATTATTATTATGATTCAGGATTTCCATAGAGTCACAAGAATTGTCATGAGAGGCCCACCCTAGAAAACACAAAGTCTATCATACCACTTCCTTAACTCATTCATCATTCATTCTCTCACCACTCTATCTGGCAATGTATTCCATGGTTCAATAACCCCCATGCAAAGAAGCCACTCCTTACCCTCTTGCTCATGACTTCCTTTTACAACTTCCAGGAATGGCCCTTGTCCTTGCTCCTCCCCACTTGTTCCATCAAATAAAACAACTTCCCAGTGTTAACTCTGTAACTCAACAGTTTTAATGCCTCATTCATATCACCTCTCCTTCTGTCTACCAAACTTTGCAGTCCATGTTCCTTGGGTTCTCCTCATAACTAACATTATGCAGTCGTCCTGATATCATCTTTGTTATCTGCCTCTACACTCTTTCCAAGTTTAATTTATCCCCTTCAAATCCTGGGGACCAAATTTGAGCATAATAGTCCAGGTGTGGTCTAATCAGGGCTTTATACAATGGAATGACAACTCTCTTATCTCTGCTGATCAGCTTCCTTCTCAGTATTGCAGCAATCCTCTGGGTTACCTTCACCACTTTGCAATATGTTCTCTGAATTTCAGGTTTCTATCAGTTATCACCACAAGATCCCACTCTTCTCACTTCCTCCAGTACAGTTCCTTCAACAGAGCATGCAGCCTCCCATAGATGCATCCCAAACTTCAAGACCTTACATTTAGCTGATTAAACTTACACCACATTCATTTACCCATCTATACAGTTTATTCAATTTTCTTGAAGGGCTACCATATCTGTACTATTACTGGTTACCCTTCAATCTTCTTATCATCTGCAAACAATTGAATATCTCCCTGCATTCCACTGACAATGTCATTAACATAAAAGTTAAATAATGTCCCAGTACTGAGCCCTATGGGACTCCACTTGTAACCTTCTGCCTCCTTTCTACTGCTCTCTCATATTCAACTCTCTGATACCTGTCAGATAGCCAATTCCTAATCTACACTAACCTGACATCCAAATCCATGTGCTGCAACTTAAATATCAGCTTATCATGTGCACCCTATCGTTTTATAAATGACTTTATAAAATCCAAAACAATGGCAGAATATGACTTTCCCTCATCATCTGCTCTTGTCACTTTATTATAAAAGGCAATCAGATTATTAAAACAAAAGCATCCCTTGACTAACTTATGCTTACTCTCACAGAGTTACCTGCATCCACCCAATGCCATAAATGATTCCTCACTAAATTCTTCAAAATCTTAACAACTACTGATGAAATACAAACTAGTCTGTAATTTGACACTTCCATTCTACTACCACCCTTATGCAGTGGTGCTATCTTACCCTCCTTCCACTCCTCGGGCACCTTTCCCATGGCCAGACTCTCACTGAAAAGCCAGATCAATGTTTAGAATATTAAACATCATTTGGAGCTGTAGTTTCCTGGAAAATGCTAACTCACAAAATAATATTATGTAAGTTGCATTTATAGAGATAAAGATCTGCTCAGAAGTTCTGTGGGTATCGAGACAAAGAAAAGAATGATAAAAACATTGGTGTGGCCAGTTTTCACATATGGAAGTGAGAATCGTGGTATTCAAGAAAAGAGTAACACAACAGATAATGGCCTTTGAAATGTGGTGCTGTAGGACAGCTCTGAAAATCTCATGGACAGATTTTGCTAAAAATGCAGATGTCCTATAGAGAATGAGAACACAGAGATCTTTATTACAGGAAATGATCCAGAGAAAGATGAGATTGGCAGGACATGTACTGAAAGGTTCAGCAGGACAGAGGATACTAACAGTTATAGAAGAAAAAATTATGGGATTAAGAGGTAAAATACAAATGACATGGTTTGAAGATATAAGATTATGGACAGGATCACATGGCTATGCAAAAACAAAAATGAAAGCCAACAGAGAGAACTGGAAGGACATGGTGCTGCACCCTCTCACTGAGGATGCTATATGAAGAAGAAGAAGCAAGTTGTATTTCAAACCAAAAAAAAAAAAAAAACAGTTATGGTAATAAATTTAAAAAAAAATCAGTTCCATGGAATTAGCATTATTAACTATTGAATCTTCATGGATTCATGAGACTCATTGCAGGAGGTCTTACACTCATGATACTCACTGTGGCACTTTAGTAGTGCATTCTACTTACCTATCCATTTCCTTATAAAAAAAAATCTACATCACACTCCCTTGTGCATGCTGTTAATTCGTCTTCCAAGGATGGTCTCTGGATTTTTCTTTCTTATCCTATGTAATCCTTTCTTTATTGGACATTTCTTTCTTTCTACATTTTGATACAAGATGGATATTTCTTATTTTGCAAGATAATACTACATTATGCAACAGACTTGTAATGTTCCAGAATTCGCTTGGTCATTCTTGAGTCCTATTCTGAACTCCTAAAGTACACCTTTGGGACAAGCTAAAATACCAGGTAGGAGTGATGCTGTTTTCTACTTTGACTGCTGCTCTTGTAACAAATTCAAGCTTCTTGTATCATAAACTAGTCTTCTTCTTAAGTATTCTGCACTTGAGCAGGTTCTTCTCTTAGTAGCAAAAACTTTCCTTCCACTCTCTTCTGTTCTGAGATTTCAAGGTTGTGTACCTGTCTCCATTCAGCATGTCATCTAGCATTGTTTTCCTTACTCTTCCTCTGGGTCTTTTTCCATCTATTTTTCCTTTGATGGCATCTCTGATGATTCCATTTCCTCTCAGAATATGTCCGATCCAGTTTCCCTTTCTTCTTTTTATCCTCTTTAACAGACTTCTTTCTTCTTCTGCTCTTTTTAAGACCTGTTCATTAGTTATTTTATCTGTCCATTTGATTTTTCCATCCTTCTCCAAATCCACATCTCAAAGCTTTCCAAAATCTTAATTTCTTCAATGTCCAAGTTTCAGCTGCATAGAGGGCAACATTCCACACATAACATTTTATTAGTCTTTTCTTTAGGTTTCTATCCATTTTACTTTTGAATAAATTCCATCTTCTATTAAAGGCATCTCTTCCCATCGCTATTCTTGCTTTTATGTCACCTTTACATCTTCCTATTGCTAATCACACTTCCTAGATTCAATTTTCCCCTATTTATTCTGATATCCATATTTGCCTCTTTCCTTGCTACTTTCATTACCTTTGTTTTTCTTATGTTAATTTTCATTCCATAATTGATACAGGACTCCAGTAATCTGTTCAACAGATGTAGTAGTCCTGTTTCAGTATTTGATAATAATGCCTTGTTATCTGCATATCGTATTGCAAATATTTGTCTACCTCCAATCTTTATTCCTTCTTCTGAATTCTCCAGTGCTTCTTTTGACATTTCTTCAGAATACATGTTAAACAAAATTGGGGATAGAGAACAACCTTGTCTTATTCCTCATCCAATATTACCTGGTTCTGTTGTACCATATGGCTCTCACCATATCCCATGTATAATGAAATAATTAACCTTCTGTCCCAATCTATACCAGTCTTTTCCATTACTTCCACCATCTTATCCCATTTTTCAAAGTCAAAGCTTTTTCAAAATCTATATAACAGATATTAACTTCTTTATTCACTTCCAGACTTCTTTCACTTATTATTCTGAACAGCCCAATCGCATATCTTGTTCCCCTACCCTTCCTGAAACCAAACTGATCTTCTTCAAGAAATTCTTCCACCCTAGATGCAATTCTCCATGTTAGAATTCTCATAGGTATTTTTGATGTATGGGAAATGAGGTTTATTGTTCTAAAATCCTTGCAGTTCACTGCATTACTTTTCTTTGGTATAGGTATAAATATTAAGGTCATAAAATCTTTTGGTAATTCTCCTTTGTTATAAATTAAATTTGTTATTTTGGTTATTTCTTCAGTTCCTTTCTTCTGAAGTTGTTTCAGGAATTCTGCAGGTATTTCATCTATTTCTTCTGCCTTTCCACATTTTAGGTCTTTAATGGTCATTTCTACTTCTGTCTACAAAATCTCTAGGCCTAGATCATCTTCATTTACCTTCTTTATATCTTCTATTGGCAACTCATTTGGTCTATTTTCTTTGTCATATAGATCTTAAATGTATTCTTTCCATCTCATTAGGATTAGGATCTTCTTCAGTTATGATTTTCCCATTCTTATTTTCTATACCTCTAGTTCCAATTCCATTTCTCTTGGGATTCATGCTTCTTGCTTTTTCATACAAAAGATCATACCTTCCCACTCTTTCACAATTTTCCATTTCTTCACATTGTTTTTTAAGCCAATCTTCTCTACTTCTTTCTGCTTCCCTTTTCAATTTGTCATTCAGGATTCTATATTGTATTTTTCCATTTTCTTCTTTCTTCCATTAGAGACATCATCTCATTAGTTATCCAAGTTATTTTATTCTTTTAGCTCTTACATATCCAATTTCTTCTTCAATCTTCTTTATTTTCTCTTTAACTTGTTCCCATTTATTTTCTGGATCTTCAGTTTGACAAAACTTGTTTCCTCTTATTTTTTCTCCAATCTATTTCCAAATTCCTTCCTATTTTTTAATTTCTCTAAGTTCCATTTTTTCCTTTTCATAGCTTCTTTTATCTTCTTTAGTTTCACATTTATTTCTATGAATAGTAGGTTGTGGTCAGAGTAAATATCAGCTCCAGGATACGTGCATGCATTTTTTACACTATTCTTGTATCTTTGCTTTACTATAATGTAATTAATTTGATACCTTTCTGTATCTCCTGGTTTTTTCCATGTCTGTATAGTCTTCTGTTAGATTTTTTAAACCAAGTATTCATAATTATTAGCTTATTTTCTTTACAGAATTCCACTAACCTTTCCCCTCTCTCATTTCTATTACCTAGTCCATATCTTCCTACTACACTCCATTGCAGTCTCGCATTATAATCATATAGTCTTTGTTTTTTTCTTCTTTAACCCATTGACATACAAAGACGTCTGTGACAAGTCTTTTGTTTATTGCACCAAAACTGATTTTGACATATCGCAGACGTTACAAAGTTCGCTTCAATTTCAAACAAATTTAGAGTCAACTTTAAAAATAATTTATATGTCAAAGGGTTAATTAGTTCCTGTAGTTGTTCATACATTTCCCTCTATTTCTTCATCTGAATGGTCACTTGTTGGCATATATATATACCTGCATTATTGTTATGTCCACCGGTTCAGCCTTCAATTTTACTACCATAATCCTGTCATTCAGACATTTTATGCTAATAATGCTCTTTGCTGTTCTTTTATTAAAAACAAGTGCAACTCCTTTTTCCTTTTTATCTCCACCTGAGTAAATTACTCTTATTTCGTCACTATAAAAATCACCTATTCCTTCCTATCTTCATCAACTAGTAGAGAAGCATAAATTGCTAGCTGTTGTGGCATCCAGAAGGCTGGGTTTTTCTTTTATTCTAGGTACTACCCCTCACTAGTGTAGCTTCCCCTCCCCCACCCAGATCTAGACAGCTGTGAAATTCTACAATTAGGAAGAAAAGTCCACAAAAGCTTAAACATTTTAGCCTCTGCTCAGTACATGTAATAATCAAGCTGTTTAAGTATTTCTTTTCACCAGTAATTTTTCATTCCATTCCATTCTCATAGGCTCTGCTCTCTGCCTTTTCTAAAGGTACATTTATAGACATTGTTTATGTGAGCTTGCATCAGTAATTCTATCACTTCATATCTGTAATATTTGGTTAAAACTTGAAGCAGCAAATCAATAGTCTAAATTTATTACACACACCATACTAATCTTGTTTACTCCTTACCTCCTTCCTTGGAACTGAGTATTCCTCTATTTATATTTCCCAGAAACCAGTGCAGTCATTTAATTATAATTACTAAACTAGATCTCACATGGAGTCACAGTCTCATCTTGGAGGTTCCACACTAACAGTTGCAGTCTTTATTACATTTTAACAGACGAGATTGCTATGAAAAAAGTAGGACATCTCTTCCGGATCTGGCTTCTACTGATGAGATCTCAATAAACGAAACTGGTCTTGGTAATGACTCTTCTTATTATGCATAACATTATACATGTCCAAAAGGATGTCAGCTTTGCATTATATTGGATACATAGGTATTTGACATGAAGTCATGTCTCTGTATATAAGCAGCCTAGTCGTGAAGATACTTTATGTCCAAACTTGGATAAATGATTAAACAAAAATATTATTATTATCATCCGACCTCCATGGAGTCAAAGCATTCATCATGGGAGGTCGACACTCTCTTGTGCCAAAAGATCGAGTCTTGCTTTGAATCCATTCACAGTTTCCAAACTCACCACATTTCAGGTAATGCATTCCACTCACCAATCACTCTCCATGCAAAGAACCTACTTCTCGCTCCCCTGCCCACACCTTCCTTATACAGCTTCCACGAATGGCCTTTAGTTCTACTTTTGCCTCCCTCTACTCTATAAAATATCTCCACATTAATCTGGTAACAACCCTCACCAACTTATATATGTCTCAATCATATCCTCTCTTCTTCTTCTTCTATTCACAAGGCTTTGTAGTTGTATTCTGTCAATCTCTTCTCAAATCAGACATTCCATAGATCTGACAGTAACTTAATAAACCTTCTCCAATACATACTCATCCCACTGAAAACCAGGCAACCAAATCTGTGCACAGTTGTCCATATGTGACCTGATCAAAGTCTTATACAATGGAACCATAATCTGTTTGTTCTGCATGTCAATTCCCTTGTTATTATTATCATAATCTGTTGGGATGTTACAATTTTAGCAATGTGACTTCTAAACTTCAAATCTGTGTCGACCATCACACTCAGATCTCTTATCTCTTCCACCTCCTTCAAAATTTCTCCATTAAATTGTATACTCTGCATCCCAACCTTGCCTACCAAATTTTAAGACCTTGCACTTTGCAACATTAAACTGATAGCTCCAATCGTTTATCGTTTGCCCACTCACATAGTCTATTTAGATCCTCCTGCAAGGCCACAACATCTGTTCTACTTCTCATAACCCTTCCGAACTTTGCATCAGCATCATTGACAAACAGCTGGACATCACCAGTGAAGCCAGTCCCAATGTCATTAACATACAAATTAAACAATAATGGTCTCAAAACACATTCCTGTGGCACTCCAGTGACCTCCTCTTTTGGGGCACCACTCCTCCATATATAACCTGTTGATACCTTTTTCCACAGCCAATCAGCTATCCAACTTATTGGTTTTTTATCTAATTCATCTGTTTCAGTTTAGCTGCTAGCTTGTTCTGTGGCAGGGCTGTCCAAAACACAACCTATGGTGTGATTTTGTGCTGCCTGCCTGTGGGTTTTGATTTTCATGAACGAAAAAATAAAATTACAGTTTGAATCGAATGCATATTAGATATTTTAATTCTGTCACTAATCGATAATATTGATGTTGGTAGTTTTATTTGGTGTTTTTACATCACTACATACCCACATATTTTTCAAATATTAGATGTGTCAAAGAAGTGTTCTTACACCGTTTTGTTCCAGTGCACATGGTCCGGGTGTTCACAGAGAATGTGAGCGTGCGATTAGTTGTTTGTTTGTTCAGCTATCAAGATTGTGTCACTGCTTCTCACCAAATTACTAGATACGCATTGTGATTTATTTCCATGTTATCTTTAGTAATCTACTTAATAAATTTTATTACATCTTATCATCAAACAACCATGCCTAACAAGAAAAGAAAAATTGAAGATGAAAAGCAAGTGTATCAAAGACGATGGGAATCAGACTACTTGATTACAAACACCAAGAATAAAATTCAATGTCTTGTTTGCATGCAAGTTTTGTCAGTGCATAAAGAGTATAATGTGAAATGACACTTACATTACACAGTAAAACATTTGAGATGCATATTGGACAGTCAAGAAGCACTATTATTGCAGAATATAAGAAGAAATTGATGCTCACCAAACAAGTTATTTTGAAAACATAGCACTAAACAAAGTTCAAGCCTTGTCCCTTCATACAAAGTAGCATTGGAGTTAGCAAAAGCAAAAAAAGCTTTTTAGTGATGGTGTGTTTGTGAAGAAATGTGCAATTAGAATGGCAAAACAATTTAATGAGCTGAAATTAGCTGAGAAGTTCGAAACAGTGGCATTATCTCAACAGACCATTGCAAGATGCGTAAAACACATGGATCAATATGCATCAAAAAAGTTCTGTGATTTAATAGCAAAATGTATTTTTCATTGTGTGTGGATAAAGCGCTGATCAAGCAGATGTAAGTCAACTTTTAATTATTTTTGTTCGAACTATTCAAGAGGACTTTACTACTAACGAAGAACTCCTCAGTCTTGTATCTTTACATGGGACTAATAATAGTCCCATGTAAAGGGGACTTTAACTTTTTTTATAAAAAAAGTTATAAAATTTTTAGTTATAAAGCTTGCATTTATAACTAAAAATACTAAAGATATTTTTGAAACAGTTCAAAACTCTGTTATGAACTATGGAGGATTCGCTAAATGTTCCTGCATCGTAACAGATGGGGCCGAAGCTATGGCAGGAACTGGAAGCAGCTTTTGTGGACTATTGAAACAAATTAATTTTAACTGCCCTACAATGTATTGCATAATTCATCAAGAACTCTGTGAAAAATTTCTATGTCAAGTCAATGCCATGAAAGTAGATGTAAAAATAAGTAGTATTATAGAAGGAAGTAATAGACCTCTGACTCATCGTAAGTTTTGCAATTTCTTGAGCGAAATGGATGCTGCATATGGCATTTTGCTCCTTCATTCTGATATTCACTGGTTGAGTGCTGGAAAATGTCTGGCACGCGTTTTTGCTATTTGGAAAGAAATACCCATATTTCTTAAAAACAATGTGAAGTTTGACACAACAGAACTTGAAAATCAAATGCAAATTCCCATATTTTTATCATATCTTGCATTTATAACAGATATGACCAACCACTTGAATGAGTTGAACTTAAAACTGCAGGGCAAACAACAGAATATTGCCAATTTATATGGTCATTTGGATGGCTTTAAAAGTAAATTGAAACTTTTTAAAATCAACATTGGCTAATAATATTTTTACTTTTTTTTTGAATTGCAAAGAACGTTTTGAAGAAATGAAGAAGTTTAAGGAAATATCATTTTCAGCTCATGTAAAGTATATTGAGGATTTTGAGAATCAGTTTGGTGATTTTAAGGAAGGTATTTCAATTTTTTCTCAACCCATGACTGTCAGCATTGAAAATGTAAGATCTGACCTGCAGCTGGAATTGTGCGATTTGCAATCAGATCCTTTTTATACTAACAGAAGTGAAAACGAGAAGATTTTTTTAAATTACTACCAACAGAGAGGTACCCGAAATCAAGGAACTTTGGACTCGAGATGTGCTCAATACTCGGGAGCACATATATTTGTGAAAGCTTTTTCAATGATGAAATTCATTAAATCAAAGTGCACATGTTCATCAACAGATAATTCTCTTGCAAATTTACTGCAATTGGCAACTACAAACATCGAAATTGTTATAGGTACTTTAGTAAATGAAGCTGAACTACCGCAGAGCTCTCGCTAAAATAAAATAAACAATTATTGTTTTTTGTCTACTGTTTCAACAAAAACTTTAACGGGCACCATGACTTTTCTTTCTTATGAAATTTTCGGAGTGCTTGCTAAACCTAACTAACGGTAGGACTCTCCAAGTAATTTAATATATGTACTGTATTTTTTATTCTGAATGCGGCCCTTGGACATATATCTTTTTTTTAATGCAGCCCTCGGATTACCTAAGGTTGGACAGCTCTGATATAAGCAATGGATATTGAAAAGTATTGTTAGTAAAATTTCCCCACTCCACCATATGGTTGTTGTACTAGTGTAATGGGGATAGGGGAGGTTGGAAAATATTTCATTATTTTCCAGTCCCCATTCAGCTGAAAGTGAGTTAGCTGCTCTCACCATACATAGCATAGTCTTTCCTCTTAGAAACTTGAATTTTCATCTTACTAAACAGGCAATCCTGCTGAAAACCACATGCAGTTAACAGATTTATTGGCCTCATAGCATTAGTTGTTTTGGCTGTAATAACAACCTAATTAAATTTTGCAAATGATCAAGTTTGGTTTCATTGATACACCATAATTGAAATGATACTCTTACTTGCATATTATGCCATACACTATTTTACTACTTTATACATATAATACAATGATGTATCACCACCACTTCATTTAAATACTGTGAATCGGTGATAATTATATAAAGGTTTTTTTTATTATTATTTTTTTCTTGGTTACAAAGTAAATAGAGAAGAAATTATATTTTTGTTTTAATCCTTTACCCAAGAATAAACAAACAAAGAAATTTGCACATGAAGTATCTTCATGACTAGACTACATGCATATAAAGACTATTGACTTGATATCAATTGCCTTAGTATACAATAATGCACATCAGACTTCTTTTGAACAGTATATTGTTTTACATTATGGGAAAGGTCACTACCCAGATCAGCCCAACCTTTTCTGAAGTCTCATCAATGGGAATCACTTGTATATGGAAAATATATGACTTCTGCATTAATTTAACTTCAGTATCTTCCTGGGTCTATCTCCTACTGATGAGACCTCAGTAAGGGTTGAAATCAGTCTAGATAGTGACACTTCCCATAGTACATAACATTATACATGTTTTAAAGGAAAGTACCAGAATACTAAAGCAGTTGATGTGAAGTCAATATTCTCTGTATACAAGTAACCTGGACATGAAGATACTTTATGCTTCGGTAAAGGAATAAAAAAAGAATAGAATTTCTTGTCTGTTATAACCAGTGGTGAGCTATAAGGGGCTTGCCTGAGCCCTTTGTTAAATTTTTCTCAAATTTGCGAGCCCCTTGTTATTCTTATTTACTTTTTTATTTTTTCAAAAAAAAAAAAAAAAAACATAATTTTTTTGAAATATATTAAACGACAAACTGATACGTTAACCTAACAAAGTGATTTTATTAAATAAAATATTACGGTTACTGTTACTACCGTTTTACAAATAAGAATTCAGTTTTGGTAATCGCATATAAATAAATAGGACTATAAAATAATGCCCCTTGATTGGTACTAGTGATTATCACTTGAAGTATAAAAACAAAGAGAAATATAACATACTTAAATATTATTATATTTACATAATATTTATTTATTATTTATATTTTGTTTGTCATAAAAACTTCTATCGCAAACAAAAGAAATTTATTTTGTGTATAAAAAATGCGGACTATTTCATATTTGCGATTATAAAAGATTTTATTCTTATTATATTTTGATAGTAAAAAAATGTTTTTCTTATGTAAGATAAATTAACACAGATGACTGTATGCAAATATTTCATGTTTAGATCATGCAGTATTGGTTTAAAAATGATAGCCTTTACAGATTGTCCCTTCATACTTTTTGATTGGCATTTGTACACAAGCTGTATTAATAAATGTTTTTGTGTGAAATACAGACTTTTTTTTTGCTCTATGATGCGAGCCCTGTGTTGAAATTTCCAATAGGTCACCACTGGTTATAACCAAGCAAAACGTTTTTTAGAAAACTATTAAGTTCACTTTGTAACCAAATGAAAAAAAAAAAGCTTTCTTCAGCATTGTTTGATTATTATGACAACCTGCTATTGTCATATAGTGGAAGCTGTTAATGAATTATCACACTTTATCAAATCAATCTCGAAATTTTGTCACAATATAGCTGTTCGAATGAATGATCATTGGTATCAAATCTAGTGCATGAAAATTATAGGGAGACTATTCATTTAATTTTATTACTTTTTTAATGCTAGCAATTTTGTGCCTAATTGGATGAAAATATTTGTTTACGTATAACCAATCAGAATGATTTCCACTAAGGAACTGAATTTTTGATGATGATATCATTGATTGACTGATAGCACTTTGCAACAAATGTAAAGCTTTTTTTTTTGTTCTTGAAGCAGACTTGCTTCAAATTTTATATAAAATTTTAATAAAAGGTACAACATAATAATTATTACAAAATTGGATAGTTTTTTGCTGATGTTTAAGACCTCCCAGCCAGCCAGTATTAATGGAATTTCATCCTCCTTGAAACTGCTTTTCATGGTGGCCATGTTAGGATTGAACCTTTCATTATACTCATCGCTTGTATTCATAAAGTGATGAGTGTACTCATCACTTATATTCATAAAGTTCTTTATGAACATAGTAATGTCTTTAGTGTAAAGACAGTTACTATGTTCATAAGAAAAAAAATGTAAAAAATTGGTGTAATATTAGTGTATGTTTCTGGAAAAATGGTTGATGATAGATAAAAAAATACCATATTTATAATCAGCTTGCAGAAATACATAATACTCAGTGAAATTTACAAAGTATAAACAAAACTTCTGTTGTGTAGTATAGTAAACAGGAAATGCCACTCAGGATGTATCATTCAAGTTCAGTGGTGCATAGAGGAAGATGGTCTGGTGTCCTGACTCACTAACCTGTTTCCTGTGTCCTGATTTATATATTTTGGATTTATTGCTTTTCAAGCAAAATTGTTCAACGCTTAAATTTTAACTGAAACTACCTCACCAATAAAGAAATAAATAATTTCAACTGAAAATGCATGAATACATGTTTGAGATGTGACCCAAAGACAGCTAAGAAATAAAGTATGTGTGATGAAATGCTACAGTATCTGATTTTGTAACATGCATATATCACATCACATACATATACTAAAAGTGCACCAAAAGTATGTGTATGTTATAAGAATGTAATGTATCCTCAAGATGCATTTCATTCTTAAATAAATGGTCCTATTTCATCAATTGTTAATGTTTTTAGAAACTAACCTGAATGATAACCAATATCTGTCTTCTTAATGTTAAAAAAAAAAAAAAACAACTTCAATTTAATCTACAGCCATATTATGGGAAGCTTCACTCACCCCAAAACATGCTGAACTATGAACTAATTTGTACTCCTAGTGTTTGCAACACATTTTGGCAATACATTTCACTCACTCACCAATCTTTGTTCGAAAATACCTGCCCCTTGCTTCTATCTTCACCTCCACCACAATCATATACAATTTCCAGAATAGCCTCTCATTCTTCTTCTCTCCTTTTAATCTTATAAAATTCCTTCACCAGCTTAATGCTTTTGTCATATTACCTCCTTTTTGCTTATCTGCTAACTCTGCAATTCAGTTTCGTCAGCCTTTCTCCATAACCAACATTCCAGAGTTCTTATATTGCCTTAATCACTTGTTAATTTTCATAATGTTAATTATTTTTATACTGGTATCTCCAATGGAGTCAGAAGACCCATTATTTATACAATACCTATAATACTGCTCCTTGAACTCATTCACTGATTTAGCACTCACGATCACCTCTGACAACCTATTCCATCCATTCGTGACTCTCTAAGCAAAAAACCTAGTTCTTAACACCCTTGATAACTACATGTTTATACAGTTTCCAGGGATGATCCCTTGTTCTCTCTCTTCCTGCTATGTACTGAAAAAAAGTGTTTAGTGTCAATCCCATAACCCTCTTAATAACCAACTTTAAATGGAAACCATAACTACCTCCTTATTATACTTGGCAGTGTGCTTTCTGAACTAGGAGTCATCATCTTAGGCTTCTTACCTACTAAATGTAGTGTGATACATCTCTGGTCAGAAGCACACTGCCAAGTATAAATAAGGAGGTATCTTTAAAATATGGTGAACATTAATAAAGAAGAGAGAGATCACATTTGACTAGTTTTATATATGTACTGCAAGATTTGACACATGTTCCATCTCAAAAAATAAGTATCATCATCAAAACCTTGCTGAATAGAGCTTATGTTGTGTGCTCCAACTCTCATGATCTCAAACTAGAACTCGATAACATGCAGCAGAATTTTCACAGAAGATTTAGCTCATCTTTGACTCTTATAGGCATATTCCTAAGAACTCTGAACCTATATTACGGAGGGTTCCAATTCTTTATGTTACTGGAATCACTGAGCCACTTTCAAAGATCCTCTAGAATGTGGGCACCAATTTAGTGCCCACATTTTTTCCTGTCAACAAACTCTATTTTCTTACTTTGGCCAAACAGGGCATTCTGTTTAGAAGAGACTATGTGGACACTAATCATGTATCACCTAAAATTAACCTGTGAGGTCTGGTTCAGGATAGCATGGAGTTGACAGTGACCACAGAATTTTCTGATCTAAAAGCTCATCTGCTGCACTATTGCTGTTTTAAATTTGAATATTTGTTCAAAAAGTGCTTAAGTGCTACTATAGCCTCTCCATTTTGAGCTGTAATGACTGTGTTTCTTTACCTAAAATTTGGGAGGATATTATCCTTATCATTTGCAAGAAATAGTTGTATTTCATCTTGCAGTCTACTTTACTGTATTATGCTAGTTGAAATCCATTGTTGTTATTCTTGTTTGTTGAATTGTCTGTTCGGTGATGATGATGATATGTTATTTTCCGATTGAAATATTAAATTTATTATTATTAAACTTAAATAAATAAAAGTATTATTAAACGTCTTTTGCCTACATGTTTCAGTATTTGTTTAGTATGTTACAAGTACAATTCAAGACTGCAGGTCACTCTTAACTTGCAATTAAGCCACTTATATAGGTGCTCATCATTCTGACTGTTTTGAATTTGGGATCTGGAAATGTATGAAATCAAACTGGAGTTTCATTCTATCTTGATTGTGAAATATCAGTGCAGCACAGAGTCCAATTGTAGTTGCTTGTAAATTATTGACCATTAGAAAATAAGCTGATCACTAGCCTTCAAATTATATTATTGTACTAATAATACATTGCATGATTAAAAACATAATTCAAAAGTATAATGTCATTACAAATATTCTTGTACACACTACAATTAAGAAATATCATAATATTTACATAACATATTTTTCATACATTCGTAAATCATTGTACTAATCTTTTCAATCAACTTTTGTCAAAAACAAAAAATTTCACTTTTTGCATGACGAAAGTTGACAAGTTATTTAAATTTGCTAATTTTAAGGCATAAAGTACCCTAAATCATAAATTTTGTTTTGACAAATCCCCGCTAACCCCCAGTGTAGTAAGTTGTGATCATGTGGGGTTGGAGCCCACAAGGAATTCTATCTTTCTTTCACAGATATACGTCCGGGCCCAATTTGACTACAACCCATTGGATGATGACTTAATCCCTTGTGCACAAGCTGGAATTGCATTCAAGACAGGAGATATTTTGCAAGTCATAAGTAAAGATGACCACAATTGGTGGCAATCAAGAAAAGAAGATTCTGATGGTACAGCTGGCCTTATTCCTTCTCCAGAACTTCAAGAATGGAGAACTGCTTGTTTAGCCATGGAGAGCTCACAGAATGATCAAGGTTTTAAATTTTTGTTCTTACTTTAGAATAATTTTATTTAAAAATAATTATTATAAAGTTTATATCTCCTTACTTTGTGTATAATAGCATTACTATTTTCACTTCATTTCTATATAAATCATCTTAACTCTTCAAAATGTAGTGCCACTTTCTAGTTAAAATAGTAAACTAAATACAGAATTAAATAACTGAATAACTAAGACTGATATGGTGAGCAGGTAGTTGAATCAGTTTATATGTTCGAGAGAAAAATAAATCAACAAAAAGGCCAAGCTAGCAATATACAGGACAGTGTTCAAACCAGGTTTTAAATTATGGATTTGAAATTTGGATTAGAAATAAGTGTTAGATATTCCCATGGGATTTCAGAGAGATATTCAGTTATTTCAAGATAATATGAAGCTTGGGAAAATTATTAGTAAAAGTGTTAATGTGTCTCTTCAGTAGGATTTGAATAAGCTGGAAAAGTAGGCAAATGAATCAGGATATCAGTTTAACACAGCAAAATGTAAGATTTTGAAATAAGGGATCCAGAAATTGGAAGCTGCATATTATGTTAAGGAATTATACAGGAGAATTCATAAGTATGGTAGGTGGAATCTTGGAGTGATGATAGATAGAAATTTGAAGTTCAAGGGACGTATGGTGAAGGTCTTGATCATTCCACATCAGGATTGTTCAGCCCTGGTTACTGGAATTTTGATGGGGATGCCATAACTTTGAAGAGGAGAGTACAGAGGTGAATACAAAGATGCTATCAGGAGTCTGAGGGAATGCAAACTGAAGAGTTTGGTGGATGTGAGCTGAAGGGAAGATATGATTGACAGTTTTAAACCATTGAGAGATATTTACTGTATTAACAGTGAGGAGATATCTCATATGGTAGAACAACTTGTTATTCTTTAAGGAGTTACGGCTGAAGCAATAAATGCTATGAGGCCAGTGTCTATTAACTGCATAAATATTTCTAGTTGGTTTATCTATTTTTCAGGATGAAAAATCTGAGAGTCCTGGAGGATAAATCCTACCAATTCTGCATGAGACTAGCTAACTCAAATTTAGATGAAAAAAAACCTTTATAAAGTTTCTTTGTGTCTGAGGCTGGAAAAGGGGCTGCTACTGGTGGTTGCAAAAAGAAATGGTTAGTAAGAGGTTGAGAAACCTGTTTACCTTTTTTTTTTTTTGCATGAAGAAGATACTTCTCAACTTCTTACTAACCATTTCCTTTTGTATTCCAAGGAATACAAAAGGAAATGGTTGAGTTAGTGGGGAGAATGCAGACAGTGAACAAGTTTGTCTAAGGTGGATCATCTTTGATGAGTCTTTTCACTCCATAGAGATTCTGAATAATAACATCAACAATAATAATATAAAACAGTTTGACCCACGTACACCTTTCTGAAAACCAAAGAATCTTGTACATCCAAGGTTGTCTGTAGAATGGAATACTGTCTTTAAGAGAATGTAGGAAACTTTTTAAGGTTATTGAAAGTTTATTTTTCACTTGGTCAGACTATAATAAATTTAGTTTAATCCTTTATCCAAGTGTGTGCAAACAAAGTTTGTGCCTGAAAGTATGTTGGTAGCTTGCTCCACCTTTGCAAGGAGTTGCCCGGTGTTGTACCATTTTACTCCAGTCCTGAAGATACTTTCAGGCACAAACTTTGTTTGCACACACGCTTGGATAAAGGATTAAACTAAATTTATTATAGTCTGACCAAATGAAAAATAAACTTTCAACATCTTTCTCTAAATCCAGAGTAATTTAATAAAAGGGTGGCACACCGTTTGGCAGCTCCTATAGGAGGAGATAACCTTGCTAATGCTTCTGTCTGGTATCTCCACTTGGGCCTGGCTCCCACTGAAGAGACCTCAATAAAGGTCGAAACTAGTCTGGGTAGTGGCCCTTCCCTTAATGCATAACATTATACATATCTGCAAGGAGATGTGTTTTGCATTATGGGAGATACTGAGATAGGAGTGTTGGTAGCTTGCTCCACCTTTGCAAGGAGTTGCCTGGTGTTGTACCACTTTACCCCAGTCCTGAAGATACTTTCAGGTGCAAACTTTGTTTGCACACACTTGGATAAAGGATTAAACTAAATTTATTATTTTTACGGTTAATTGGTTTGAAAGCCATTCTGACGTTCACTGATTTTAATAATTGGGCTGCTTTACTTGATGTGTTGTCAATCTATAGTGAGGAGACTGTGTTTAAGCTGTTTGTCAATTTCATGTACAATAGATGTTTACTTATCATGATTAATTTGGAATTGAAAGCATGTCCTAGTAAGCAAATTTCATAATCCATGAACAATACGAAACTTCTTTTTTTAAAAAAAAAAATTGTCTAAATGTTATTATGGATCATTTTTGTATTTTTCCTTTTTCAAGAAAATATTATATATATATATATATATATATATATATATTTATTATTATTATTAAGAGAGCCCTCCATGGAGTCAGGAACTCATTGAGAGAGGCTATACTGTTTGCACCAGCTGTCATATCTGTTCTTGAATTCATTCGCACTACTTGCACACACAACATTCAACAGCAATCCATTCCAATTATGCACCACTCTATGAGAGAAACATCTAGCCCTCATACCCTTCTTGACAGTATTTATTCTCAACTTCCAAAGATGCCCTCACATTCTTCCCCACCCTCCATAAAATGAAAAATTCTGTCTACTGAAATTCTTTATGACCCTTTCAGAAGTTTGTAAGTCTCAATCATATCACTCCTCTTTCTCCTGTTTTCTCTAGTGTCTGCAGTCTACAATTTCTCAAACTGTCTTCATAATCAGTATTCCACAATTCTGATATCATTTTTAGTACTCTCTCCCCACAGGTCTGGTTTTTGTGGTGATACTATATATTAGAATCACCACAAAAACCAGACCTGTGTGCAATAATCCAAGTGAAATTTTATTAAGGCCTTGTAAAGAGGTGAAATTATTACTTCATTATCTTTACATGTCAAGGTTTGTTTCATCATTGCAATTATTCTCAGAGTTGTATTTACAGTTGTTTCTATATGACCCTTGAACTTCAATTTTTGTTTAGTAAAACTCCAAGATTCCTAGCCTGATCAGTTTCTTCTAGCATAATCCCATCAATGTAATACGACATTGGATATCCAATCACACCAAAGTGCATGAACTTGCATTTATTAACATTGAACTGACTGCCATTTTCACATGCCCATCAGGAATGTCGCATATCAGCAGCACTCCTAATTGCCCTACCTATCTTTGCATCATCAACAAGTAGCTGTATTTCGCATGTCAAATCCTTCCCAGTGTCATTAATGTACAGATTGAATAACAGTAGACCAAAGACTGATCCCTGAGCCACATCACTGGTTACCTTGAAGATTCACACACACACACACACACACACACACACACACACACACACACACACACACACACACACACCCATATACGATTTTGTGATATCTTTCAGTCAGCTATCCTCTTATCCATGTTAATATTTGATAATCCAATTGCATATTCTCCAATTTATGCAACAGTCTTCCATGCTGTATTCTGTCAAAATCCAAAAGTTTCATGGTGTATCCATTCCTCCTTGTCTTCAAAGTCAGGCACATTTTGAGCCCAAACCAGGTGAACCACCGCCAAGAAAAGCCAAGGTCACTCAGTCCACGAAGAAGATCTTGGCAACAATCTTTGGGATTGCTGGGGAATTCTCTTGATTGACTTCAAGGAAAGGAATATCACCTTGAATGCAGAATATTATGCTTCACTCCTGCACAAACCACACGATGCCATAAAGGAGAAGAGTCGAGGAATGCTGAGTCATGGTGTTCACCTGCTTCACGACAATGCTCCAGTCCATACAGCTATTGTTGCAAAGGCTGCAGTGAAGGACTGTGGCTTCCAGGAGATTGAACACCCTCCTTACAGCTCAGATCTAGCACTCAGTGATTACTACATCTTCTCGAAACGGAAGAAAGACCTTCGAGGAAGAAAATTTGCAGATGACAATGAGGTGAAAGATTCAATTTTAGGCCATTTTGCAGTCAAAAGTACAGACTATTTTTTTAAGGGCATAGAAATTTTAATTCAAAGATGTGAAAAGTGTGGTGAAGTAAAGGAAGATTATGTTGAAAATTGACACAGTTGTTTTCTTTCTGTCACCTCTGAAAGTTAGTTAGGCCAGAAACTTATGGAATCACCTTTGTATATTGTTATTATTAACATCATACCTTGTGGGAGTCACAACACTCATCACTAAAGGTTTACACTCTCATGCAAAAAAGCTCATCAAACCATTAAATCTATTCACAGTTTCTGCACTCACTGCACTTTCAGGCAATGCATTCCACTCACCAACCACTCTCTATGCAAAGAAACTTACACTCTGCTCATACAGCTTCCAGGAATGGCCTCTTGTTCTACCTTTCTCTCCCTGTATGAAAAAACTCTCCCTTTCTCTACTGTATGAAAAAATCTCCCCCACATTAATTGATAAAACTCCTCAACAACTTACATGTCTCAATCATGATCCCGTCTTCTTCTTCACAAGGCTCTGCAAATTGCATTCCCCTCAATCTGTCCTCATATCCCACATTCCATAGACCTGAAACTGACTTAGTGAACCTTTTCTGGATCCTCTCTAATATATCATCTTTCCCTTGAAAACTAGGTGACAAAATCTGCACACAGTAGTCCATATGTGACCTCATCAAGGCCTTATACAAGGAAAGAAACTACAACCTTTTTTTGCTTCTGCATGTCAAGATCCTCCTCATCATTGGCACAATCTGTTGTGATGTTCTTATAATTTTAGGAATATGATCCCTAAACTTTAAGTCTATCCACAATCACTCCTAGATCTCTCATGTTTTCCACCCTCTTCAAAATTTCTCCATGAATTAAATTTCAAGACCTTGCAATTTGCAAACATTAAACTAATAGCTCAATTTACTTGCCCACTAACATAGTCTGTTGAGATGCTTCTGTAAAGCTACAATGTCTGCTCTGTTCTTCATAGTTTTTCCTAACTTTGCATCATCAGCAAGCAACTGCATATCTTCAGTTAAGCATGTTCTGATATCATTAACACAGAAGTCAAAACACAATAATGGTCCCAAGATAGTTTCTGCTACTGACCTTTCTCTTTTGGGATACCCTTCCATACATAAACTGCTGATAATCGCTGAGTCAATTACCTATCCACTCACTAGTCTCTTATCCAGTATCATCTGTTTCAGTTTAGTTACCAACTTGTATGGCAGCTTATCAAAGGCCTTTGAAATATCCAAGTATATCACCATATATGCATCTCTTTTATCCAGTAAATTTGTCACCTTGTTGTAGTACATAAGTCGATTCTTAAACATGATCTCCCCCACTACACAAACCAGTGCTGACCATTATAAAGTTTACTTCTATTATCAACCGAATTCTGAATCCTAGTCCTCCCCAACCTCTCTAACGCCTTAACAAAAACTCCAGACACACAGATTGGTTTATAATTTGTAGCCTTAGTCTTATCTCCCCCCCCCCCTCCTGGTGAATTGGAACAATTTTTCGTGGTTTCCACTTTTTTGGGTTTGCCCTGTTTTAAGATTCATGTTAAACAGATGCATCAAGGTAGTATATCACTGTAATATATATAATACTTTGGAAGATGCAGTAATATATCACTGCATCTTCCAAAGATGCAGTGATATATTATCTTCTACTGCCTTATTAACATCAAGTTTAGTCAATCCCTCATGTACCTCCTGCTCACTCACCTTTAGTCCCTCCTCCTCCACCTTATACTCTCCAGCTTCTCGTGATGTCACCTTCACAAGGACGAAACACTAATAAACTGCTCATTGAATACTTTGACTGTATTACATGGAGAATTGTCAGTGAATGGAACACATTACCAGAATGTGTTGTTAATGCAAGGAGTGTTATGGATTTTAAGATTCAGTATGATAAACATGTTGTCAGTTGAATGAGCCTTCCACAATGAGTCTTCTGACTCCATGGAGGATGCAATAATAATAACAATTCTCTGCATCAGTATTTTCTACCTTTGTCCTAAAAGTTCTTGGACCCCGGCTGTTTAACTTGTTTGTAAACAATATACAGGTGGTCCAAAATGTACTTACCAAGTTTATATATAATTTTCTCTGCAATTAGCTGATATAATTAGAAAAAACCTTACTGACACATTATAGCCATCAAGCCATTTGTGTTTCATAAAAGCCATTTTATGAAACAATCCAAAGACTTCGGAGGAGTTAAAGTCATCTAACGAGCATGAAATCTTGGCTATTCCAACAGACATTCTCCACAAGGTGGTGAACAATTTTGTGATACGATTGCAAAAGATCGTTGAGGTGGAAGGTTAACATATTGAACATGTAATAATATAAATGGCATAAGATAGACCTTAATACACTTTGGCTGAGATTTGTATGCCTCCTTGTTCAGGAGTAATACAACATTAAATTTGGTAGGTACATTTTGGACCACCCTGTATCATGTGAACTGAGTGGGGATCTTCAGCTGTTTGCTTATGGTGCAAAGTTGGGGAGAATGGTAAGTCCCACTGCTGATGTTAATTGCCTTCAGGAAGAGACTTTTGACTTAGACAAAGGAGTGGGGTTGTAGTTTTAATATTAATAAGTGCAAGGTGTTGCATTTTGGAGTGCAGAAATATAAGGCTGTGCACTATATTGACAGTGCCATACTGCAGATAAACGGATGAGATTCGAGATTTGGGAGTGATGGTTGATAGTAGACTGAAGTTTAAAGGGCATATTGCTAGTGTTACAAAGGCTGCACATCATATAAGGAAGTGGTTGTGCCACTGTGTAAAGCACTGGTCAGACCACAATTGGACTATTGTGCTCAAAGCTGGTCACCTAGTTTTAAGTGTGATGTGGAAACATTGGAAAAGAGTGATTAAGATAATATCAGGACTTTGGAATGCTGGCTATGGAGAGAGGTTGAAGAAATATGGACTGCAGAGTTTAGTGGATAGGAGGAAAAGAGGTGATATGATAGAGACATTTAAGTTAGTGAAAGGATTTTATCGGATTAATCCAGATAACTATTATTATTACTATTATTACGGGCAACTCCAGGGAGTCATTGGACTCATCGAGGGAGGCCCCAAATCATATTCATCACAACTATTTGACATTCATACAGTATCTATCATACCTCGCCTTAAACTCATTCACTGTCACAGCATCCACCACAGACTCAGGGAGCGCATTCCACTCATTCACTACTCTAAAAGTAAAGAACCCAGCTCAAACAAACTACCAACCACACTCTTGCCCAGCTTCCACGGATGTCCCCCAGTCCTCCCACAACCAGCCCTGTTCTCAAAAATATCTTCTGAATCAATTTTATAGAAACCCTTCAGTAATTTGAATGTCTCAATCATATCTCCCCTCCTCCGCCTATCAACCAATTTTTGCAACCCACAAATCCTCAACCTGTTCTCATACGGTTCATTCCACAGACCTGCTATCATCTTGGTCACTCGCCTCTGGATCCTCTCCACCTCCTCCCCATCAAGAAGAAACCTAGGTGACCAAATCTGAGCACAGTAGTCTAGATGGGGTCTTATCAAGGCTCGATACAGAGGAACAATAACCTGCTTGTCTCTGCTTGTCATCGTATTCTTCAGCAACCAAGTGATTTGATGAGCTGTTTTGGTCACTTTTGCAATGTGTCCCCTAAATTTCAATTCCTTATCTACCAACACTCCTAAATCTCGTGCCTCATCAATTTCCTGGAGCAGGGTTCCACCAATGCAGTAAACTGCCGCCAATCTTTTCACCCCAAAATGCATAACCTTACATTTTGCCACATTAAACTGACATCCATTCTCCTTAGCCCAGACCTCCAATCTATCCAAATCATCCTGCAAAATTTTGACGTCATCTGCATTCACTATTGCCCTACCCAACTTCGCATCATCCGCAAACAAATGAACTGTTCCTCTCAGATCATTTCCTATATCATTTATGAACAAATTAAACAGCAGTGGTCCAAGAACAGATCCTTGTGGCACACCACTAGTCACAGGCCGTCTTGTGGACTCTACTCCCGAGTAAACCACTCTCTGATATCTCTCCGTCAACCACCCTCCTACCCATCTCACCAACCCTATGTCCATTCCCATATGCTGCAATTTACTGATTAGAATTCCATGTGGAATCCTGTCAAAGGCCTTAGCAAGGTCCAGTAGAATCACCGTAAACCCATTACCCTTATCCAGTTCAGCCGTCACTGTGTTATAATACGTGAGCAAGTTACTGAGGCATGACCTACCCTTCACAAAACCATGCTGTCCCCGATACAGTATCCCATTTTCTTCTATCCAATCTTGTATTTTCCTCTTGACTATTTTCTCTAAAACCTTGACAATGATTCCTGATATGCTAATCGGTCGGTAATTTACTACAGCAGTCTTGGAACCACCTTTATGCAGTGGAACTATTTTCCCCTCTTTCCACCCGCTCGGGACTAACCCAGACCCGAGACTCAAATTAAACAAAATGGTCAAGGGTACTGACAATTCTTTAGCTGCTTCTCGTACAACACGAGCTGGTATACCATCCAATCCCACAGATGTATTGACATTGAGGTTATGCAATAGACTACTCACCTCCACTTCATTAACCACAATTCCCGTATAATCTACTGGTTTATTCGTTTCTGCAATGTCACCACCTGGATGATATACTTTTGCAAAGTGCTCACTCAGTAACTCAACTATCTCAACTGATTCAGTTACCTCCCTACCATCGGCATTCTTTAAAATCAATCTGCCATGTACATTTTTCCTTTTACTTGCTACATATCTAAAAAACTGTTTAGGATTCTCTTTAGCCTGCATGGCCAATGTTCTTTCGTAATCCTTTTTTGCTTTTCTTACCACACTCGTCACCCTTCTGGCCTGTGCTTTATACCGTTCATGTGCCTGCCGGTCACCCTTCTCCTTAAATTCCCTCCATAGTTGTTTCTTTTTTTGCAACTCAAGCTTAATGGTGTTATTCATCCATTTAACCCCTACTTGATTTATTATTCGGACTCTAGGTATACAGTCAGCCATTGCTTCTTGCAAGCACTTCTTAACTACCTCCCATGCACTATCAACTTCTAGTCCTTGCAGTTATACATGCCATGGCACTGAACCAATCAAACTCCTAAGCTTGTCATACTTTCCAGCCAGATAATTCCACATGTACCCTGTCTTAATTGAAAATTCTACACCTTTAGCCACCTCCCAAGTTAAGACCCTATGATCACTCTCACCGATTGGTGGCAATGTGGTCATATTTGTTACAGCCAAATCCTCAGATGTAATTACTAGGTCAAGTACTCTCTGACCCCTAGTATTTTCCATTACATGCTGTCGCAGATAGTTATCCCTTAATAACCGCATAAAATCCAGTTCCTTCCTCCCATGTGTCCTCTCCTCACTCCAATCAATGCGACCATAGTTGAAATCTCCCATAATAATCACCCTCCTTCCACCCATTTCTTCTATTTGCTTGTGCATACTGTCACCACCATGTTTTCCATCACCTGGTCTATAGCAGCACCCAATTGTATATTTAGTTCTGCTAGCCACAATCTCACACCAAATGGCCTCAAATGTGCTCTTTTCTCTATCCTGCAATTCAACTTCTATTCTCCTTGGCTGGAGCTCATCAGCTATCATCAACAATACTCCTCCCTCCATTTTATTCTCTCTGTCATTCCTGAACACACTATACCCATCACATTCAATCCCACTAGTTATATCATCTACAGTCAGCCATGTTTCACTAATACCTATAACCTGTGGTCTGGAAGTGCCAACCATGGCCAAAAACTCTTCCTTCTTGTTCCTAATACTCCTAGTATTAGTGTACATGAATTTAAGACCCCCATTAGCTCCAACCCTACCTTGATGCCTTATATTAACTATCCCACTTAGATTTGTTGTCCTTATTTGCTCTGGCATATTATATTCATTCTTACATTCAACTGCCTCCATAAGGACTGTATCTCTACTCTCCCCCCCCCCCTAACAAATCTAGTTTCCCTGAATTTGCACATCCACTACATTCAGCAACACTTTCTCAAGTCTTCTTACACCGTAACCATTCAAATGCAAGCCATCCATCTTATATAGATCCTTTCGCCCATCAAACTCACTCCACACATCCACAAATTCCACACCACTCGTCATACATAACCCACGCATAAAGTCATTTGCAATTATAGCCCTCCTTTTAAACATTTCACTGTCATACCGTGGCAAAAGACTAATCATTCTAACTCTCTCACTCTTTTCTTTTGCTACCTCAAACAATTCATTCAGGTCTTCTATCATTTCCATTTTATCTCCTTTCAAATCATTCGTACCTGCCACAACAATCATTTCTTTCACCCTTTCCTTTTGCTCTCTAATAGACGCAGTTACGTCCTTTATGGTCGCACTAGGTTGGTATGATTTTGTCAAATCCTCTACTAACACACCTCGTACTAACGAGTCTCCATACAGCACTCTATCCTTCATTTTGTTCATGTTCACATTCATACGTCTATTTTTCCTGTCATACCTTTTATTATTGGTTGGTTCATTCAGTCTACTTTTGTTCATGCACTCTAGCTGCTGTTTTGCTCTTTCTATCGCACTATTCAACAACGCGATCTCACTCAAATGAGACATGTTGAGATGATCAAATGAGATGAGATTATAAAAAGAGTAGAAGGCAAGAGAGGGGAAATCAGAGGTCATCCTTGGAAGTTATATAAGAGTATGATTAACAGGGGTGTGAGGAGTAGATTTTTTACATGGAGAATTGTCAGTGAATGGAACACATTACCAAAATGTGTTGTTAATGCAAGGAGTGTTATGGATAAGATTCAGTATGATAAACATGTTGTCAGTTGAATGAGCCTTCCACAGTGAGTCTTCTGACTCCATGGAGGATGCAATAATAATAATAACAATTCTCTGCATCAGTATTTTCTACCTTTGTCCTAAACTGTGTGTATCTACATCTGTGTGTATGTATCTACCTGAGAAAGAAAGAAAAAAAGGGTGCAATTGGGAAGATGCATGATTCAAGTATCTAGAAAAGGGAGGTTATTATTATATTGTTTTCTTTTTCTATAGTGAAGTGGATTCTATGGTGCTGGCTGTTTAGGAAGAGGAAGGAGTCTGATGTGTCTGAGCCATGTGGCCAAATAGAGAACACATCATTACTATATCTTAGCCAAATAGAAAATTTGAGAATGACAGTATCAATGGCATGTTTTTCAAAATGTTCCATAAAGAAATGGGCTAGAGAGGAGAACCTATGACTGTACCCTCTGTCTCTTTATATATATGGTATCCTTCCAAGAGTAGTAGATAACATGGATGGCAAAATTGAAAAAAAAAATAGTAATATTGGGGGGGGGGGGGACATTTTTCAGTAAAGTTAAAGTGTCAGAAAGGAGAATGTTGTAAATAATTAGCTAATATCAAAGCTCACTATGATTTCATTATTGTTTAAAACTAAATTTTGAATAAAAGATTTAAACTGAGTGGAATTTAATATAAGATAAAATATGACCAGTAAGTGGGGGTTAATGATTTAGCTAATTGTTTGGCTAATTTAAAAGAGGAGGAGCCGGTAGTATCCACTCTGGGATGGAGAGGGCTATTAGCTTTATGAATTTTAGGCAATCCATATATCCAGGTAGGATGGGAGGACTAAATGGTTTGAGTTATTTTTACTGTTTCAGGAGGCCAAGAAGGTGGCATTTTTCAGACTCCTTTTTAATGTTTTTTTCTGAGAATTGGTGGGACATTATCCAGACAGTTTATTAGTAGTGCAGTCTCCAAGCAACACATTCATTTTCTGATTAGTTTTGATGACCACAGTAGCGTTACCATTGTTTGTCGTAGTGATTTATTGTTACTGTACATTTTGGAAAATTATGGAGACAACTACCGTGTTTGAGTAAAATTTTAGTTTAATATAAACCAAATTCCACACTCGACTTTTCGTCCTTTATATCAAGGTCATCTTCTGGAGCATATATACTATATACAGAGAAACAAGCTGCACTACAATCTACATGGTTTGCTAAAGTTACTGACCAACCGTTACAACAATTATTGGCCTGACCTCTGGTGGGAAAAAAAACCCTACTACATAAACGCTAGAGTCTTATTCTTAATATTATCTATTGGTTGTAAATTTACATTGGGAGCAACAACAAGTCTATATATATATATATTAACACCATGATTATACGTATAAATTCCAACCAGTTGGTATGGAATGGTTTCCACTCTTAGCTGTAGGTTGCCTAGAGTCCTGAAATATGCTGGATACTGAATATTAGGTGGGCTGAATATGTGCCATCCAGATTCTTGGAGTTTTCATGCCACCATTATTGTTGATATTTGGGTGGTTTATCAGGATTTCGCAGGCTTCCTTAAATTTTCTTGTACCAGGCTTTTGTATGGTGTAAAGAGTGGGTACTTTTCCAGTCGATTTTCCAAATCGACTGGAAAAGTTGATTTTCCAAATTTTGTGAATGACGTACATAGAGAAAGTGATAAGAGAATAAACATGTGGAACTATTATTACATAAAACAGAAAAGGCATCATTGTTTAACAAGTCATATTCTGAATCCACAATAAAGCTTCAGGTTTAACATAAGAAAAGCCCATATAAGTTCCAGGATAAGAAAACACAGGGCAGTCATTAACAATCTCGTTATGGAGAATCATTCCATTTCCATTTGTGGAGCATCTATTTGCATCTGCAGTGTCCAGTCCAGATCCCATTAAGTGTAGACTAAAGATGTCTTGGAAGGTTAAAACCCTTTACTCTGGCAGTTGGATCAGGAAAAGTGATGTATAAGTTAGAGGTATGTGTTTCTGCCTGCATAGTTTTCAGGCTGATATTATATTAAAGAAGACTTCAAACAACATTTGCCCAGCAGTTCTCCAAGCAGGTTGTTAGATTTCAGTCTCTGAGTAGCTGTGTAGGAAATGTCTTCATGTATGGGCAAGTCACTATTCTCAAGCATTTTATTTCAAGCATGCCCTCAATACTTTACACCAAATGGAATAAAATTATTGAGAATAGTGACTTGCCCATACATGAAGACATTTCCGACACAGCTACTCAGAGACTGAAATCTAAACAACCTGCTTGGAGAACTGCTGTGCAAATGTTGCTTGAAGTCTTCTTTAATATAATATCAGCCTGAAACTATGCAGGCAGAAACACATACCTCTAACTTATACATCGCTTTTCTTGATCCAACTGCCAGAGTAAAGGGTTTTAACCTTCCAAGACATCTTTAGTCTACACTTAATGGCATCTGGACTGGACACTGCAGATGCAAATAGATGCTCCACAAATGGAAATGGAATGATTCTCCATAACGAGATTGTTAATGACTGCCCTGTGTTTTCTTATCCTGGAACTTATATGGGCTTTTCTTATGTTAAACCTGAAGCTTTATTGTGGATTCAGAATATGACTTGTTAAACAATGATGCCTTTTCTGTTTTATGTAATAATAGTTCCACATGTTTATTCTCTTATCACTTTCTCTATGTACATCATTCACAAAATAAATTGCCATTAATTTGTCAGTATTTACATTAAATAGATTTTTAATCAAACTTTTACTTTCCAGCTTGTTTTCAAACTTATTTCAAACTATATGTATATATATATATATATATATCTGGTAGGTCTGAAAAGTTCTCGGCCTCAACCATAAATGGCAACACTATCGGCAAGATTTTTTTTTAAGTTGGTATAAGCATCGATGTGAAATTGCAAGTCATTCTATCAAGTAGTTTGTTTTATACAGCTGTCTGATGCCAAAGTGTGTCTGTATCCCTTGATACAGAAATTCATTCAAAGTTCATAAAAGTTTATGGGCACTCTTCTCCTTTGTTTTTGACAATTAAAAAATGGGCTGCCAAGTTTAAACGTGGCCATACCAGCCTTGAAGATGATCCACGTGAAGGATGTCCAAAAAGTGTAACAACACCAGAAATCATTGATCAAGTGCACGATATGGTATTGGATGACCGGCAAGTCAAAGTGCGTGAAATTGCTGAGACTATAGGCATTTCAAAAGAAAGTGTAGGATATATTTTGCGTGAAGAATTGCAAATGATAAAGCTTTGCACAAGATGGGTGCCATGCAGATCAAAAACGCACTTGCATGAAAATATCTGAACAGTGCTTAGAGCATTTTAACAAGAATAAAACTGATTTTGTGTGTCGATTTATTACTGTGGATGAAACTAGAATTCATCATTACACACCAGAACAAACAGCACTGAAAACAGTGGACAGAAGCCAGTTGTTCAGCGCCAAAGAAGACAAGGTCATGGCATCAGTGTTTTGGGATGCATTTTGTTTATTAAGTATCTTGAAAATGGTTAAAACAATAACCGAGAATATTATTTCAATCTTTTAACCAGACTAGATGAAAAAATTTGTGAGAAAAGACCTGGTTTGCAGAAGAAAAAAATCATCTTTCATCAAGACAATGCACCTGCCCACAGAGGTGTTTTATCAATGGCAAAATTAAGAGATCTGCACTATGACTTGTTGGAACATCCACCCTATTCTCCAGATTTGGCTCCCTCTGACTTCTGTCTCTTCCCAAAATAAAACTCTTCCTCGCTAGTCAGCGTTTTTCTTTGAATCAAGAGGTGATTGGAGCTGTAGAGGAGTATTTTGCAGATCTTAGTGAGAACCATTACAGGGACGGGATAATGTCACTGGAGCATCACTGGAATAAATGTATTAGTCTAATACATTTATTCCAGTGATATTAGTCTAATTAGTCACTGGATTAAATATATTAAGGGAGATTATGTTGAAAAATAAAAATAATTTTGAAATTATAAATTTGTTTTTTCATTGTTAGACCGATAACTTTTCAGACCACCCACATATCTACTTCGTTAATGTTAGGAAACATATTTTTAATTTCTTAAACTGCTAGAGATCTCCAGTGTAGGCATTAACTACAGGTTAAGATATACTGTCTTATACCAAATTCATTCAGCAGCAGCTTTATTGTAAATGTTAAGCTTAGCATGATAAATACTTCATCGATTTTAGCATTGCTTTTGAGGTTTAAATAAAAGTTTTTTGCTAAATCACAAAATGTTTTGATGGATGAATACTGAACAGAAATCAAATGAGTTGGTGTGCAAATCATGTGTATTTGTGTTATTGCTCCATTGTTCATTGTACTGGGACAACAGCAAAAGGCTATTGCCAACTAGGAAGCATGTATGTTTCAACTAGCCGTGTCTTTTAATAGTGCATATATGATTTAAAAAAAAATAATAATAAATTAAATTTTTTTTAAATTGAGCTATACTTTATAATATCTGTAAATCAAAAATAAAATGATTCACGTTTGTTTTCTTTCTTCAGTAAATTGCTCAATATTTTCACGAAAGAAAAAACACTTTCGTGACAAATACTTGGCAAAGCACAATGCAGTCTTTGACCAGTTGGATGTCGTTACTTATGAAGAAGTTGTTCGACTACCTGCCTTCAGGAGAAAAACTTTAGTTTTACTTGGTGAGTGTTTTTTTTTAATTTGAGAGAGAGATTTGTGTTTTTTGTTGATTTATTGATGTTTTGGATTCAATTTAATGGACTTAAGTGTGTAATTTTGGTATATTATTGGAGCTTTATTAGCGTGGTTAGTGTTACTAAAGTGTTTTATAACATATCTATGTCGGGAAGTTGCCGCTAGATGAATTAGTAATGTGTAGTGTTCGTGCAAGCTCCAGATAAGATAAGTATCATTTTCAGTTATCGATACAAATTACTTAATATTGTGTAGTTTTGTTTTGTTTGCCTTGCATATTTTAGTGCGTCTGTTTTTGGTGTGTTATAACGTATAATTTGACAAAACACGTTGCAAATAAGTATGGCACCTGTGCGAAGGAAAATGGCGACCAGTAATGATGGTTCGCCATCGTTATCAAAGAACGGTAGCATAAAAGAAATGAGTCAGTGTACTAGCTGTGAAATGTATGCTTTGCGGAGTGCGGTTAGATGATAATAAAGGATTGAATGTGTGTAGAAAATGTAGGGAGAATGAGGAATTGAAGTGTATTTCGGATCGTGAGTGTGATATTTTTGTCAACCTTCAGAATGAAGGAAATAGGGATATGACAAGAAACGGCAAGGTTGTACATGAAAATTGTGAGAGTGTGAATGATAGTATAAATGGTTTCTCAGAGAATAAAAAAGATGAGATAGATGCATTGAGTGAGATCACGTTGTTGAATAGTGCGATAGAAAGAGCAAAACAGCAGCTAGAGTGCATGAAAAAAAGTAGACTCAATGAACCAACCAATAATAAAAGGTATCACAGGAAAAATAGACGTATGAATGTGAACATGAACAAAATGAAGGATAGAGTGCTGTATGGAGACTCGTTAGTACGAGGTGTGTTAGTAGAGGATTTGACAAAATCGTACCAACCTGGTGCGACCATAAAGGACGTAACTGAGTCTATTAGAGAGCAAAAGGAAAGGGTGAAAGAAATGATTGTTGTGGCAGGTACGAATGATTTGAAAGGAGATAAAATGGAAATGATAGAAGACCTGAATGAATTGTTTGAAGTAGCAAAAGAAGAGAGTGAGAGAGTTAGAATGATTAGTCTTTTGCCATGGAATGACAGTGAAATGTTTAAAAGGAGGGCCATAATTGCGAATGACTTTTTGCGTGGGTTATGTATGACGAGTGGTGTGGAATTTGTGGACGTGTGGAGTGAGTTTGATGGGCGAAAGGATCTATATAAGATGGATGGCTTGCATTTGAATGGTTACGGTGTAAGAAGACTTGAGAAAGTGTTGCTGAATGTAGTGGATGTGCAAATTCAGGGAAACTAGATTTGTTAAGGGGGGGGGAGTAGAGATACAGTCCTTATGGAGGCAGTTGAATGTAAGAATGAATATAATATGCCAGAGCAAATAAGGACAACAAATCTGAGTGGGATAGTTAATATAAGGCATCAAGGTAGGGTTGGAGCTAATGGGGGTCTTAAATTCATGTACACTAATACTAGGAGTATTAGGAACAAGAAGGAAGAGTTTTTGGCCATGGTTGGCACTTCCAGACCACAGGTTATAGGTATTAGTGAAACATGGCTGACTGTAGATGATATAACTAGTGGGATTGAATGTGATGGGTATAGTGTGTTCAGGAATGACAGAGAGAATAAAATGGGGGGAGGAGTATTGTTGATGATAGCTGATGAGCTCCAGCCAAGGAGAATAGAAGTTGAATTGCAGGATAGAGAAAAGAGCACATTTGAGGCCATTTGGTGTGAGATTGTGGCTAGCAGAACTAAATATACAATTGGGTGCTGCTATAGACCAGGTGATGGAAAAGATGGTGGTGACAGTATGCACAAGCAAATAGAAGAAATGGGTGGAAGGAGGGTGATTATTATGGGAGATTTCAACTATGGTCGCATTGATTGGAGTGAGGAGAGGACACACGGGAGGAAGGAACTGGATTTTATGCGGTTATTAAGGGATAACTATCTGCGACAGCATGTAATGGAAAATACTAGGGGTCAGAGAGTGCTTGACCTAGTAATTACATCTGAGGATTTGGCTGTAACAAATATGACCACATTGCCACCAATCAGTGAGAGTGATCATAGGGTCTTAACTTGGGAGGTGGCTAAAGGTGTAGAATTTTCAATTAAGACAGGGTACATATGGAATTATCGGGCTGGAAAGTATGACAAGCTTAGGAGTTTGATTGGTTCAGTGCCATGGCATGTACAACTGCAAGGACTAGAAGTTGATAGTGCATGGGAGGTAGTTAAGAAGTGCTTGCATGAAGCAATGGCTGACTGTATACCTAGAGTCCGAATAATAAATCAAGTAGGGGTTAAATGGATGAATAACACCATTAAGCTTGAGCTGCAAAAAAAGAAACAACTATGGAGGGAATTTAAGGAGAAGGGTGACCGGCAGGCACATGAATGGTATAAAGCGCAGGCCAGAAGGGTGACGAGTGTGGTAAGAAAAGCAAAAAAGGATTACGAAATAACATTGGCCATGCAGGCTAAAGAGAATCCTAAACAGTTTTTTAGATATGTAGCAAGTAAAAAGAAAAATGTACATGGCAGATTGATTTTAAAGAATGCCGATGGTAGGGAGGTAACTGAATCAGTTGAGATAGTTGAGTTACTGAGTGAGCACTTTGCAAAAGTATATCATCCAGGTGGTGACATTGCAGAAACGAATAAACCAGTAGATTATACGGGAATTGTGGTTAATGAAGTGGAGGTGAGTAGTGTATTGCATAACCTCAATGTCAATACATCTGTGGGATTGGATGGTATACCAGCTCGTGTTGTACGAGAAGCAGCTAAAGAATTGTCAGTACCCTTGACCATTTTGTTTAATTTGAGTCTCGGGTCTGGGTTAGTCCCGAGCGGGTGGAAAGAGGGGAAAATAGTTCCACTGCATAAAGGTGGTTCCAAGACTGCTGTAGTAAATTACCGACCGATTAGCATATCAGGAATCATTGTCAAGGTCTTAGAGAAATTAGTCAAGAAAAGAATACAGGATTGGATAGATGAAAATGGGATATTGTATGGGGGACAACATGGTTTTGTGAAGGGTAGATCATGCCTCAGTAACTTGCTCACGTTTTATAACACAGTGACGGCTGAACTGGATACGGGTAATGGGTTTACAGTGATACTACTGGACCTTGCCAAGGCCTTTGATAGGATACCACATGGAACCCTAATCAGTAAACTGGAGCAGATGGTATAGATATAGGGTTGGTGAGATGGATAGGAGGGTAGTTGAAGGAGAGATATCAAAGAGTGGTTTATTCAGGAGTGGAGTCTAAAAGACGTCTTGTGACTAGTGGAGTGCCACAGGGCTCTGTTCTTGGACCACTGCTTTTCAATTTGTTCATCAATGATATTGGAAAGGATCTGAGAGGAAGTGTTCACTTGTTTGCTGATGATGCAAAGTTGGGTAGAGCAATTGTGAGTGCACAGGATGTCAAAATTTTACAGGATGATTTGGATAGTTTGGAGGACTGGGCTAGGAAAAATGGATGTCAATTTAATGTGGCAAAGTGTAAGGTTATGCACTTTGGGGTGAAAAGAATAGCAGCAGTATATCGCATTGGTGGAACCATACTCCAGGAGATTGATGAGGCCAGGGATTTGGGAGTGTTGGTGGATAGGGAGTTGAAGTTTAGGGGGCACATTGCAAAAGTAACTAAAACAGCTCACCAAATCACTTGGCTTCTGAAAAATACTTTAACATGCAGAGACGAACAAGTTGTTGTTTCTCTGTATCGAGCCTTGATAAGCCCCCATCTGGACTTCTGTGCCCAGCTATGGGCACCAGGGTTTCTTCGTGATGGGGAGGAAGTGGAGAGGGTCCAGAGACGAGTGACCAAGATGATAGCAGGTCTGTGGAATGAACCTTATGAGAATAGGTTGAAGATTTGTGGATTGCAGAAATTGGACGATAGGCGAAGGAGGGGTGATATGATTGAGACATTCAAATTACTGAAGGGTTTTTATAAGATTGATCCAGAAGATATTTTTGAAAATATGACTGGTGGTGGGAGGACTAGGGGCCATGCATGGAAGCTGGGCAAGAGCATGGTTGACAAGGGTGTTAGAGCTAGGTTCTTTACTTGGAGAGTGGTAAATGAGTGGAATAAGCTTCCAGAGTCTGTTGTGGGTGCTACGACCGTGAATGAGTTCAAGGCAAGGTATGATAGATACTGTGTGAATGTTGAATAGTTGTTCTTGACATGATGTTAGGGCCTCCCTCGATGAGTCTGTCGACTCCTTGGAGTTTCCCGGAACAATAATAATAATAATAATAATAATTGTTTCATGTTAAGTGCTTTTATAGTAATGCAAAATATTAATACAGTTTTTGGTTTGGGGAGAATGGGGAAACAAAAGAAAGATGTTGATGCTGCACTTCAATGGATCAAGTTGTTTTGAATGCAATAGAAAATGATCAGAATACCTCAGAAGCCCCATGATGATCTGTAGAAGAAAAAACATTATAGGTTTGATTCCAGTTACTGACTACAGGAACTTTCTAAGATTTTTACAGCCAATTCTAAAGTTGATTGATCTTTGGCACAGGCAGGTAGAATTTTTCTTCCTGCTTTCTTGGAATCCTGTAGTGGTTCAAAAATTCCAGGCTTGGTCTATAAAGCAAGATTTTTGTGGGGGACTATGTAAAAAATAAATTTAAAGAACACAAAACATAAATAAATATAAAATCCTTAGCCTGCCTACAAAAGGTTTTAAACCTATTTTCTATAGGTTTAAAACCTTTTGTTGATGAGAAACACATAAAGCAGAAGGAATTTGCACTTTTAATCCCACATCTTTGAAATCTTCATTTATATGTACTTGCTACAGAATTACATTTAGCTAAAAAAGAGGAGGAAAGAGAGAAAAGAAAAAACCATGGATAACAGAAAGTATTTTGAGAAAAATGACAAAAAGAAGAAAGCTAGTTAATAGTAAAACAGAGGAGGGGAAAAAAGCAGTTTAAAGACTTGAATAGGGAGTTACAAAGAGAGATAAGAAGGAAAAAAGAAGAGTGGTTAGATGAAATCAGTCAAGACACAACAGCAAAGGCAGAAAGAAATGACATAAAAGGCATTTATAAAAACATTAATATGATGACAGGAAGGAGATAGATACAAAAGTTTGGAGCAGTCAAGAATGAAAGAGGTGAAATTTTGATAGAAAAAGAGAAGATATTACAGAGATGGGAGGAATATGTAGATAAATTGTTATGAAGACAGAGAAAGAGGAGAAAATCAAATGAAAGAGTATAGTGGGCAGAGATAATATCATGATGGAGGAATTGAATCTAGCAATTCAAAAGATGAAAGAAGGAAAATCCCCCGGATTAGATGGTATACAGATCGAACTTATAAGAAGTATATGTGAAAAAGGTATGGAAGAGTTATGGCAAATTATTAACTGTATATCTATACAGTTAATAGAGATAACTGTATCTATGACTTGTATAATTTCTTTGATATGCATACTGTTGAACTTCCTAATGTGTGAACAGGTGCTAGTCTACATAGGATAATCAGGTAAGAATTTTTTTTTTAGAGAGCATAGTTAGGTGAAAGCTGCTGATGTCAAAGTGAGAAAATGGATTCATTCATTTTAGATAAAGACTAACTTTAGGTAGTATGCAAAATGTATTAGCTGCTATGCATATTCTCTGGTGATGAACAGGGTCTAACCATTAAAGAGTACTTTCCCTTTCAGAATCATATACCTTACCTGTAATCTAGCTTTGAGCAAACAAGTGCATGTACAGACAATGAAAAATGTTCAGTGTGCTCCCTTACTTTTTTGTCGCAATTATTATTATTGCAAGGAAATCTCCATGGCATCCAAAGCCTCATTGTGAGAGGCCATTGATGAATGGGTTCAAGGAATGCAAGATTTTTGTCAAAAATTAGTTCCACTACATATTGGATATTAATTTGTCCCACCTTTAATTCTAAGTGAAAGCTGCATTTTGACAAAAGTGTACAGAGACATTTTTTCTGGTGAAAACCTAAACTGTTAGTTTCTGTGAAGTGAGATGATAAATAGCTTCTTGCAGTTATTTTCAGTAACCCTCAATCTACATGAATGACAGAAATTGATAACGTTATTGTCTACAGGTGGAGGAAGTTGTTCCATTATAGAGTTAACTTTAACAGCAAAAAGTGTTATATGTAAGACACATCCTTAAGAAGCTCCCTCTTCTAGGTAGTATGGTTGGGGAAAAATGTAATTCTTGCTCAACTTAGAAGTTAGCTGTATTGGCAGTTTTAATAAAAAGAGAAAGCTTGATTCCACATCTCTGGCTTTTTTTGATTGAATGCAAGTTAGCTGGTCTCATAAGAAGGCAACAGGGTTTTTTTTCTTTTTCTTTTTTTTTTTTCTTCAGAAACTTGGGTTTTTCATCCTTCAAATAAATCAGGTAAATCAGCCAGCAGAATAAATGCAATTTGCACACAAAATATACTATAGGCATAGGGATAGCCACATCCTGGAATAATGGTTAGGAAATAAAAGGGTGTTTGAAAGTTAGAAACATATAAGGGCATGCCAGAACCATAAGAAGAAGAAAATACCTCCAGACTGTATCATTAGCTTTTCCCATGTTGACAACAGACATCCATGTTTCTAGATGAATCAGATGATCTAATGTTGACTAATTACTATAGAAATCATGCTGAGTATTGGGAAAAATACCACTGCTCTCCAAATACTATAGAAAACCTACATTAACAGTTTAAAATCTTGCACATATAACTACAGTAGTTGGAGCAACAGATGTAATTGTTTGCAACTTGTGGATCTTTTCCTAGCTTGTAAAGAAAATAACACTTGCGTTTTGCTGTGAATCCCAAAATTTTTCTTCTCTAAGTATTCTGTTGTAAAGTATCCATGGATGATGTTTCACCAATTTCATTATGAATATCATCAGGATATCACTAACAGTGCATCATAATTGATGCACTCTTTTTCTTAAGGAAGTTGAAGCTGGGATATAAAGGCATTGTGATTATGTAACTGCTAAACTAACCTTTTATCAATTTTTTTCTTTTGATAATATTAATTGGATATTGATAATTTGATGATTTTATTATTTTCAGTAAAAATTAAGTTTGAATATAAACTTTATGACTTCTTTGATTATAAGTTAATAATACATGATATTAGTCTACTGCCTTGGTATGATAAGACAGAAATGAGAAAAGTCATAGCCAGTGAGTCAATGAAAAGTTTATGCAGGAGGAATGTGTGCACTTTATTGATGTATGGAGTGAATTTGATTGATGAAAGGACTTATACATGCCTGACAGACTATATTTAAATGGTTTTGGAGTTAGATGTTTGGAGAAAGTATTGTTTAATGAGAGTGTGGTAGTGCAAAACCAGGGAAACTAGAAATATTAAGGAGGATGAAATCAGGCATGTGTCTGGCCACCCCTGTGACAAATGAGCATGTGTATAGTAATAATTATGCAATGCCAAATGGGATTTCACAGGTTTCCAATTTGAATGGGTTGGTAATGACATTATACAAAGGTAACTTGGTACAAATGGATGTTGAAATGCATACATAAATGCTAGAAGTATCAGGAATAAGGGTGAGGAGTTTTTGGCATTGGTCAGCTTGACTTGGCCAAAAATTATAGGCATCAGTGAGACCTGGTTGACTGAAAATGATATAGTTACAGGGATAGAATGTTAAGGATATTATATTTTCAGGGAAGATAGAGGGAACAAGACAGAAGGTGGGTTATTGCTGATGATAGCTGAAGAATTACAACCAACAAAATTAGAAGTTAGAGAAGATTTTAAGTCTGAGGAAGATGGTTTATTTGAGGCTATCTGGTGAGATAGAGACAAATATGACAAAATAAGTTGTTTGGTGCTGCTATAGACCAGGGGGTCCACAGGAAAATGTAGATGAGCATAATAAGTGTGCACCAAAAATTATTATGGGAGATTTAACTATGGGGACATTGATTGGAGGGAAGAAAAGGGGCATGGCAAGATTGAAGTCCTGATTTATACAGTTGCTAAGGGATAATTGTATGAAACAACATGTTATAGAGAGGATAAGGGGTTTCAGAAGTTTTGGATCTGATAATATCATCAGAAGATATATCCCTTACCAAGGTAGACACTCTTCCTCCAATTAGATAGAGTGACCATGTGGTCTTGGTCTGGGAAGTTGCCAAACATGTGGAATTCTCTGTCAAGAAGGGATTTATATTCATAATCACTTGAACATCTTGGAACAGTGCCATTGCTTGAGAAGCTACAAGGAAACAATGTCAGTAGTTCATTGCAAGTGGTCAGAGATTGCTTGAGAGTACCAGTATCAGACTGTATACCCAACTAATTCCAACTATGTTAGAATTAGTGGATGAGTAGAGATGTTAAGCAAGAGCTGCAAAAAAAAAAAAAAAGAAAGAAAATATTGTGGATGAAATATAAAGAAAAAAAAAGTGATCAGCATACTTATGAGCAGTACAAAGTGAAAGCAAGAAGGGTGACTAGTATGGTAAGAAAGACCAAATCAGCCTATGGGAAACAATTAGTTAACAGGCCAAAGTAAACACACAAGAGTTTTTTTTTTATTATTATTATTATTATGTAGCAAGTAAGAGGAAATACGACTATGGTAGGATGACTTTAAACAGTGCTCGTGATAGGAAGGCGACTGAGCCAAAAGAAATAGTTGAGTTGGTGAGTGATCATTTTACAGTTGCTGATGTTACAGAGACACATTAAAATTGAGGCAGATGCAGCATATTAAAAAATATGAATGTGAACACAGCAGTGGGACTGGATGGCATATCAGCCTATGTACTACATGAATGTGCAAGAGAAATGGCATTGCTTCTGATGAAGTTGTTCAATCTAAGTCTCAGCTCTGGATCCAAAGGGGTAGAAAGAGAGTAAGATAGCACCATTGCATAAAGTTGGCACCAATACAGAGATAGCAAACTACAGACCAATTAACTCCTCAACCGGCCATGACGTCTATAGATGTCCAGCTAAATCTGGATATGATTCTGTAACACCCATTTAATAACATGGATAAGAAGAGCAATTTGGTCTCACTATTTCATCCACCTCGGCCGGTAGAGAGGTTAATATATCAAGAGTGGCTGTTAAAGTAGTGGAAAAGTCAGTGAAAGGTAAAATCCAACAGTGGGTGGATAGGGATGCGATACTCTTATAGTGGGCAGCATGGCTTTGTAAAGATTAGGTCTTGTCTTAGTAGCTTATTCACATTTTATAAGAAAGTGACAACAGAACTGGATAAAGGTAATGGCTACACCATGATACCTTGACTTTGCAAAGGCATTTTACAGAATACCACATGGAAAACTATTATAACAGCGAGAACAAATGGGAATGGATATGAGGCTAGTAGCATGAATGGGGGGATTGACACTAGAGAGACAGACAAACACTCTAGAGAGTAGTATATGATGGATTTGAAATCTAGGAGAATGATGGTGACTAGTGGAGTACCTCAGAGTTCAGTTCTAGAGCCACTACTCTTAAATTTGTATATTAGCGACATTGGGAAAGATTTAAGAGGGGATATTCAGTTGTTTGCTGATGATGCAAAACTGGGGAGAGCAATAATTGATAAAGGTGATGTAGATATCCTGCAGGATGATTTAAATAAATTGGTATTGTGGGCAAAGGATAATAATTGTCAATTTAATGTTGCAACATGTAATGTTATGCACTTTGGGTTGAAAAGGTTGCATATGGTATATCATATCAAAGATAGGTAGGGTAATCAGGAATTTGAATAGGCTGGAATTATGGACATGGGAAAAATTAATGTCAGTAAATGTAAAGTCATTCGCTTTTGTATGATTAGATATCCAGTGTCGTATTATATTGGTCGGATTATGAGGCTACAGATCTTGGAGTGTTAGTAGATAGGAGGTTGAAGTTCAGGGGCCATGTAGCAAAGATTGAAAATACAACTCAAAAGATAATTGCAATGCTGAAATTAACGTTCACATGTAAAGATAAGGATGTCATTTTGCCTCTTTACAAGGTCTTGATAAGACCTCACTTGGACTATTGTGCAGAGTCCTGATATACTGGTTTCCATTGCGATTCTGATATATTGGAGAGAGTGCAAAGGAAAGTGTTCAAAATGATATCAGGATTATGGAATACTAATTATGAAGACAGATTGAGAATTTGTAGACTGCAGACGACTGCAGACACTAGCAAACAGGAGAAAGAGAGATGATATGATTGAGACTTACAAACTTCTGAAAGGAAGCTGAGAATGAATGCTGCTAAGAGGGGGGGGGGGTTTAGTTTTTCTCTCATAGGGTAGTGCATGATTGGAATGGATTGCCATTGGATGTTGTGAATGCAAGCAGTGTGAATGAATTCAAGAATAAGTATGATAGCTGGTACATGTAGTATGTGACCTCCTTCGATGAGTCCCTGACTCCCTGGAGGCTGCTCTTAATAATAATAATAATAATATTGATGGTATTGGATTACAAGAAATTGATGAGGCTTGGGGATAATAGTAGACAAAGAGTTGAAGTTCAGAGGGTATATTGCAAAAGTTGGTAAACTAAGTAAAAGAATTACCTGGATGTTGAAAAACATGCTATCAAGTGAAGATAGGGAAGTTATTATCTCTCTTTATAAGGCTCTGATTCGCCCATATCTTGACTACTGCACTTAGATTTGGTGTCACCTGGGTATCTTGGGGACCTGGAGGTTGTAGAGAGAATTCAGAGACAATTGACCAAGATGGTCTGTGTAATTCTCCCTATGAGGATAGGTTGAAGGTTTGTGGATTACAAAGTTTAGTTGATAGGTAGAAAAGAGGGGACATGATAGAAATTTTTAAGATATTAAAAGGATTTTATAAAATTGATGCAAGTAAAATTTTTCAATATATGACAAATAGATAACTAAGGCCATCCTTGGAAGTTGTGTGAGAATGTGGTTAGTAGAGGTGTGCAGACTAGATTTTTTGACAGAACGAATTGTCAGAATTGGTTGTAAGTTCCTTGATGGTGAATGAATTCGAGGAGAGGTATGATAGGATTTGTGTGTATAATGGTTAATTTGGGTTTTTTCCCATGATGAGTTTCCAGACTCCATGGAGATGCCATAAAATAATATTAATAATATTAGTATTCTTGGTGAGGCACGTATTTTTTTAATAATACTCCCACACAGAAGCGGTTGTTCAACCTATCATCCACTGTAGTTTACAGTAGTATACTGTTTGTCAAGTATTACAGTACTTAGCCAAAAAGTGAAGGGAAAAAAAAAATGTTAACTTAGAATTTAAAGACCTGCAGAACTTTTTAGGAAACATGACTGAAGACTGTTTCAAAGGAAAGCGGTATATTCTGTTATTATTATGTGACACCTCCTATGATCTATAAACATACAAGGGTGGTCTGAAACTCTCGACCAGATGGCAAGACTATCGGCAAGATTTTTTTTTCTAAGTTGGTAATCTGTCATAAGCATCCATGTGAAATTGCAAATCATTCTATTAAGTAGTTTGTTTTATGCAACTGTCTGAAGCTTGTCTGTATCCCTTGAAATGGATAAAATTGAGTATCATGCAGTTATAAAATTCTTTGTAAAAGAAGGTTTAATGCCGAAAGAAATTCATTCGAAGTTCGAAGACAAGAAATGGGCTCCGAGTTTAAACGTGGCCATACCAGTCTTGAAGATGATCCATGTGAAGGACATCCAAAAAGTGTAACAACACCAGAAATCATTGATCAATTGCACGATATGGTATTGGATGACCGGCAAGTCAAAGTGCGTGAAATTGCTGAGACTATAGGAATTTCAAAAGAACGTGTAGGATATATATTTTGCATGAAGAATTGTAAATGAAAAACCTTTGTCCAAGATAGGTGCTGCGCTTGCTCACAGCAGATCAAAAATGCACTTGCATGAAAATCTCTGAACAGTGCTTGGAACGTTTTAACAAGAATAAAACTGATTTTGTGTGTCGATTTATCACTATGGATGAGACTTGGATTCACCATTACACGCCAGAATCCAAACAGTAGTCAAAACAGTGGACAGAAGCCGTTGTTCAGTGCCAAAGAAGGCAAATTCAGTTCCATCGGTGTTTGGGAATGCTAAAGCATTTTGTTTATTAATTATCTTGAAAAGGGCAAAACAATAACCAGGGAATATTATTCCGATCTTTTAACCAGACTAGATGAAAAAATTTGTGAGAAAAGACCTGGTTTGCAGAAGAAAAAATCATCTTTCATCAGGACAGTGCACCTGCCCACAAAGGTGTTTGTGGCAATGGTAAAATTAAGAGATCTGCACTATGAATTGTTGGAACATCCACCCTATTCTCCGGATTTGGCTCCCAAAACTAAAACTCTTCCTCGCTGTTGTCAACGTTTTTCTTCGAATCAAAAGGTGATTCCAGCTGTATTTTGCAGATCTTATTGAGAACCACTGCAGGGACGGGATAATGACGTTAGAGCATCACTGGAATAAATGTATTAGTCTTAAGGGATATTATGTTGAAAAATAAAAATAATTTTGAATTTGAGTTAGGCCAAGAACTTTTCAGACCACCCTTGTATCTAGCTTTGACTTGAATGCAAAAGCATTGAATAATATGATGATATTAACTGTGCATCCTTACATGTCTAGAAATGTGGAGGCATAATACTGAAATAATAAAGCACAACATCTCTAATGCACCCATGTAATCATCTTTTATTAGTTCATTTTACAGCTCTGCTTCCAGACAGCACTTTCTTCTTGCTCTTTTTTTTGCTTTTTTTTTTGAAAAATTTTTCTCTTTAGGGTAGAAAATTGTGATATTTGCAACTTGCAAGTCAAAGGCCATATTATTATTATTATTATTATTATTATTATTATTATTATTTCCCAAGACCTCATGGAGTCAAAGACTCATCTGGGAGGTCCTTTTATCACACACACACACATCTCATCATACCGTGTCTTAAACACACTCAAACTCTTTGCAGACACCACACTCTCAGGCAAGGCATTCCAATCATTCACAACTCTGCACGAAAAAAACCTGCCTCTCACTCCCCTACTCACACCCTCTTTATACAGTTTCCAGGGATGACCTCTGGTTCTCCCCTGATCTCCCACTATTCTCTGTAGAACTTCTCCACCATTGATCTTATAACAACCCATTACCAACTTGTAGGTCTCTATCATATCTCCACTCTTCCTCTTCCTTCTCTCCACCAGACTCTGCAAATTACATCTTCTCAATCTTTCCTCATACTCGACATTCCAGAGGTCAGAAACTACCTTAGTCAGTCGCCTTTGGACCCTTTCCAACATCTCTTCATCCTTCTGAAAACCCAGTGACCAAATCTGGGCACATTAGTCCATGTGTGGCCTAATTAAAGCCTTATACAATGGAACAAGACTCTCCCTACTTCTACATGTCAGTGTCCTCCACATCATTCCCAGAAGTCTTTGTGTTGTCTTCACAATTTTGGCTATGTGTCCCCTAAATTTTAGATCCTTATCCACTATCATCCCCAGATCTCTTATTTACTCTACCTCCAACAATATATTCTCACCAAGCATAAATTCTGCATCCCATCTTTGTTTTCCAAATTTTAAAACCTTACATTTTGCAACATTGAACTCACATCCCCATTTGCTTGCCCAATCACTCAATTTATTCAAGTCTTCTTGCAAGGCCACAACATCTTCACTACTCTTTATGGTTCGTCCCAACTTTGCATCATCTGCAAACAACTGAATATCTCCATCCAAATCTTTGCCAATATCATTAATATACAATTTAAATAGTAATGGCCCTAAAACAGACCCCTGAGCACTCCACTAGTGACTTTCCTTTTCCTGGATATCGCACCCCCATACACAACTTGTTGATACCTATCAAATAGCCAGTCTCCAATCCAATGCACTAATCTAATATCCAACCCCATCTGCTCTAATTTGACTGTCAACTTATCATGAGGTACTCTATCAAAAGTCTTTGCGAAATCCAAGTGGTGATAAGTAGTATTAATTGCAAATTATGGCTAAAGGTCATTACCAGAATAAAATACATAATGTAATCATTAGTTTTTAGAACTTTTCAGACCACCCTGTAGGATTTGAACCCACAGTCAACAAGCTGGGAGTATGGGTACACTATCCACTCAACCAAACAGGCTGGCTAAGTAATTCATTTGAGATCATCAAATCCATGAAGGTGTATGTGTGTGACTTTTACCCAAAACACAGAAAAGGATAAAGTATAATAATAGTATTAGTTTTGCAACATGCAAGCCTGCAGTTCTAGAAATAAGGTGTAATATTAGCAAAATGTGCTAATTTTTGTTTGTGCATGTGGTTGCAGGTTTTTACTTTCTGTTTCCCATTTGATAAACTGCTCAGTAACACTTTAACAAATATTGATGTACTAATCTTATGCTTAGTAGATACTAATGTTATGCTTGGACAGGTTATATTATTGAAGGTGAAGGAAATAAGAGATTGTGGGGTGATGGTGGATAAGAATCTAAAATTTAGACGACACATTACCAAAATTGTCAAGACAACACAATGAATTCTGGGAATGATGTGGAGGACACTGACTTGTAGAAGTAAGGAGATTCTTGTTCCATTATGTAAGGCTCTGATTAGGCCACACATGGACTACTGTGCACAGATTTGGTCACCTAGTTTTCAAAATGACAATGAGATGTTGGAAAGGGTCCAGAGGCAACTGACTAAGGTAGTTTCTGATCTCTCTGGAATGTTGAATATGGGGAAAGGTTGAGAAGATGCAATTTACAGAGTCTAGTGGATAGGAGGAAGAGGGATGATATGATAAAGATGTACAAGTTGGTAAGGGGTTGTTATAGGATCAATGTTGAAGAGATTTTTTCATAAAATAGTGGGATATCAGGAGAGAACAAGAGGTCATCACTGGAAGCTGTATAAGGCGGGTGTGAACAAGGGAGTGAGAAGCAGGTTTTCTGCATGCAGAGTTGTGAATGATTGGAATGTGTTGCCTGAGAGTGTGGTGTCTGCAGAGAATTTGAATATGTTTAAGGTGCTGTGTGTATGACAAAGGGAACCTCCTGGACAAGTCTTTGACTCCATGGGGTCTTAGGGTAATAATAATAATAATAATCTTGACCTAGGTTACTATTAGTGAGAAGCCTTCTGTACACATAATTATTAAATCACCATTTAGTCACTTAGCAGTTGCTCTTGATTTTTACTAGAATATATTATGCTTTTTATTCTATCATGAGGCTTATTTCTTTAATAGAAATATAATGCATGTTGTAGTCAGTATCATTTTCTGACTCTGCTAGCATTCACAGATAGCTTTTAAGCTGCAAATTACTAAAATCACAGGTCCCTGTGATATTCAGTTGAATCAGTAGTTCAAATGTGTTTTTTAGTAGTGAAACTTTAAAAATCAATTAATAATGGCAGTTATACATAATCTTTATAGATCATGAACTTTTTATTTTTTAGGTATTGTGATTTCACATTTCCAGCGTTGTAAACTCCATAACTTCAAGATTGCAGAACAAATATGATTGTTTCATGAAACATTTAATATAAAAACTGAATGTGTTCATAGAAAATATTAAGATTTCAAATGGAATATAAAAGGAGGAGTAGAGGAATGAACAAAGAGAAATAAAATTTTTTCTACAAGTTTGAAGTTGAACTGCAGAGTTTGGTAACCATTCACTAGATTTATCTTAACGTATTTAGATGAGAAATGGAAAATCACTTCTACGAATTCTGATGTACATTTACCTAAAAATATCTGTAGAAAATGCATCTTGAACACCTGTGAGAAAACAGCATTCACTAATAAGGACAGATTTCTGATTTTATAAATATTTGTATATGTGGTTGTTTAAAGGTAAAGTAATGCCCAGAGTAGAAGAAAAAAAAAATACTGCAGTTGTTTGGGGGGGGGGGGGGTGCAGTAGTGAACACCTGGAAAATGCTTTTGCCAAAAAGAATAGAGGTTAGAGTGATCCTCTGGAGAAGAAGAGAAATTTCATCTTCTCTGGAGATATGTGTATTGCCAAAAGTAAGATTGGAAGAAAGGAATTCTTTTCTTCTTTTTTTTTTCCAAGAAAGAAAATTGAAGCAGTAATGTTCATACAATTTTATTCATGTTTTTCCATTTTTATTTTATTATTATTCTTAATATCAGACTTCCATAGAGTCAAAAGACTCATTGCAAGAGATCCATACTTTCACACAAAAAAGATCATTAAACCATGTCTTAACCCATTCACAGTTTCCACACTCTCATTCCACTCACCAACTATTCTCCATTCAAAGAACCTGCTCTTCACTCTCTTGCTCACACCCTCCTTATACAGCTTCAGGGGATGGGATGGCCTCTTGTTCTAACCTTCTCTCCCTCTTCTGTATGAAAAATCTATTCCAGATGAATCTGGTAACAACCCCATTATGTTTTCATTGAATTGTATTCCCTCAATTTGTCTGCATATCCCACATTCAAGAGATCCAATATTGATATAGTGAATCTTTTCTGGACCCTCTCTAAGCTGTCTTCACCTCCTTGAAAACCAGGTGACCAGTTCTGTGCATATTAGTCCAAATACAATCTGACTAAGGCCTTATACAAGGAAACCATAACTTCTTTTTCTTTTACATGTCAAGAGGTCCATCTCATTACTGTGATAATCCATTTTTTCATTCTCACAATTTAGCAATGTGATCTCCTAAACTTCAAATTTCTGTCTATCACCACTCCCAGAGCTCATTTCTTCCACTTCCTTCAAAATTTCTCATGAATTATATATTTTGCATTCCATCCTTGCCTATCAGAGCTTATACTTTGAAACGCTCCTGTAAGGCCACAACATCTGGCCTACTCCTCCCTTGGTCTTCATTTCAAGTTTTGCATCATCTACAATAGTTGCATATCTCCAGTTATACCTATCCCAAGAGCAATAACTATGTTAGTGATATTGGGACAAGCAAAACTGGAGTAAATTATATTTAACTCCAAGTTAATTAATTAATAAAATGGAACTCCAAGTTCCATTCCTCTTTAAAATACTACTTCCCCATTCAAACCCTGCCGTTACTTATCTGACAGCCAATCATTCCCTCAGTTTGTATTGTATCATCATTGTCATTTCTTGATATATATATGCTCAGAGATGTACAGAATAAATAAATACTACATAATTAAATTTATATAATTAGTAGCTTGCTATCAATGATAGTCTTCCCAATTAGTTTGCTATGTTTCAAACTTCCAGGTCTCTATATTGTCAGATTTACTGAGTTATAAGGCACCAATAACTGCATCAATACACCTCATTCATGGTCTTCCTTTGGGTCTTTTTTTTCTGACATTCTGTCCAATCTTTGAATTCTTCTCTTACATTTTTAGTGGTGCACCTAAGACCCCCCTCTAAAAATTTCCATGAGCACTGTTCACCAGAATTGGCAACCTCCAGTAACATTAGTAATAGCTGCTCATATCCTTTTACAGTTGAATTGCTGATTCACCAAATCTACTACTCCCATTTGCCTTTCATTCATCTACTTCAGTTTTATAGAACTTCCCTCCCCATTAAATATTCTCCAAAGACCACTGTAATCCCCTGATCTTTTTACAGCATATCAAAATGTGCTGTTGGCTTTGCATATATATGTGAGTGATATTGAGGGGGGGGGTGAAAAGAAAGTGCATTCACCATTCGATTTTTATTTGCATTATTATAAGTAAATTAAACACAGTACATAAAGTGCTGTTTATAAAGTAAAAAAAAAAACCCTTAAAAGATGGCCAGTGGTAGTAAAATGCCACTGAATCATGATCATAAGAAGGTGCAAATCCAAGTTTGGAGAAAAAAATGGGAGTTATAAGAATGGACACTGGTGAAGGAAGACATAATGTGGGTTGAGCTCTAAACTTGACCTTTTTAACTGGTAGAGCTAATGAAGAACTCTAAGAATATCAAAAAATCCTTTGGATAATCAGTTCATGTTAGTGCCTTCAAGGTGATGTATTCACATGAAAATGAAGAAGATGGTAAAGTTGCTTATGTGTGAGTTAATGACATGAATCAATGCAATATTCCCATGCCTTTAGTAATTATAAATAGCATTTATAAGTAATGCACCATTTATCCATCTCATTGAGGGTCTACTTCTTCCTCTTTTTCCAGGAAATTTACCTACTATTACTGTTTTGAAAAATCCTTGTTCCATCCTTTCAATGTGCCCAAAATATTTCAACTTTCTTCTGTCAATATCATTAAGGAGCTTTAAAGTTCATCCATTCATACCTACTGTAAGATAAATTTGTGCTAATGATTATTTCACCTTGGAAGTGATAATTAGAAAGCATTGAGAGTGGAATTTCAAGCGAGCCAACTTTAAAGGAGCACAGAACTTTGGAACAATAAGAGAAATGCCATTAGGACCAGCAACAACCAGTGCAATGTATAGGAGGATAAACTAGGGGGAGAAAGAACCGTTAATATTCTTATTGACTAGCTGAAGATGGCAATCAATAGGAAATGCTTCATGAGAAAAGTTAGAGGTTCAGTGAATTTACTTTTGGATTGTTGAATAACCACTGTTTGTGTTTTAGCTAACAGGTTTAGAAAGTGGAGGAATGATGGATACCAGTTCAGTGAAGTAGCATCTAGAAAGATATTTGTAGAAACAGACCATCCAGTAGATAGCAGTTGAAGTCAGTCACTGAGAGAGAGAGAATCATTGATTACCCAGATTGTCCATGAGCAATATTCTAAAGTTAACAAATTTGAGATTTGTATAAGATTGATAGCTAGACAAGTGAAAAGGAGCATCTTGGGTGGGAAAAAAAAAGTTTTTTAGAGGCTGAGGAAGCTATTGACATGGTGCATTTGTGCCAGAAAAAGTTAGATGTACAGTAGCGAACAAATTAATCTGAACTCACATTTTAAAGAAAAATTTTAATTTCTCAAGAAAATAAGTTCAAAAATTAAACTCCAACTTTACCTAATAATTTTGTGCTCCTCTGTCCCTAATAAGTTCATTAATTCGCTTAGGCATAGACTCTACCAACACAGAACACATTTTTCTTATTCTGCATTTCGAAACTATACTTTTAAAATGGATTGTATCAAGTTGTATCACAATTTTATTTTCCAAGTCTCTTTTTCACTATGCCCCACAAAGTTTTTATTGGGTTAATTGTCAAGAGAGTTACTTGGCCACTGAAGCAATTGGATGTTATGATTTTGAGGAACTTTTTCAGTTTTTTTGAAGTGTGGCATGGAGCAAGATCCAGTTGTAAGATAAGATCTTTGTCTTTCTGGATCTGTGGGACCACTCTTTTCTCTAATATTTTTATGTATTGGTCACTTTTCATCACACTGTCAACAAGCAAAAGTGATCCTGGAAGGTCAAGTGTAAAACAAACTCAGAACATCTTTTTAGCTGGGTATTTATGAGCTTGTTGAAGGTGGGCAAGAGAAGTCTTCTCAGCTGTTGATTTGCAAACATAGAGCATTCGCTCTCCTTGGAAATGGCTCTCATCTGAGAATATGATCTTCTTCTACTTCTCAATAGTCCAATCTTTTTATATAATTTTGCCCACTGGAACCTCTTTTTCTGCATAGCTTTTGTCAATAGTTGTTTCTTTTTTGGTCTTTGGTCTTTCCTGCTTCCAGAAATCTTCAATGGACTGTCATGTCAGAAACATTAATCCCACTAGCTTCCAAGCCTCTATTTAAGTCTACAGAGACAATCTTTGATTCATTTTGCTTTTCCTAATTTGTAATTTTCCTTTTCTGTCAGAAAAGTTACCTGTCTCCCTAAACCTTTTAAAATCACATTAACAGTACCCTAGCTAACATCGCGCTCATTAACAATTTGTCTTTGAGTCATGGATGTGTGCTGAGAAAAAGTACATATTTTTGAATGCTTTCTTCGAGGTGTATTTATTTTATAGCTACAGAAAGTGAATAAAACACTACAAATGTCAACTTGTTTACACTATTAAAAATGCACAACACTATTAATAAACATTGTAGAGATATTTAAAACATGCAGAACTCAACTAAAATAGTGAACTAAACCAAAACCAACATTATTGTGAAGTGAAAAAACATAAACCAAACCACAACTAAATACTTAACGAAAATTTGGTTTGTTCAGATTAATTTGTTCATTAATGTGAAGGTCATTCCAAGAAGGGAGATTTGATCTTGTTTGACTAAGTATTATCAAAGAAAGAGAAGATGAATTGAAATCTTATTTTTTAAAAGAAAAGAGGTTGGACTGTGTTTTGGCAGGACTGAAGATCACAAGGTTATTCCTTGCATCCTTCGAATTTGAATCAGGTTTTTCCATCCAAAGGGCCTTTTTGTTGCTCACACATAGAGTGAAATATTAATTTATATTTTATATCATTATTATAAACATAATAAATAATAGGAAAAAAAAATCTAGCCAGTCTCTGTATGGGACCAGCTGCTTACCTTCTGTTAAACAGCCCTCTTAAATGTTCCTTGCACCCTTGGGATTTGAATCAGGTCTTTCCATCCAAAGGGCCTCTTTGTTGCTTACACATAGAGCTAGCTGAAATATTAATTTATATTTTATATCATTATTGTAAACATAACAATTTGTAATGAATAAAATGTGCATAACATCTTATCCCAAATACTCTGATTTAACATTTGAAAAAAATTATGGTATTTTTTTTTTAATTTTATATAACAGAATACTTATTTATACTTGAAAAGTAGTGTTTTCTGATTGGATGTTAAAATTGATGATCTTTAAATGAAATATAAAATTCTCTCATATTATGCACTTCTTTATTGCATTATTTCAGGAGCACATGGTGTAGGAAGGAGGCATATCAAAAACACCCTTATCAGTAACCATCCAGATAAATATGCCTATCCTATACCACGTAAGTATCATATATGATAAAGTACTAATTATAACAAAAATAAAATAATGAAAATGAATTGATGGCAATAATTATAGGAGAATTTCATTGCTTTTAATATGCTATATGATATTCTATAATCATCTGATATTCATCTATTATTCAAAATTGGGATACCTTTAGACATCAATTACACAAAACATGACTTATTAAGGATCATCTATTTCACAGACAGTCATTACAATGATAGTGATAATGAGTGTTTTTGTGCATATTTTTTTTTTTTTAGGTGTCTCAAAAAGGACCATATTTTTTATATGTTAATAATACTGGGAGAGGCTTATATGAAGATATGCAGTTGTTTGGAGATTATGCAAATTTGGGAAGAAGAGTAGAGCAGGTATTGTGTTTTACAAGAGAATTTGAGTATACTGTTTGGGTAGGCAAATAAGTGTGGGTGGGCTACAATTTCAGTGTTTTGAAGTGTAAAGTTTTGAAACTAGGAAGACAAAGGATGGAATACAGAGTATACAATTGGTGGAGGTCTCTTCAAGAAGGTGGGGTAGATAAGGAAGCTGAGGGTAATGGTGAATGAGGACCTGAAGTTTAGGAAACCCATTGTTAAAGTTGTGAGGATAAGTTGAGTGGAATAAGACAGTGATGCAGAAGACATTGGCAGCAGTGAGGTTATGGTTCCCCCCTGTATAAGATCTTGATCAAGCACACATGGATTGCTGTGTGCAGATTTGGTCACCTGGCTTTCGAGAGGATGAGAATATATTGGAAAGGGTCCAGAATAATGACAAAGGTGGTTTCTAGTCTCTGGAATATGAATATGAATAAAAACTGGGAAAATGCAATATTTGTAGAGCCTTGGTTAAGAGCAGGATGAAGAATATGATTGAAACATGTAAATTAATACAGATTAATTTAGGAGAAATTTTTCATAGAATAGACAGAATAAGATAGAACAAGAGGGCATACCTGAGAGCTATTTAAAGGAGAATGTAAGCAGGCCAGTGAGTAGGGGTTTTTTTTGTTTTGTTTTCCTCATTATGAGGTGTTAATGAATGGAATACATTACCTGAGAATGTGGAAACAGTGAATGAATTTAAAGCATGATTTAGAGAGCTTTATAGAGACAGTACGACCTCCCACAATGAGCTTTAGGATGATAATAAATGCATGAGCACCCGCTTTTTTTTTGTTTTGTTTTGTTTTGTCCATTCATCTGTATGCATGTCATAACTCTTCTCAGTCTGAATGGCTTTTAATAAAATGTAGGATTCTTAAAAAAAAATTATTTCAATTTAGCTTTGGTGTAAATTAGAACATTTACTAATTTACACCATTTGCAAAAAAAAAGAAAGAAAGAAAGAAAAAAACATATTTTGAAGTCATGAAACTGAAAATGAAATTTATCAGAAAAACAACAGGAATAGAATAAAAAATGCAATGGAGATAACACAGTCCATGCGGTTAGCCTAGTGGCTGTGCGCTTCGCAACCATATGCCTGGGGAAGGAGTGTCCTAGGTTCGATTCCTGTTTGTGATGTGAGGAGCTGAAGGATTTTCCTCAGCTATGGCCAAGTTAGCCGGTCTTGGACGTGGACAGTAGGGTTTTTCTCCCCAGTTTATCTGGGGTTTTTTATCCCCCAAAACAGGCAAACCTGCCTTGAGAACTCAACACCACTGCAGACATAGGATACACTGGGACGTAGGGCTGGCCACCTTATCCTGTGAACGGATGAGGTTCAATGAGTAATAAACCCTTGACACCACAAGGCAAAAGAGGGCAAAGGAAGATTAGATGAGATGGAGAATAAACAGTAAAAGAAAATAAACAAATATGCACACAGTTGTGAAGATGTATCAAACATATTCAAAGAATTCAGACAGGAAGATTGGATAAACAAATGCTTTTAGATAAGATTAACCAATCAGAAAAAGAACACTAGACTGTACTTTAAATAAAGTGACAGACCATATTAGACTTAAATCTTTAAATTTAATGATGACTTTGAAATGATATAAAATAATTGGTGTGTTCTGGTTACATCAAATTGAACAAATGGTGTTAATTTCTTCTTGATACCTGTCATGTTATCACAATTTCAGTTTAATTAGACAATTTGCTAGGACCACTGTTTTTTACCATTGTGCTGTCACTGCTAAATGAAACAAGCAGTGACAGCACAGTGATAAAAAAAAACACTGACCAGGCATGCAATCAGGAATACATATCCATACTTGAAGTAGAAAAAAACATGAAAAGCCTGAAATGTGGAAAGACAGCTGGAGTAGATGATATTTGACCAGAAATGCTCAAGTATGGAGGTATAAAAGTCTTACAGTGGCTGCAGTGTATAGTTCAGAAAGCCTGGACAGAGGGACAAATTCCAGATGATTGGAGTAGAGCTCTCATAGTACCCATATATAAAAAGGGAAATAAAACTGAGTAAGATATGTGCGGATATGCTAACCAGCCAACAGGCTGTGGGTTCGAATCCCACGTAGGCATGGATGTTTATTATGTCTTCTCCCAATATGGACTGGGTCACTATGGGACCAGTAGACCCAAAACCTCCCACAATGGGAGAGGCCTTCACCCGGTAGTGGGTAGAAAAAATAGGATAAATTTTTTTTATTATTTTTTTATTTAAGATATATGCAAGTATACTTGAGAAATGGTTGAGAAGGATTATGGAAGGGAAGCTTGGTGAAGAACAAGCTGGATTCAGGCCAAATAGAGGAGGCTGTTAGGATCAGATTTTCACTTTACAACAAAAAAGTTGAGAAATCATGGGAATATAACGAAGATCTGTATTTGAGTTTTGTAGATCTGGAAAAGGCATATGACAAGGTGCCAAGAGAAAGCTATTCAAAACACTACAGATGTATGGTATCAATGGAACATTATATCAAGCAATACTTAGTCAAGCAAATACCTGTTATGGGGTTCTGAGGAAATAAACCCAAGAGGAGAAAATCTGAGTAATTTCTTAGATGAAACAGGACTAATAACTCTCAACAGTGGAGAACCTACTTATCTGTCTCATTTTTTATGGTACAAAAGATGCCCTAGATATCACTGCAGTGTCTCCTGATTTTCACGACAAAGCTATTTGGTCTGTTTTGGAACCAGTAGGAAGCGACCATACTCCAATATTAATCAATCTGAACCCAAAAATGACTAGACCCACCCAAAAAAGAAAATATCATTGGAACTTGTGCAAATTGGGAGTAATACAAGAATGAAGTAAGTAAAATACTGAAAGATCACACATGCCATGATGACTTAGACAAAGACTATATAACTTGGAAGAATACTATCCTAAATGTAGCAAAGAAAAGACCAAAGGGCTACAGGAGAAAAGTTATTTTAAACTACACAAAGGTTTACCAGGAACTTACCAGTAAAATAACTAAACAAAATTAATTATTTATCATCTTAAAAATTGGAAGCTCTCCAGAACCATGATCGAGTACAACAAGATAAATGCTGAAATTAAACAAAAATATAATATATTATAATACAGCTATATTGCCTGCTTCAGTTTAGGAGTGCCCCTGTTTAAATGTCATTGGCTATTTACTCATGGGTTCTTAGGGCATTATGAGTGTAGATGTACTAAAAAGTATATGTAGCTTAAGGAATAGAAATTGCACATACCTTTTTCTGGGTGTTGTGGCTTTTCCTCTGTCTGCGATGTCGAGAACTGCAGAGTGTGTGTGTGGTGTGGAGGGGGGGGGGTAGGCAGTTTGGTAGAATAAGTTAGAAAAAACCCGGGTTTTTTTCGTAATATATAGAAACATATACTTTTATATAGGGTGGGGAAAAAGTGAAAGGGTTAATTTTTTAAAATAAGGAGGGGGAAGGGGAAAGGTGGTTGACGGGGGTGTGGACCGTTTCGACTATTCGTGGTCATCATCGGAACATATTGGGAAAGTGGGAAAAATTTTGGGAAAATGTTCCGATGATGACCACGAATAGTCGAAACGGTCCACACCCCATCAACCACCTTTCCCCTTCCCCCTCCTTATTTTAAAAAATTAACCCTTTCACTTTTTCCCCACCCTATATAAAAGTATATGTTTCTATATATTACGAAAAAAACCCGGGTTTTTTCTAACTTATTCTACCAAACTGCCTACCCCCCCCCCTCCACACCACACACACACTCTGCAGTTCTCGACATCGCAGACAGAGGAAAAGCCACAACACCCAGAAAAAGGTATGTGCAATTTCTATTCCTTAAGCTACATATACTTTTTAGTACATCTACACTCATAATGCCCTAAGAACCCATGAGTAAATAGCCAATGACATTTAAACAGGGGCACTCCTAAACTGAAGCAGGCAATATAGCTGTATTATAATAGTTTATAATGAGGAGTAACATGGGAGTTTTCCCAGAAATAATATACATAAAAATATAATATATTACAAAGAACTAGGTGGCAAGAATTTTTCCACAACTTAAATCCAAACACTTCAGATACCAAACTTTGGAAACTGTCTCCTTGTAAATTAGCAGTCAGTTTCCAAAGTTTGGTATCTTGAAACTTTGTGTTAATCTCACTTGCCTACCAAAGGCAAGTGAGATTAACACGCTAAAAGATCCAGATAGAAATATCAAAATTGGAGATAGGGAGATCGCAAATACCTTAGCCTTTCATTTTCAAAATATAAGCAAACTAGAGATGAATACTAGAAAAGACCATCAAATATCAAAACAGGCTCGACAGCAGAAAAATACTGCAAACTCCCCAAAATATCAAAACAAACTTTTCTGGGATCCATTTACAATCTCTGAATTAGGAGATGCCTTGGAGAGACTAGATATAAATAAATCATGTGGACCAGATAACATACAAGGAATTATGATCAAACATCTTCCTTCCCTAGCCCTAGATTGGCTACTTCGCCTATACAACAATAGCTTAAAACAAGGAAAAGTTCCAAAAGACTGGAAGACAGCCACAACCATACCAATCTTAAAGTCTAACAAACCGCAAGACCAACCAGGAAGTTATAGATTTCACTGACCAATTTCACTGACTTCAATTCCAGGCAAATTAATGGAAAAAATGATACTCCAACGTTTGAATTACTATCTAAACAAAAATAGTATACTACCAAATTTTCAGGCTGCCTTTAGAAGAAATCACTCAACAACTGATCAACTTAACCTTTCTACTTAACCCAGACAATTCAAGATAACTTCCAGACCAAACCTACCAAATCCACCATTGCAGCTTTTATAGATTTTAGCAATGCCTTTGACAAGGTGTGAAGGCAGAAACTCTTTTCCAAACTTTGTCATATTGGAATAGAAGGGAAAGTTCTTAACTGGATCTATGACTTTCTAAGAAATAGAACAATTCGAGTTAAAATAAATAATACCTTTTCCAAGAAAGTGAAAATAAGACAGGGACTCCCTCAAGGTAGCATTTTGAGCCCACTCCTTTTTTCCATCTACTTAAATGACTTAGATAAAAATATAAATAAAGAAATAAAGATAGCTCTTCTACGAGATAATTACTTGAAACAGCACGTAACTGAAGGGACACGTGGTGTGAGAATGTTGGACCTGGTTATTGGTTCAGAGGTTATATGCATAAGTAAGGTGTCCTCGTTACCTCCAGTTGGTGAAAGCGATCATGTGGTATTGACTTGGGAGGTTGCAAAATCTGTGGATTTTTCTATTAAGAAGGGGTATGTACGGAACTACAGGTTAGGCAATTATAACAAGCTTCGGAGTGAGCTTGCAGCCATCCCATGGCAGAACATATTGCAAGGGAAAGATGTTAGCAGTGCTTGGGATAAAATCAGCGGGTATCTGAGGAAAGCAATATCAGATTGTGTCCCCATGGTTAGGAGGTCAAACAAGGCAGGCATTAGATGGATGAGCAGTAGTATCAAGCAAAAAAAGAAAATGTTATGGAAGACCTTAGCCAAAGAGATCAAGGGTAATCCCAAAGAGTTCTTCCGCTATGTGGCAAGTAAGAGGAAGAATGACTTCGGAAGGATAACCTTAGTGGGTGCTGATGGTATTGAGGTGACAAAATCAGATGTAATAGTCGAGTTACTGAGTGATCACTTTTCAAAAGTCTATCACCCAAGTAAGGATATCTCTATACCTACAGCAATACCTAATGTGAGAATTGAAGCTAAAGAATCAGAGGTATTAAATATATTGCAAAACTTAAATGCAAACACTGCGGTAGGCTTAGATGGAATATCAGCTCGGGTGTTGCGTGAATGTGCAAATGAATTGTCAAACCCTCTCACCTGGATATTTAACTTAAGTTTGAACTCTGGTATGGTCCCTAGGGAGTGGAAGTTAGGCAAAGTGGTTCCTTTGCATAAGGGTGGCTCTAAAACTGCGGTATTGAATTACAGACCAATCACCATCTCAGGAGTAGTGGTAAAAGTATTGGAAAAGTTGGTTAAAGACAAAATTCAAGAATGGGTGGATCAGGATATGATACTCTATAGAGGCCAACATGGTTTTGTTAAAGGTAGATCCTGCCTTAGCAATCTATTAACTATTCATAATAGAATAACATCTGAGTTGGACAAAGGAACTGGCTACACAGTGGTACTTCTGGATTTTGCTAAGGCTTTTGACAGGATACCCCATAGAACACTGTTACGCAAATTGGAGCAGATGGGAATGGATATTAAATTGGTGATATGGATAGGAGAATGGCTCAGGGAGAGATACCATAAGGTGGTGTATGGAGGAGCCGAGTCCAGAATGAGGCAGGTGACCAGTGGTGTGCCTCAGGGCTCTGTGCTTGGGCCAATGTTGTTTAATTTGTATATAAATGATATAGGAAACGGCTTAAAGGGAGATATTCAGTTGTTTGCTGATGATGCAAAGTTGTGTAGTGCAATAAAAAATCAAGCTGATGTTGAAAGTTTGCAGGAGGATTTAAATAAGCTGGTAAAATGGGCAAAAGAAAATGGATGTCAGTTCAATGTGGAAAAGTGTAAAGTCATGCATTTTGGGATTAAAAGATTACCAGCTGTGTACTACATCGATGGAAAGGTACTCCAAGAGATTGATGAGGCTAGGGACTTAGGGGTATTGGTAGATAGGGAGATGAAGTTCAGAGGACACATTGCTAAGGTGTCCAAGATTGCACATAGGATTACTTGGTTGTTGAGGAACACACTGACATCCAGAGATAAAGAGGTTATTATTCCCCTTTATAAAGCATTGATACTTCCACATTTGGATTACTGTGCTCAGGTCTGGTCACCTGGATTCCTTGGAGATGAGGAGGCTGTGGAGAGGGTTCAGAGAAGAGTGACCAAGTTGGTGAGTGATATAAAAAATGCTCCCTACATTGATAGATTGAGAGCTTGTGGATTGCAGAGATTGGTTGATAGGCGAAGAAGAGGGGATATGATAGAAACATTCAAATTACTAAAAGGTTTTTATAGGATTGATGCAGGGGAAATGTTTCAGCTGTGTGAAAGCGATGGAAGAACAAGAGGTCATCTCTGGAAATTAAAGAAGAGTGTGGTTAACAAAGGTGTCAGAACAAGGTTTTTTGCCTGGAGGGTGGTGAATGAGTGGAATTCATTGCCTGACTTAGTTGTGAGCTCTTCGTCTGTAAATGAATTCAAGAAGAGATATGACAGATATTGTTTTGCTAGTTTGGGTCTCCCGCGATGAGTCTACTGACTCCATGGAGATACCCGTAATAATAATAATAATAATAATAATAATAATAATAGCTATGTTTGCTGATGATTTGGGCCTATTCTCAGCTCACAACAACCTAGAAACAGCAGAAGGTCACTTAAACAAAGCCATTGAAAGTTTAGCTGCATTCTGTGAAAACTAAAAAATCAAATGATAAATTTAGTTTAATCCTTTATCCCAGTGAGAGCAAATGAAGTTTGCACCTGAAAATATCTTCAGGACTGAATATAGTGTTGTACTATCTTACCTGGGTAAGTAGTACAACACCAGGAAACTCGTAGCAAAGGTGGAACAAGCTACCAACACTCCTATCCCAGTATCTCCCATAATGCAAAACACATCTCCTTGTGGATATGTATACTGTTATGCATTAAGGGATTGGCCACTACCCAGACTAGCTTGCTCCACCTTTGCTACGAATTGCCTGGTGTTGTACTACTTACCCAGGTATGAGAGTACAACACTATATTCAGTCCTGAAGATATTTTCAGGTGCAAACTTTGTTTGCTCTCATTGGGATAAAGGATTAAACTAAATTTCTCATAGTCTAACCTAGTGAAAAATAAACTTTCAACAATAAATCAAAATTAACCTTACTAAATCAGAAATCTCTGTTTTTACTATTAATAACCATCTCAGAAAGTGGAGACCAAAGATTAAGGTAAACAGTCAGCTAATTACATTAAATGAAAACCCCAGATACCTTGGAGTTACTCTGGATCCATCACTAAGCTTCAATAAACATATCAACAATGTTGCAGACAGAGCAAAAAGAAGACTAAATATCATGAAAAGTATCTCAGGAAGAGTGGGGGAGCCGATGCTAAAACCTTAAAAGTCACATATACCTCTATTATCCATCCCATAATGGAATATGCTTCCCCTATCTGGATGCAAACATCACAAACCAGTTTAGACAAGCTTATAAAAATTCAGAAAAATGCAGCTAAAATCACGTGTCCACATGTGATTTTAGGAATACAATTCCTGGAAAAATAGCAGAATTCGAATCCAACCTTGTTCCTTTAAAAATTAGGTGGCAAGAAAATCTAACCAAATTTGTAGAAAAAAGAGCCAACCTTGCACATCATAGAACAAGTGAACTTTTTAAAAACTGGAAACCAACAAACAGAATAAAGAAAAAATCAACAATGCATGAAATCATAGAAAATAAAATTCCCTTGGATTGTCCAAATAAAATAGCCGACTTCCCAACATTTCCTCCAAATCAAGACAGGAAAAATATAGTTATCAACTCTGAAATAGGGAAACATGAGAAAAAAAAGCCTAGAAATCAATCTTGAGATCATTAGCCCTTTCAAAAATAATGGAATATGGACCTGACTCAATAAAGATCTACACAGATGGCTCCAAAAATCCAAATGGCAATTCTGGGAGTGGCATACTCATCTATGGCTCTCGTAATATAGAACTAAAAACAACTAACAGTATTGGATGCAACTCATACCATGCAGAATTAATAGCCATTAACACAGCACTGCAATATTTGGACAAACAAAACCCAAAGGAGGAGTTTATATTTTTCACAGATTCCTTAGCAGCCCTTCAAGCTATTAAGAACTGCTACACTAGCCATCAAGAAATACTTAGAGACATAACAAAAAACATAAACAAACTACATAAGGATTCTAAAATAATCTTCCAATGGATCCCATCAAATGTTGGAATAAAGGGAAACGAAACTGCAGATGAAGTAGCAAAAATGGCCGCAACATCAAGTGATACCACAGATTTCGATCTTTTTAAAACCACCCAAAAAGAAAACATAAAAAGAACAGTTCTTCAGGACATGACTCACCACTGGTACTCAGCAGAAAATCCAGGAGCTACCATCAACTCCAAGTTTAATCTCAGTGCCACTACCATGATCTCTTGCCTCAAGACCGGCCACATAAGACCAATCAAGTTTAGCAAAGGCATAAAAGTCTTCCCCACCTGCAAAATCTGTAACATCGAGGAAGCATCACCAATGCATTTTGCTAAACTGTATGAATATTTCCAAATGTGAACTCTATAACAACCCAGAAAAGGTGCTGTATAAAATACATGAACTTGACCTCTGTGATCTGGTGTAATAATACCATGGGATAATAAAAAAAAAATAAAATACTTAGTCTTAATTTGACTTCTAAGTCAGCAGATAGAATTGAAGAAAGATGGTTTAATGTTACATCTGGGGTCAGACAAGGATATACATTATCCCCTCTGTATTCATTATCTATATGGATCACATTATGAAGCAAAGTGGTATTAATCTTGATATCAAAATTGGAGATGTTAATGTCAGCTTTATGCGGATGATGTTATACTTCTAAATAAATCTGCTACAAATCTGCGTGATTCGCTTACTAAACTGAATAACTGTTGTAATAGATATGGTATGAAGGTCAGCAATAATAAGACAAAGACAATGAAAATAGAGAGAAGTATGAAAATATCAACTGCATTGCGAATGGAGAACTTATAGAACAAGTAAAACATTTCAGCTACTTAGGCACGATTATTAGTAAAGTTGGTAAATTAAATATGGAAATAGACAACAGAATCAACAAAGCTGTTATGGTAGGAAGTGAACTGAATAAATTTATATGGAATAAGAGAGAAATCAGTTATCATCATCATCATCATCAAATTTCTGCCATGTACCCTCAAGGGGTGTACAGGATATGATAGTACTACATGAAAAATTTACATCATTACTAACTTCTTATCTACAATTTTCCTCCAAATCAATCTGTTACTTGTCAAGACTCCAACATTATCAGACCTTATATTTCTATCATCTAACGCACTTTGTACCATATCAATCGATCTATATCTTGGTCTTCCTCTGGGTCATTTTCCTGCTAACCTGGCAGAGAACACTTCTTTTGCTAATTTTTCCTCGCCCATTCAGTTTAAGTGGCCATACCACCTGAGATTAGCACTGCTAACACATTCCTGGATGCTGACAATGTCAAGTTTTTTCCTAATATCCTCGTTTTTTAATATGATATTGCCATTGATGCCATCTGTTCATGCCACTAATCTTTCTCAGGACTCTCATATCTGCAGTCCCTAGTCTTTGGTTAAGTGCTTTACTTCTGACCCAGCTCATAGATCCATGAGTTAAAACTGTTTTGAACACTGTCTTGCATACAGCTAATTTAGTGTTTCTGACTAATTTCTCTTTTATTCCATATGAATTTATTCAATTGACTTCCTACTATATACCAGCTTTGTTGATTCTGTTGTCTAATACCATATTTAATTTACCATCTTCACTAAAAATCGTGCATAAGTAGCTGAAATGTTTTACTTGTTTCACAGGTTCTCCATTCACCATATAGTTGACATTTTCAGCGATTCTGCCTATTTTCATTGTCTTTGTCTTTTTATTGCTGACCTTCATACCATATCTATTAGAACAGTTATTCAATTTAGTCAGGGAATCTTGCAGACTTGAAGCAGATTTATTTAGAAGTATAACATCGTCTGCATAAAGCAAAGAGCTGACATTAACATCTCCAATTTTGATATCAGGTTTAATACCACTTTCCTTCATAATATGATCCATATAGATAATGAATAACAGAGGGGATAATGTGCATCCTTGTCTCACACCAGATTTAACATTAAACCATATTCCTGTACTTCAATTCTAACTGCTGATTTATAACTCAAATAAAGACTGAGTATTGCTTGATATAATGCCCCATTGACACCAATATAACTGTACCGTATTGAATAGCTTCTCTCTTGGCACCCTGTCATATGCCTTTTCCAGATCGACAAAACTTAAATACAGATCTTTGTTATATTCCCATGATTTCTCGACTATTTGTCGTAAAGTGAAGATCTGATCCCGACAGCCTCTATTTGGCCTGAATCCAGCCTGTTCTTCACCAAGCTTTTCTTCCACAATTCTTCTCAATCATTTCTCAAGTATACTAGCATAAATCCTACCAGGAGCACTCAGTAGGGAAATACCTCTCTAATTCTCACATTCAGTTTTATTTCCCTTTTTATATATGGGTACTATGGGAGCTCTACTTCAATCGTCGGGAATTAGTCCCTTTGCCCACGCCTTCTGTACTATGCAGTGCAGCCACTGTAAGACTTTTATACCACCATACTTAAGCATTTCTGGTCGAATATCATCTACTCCTGCTGCCTTTCCACATTTCAAGCCTTTGATGGCTCTTTCTACTTCAAGTATGGATATGTATTTCTGACTGTATGCCTGTTGAGTGTTTTTTACTACTGCGCTATCACTGCTTGTTTCATTTAGCAATTTTTCAAAGTAATTACTCCATACTTCAAGCATATCCTTTTCTCCTGTTTTCATGTCACCTTTATCATCTCTAATTCCTTTTACAGCACTTTTTCCTCCATTACTGAGCTTCTTCAACAACCTCAAGAATATTTTGCCACCTTCTTGATATTTGTTTTCCATGTTCTTGCCAAAGTCCTTCCATGACTTTTGTTTAGCTAGTTTTACACAGTGTTTCACTTTCTTACATTTGTCTCTGTATTCTCTAAGAGCACATGCTGACTTATTTGCCAGAACTTTTGATATGCTTCTTCTTTTCCTTCACTACCTCTTTAAGTTCATGTGTCCACCATGGAGTTCTGATTTTTCTATCCTTGCAGACAACCTCACCACATGCCTCTCTGACTGAATCAATTAGGATTTTCTTCAAGGTTTGCCACTGAATCTCCAAGGTTTGATTCCTGTTCTCAAACGCTTTCATTTTATCTTCAATAATCTTTGTGTATTTTAGTCTACAGTTCACATCTGAGAGCTGCTCAGCTTTTATTCGCTTTAAAACTTTCTTACATGTTATTCTTTTCAATATGAAATTCAATTTTATCCTACTCAAGACTAAATAGTGATTAGTAATAATATTTTTGGTTTACAGATCAAGTGTAGATCAATTTTAGTAACTTAACCAACTAGTTTCACCAAACTTTAACTGTTGGCGTCTTCAGGGCACTTACATATAGGCTGAAACAATCTCTCAATTATGTGTAACTATAAAACTGACAAGAATAACTGTAAAAAAACTTTTTGTTTTTTACAATTATTCTTGTCAGTTTTATAGTTACACATAATTGTGAGATTGTTTCAGCCTATAAGTAAGTGCCCTGAAGATGCCAACAGTTAAAATTTGGCGAAACTAGTTGGTTAAGTTAATAAAATTGGTCGACACATGATCTATAAACCAAAAATATTATTACTAAATCTCAGGATCAAGAAAATAAATCTTCATTATAAATAATGATCACTTCCAATTTCAAATCCTCTGTACACTCTGGTGTCCTGCACCAGGGAGAAAACATCACTATCAACAATAACATAGTCAGTGATACTTTTCTTATTCCTTGCCTCTTCTCTCCATGTGAATTTGTGCACATTTTTATGTTGGAACATGGTGTTAGTAATAACTAGTCTATGTCCTGAGCTGAAATCCAACAGGTATTTGCCATTATTATTAGCTTTGCTCTTTTCTCCAAATTTTCCCAAAATATTTTATGTCAGACAATCACTTCATACTCTGTTATTTAGATCCCCAACAAGGATCAACTTTTCCTTTTTCATTGTGTCAGTACCTTTCTCTATAGCCTCAAAAAATTCTTCCACTTCTACCTTAGTAGAGCCTTCTGTGGGACCTTAGGCACACATAAGTCTCATTGTCCAGTTTCCCATTCTGATATTTGCCCATATCACTCTACTTGAGACTGCCTGCCATTCAAGAAGATTAGCCTCGTATTTTGTGTTGAATACTATGGCTACTCCTTCTTTTCCTTGATTGTCATTGCCTGAATATAACATTTTGTATTTATTGCTCAGAAAGATCTCACCAGTTGTTGTCTTTTTTGTTTCAGTCACCTCTATTATGTCGATCGGTACTTATTCGATTCCTCAGCTAGCTCCATTTCTTTGCCATTCAAGTTTCTTATGTTGATAGTACCAATCTTCAACTCTGGTGATATTGAGAGTGTGTGTTTTAGGGTTTGTTCCAGTAGCCAACTTTTCACTGTTTGCTCTGGTTCCCTGGCAAAAACAACGGGCGCCTTGTTTAACCAGGCTACGCCCCAGCTGGCATGAAATTTTGTCATGTTGTACCATCATTTTGTATTTTGGTTTAAGCCAATAAGAATACAATTTGGTCGGCTACATACCAAATTGTCAGTCCATCCTCGTTCGTTCAGTATCCAGGTAGATACCCAGCAAGGTACACCACGAGAAGGTGAAGATTGGACATTAGGTCAGAAGCCCTGGTCGGTTCTCCGCATTCCTTTAAAGGCTATGTGGAGGTCTCCTCTCAGTTATACAGCTTTGACCCTTAAGCACCCTGAGAAATCTGTCAAAACACTAAATTAGCTGTATGCAATGTTCAAACCAATTTTAACTTATTGATCTGATAGCTGGGTTAGCAATAAAACACTTGACTAAAGACGAGACCCACATATAAGAGTCCTGAGAAAGATTAGGGGCATGAACAGATGGCATCAATGGCAATTTCCAAGGATATTAGGAAAGAACTTGACATTGTTAGCATCCAGGAATGTGTCAGTAGAGCTAATCTCAAATGGTATGGTCATTAAAGGGGAAAAAAAATGGGAGAGGAAAGATTAGCAAAACAAGTGTTTCTCTGCCAAGTTGGCACGAAAAAGACCCAGAGGAAAACCAAGATATAGGTGGATTAATACAGTAAAAAGTGCCTTAGAAGACAGAAATGTAAGATCTGATAATGTTGGAATCTTGACAGGAAACAGATTGATTTGGAAGAAAATTGTTGATAGGAAGTTAATAATGTTGGTAAGTTTTTCATGTAGTACTATCATATCCTGTACACTCCCTTGAGGGTACATGTCAGGAATTTGATGATGGTGGTGATGGCCTGTTCAAGGCCTTATACATCATAACCTCTTTATTTCTGCATGTCATGGTCCTCAGCATTGATCCAATGTGACATCTTTACAACTTGTGCAGTGTGACTGCTGAATTTCAGATCGTTGTCGACCACCGTTCCCCGATCTCCGATTTCCTGTACTTCCTTTAAAGTTTCCCCACCAAGTGTATACTTTATTTGGAAACTTTTTGTCTGACATACAAAAATAGTTTTGTATGTCAGACAATCACTTCCTACTCCTATTTAGATCCCCAACAAGGATCAACTTTTCCTTTTTCATTGTGTCAGTAGCTTTCTCTAGAGCCTCAAAAAAATTCTTCCACTTCTACCTTAGTAGAGCCTTCTGTGGGACCGTAGGCACAAATAAGTCTCATTGTCCAGTTTCCCGTCATTGCTTACCAAATTTCAAAACCTGACACTTTGAATTTAGAATTTGCAACATTGAATTGACACTTCCAATTACCATGCCCATTCATACATTCTATTCTAGTCCTCCAGTAAGGCCAAACATCTGCTTGATTCTGCATTGTCCTCCCCAATTTTGCATCATCTGGAAACAGCTGCATATCACCAGTTAAACCCATCGCAGTATCATTAGTATACAAATTGAACAACAGTTGTTCCAAAACTGACCCCTGTACACCACTGGGACTTTTCTTTTTGGCGATACTGCACCTCTATATACAACTTTCTAATACCTGCCTGACAACCAATCACTGATCCAGCTCAGAAGTCTGTTATTCATTCCCATTTGTTTCAATTTATTTAACAACTTGTTGTGTAGCAGTCTCTCAAAAGCTTATGCAAAATTCAAGTACACAACTGTACGTGCATCTCTCCTGTCCAAGGTATTTGTTACCTTGTTATAGTACATAAGTAAGTTAGTAAAACATCTCCCTTTAACAAATTCATGCTGATAACCACAGAGAATACTTTTGTTATCAACCCATTTCTGTATCCTACTTCACGCCAACCTCTCTCTCTCTCTCTCTAGTGCCTTCACCACAACTCCAGATATACATTTTAGCCTATAATTTGCAGCCATAGCCTTTTCACCACCTTTATGCAGTGGAACAATTTTGCCTTCTTTCCACTCCCATGGAACCCTTGCAGTTGTAAGACTTATTAAACAGGCATGACAATTCTACTGCCAATTTCCTGGAATTCCCTTAAGGCATGTGGTGATATATATCATCAAATCCTATTGCCTTATTGGCATCAAGGTTATTTATTTCCCCAAATATCTCCTGCTCACTCACAATTAAGCCATCCTCTCCTCTGTCCTTAAGTTTCTCTTGATTCCACCCTGATGAGGATGAAACATCCTTATAAATGGATCATTGAATACCTCATCAGTGTCTTCTGCGGCAGTTACCATTCTACCATTTTCATCCAATTACATTATCTTACCCATAATTATTCTTCCTTCTACTTGCCACTTGTTTTCCTTACTAACTGAATCACTCTCCTTATTCTCTTCATGTAACTGATTATTACCATTATTCATCTTTTACTGCCTCCAAAATAACTTCTTCTTTCATATTTCATGCTTAAGCCCCTCATTCATGCATTTTACACCTACCTTATTCAGCCTTTTGGCCTTTGGAATACATTCACACATTGATGCTGTTGTATCTATTATTCTTGGGTAATGTCATTACCAACCCATTCAAATTGGAAATATGTGAAATACCATTCAGCATTTATTATACACATGCTCACTTATCACTGGAGGGGGAGATGCTAGTTCTCATCCTCCCTAATATCTCTAGTGACCCTGGTTTTGCACTACCACACTCTCACTAAACAACACTTTCTCCAAACATCTAACTCATTTCTAACTTCAAAACCATTTAAACGTAGTCCATCAAGTATATATAAGTTCTTCATCCATCAAATTCACTCCATACATTAATAAACTGCCCATCATTCCTCCTGCACAATCTTCTTATTGACTCATTAGCAATAATGGATATTCTTCTCAACTCTATCCTATCATACCGAGGTAGCAGACACACAATTTTTGCTTCCCTACTCTTCATCTTTGCCTCTTTCATATCTTCTCTCATTGCATATTTCTTCCCTTTCAAATCATTTGTTCCTGCCATAACAATGATCTCTTTCACTTCTCCCTTCTGCAAGCTAACAGCATCACTAACATCCTTTATTTTTCACACCTGGGAGATATGCTTTTGTCACTTGCTTGTTAATTATGCCTCTGATTATTGAATTTTCATACAATACCATATACTTATTTGCAGTTTCTGGCGCTTTCACATACTTTCCGAATTCACATTTTCATTCATTCATTCTTCCACCTGCTGTACCATATGATAATGGTTTCTCCAGTCACTGAGTTCCTGTTTTGTCATGAGAAGCATGCATTATTTCACTACTTACTGTCACTTCATCAGCCACTTTTTATGAATTATCATAAAAAAATAAATATAGTATGTACATTTAACATATGCTGGTACCTCATGCCCCTTTATTTTCCCTTTGTTAACTGTAAATGGCTCAGTTCTTTCTAATCTTCATTCTTATATGCAGTATAAAGTATACTGCATTCCTAACACAGTCATATTTTACCATATAGGAATATAACACAGTCATAGTTTGTCTATAGGAATGTCTTATATCCTCAGTAACACAGGTTTTTTAGCCTCAGTGTTGAGGCTACAAAACCTGTTAATAGGACAATGTTGAGGTAACATAACTAATGACTCATACATTTATTGCACTGTACCTGTTTATTACACACACTATGATTGTTGTCAGCCTATGTTACTGCACAAAAAAGTTGACAAGGAAGAAATAAAAAATTACCGTCCGATAAGCTTCTTACCAACGTTCTATAAACTTCTTACAAAAATCATAGCAAGCAGGATAACATATATGCTAGAAGATAATCAATCAATAGAAGAGACAGGATCAGATCTGGTTTCAGCACCATGAACAATGTCCATATACTAAGACAAATATTAGATAAATGTAATGAATTCAACTTACCCCTTTATCTAGCTTTCATAGATTATGAAAAAGCTTTTAGCAGTCAAGACAAATGAACTGATAACAGCCCTGCAAGGTGTTGAACCCCAGTACATAGAACTTCTAAGACATATTTATAATAATTCTGCTGCACATAAAGCTATGGAACAAGAAATCTTTTATACTGTTCAATGCAGTACTAGAAGAAATCTTGAAAAACTTAAAAGGGAACAATAAAGGTATAAAGATAAATTGGAAATACCTCTCACACTTAAGATATGCAGATGATATCTTGATAATAGCTGAAACAGCTAAAGAACTCCAAGTCATGATAGATCAACTTAATACAGAAAGTCTGAAAACAGGGAAAATAAATATTAGGAAAACTAAAGCAATGTTAAAATCCCCCCCCATCACCCTGGGAAATAATCAACTAAATCTTGTAGATCAATTTGTCTATCTAGGACAGCTCTTTGATTTAGATAAAGGCATTGAATCAGAAATCAATAGATGAATACAGTTGTATAGACAACTTTTGGGAAACTAAGTTCCATTCTTAAGAGTGGCACTCCATTGTGCCTGAAAAGGAAAGTAATTGATCAGTACTTATTACTAGTCATTGCTTATGGTAGTGAGACTTGGAACCTAAAAAAAAGACTGGAAAACAAATTGAAGATTGCTCAAAGAAAATTTGAAAGAAACATAATATGGATTTCTTTAAAAGATAAAATAAAAAGCCTAGATTAGACAGCAAACCAAGATAAATGACATTCTAACTCATATTAAGACCAGAAAATGGAAGTGGGCAGGTCATATAATGAGAAGAGAGGATGTTCACTGGACCAAGGAGCTTACAAACTGGATGCCAACCAGAAGAAGAAACAGAGGAAAGCCAAGGATAGATGGGATTATGGCCTTAAAAACTTTGACAAGAAGTGGAAGAAGACTGTCAAAGATAGAAAGAAGTGGCCAAAAAAGGGAGAAGCCTTTGTTCAGCAGTGGACTGACCAGGGATGAGAAAGAAGATGATTGTCATGAAATGTTATCTTTCTTATCAATGCAATTACATTCTTGTATATGATACCATTTGTTGTTACATTAATTGATCATTTCTTGCCTCATCAGCCAGCTTTCTCTCATAATTAGCTGTGGCCTTTCTCATCATACAGATCACCCTCCTTCTCTGTGCCTTGCACTGCTTATGGGCATGCTAATAATCTTTTTTCTTTATATAACCTAAACAACTTTTGTTTTTCTGCCACTCCTGCTTGTTGCTGCTGCTCATCTAATCTGATTTATCCTTCTGACTGAAGAATAAATCAGAAGAATATATCCTGCTACTGCGTTTCTTTTAGTGTTGCACGGTGATCAGCATTCATTTTAGAAATTATGGACTTTACAACCGCGTTATAAATAACTCGTTTAATTTCACAACAATAACAACAGGAGCCACCAATCGCCTGCAGGTAACAGTAACGTAGTTAAGTTAACCTATCCAACCACGCCTTAAACAAAGATGAACTCTCGGTACTTAACAAAGGTCTAAATTTTGCCGTAGCACCCAGATTGATAAACAAACTGGATTTTATTTGTAATATTGAAAGAGGATTAAGGTTCATCCCAAATAGCATAGCAGACAAAATACGTTTAGAAACCGCCAACATTTTAAATATAAATCATAACAAAACAATAACAAGCAACTTAACGAAACACGAATTAACAGTGGTGAAATCATTAAAATCAAATCCGAACATCATAATAACTAGAGCCGATAAAGGAAGTGCCACAGTTATTCTAAACAGAACCACTTATTTAGAAAAAATGAATCTCCTAGTCTCGGACAATAATACATACCAACTCGTTAACTACGACCCAACGAATAGAATAAAAAAGAAAACAGAGAAACTATTTAAATCAATTACTACATGGCCGGAAGATATGATAAAAAAACTACTTCTGCGCTACGCTTGTTCCCCGAGAATTTACGGACTACCAAAAATACACAAACAAAACACACCACTCCAGCCGATAGTCGAAGAGATAGATAGCCCGAATTATCACCTAGCCAAGAAATTAGCAGCAACACTCAAGGAGTTGGTAGGTCATTTCCCCCTCCTATATCAGAAACACACAACACTTCATAAACATAATCAAAGACATTACATTAGAAAAAGATGATTTATTAGTCAGTTTTCATGTCTCTGCCCTCTTTACAAATGTCCCAATCAATGACACAATCCATCTTTTACAGAACAAATTCCCTCCAGATATCAATGGCACTCTTTGCGCATGTATTACGTTCTGGTTATTTTGTATGGCGAAATGCTTTCTACCTACTAAAAGAAGGTACAGCAATGGGCTCGCCATTATCTCCCCCTATTGCTAACTTTTATATGGAACATTTTGAGCAACATGCTTTAGATTCCTCTCCTTTAAAACCCAAAGTCTGGCTTAGATACGTTGACGATGTTTTCGCAATCTGGTCCCATGGTCGCTAGACACTTTCCTTAGCCATCTTGAAAAACAGAACACGCTTCCATTTCTAGATACACTTGTCACACACGTCTTCCTTCTGGCAATCTTTCCTTCACTGTTTACCAGAAACTGACACATACTTGCCAATATATACACATAAACTCCTACCACCACCCAACACGAAAACTATGTGTCATTAATACTCTAAAAACCAGGGCTTTGAAGATCTGCTCCAATGAACATGCACTGAAAGATGAATTTGAAGTTATCAGCAATACTTTTTTAAAAAATGGTTACAGCCAAAACTCTATTAACAAAATTCGCTACAAGATCTCAATAGAAAGCAAAGATAAACCAGACTACAATAAAACTATACCATTCCTTACTTTAAAGGGACATCAGATAAAATAAACAGAACACTACAAAAATACAACCGCAAAGCCACCTTTAAACCTCCTGCAAAATTAACAAGCTTACTCAACTCATCCAAAGACCAACTGGCCCACCCTGGAGTATACCGTATTTATTGCCCCTGTAACATACCATATATAGGGGAAACAGTTCCATCAAACAAAAAGAACATAAATGACACATAAACTTCACCATAGTTATTAAATATAATAACTATGGTGAAGCTGGCCTTTCTGATCATGCCCTTGAACACCTTACATAGAATTGACTGGAAAAGCACCAGTTGTTTACATCACACCAAAACATGGTATGAACACAAATTTAAGGAAGTCTGTGAGATTATTATCAACCACCCAAATCTGAACAATAATGATGGTCTAAAAATCCCAAACATATGGAGCCCACATATTCGACCCACGGAACCTTCCTCTCTAAGAGTAACTATAAACAGGACTGTAGATAATCCAGGATCCTAAATCAAAAATAACAATTGTAATGCTAAAAATAGGACATCGTTGTTACTGAAAGAAAACTATCTATAAGAAAGAATGTTTCTCTCATGTTATCATAAACAGAATTTAGCTTGATGTAGTTTTTAAATAATTAATTTATAATTTTTTTTTTCTCACTAGAGGTCATGCCAGTAGAATAATCTGTGATCAAATCATTGTTCTTTAGCTTACTGTATGTAATGTAACTCAGCTTGTCCTGTATTTCTCGTGGAAAGGCTTAGACGTTAGTTATGCATTTTTTACTTAATTTAAGGAAATTACAACGTAAACTAGGATATAAGTTAAAATAAATTTTAATATAATTCAATATTTCGGTAATGTCACGTTGCCATTTTCAAGGAACTTAAGAACAAGACACGTGCATGCAGGCACAACAAACAGTAAGTGAGGAAGAAGCAGGAAGCTATTATTTCTCCTAAAGTCCTGATGGTGCCCCCTAGCGGGCAATGTTGGTATTATTGGGCGATTGGGCTGAAGGTCTTCTGATGTAGGTTTCCCAAATTTGAGGCAGTCTCATGCAGCCAAATTTGTTGAGGTTTGGATTTTTTTCTTAGGGCTGAAGCAGATTCCATGAAAAGCCTTTTATATTTGTATTTACTATGGTGTATTATCGGGTCTTTCTTCCACCGTATTCTATGGCAGGTATCCAGCGCATGGTCAGCAAGACCAGAGTGGCTGTATTGGTGAAACTGGATGTAGTCCTTGTGTTCTGAAATTCTGATATTTGCTGTCCTGCCTGTTTGGCCGAAGTAGGACACCTTACAGCTGCAAGGGACCTGGTATACACCAGGTAGGTCTAGTGGAGGGGTCTTTAGTAGAGCGGATAAGGGATGCCAATTTTTTATATGGTCTGTAACAAGAAGTTAAGTCATGTTTTTTTAGGATTTTTGTAATTTTTCCAAGGTGCCTTGGATATAGGGTATGGTGATGGATTTAGAGTAATCCTTAATGTGGTTTAATTCTGTGGTTAGGGCATTGTCATTTGAACAGATGTTTAGCCCTGTTGTGTAGTGTCTTAATGACTCCATATTGTTGCGAGGAGGGGTGGTGGGATTGTTGGTGAATGTATCTGCCTGTATGGGTGGGTTTTCTATAGACTGAGAAAACCAAGGTTCCATCTGGCTGGCAGGTGACTAGTGTGTGTAAGAAAGGAAGGCAGTTTTTTTTTTCCTCTTCCAGGGTGAATTTGATTCTGGGGTGTTGGTTGTTTAAGTATGTTAGGAAGGAGAGGAGTGCATCGGAGCCATGTGGCCAAATAGCGAACACATCATCAACATAGCGAAGCCAAATGGTTAGTTTTTGTGGGGCAGAGTTTAAGGCTTTCTCTTCAAAAGTCTCCATATAAAAGTTGGCCTAGGGTGGGGGAGAGTGGAGAACCCATGGCTGTTCCCTCTATTTGTTTGTAGAATTTTCCTTGCCAAACAAAATAGCCTGAGTTCATTGTGAACTGAAATAGGACTGTAATATTGGGAGGAAATTTAGCTTGGATTAGCTCTAAGGATTCTTTGAGTGGGACATTTGTGAATAAGGAGGAGACATCAGAACTGACCATTATGTCAGTGTGTTTGAGTGTAAGGTTTTCTATGCTGGTTTTGAAGTGGGCTGAGTTTTTTTTATGTGTGAAGGTGTGTTGCCAGTATAGTGTGAGAGAGCTTTGGCCAAATGTTTAGCTAGTTTGTATGTGGGGGAATCAATGCCATCCACTCTGGGACATAATGGCACATTTTCTTTATGTATTTTTGGGAGTTCATATATTTGGGAGGGTATGGAGTTGAACAGTTTTAATTTGTTAGTAACTTCTACAGGCCAAGAAGTGACCTTCTTAAGGAGCCTGTGGAGTTTTCTAATTTGTGAGTTGGTGGGATTGTACTCGATAGGGAGGTAAGTAGCCTGATCTAACAATAGAGCTTTCAGCTTACCTGTGTAATCCTTTTGGTTAAGCAATACTGTGGCGTTCCCTTTATCAGCTTTGGTGATTATTATTTTCTTGTTTTTCTTTAATTCTAGTAGAGATTTAATTTCCTTACTGGGCATGTTGGCTTTTGGTGGTTTATCTTTGGTCAGAACACAAGCCACATCCAACCTAATATTGTTGGCGACGTGGTTTGGAAAGTGTCGTATCCCGCGTTCAATTCGTATCATAATATCTTCAGCAGGTATTCTTCTGGGTGCAATGGCGAAGTCGATCTCGTACTTTTTTAAATTCTTTCTTCACTGCAGTGCACGAGTTGTCATACAAAATAGACCAAATTTCGTGGCTTAAGGTGCTTGAAAGGTCATCTTCGAGTGCCTGGATAGCTAAGTTAGCATCATTCAGGAAACGGCGAGTCATAGCGATTTGTTCCCTGAGCAAAGCTTGGCTGGCATGGTTATAAATACAAAGAGCCTTTTGCGAAGAGAAATGATGCTTGAATTTGACATAGTTAGGAATTATCCTGTATTTAGGAAGTATATATGAGGTATAAGTATATATATATAGGAAGTATATTGGAAATATCCTGTATATAGGAATTATCCTTGTCCTGTATATTTGTATATGCTCCAGATGATGATCTTAATATGAAGATTGAAATATGGTCGTGAAATTAAAAGAGTTATTTATAACACGGCTGTAAAGTCCATAATTTCTAAAATGAATATCCTGATACTGCATTTTTCAAACTTCCCATGCACTACTAACATCTTTTCCCTCCAAATTCTTATGCCATGTCACTTCTCCAAACTGACTCCTCTGATTGTCATAATATCCTGCTTTGTAATTCTACATATATCCCTTCTTAATAGAAAATTCTGTTCCCAGGTTAAGACCACATATCACTTTGTTCAAGCAGAGGCAATGTGACCACATTGGTTACTATTAAGTTTTTGATACTGTGACCAGATCTGTCACTCTCGAACTTTGAGTTCTCTCCCATCATATGTTTTCTCTGGTAACTCTTAGTAGTTGTATACTGAATTCCATTTCCTTCTCTCCCAGTGATGTTGCTCCTTCCAGTCTGTGTCTCATAATAATAACTCATCCTGTACTAATTTGCCACTTGCCATCCACATTCTCTATTGTAGTCTCTGGTATATAGCAGCAGCAATCTACATATTTCATCTTGTTGGCCTCTCTCTAACATCATATAGCCTCAAGTGAACTGTCCTCTGCCTTCCTGATTACTTCTACTATTTTTGGTTTCAGTTCTACTATTATTAGCATCCTCCCCATTCTCTTCCCTCTATTCTCTGAAAATACTGTATTCATTTTAGAAATTATGGACTTTACAACCATGTTATAAATAACTATTTTAATCTCCCGACGTTTTGACCTTCATATTAAGATCATCATCTGAAGTATATACAAATATACAAGGATAAGCTGAGTTACATTTCACACAGTAAGCTAAAGAAATAATGATTTGATCACCAGTTATTCTATTGGCATGACCTCTAGTGAAAAAAAAAAAAAATTTAAATAAATAAATAAAAATAAAAATACAGATAAAATTACAAATAATTAATTATTTAGAAACTACTAAATCAAAGCTAAATTCTATTTAAGATAACATGAGAGAAACATTCTTTCTTATAGATAGTTTTCTTACAGTAACAATGATGTCTTATTTTTAACATTACAATTGTTATATTAGATTTAGGATTCTGGATTATCTACTATTAACTCTTGGGGAGAAAGGTTCTGTGGGTAGAATATGTGCCTTCCATATGCTTGGGATTTTTAGGCCATCATTATTTTTCAGATTGGAGTGGTTGATAAGAATCTCACAGGCTTCCTTAAACTTCCCGTGATTTGAGTCATTCACAATCAGCTGTTCTCTCTCTCTCTCTCTGCTCTGTCATTCCTTAGCAGCAGACTCATTATCCTTACTCTCGCTCTTCTTACTCAGTTGCAGTAGCAACTCTTTCATATCCTCTTGCATTTTATCACTTCTCACCTGCCAGATCATTAGTATCCACTAAAATAATCACCTTTCACTGTCCATCTTTCAATCCTTATGCCGTTTCTAACATTCTTAACCTTGAAATCAGAAAAATACTATTTCATCAAGCATTTCTCTTATAAAATATCCATACAAAACTCTCTCTTTTTGTCATCCCTTCATATTTTGCTTTTTCTCCTCTTAGATTTTCCTCTTCTTTTGCTTTGATACCATACTAGTCACCAGTCATTCTCTCTCATGTTTTGAAAGACTCCACATAAGTGTACTATCTCCTCTATCTCTCTCTCTCTCATTACCATCTGGTCATTTTTTTTTTTTTTCATTTTTCACCATTTCATTCTTACTATCACTTCTTCACATGCACTTCTGCTCGCTTCCAACACTTTACTTGAAATAATATCTTCATCAACATTCACACTTGCATTTTCCCATCTTTCATTATTCAAATCTCCACTGTCATTCTTCTTACTCTTCCCACATTTATGGCACTCACTACTCAGAAACATACTGAAAATTTTGTTGATTTGGATAGTATAGAGAACTCCCTTTCATATTTGACAAACCTTGTAAATCCAAACTGTGGATTGGATTTATCATCGACATTCAACTGTTGCATCTTATTGTTATATAAAGAAAAGAAAGTAGGTGAAAGAACAAAGCCTTATGGAACCCCACCATTACTTTATGTGTTTAAAGATAAAGATCTATCAACCATCACACATCCATTGAAATCTTCTCAGAAGATAATTTCACTATTAGGGAAGTCGGTGTGGAGAGAATCAATCTTTAAAAAAAAAAAATGTCTGGCAGCATTAGCAATAAAAACCGTAGATAAGTCTGACAGAATAGAATAGAAAGATTTTTACCCAAAATAAAAAGGAGAAGATTTTAAGTTGGATATCTCTGATATGTTATGTCAGATTAAATATATGCACAAATACCACCTTTGAGATGAAAAGAGTCAGAGTACAGTTGCAAAAAAAGAAATACTGATGTTGAAGAACCCAAAATTGAGTTTTATTAGGAAAAGTAAGTGTCGCTTTGCATATTAGTGTGGAAATGAAGACCATTGAAGTTGATACTAGGTCCATGTGTAGCTGTGAGGTGACTCTGGAAGGCTTGACTTTTCATAGGTGGTAGATGAATTTCATTACCCTTGTGTGAGACCACTGTCTTACTTATTGGAAGCTTGAAGTGGCTTTTGAAAAAGGTTCCATGTTTGGTCTCCATAATAGGGATTCTGGATTAAGTAAAAATAAATAAAATAATAATAAAAAAATTTTAAATCTTGTATGTGAAAGAGCATAAACTTATAGTAAATTAGTTTTAGTACTGAGATAAGTACTGTGGGTGAGCTAAAGGTTAGATAATCAAGAAACCACGGACTTCAGACTGTGGAATTTGAATGCATAGCCTGTTGGTTAGAAAGCATGTACACTATGCACTCAATTGACCAGACAGCTATATACATAATTGATATGTTATGTCAACTATGTTTATGACTTCAGTTATATGTTATATAGTTGATATAACATATCAGTTATTTATCTTGTATGTGACTTCACCTATTTCTTCTGCACATTGTTGACTAAGGCATTGCATATCCCTCTCCCCCTATCTTCTCCCTGTACGCATGCACACGCACACACACACTACTACTACTACTACTGCTGCTGCTGCTGCTGCTTAGGCTCTTTCCAGGCACACTTGTTAGAATACAGGCAACAAAATTTTTCACTAGCCCACCTTGGAAGCCTCCTGATGGGTAACCATTAAGATTGGTTCACAGTATAAAGGCTAGTGGCCAGTCTGTAGAATATCCATTTTGAAACTGTACTCAAAAACAGAAATGTTGATTCTTTCCTCATTGAATATATAATACCACCAGTTTGCTTATTGGAAGACTGAAGTGACCAAAAAATCAGGCGATGAAACATATCTACCTTTCCTCAGAGGAATGCGGATGCTGCACTTTGACCCTTGCTACATTAGTATAGATAGTTCCACTCTGATGGTCTAACACCTGTTCTCTGGGATGGGGAGTGGAGATATATTAAGGTCTACTAATGGTGGGCTCACCAATGTGAAATGTAGCAGTGGATTTAATTGTTGTAGATCAACCACACTTCACCAAAGTTCAGTGTACTCTACACTGTGGTAGCCAGAACATCAGTTCCATCTGCATTTTTTAACTTCTGAGGTTTAGCCATAGACACTGTAATCATGCATTCTATCTTGGCTGTCTCAAGAAGATTGTTTTCAGTCATCTTTTAGATCTTTAATAGGCATTCCTAGCTTTGAAAAATCTACAACCATCTGATTTTAGATTCAGCATATGTTTTGTATTGCAGATTTTAAATCTTAACAAATTTAATTGAAAATGGATTTAAAAGATTTTTCTATAGACATTACAGTTACCTGTGATACTATTCACTACAGTACCTTATTATGATCTGTAACTTATTATGATCTTATTCACTTGTCTTTTCCCTGCATAAGGAGAAGACATTTTGCATGCCAGTTTGTAACTTGACAGATTATTATTACTAAATTTAATTTTACATGGAGTGATGCAATTCTAATGCTAAGAGCATCAAATTGTATTTGGAAGTTACTCTTGGTTGAAATTTGAATAAAACAGAATAAAAGATGCTGACAGTGCATGGGAATTCATAAGAATGCATACCAAGAGTGAATAAATAGAGTAGGAGTGAAATGGATGAATAGTAAAATCAAACAAGCCATGTCAGAAAAGACAGTGTTATGGAGGAGGTACAAGTACAAGACACTGACGATCAGATACATGGAGAGTATAAAGTGCAGACTTTGAAGGTGAGAAACATGGTAAAGAAAGAAAAGGTGGTGACTAGATGGCAAGTGTTCAAGTCTTCTCAGACGATGGCAATCTCATTCCTGACAAACTGTCTTGGGCCACAGTTATGCCTTTCATACAAGCAATGTGGGTTATTTTTTCACTGATTAAATACCAGGGATATCTCACCTTTTGAGAAACTAGTCATTTCTGCTATTTTCAAAATCTTGGCTCCAGCCAGATGGGAACCCACAATAAGCCCTTTATCAAGCTCCAAAAGATCCTTTGTTTTTCCCATTGTAATTAATGCTATTGATGATTACTGACCAGCAGCATTCTTAAATAGTTGCCTAGAACATGTGGTGATATGCATGCCCAAATATTCTGCATATATGCTGCATAAGTGACATTTATGTATACATCTGCATAAAAGTTTCTAATTCAGTGGCCAGTATTGTGTAATTTAATGTGATAAGTATAACATTGAAATTTTCTTTTAGATTCTCTTATCTTTATGTTAAATATAGATGGGTATCAAAATCCTCCCCTACCAACCTGCTAAAAAGAACTCAGATACACAATGACTGACTCATTTGAAATTTGCTTGTATCCAGTTCTTTGTGCATGTGTGTTTGTATTAATGTTTTACACTGGTCTTATAAAAGAAACTTTGTACTTTTTTTTTTTCAGATACAACAAGGCATCCAAGAAAAGGTGAGGAGAATGGAAAAAATTATTACTTTGTATCTCATGATGAGATGATGGCTGATATCGCAGCTAATGAATATCTAGAATATGGAACCCATGAAGAAGCCATGTATGGAACAAAATTAGAAACAATAAGGAGATTGCACACAGATAACAAGATGGCAATACTTGATGTTGAACCACAGGTTATTTTACTGTTCGTTATTAGTATATTCAAAACAGTGCATAAAGTCATTTTTTTATTTATATAAAATAAATACTTAATTGCTAAATTTTAATGCATTAGAATGGTGAACATGGCATTCTCTAAAGTTTCAATATAACTATGGATTTATTAAAATTATACAAGTACATTTAGTATTAGTATTATTATTCAGGCCTCCATGGAGTCAAAAGACTCATCGTGGGAGGTCCTTTCTAAGAAACACAAGTCTATCAAGACTCATCGAGGGAGGTCCCTCCTAGGACACAAAGTCTATCATACCACTCCTTAAATGCATTGACCGTTCTCGCTCTCACCACTCCATCAGACAATGCATTCCATGGTTCAACCACCCTTCATGCAAAGAAACCACTCCTCACCCTCTTTCTCACAGTTTCCTTTCGTAACTTCCAGGGATGGCCCCCTTGTCATGACTCCTTCCCGCTATTCAACCAAGCGAAAGAACTCCCCAGTGGCCATCCTGTAACCACCTCTCAACAGTTTAAAAGTCTCAATCATATCACCTCTCCTTCTTCTATCCACCAAACTCTGCAGTCCACACTTCCTCAGCTGATCCTCATAACTAACATTGTATATTCTTGACACCATCTTTGTTATCTGCCTTTGTACCCTTTCCACAGTTAATTTATCCCCTACAAATCCTGAGGACCAGATCTGAGAACAATAGTCTAAGTGTGGTCTGATCAGCCTTATACAATGGAATGATAACGATTTTATCTCTGCAGGTCAGTGTCCTTTTCATTATTGCAGCAATTCCTCTGTGTTAGTTTCACTACCTTTGCAATATGTCCCCTAAATTTCAGGTTTCTATCAATCATCAACCCAGATCTCTTGCACCACATCTGCACTATTACTAATAACCCTTCCCAGTTTCACATCATCCGCAAACAACTGAATATCCCCTTGCAATCCATGGGCAGTGTCATTGATATAAAGGTTAAACAATATAGGTCCCAGTACTGAGCCCTATGGAACCTCACTTGTAACCTTCTGCCTCTTTAATATTGCTCCACCATACACAACTCTCTTCCCAGCTTCACATCATCCACAAAGAACTGAATATCCCCTTGCAATCCACAGGCAATGTCATTGATATAAAGGTTAAACAATATAGGTCCCAGTACTGAGCCCTGTGGAACCCCACTTGTAACCTTCTGCCTCTTTAATATTGCTCCACCATACACAACTCTCTGATACCTATCAGACAGCCAATCCTGAATCCAGTTGACCAATCTGACATCCAGACCCATGTGCTGCAACTTGAATATCAGCTTATCATGTGGCACCCTGTCAAATGCCTTTGCCAAGTCTAGAAAAATGGCAGTATATGCCTTTCCCCTCATCTAATGCATTTGTGACTTTATCATAACAGGCTAGCATATTGCTAAAACTAGAACACCGCTTCACAAATCCATCTCACAGATAACATTACCCTCATCTGCCCAATGCTGTATACGGTCCCTCACTACTTTCTCCAAGATCTTACTAACTACTGATGACATGCAAACTGGCCTGTAATTAGACAATTCCAGTCTGCTACCGCCCTTATGCAATGGCACTATATAACCTTCCTTCCATTCCATAGGCACCTTTCCTGCAGCCAGACTTTCATTGAAAAACCAGGTCAAAGGCCCTGTCAGTTCCTTAGCACATTCTCTCAAAACTCGTGGTGAAATACCATCCAGTCCCACAGCTTTACTAACATCCAGAGTACTCAGTATGTGGAACAGACTCTCCTCCTACACCTCTAAACCTTGAACCTGCCCTATCCCTCTAGTATTCAAATTGACTCTTTCAGGATGAAATACTCCAATAAAGTGTTCATAGAACAATTCCACTATGTCCTCTGCATCAGTCACTCTATTCCCATTTTTATCCCACAGTCATTTCTCCTACTGGCCACATATCTAAAAAATTCCCTAGGATTTCCTTGGATCTAAGGGCCAATCTTTTCTCATATTCCAGTTTTGCCTTCCTTACCATACTAGTCACTCTCCTGGCCTGTGTCTTATATTCTTCATGCATCTTCTCTTCACCTGTCTCCTTATATCTCTTCCATAGCCTCTTTTTCGCATGCAGTTCCTGTTTAATATTGTTTGTCATCTACTTTACTCCAAATTGTGTCCTCTTCTTCACTCGTGGAATACAGCTTATCATTGCTGCTAACAAATGTTCCTTCACAATTTCCCAAGCACTAATGATATCCCAGCCTTCCAATTCCTTCCTCCACGAAACTTCACCAAGTTGGCGTCTAAGACTATTATAATCACCTGCTTTATAATTCCACATATGTTCCCGTCTCTTTGATACTCCTGCATGCCTTCATTTTCCAAGTCAAAAGCATATGGTCACTCTCTCCAACTGGTGGGAGAGATGTCATCTCCGTTATTATCAACTCTTCTGATGCTATAACCAAATCCAAAACTCTTGAACCTCTTGTTCCCTCTGTTACATGTTGCCTAAGACATTTGTCCCTCAAGAATTCTAGAAATTCCATTCCCTTATTGCTACATGCATCTTCCTCTCCCCAATTTATACTGCTGTAGTTAAAATCTCTCATAACAATAATTTTTCTTGCACTTGCCATACTGAACTGTCTCAACATCTCCTGGTCCCCACCCTCTGTGCTCCATGGTCTGTAGCAACACCCCACTAAATATCCTATCTTGCCCACCTCCACCTCACACCATATACTTTCAAAATCATTAGTGTCACAGCCTTCCAAAGCCTCCACTCTTAGAGGACATAGGTCGTCACTTATCATAAGCAGTGTTCCACCACCACGCTTCTCTTCCTATCCTGCCGAAAAATGCTGTACCCAGCAACTTCTATTCCTGTAATAATATCCTCTTCTGTCAACCATGTCTCGGTGATCCCAATAATATTTGGCCAGGCTGATGCTATCAGTGCCACCAATTCCTCTCCCTTATTCCGAATACATCTGGCATTAGTATAAAGCATAAAAATGCCATTGTTTCTATACCCAGCATTATCCCTCTAGATTCCACTGGACTCAGCTTTACCCTGATGTCATCCCCCTTCTCCCAAGTACCCATTCCCAACAGAGGCTACCCCTGCTACCATCCACACTAGGACACACTAACCCATTCTGAACAGCAATCTCTCCAGATGCCTACGTCCTTCCTCATTCAAATGCAAGCGGTCTCTCGCATACAGTTCCTCTCTGCTCTCAAACGCACTCCTAGCATCCACATATTCCAGTCCTCTCTTCTGACACATTCTTGCTATTATGCCATTCAATATCACCACTGTTCTGCTCAGCTCGTCACTATCATACCTAGGCAACACACACTATCTTTCCCCTCTGTGTCTTCTTTAGTATTACCTCAAGCAAGAATCTCATATCTCTCACTGCCCTATTTACACCACCACTCAAGTCATTTGTTCCCACCATCACAATCATCTCATCCATCCTTTCACCTCTCTTAACTGCCATAGCCACACTTTCTATCTTTCCTCTTGGCAAACACTCCTCACGCATCTTATCTTGAACACCACGGATCATTGAGTCCCCATACATTACACCTCTTACCACCCTTTTCCTTGATTGCTCACATGCATTCCTCACTCTCTCTCTCATTGAAAAATTTTGTAATTACACCTAACTGTATCTGTTACTTAACAAGCTTTATTATTCATAAGAAGAGTGAGAATTCATAAGAATTCATTGAGAAGAGTGAAAGAAAGCAGTGTAGTGGGAAAGGTTGTCAGTGTGTGTTAAAAGGTATAACAATCATAAGTTGAGACAAAGAGTTGAAATCATGAATGGTATGCTAGCAGAGCTGTGTGAGGAGAAGGGAGTACAGTTTGTGAATGTATAATGGAATTATGGAAGAAAAGAGAAGAATGGAATTATACAGGCATGATGGGTTGCATTTAAATAGCTTTGGAGTGAATGCACTGGTGAAAGTGCTGCTAAATGGAAGTACAGTGTGCTACATACAAGAGATCAAAAGTAAGAAATGACGTGAAAGAGCAGGAGAGTGTTATTGAGGAGACAGGAGTGCTTGGTAGTGGAAGCAGTGGTAGTGTGAGAGAAGAGGGAAATGGGGAGGGGACCTAGACAGGGAAAGTGGATGTTGAAAGTAACAGTGAATAAAGATACCAAGAAATTATATACTTGATTTAATCCTTTATCCAAGTGTAAGCAAACAAAGTTTGTGGCTGAAGTATTTTCAGGACTGGGAGAACTTTTGGAAAAAGTTGATGAAAGTTTATTTTTCACTTGGTTAGACTATAATAAATTTAGTTTAATCCTTTATCTAAGTGTGAGCAAACAAAGTTTGCGCCTAAAAATATCTTCAGGACTCAGGTAAGGTAGTACAACACCGGGCAACTCGTAGCAAAGGTGGACCAAGCTAACATCACTCCTATCTCAGTATCTCCCATAATGCAAAACACATCTCCTTGCAGATATGTATAATGTTATGCATTAAAGGGAAGGGCCACTACCCAAACTAGTTTCGACCTTTATTGAGGTCTCTTCAGTGGGAGCCAGGCCTAGAAGTAATGCCGAGGTCATCTTTACCTATAGGAGTTGCCAAAAGGTGTGGCCCTTCCCTTTAATGCATAACATTATACATATCTGCAAGGAGATGTGTTTTGCATTATGGGAGATACTGAGATAGGAGTGATGTTAACTTGGTCCACCTTTGCTATGAGTTGACCGGTGTTGTACTGCCTTACCCCAGTCCTGAAGATATTTTCAGGCGCAAACTTTGTTTGCTCACACTTGGATAAAGAATTAAACTAAATTTATTATAGTCTAACCAAGTGAAAAATAAACTTTCAACATCTTTCTCTAAATCCAGAGTAATTTAATAAAAAGGTGGCAAACCTTTTGGTAACTCCTATAGGTAAAGATGACCTCGCCATTGCTTCTGGGCCTGGTCCCCACTGAAGAGACCTCAATAAAGGTCAAAACTTGTCTGTGTAGTGGCCCTTCCCTTTCATTAATAATATTATACGTATCAGCAAGGAGATGTGTTTTGCATTATGGGAGATACTGAGATAGGAGTGATGTTAGCTTGGTCCACTTTTGCTACGAGTTGCCTGGTGTTGTACTACCTTACCCCAGTCCTGAAGATATTTTCAGGCGCAAACTTTGTTTGCTCACACTTGGATAAAGGATTAAACTAAATTTATTATTTTGGAAAAAGGTGGTATGATTTCACATCACTTGCCTTGGTATCCCATAATGCAAAGCACATCTCCTTCCAGACATGTATAATGCTATGCATTATGGGAAGGGTCACACACTCAGACTGGTTTTGACCTTTATTGAGGTCTCATCAGTGGGAGCCAAACCCAGAGGTGATACCAAGGTTGAAGTAATGGTAATGCAGAAGTCATATTTCCATATACGAGTTGCCAAAAGGTGTCACACCTTATTATTAAAATACTCTGGATTAGAGATAGTTAGTTGTTGAAAGTTTTTCCACAAAGATACCAAGAAATTATATACTTGGTTTCATGGCCGTTTCTACATTTTGCGGGGCCCTGTGCGAAATGGAAAAGCGGGGTCCCTGAAAGTTAGTAACTTTTATGGAAATTTTAAATGGATATCTTGTTAATTAATTAATTAAATCAAATATGAAAAATTGATATTAGCATCAATTTAAGTAAAGGGAAAAAATTAGTTAAAAAATAAATGTGTTTGTATGTACATGATATATTATTTTACTATGTAAGTACACATTATCATACAAATACGCCAGAACAATGATTTATTTAATAATATAAATAATAATATAAAATATGGAAAAAATATCCATTTTTACTATAAAGACCGAAATATATGTATAACAACTTATAAGATTTAAAAGAAATCTTAATATATTAAATTTTATTTAACCTAATGCACTTATCAATAAAATCATTTATAACGCTATCAAAATTCAAATTTTTTGCAATTTCATGCTCTATAGATATTATTGGCAGGGACGACAAACGTTCTTGAGACATAGAAGATTACAAATAGGTTTTTATTAATTTTAATTTGGAAAGTAACCTTTCTGCTGATGCGACCGTAACTGGACTGGTCAATATTTTAAATGTCGTAGTAATATTTGGATAAATATCCGACAAATTATTTGCAATTATGAATTTTAAAATATTAATGGGTGCATCTTCTGGAACAATATTTCTAAAAATAATTAATTCATTGTAAAATTCAGATTCATCAATATCTGTATTTAATTTTTGATACAGCTGTTTGCAGCAAAATTTTAATTCATTTTCTGTCATTTTTCTTATTAATTTCATATCATAAAGAAATCCAAATGATATTTGGTGAATTTCATACATTTCAAATCTTTTTTTGACAGTTTGTAGAGCAGTATCTAAAATTACAAAAAAGAAATTTATTCTAAAATTATCTTTGTTATTACCTATGTGTGATTTCATCAGGCATTTCATAATCAAAAAATACTTTTCTTCAACGTACTCGGCTTTCTTTAAATTTAATTTCTATTTCTAATAGTTTTGACAGTTCTTTAGCAATCTCAAAACACCTATCAAATCCTGATATTCTCTGCTCTTCTCTTTAACAAGCTTAGTTGCTACGTCTATGGGAATTTTTGCATTTTGTGATACTTTACTTACTAAATTAACTTTTGACAAAAGCTCATACCAAATTACAAGCCTTAGTATAAACTCAAATTAATCTATTTATTCATATATTGAAACCACTTCTACTTTGATAGTATTATCCGATGCAGTTTTAAATAATTCTTTTAGTGCATTTAAAAATTCTGGAATTTGAAAACGTACAGCTCTAACTGATTCGATTCTACATTCCCATGTTGTATCACATAACGGTTTTGGAGTTAATGGTTTAACAAATTTCTTTAATATGTCCCAACGTGAAGTTGAGGCAGCAAATAATGTGTATATTTTTTGTATAACATTAAACAAATTTATTGCTATAATTGATGATTTTGCGACATCCCCTAAAATCAAATTTAAATTATGACAGGTGCAAGGAGTATAAAATGCCTCTTTGTTTTCATTTAAAATGTAAGCACGGACTCCCTTATATACTCCTTTCATATTCGCTCTGTTATCATACCCTTGCACTCTACAATCTGACAATTTAAGATTTAATTTATTCAAAAGTGATTTTATATTTTCATATATACTTTACCAGTAGTGTCATTAGTTGTTAAAAACATCAAAAAGTGTTCACGAATTTCAATATCTGCTTCAAATATATATAAAAATTTCTTACTGAAATTTGCTCCTGATGACTAACATCGGTAGTACAATCGAGAATTATTGAATAGTACTTTGCCTGTCGTATCATATTTACAATATTTTGTTGAAATTTGGTTCCCATATCAACAATTAATTCATTTTGCACAATGGGCGATAGATACGAATTTTGTTTCTTACCTATAATTTTTTTTCCGAACATCGCATTAAATGATCTTTTAAAAGTGGATCAAATTCTGCAATTAATTCTATGATTCCAAAAAAATTACCATTATGGCCATGTACAAAGTATCAAAATTACCTCTAAAAGCTAAATTATGTTCTGATAAATAAAGAATTGCTGCCACTATTCATCTTAAAACATTTCTTAACCGTTCTGCTTCAAATTTTATGACATTTTGATTTGTCTGATCAAGTGTATTGTAATTTTTTAAATTCCATTCCATTTGTGTCCATGAATACATGCATTTCATGTGCACTGAATTTCGTTCCTGCGACTTTAATCTTTCACTTACATGTCGCCAGTCAGAAAAGCCATTATTAGATAAAAAATTATCATCAGAAGAAAATAATTTGCAACACAAACAAAAAATAGAGTTTGAATATACAAGCCATCTTCTGTTTTGCTTCTCTCCATTTGCAATTGTCCTAACATAGTGAGCTGTGGAAAAACTCCTCTTGTTGTCATCTTTTGGAAAATCATTTTCAGTCGAAGGAGACAGTGGACCACGTTATACAATTTGTGTTAGTGTTGCGTTGTTCAAAATTTTGGGCCATGTTGCTGGATCATCAATAGTAAATAGTCCACCTTCCTCTGGTGTCCCAGTTTTAGGATCTTCAATACTCATTATTTGACCAAACGCATCATGTTCTCTGCTTCCTTTGAGTATTTCAGAGCTCTCATTATTAATTAATGTTGAAGCCGAAGAACTGTTTGTAGTTATTTCAGAACTCCCGTTATCAACTGATATATCTGAACAAATATATGAGTGGAACTTCATAAATTTAAACAGTGAATTTCTTTGACGTTCCTCAGCCACTTCTTTTTCTTGTTTTCGCTTTCATTTTTCATGCCCACTTGGGTATTTTCTTCCATAATAATCTCTCTCACGACTAGTCATACTCTAGAATTAAATACGATACATTTAATTATAAAATAAGTTAATAAATTAAAACAAAATTACTTACCTGATAAATAAAATATATCTAAAATAGATAATATTAGAAAGATGTTTTGCAAGTAATGTCACATAAAAAAATTGCCATGACAGTATGTGTATATACTTGTTCATAAAATCATAAACTAAAATCAAAAAAACTCCTTAAAATTATTTAAAACACCTGTTTTTAAATGCATTTTTCCCTATTTAACACTATGTTGTACGACAGCGGTGGCAAACCTTTTTATGTGCGCGTGCCAAAAGTTTACAAATCAAGTTGCTGACGTGCCGTGAAGTTTTTAATTGGGGAAAAATTAATACAAAATTAATTGCAGAATTTTATTGAGAAAAGTTTAAAAATTAACATAGAATTTCATAAAAATGAACTCATAATTTGGCATACACATTGTCATATACAAATCAATATGAACCTATTATCAATTTATTAATTTATCAATATCAATATATCAATTTATTAATGAGATTTTTGCTGTTGTGCATTAGATGCCAAATGCTTTATATCAGGTTCATATTTTGTCACTGTTAGTAATACACACGCCGAATGAGATTCATTAGTCATTCTATTTCTTAAACTGTCTTTTATAAAATTCATTTTGAACAATAATGACTCACAAGCATATGTAGAGGAGAAAATTGATAATATAGCCATCGCTAGTTTTTTTTATATTCTTACTGTATTAGCGGGCCCAGTCCCAACAAACTTACTCGTAAATACCGTTCCCATTTTTTAAAGTTCATACATTAAAACTAACGTTTAATGTTGGATTTAATATCCACTTAATTAATATAATTTTGTATCGGCGATGTGAAGCCTTTTGGCTATTTATTTTAGTAAATAAGTATTAATAATTAATTATGGAATAATCATAAAGAGTATTAGTACACTTATGTATACGGTGTAGCATGTTGAGAAATATAAAAGTACGCATTTAAATTAGTTATCAATCACAGGACTAATGCTACAATATTGTAGTTTCCTCAGGCCAACATCATTAAATTAACTTGTGGTAAGTTTCATTGACATATCCCATTCTGATCACCAAAAATTTATAATATTATTCAGTATAAAATTGATTATTGTATTATTAAATTGATTTTAACGATGTTGGTTTGAAAAAAAAAAAAAACGGTAGTGATAAAAATATTTATGCATTGTAACTCACCATAGAAGTCAGCGGAGCAGGGGAAGCAGCAGAAGGATGTCGACTTGTCAGCGAACGCTTACCATCGAATATAACTGGTACCCCTGATTTCACTTTATGAAAAAAGACATTAAAACGTTTTGCATATATACCTCCCACACAAAAACAACATGCCTTTCCCAACAGCCATTATATATTGTAGATGCAAGAGAAAAAAAAAAAAATTTATTGTATCCCTGAATAAGGTACAGAGGCTTTTGCAGTCTGTGTAATATATTTCTCAACAAATAGTGCAATTAAAGATTGCACTATTTGTTGAGAAATATATTGCACAAAATATATTATATTGAGATTGCACTTTTTATTCCAGCAATTAGAGATTGCTAGAATAAAAAGGTGCTAACTAATGAATCACATGTACCCCCTCTGACAGAAACTAGGCTGTATAGATGCAAGCAAAACCATATATTGCACCAGAAACACAGTATCTAACTAAAACTCTTGTCTAGTTTTTCAATTACATGAAATAAGTGTTTGTTTGATTGCATTTGAAATTCTCGATGTATTATGACAGATCACAAAGGCTTACTTCAAATAAAATTCTACCACGAATTGAAACATGCCATATAATACTTGTGTGAGTTCCTTTTCCAGCTCAAACGCAAACAAGGCAATAAAAATCACCCAAGGGTTGAAACTTTGTGCGAGTAGAGCCCACTGGTAATGAGAAGTTCTGTCGGAACGATAAACGACACCCCGTCATGAATGTCTTAAAACTAAGAAATATATAGTGAATGTTGTTATGACAGATGCTATGGAATTCAGTTGAAGAGAATTAGCATTTCAACTCAAAAATTGTCGGTTCCATTTGTCTTTAAGGGTCGCATGATCTTTTGTTAATACCACACCAATAGAATTCATGTCTTCATAGCTGCTCTCTCTCCTGTAAAACAAAATTTAACTTGTACGTATTGTAACAATTAAAAAAAAAAAGGTTGAATAATTTATAATCGTATAAAAGGATACCATATGTAAATCATTTTTTTTTTTTTTTTTTAAAAGGATACCATATGTAAATCATTGACGTGCCAGCAAAATTCTTGGACGTGTCATAGGTTCTCCACCCATATTGTACGATATTGTTATATATCTTAGAGTAGTTTCAAATACTACCACTCTAGCGCTACAATCTTATTTCACTTACTATAACAACAATAGTTGGTTGCAAAATTATATACATATATTTTTCTATATAATAATATTTTTTTATATAATAATTATAATATTAATTTATATAATAATTTTAAAAAATTAATTTTCTTTTTTCAATTTTTTGCACTTTGCGGGGGCCCTGCACCACTGTACAGTTCGCACACCCATGAATACGGCCCTGCTTGGTTTAATCCTTTATCCAAGTGTAAGCAAACAAAGTTTGTGCCTGAAGTATTTTCAGGACTGGGGAAACTTGTAGTAAAGGTGGTATGACTTCACATCACTTGCCTTGGTAAATACTTCAAGCACAAACTTTGTTTGCTTACACTTGGATAAAGGATTAAACCAATTATATAATTTCTTGGTATCTTTATTTATGGTACTGTATAACAAAGTGGAAAAACTTTCAACAACTAGCAGTGAATGTGTGTATGGATATGGAGTATATTGCAATGTGGGTGGAGAAGTTGAGACTGAGTGGATATATGTGGTAAGTGATGATAAAGATCAAGCACATGTGGGGAAGAAATCACAACCAACTAGTGGCTTGGGCAGGACTGGATACAGACCTAAAAAATGAACTGCTGAACTATGAATGCCAGAAGTATTAGAAATAAAGGGGGAGGGGTGAATCACTGGCTTCAGTGATTGACAAAATCATTGGAATAAGTGAAACATCGTTGAATGAAGATAATATGGTAATGGGAATAGAAATGGAAGGATGCAGTATTTTTCATGTGGATAGAATGGCAAGAGGGGAGGGGGGGGAGTGCTGATGATAGCAGAGGAATTAAGTCCACATAAGGTGACATGAAAGAGGGAAATAGTGGCACTGGTTATGAGGCAATGTGGTGTAATGTGGAAGTTGACAGAAAGATGTATTTAGTTGGCTATTGCTATAGGCCAGGGAATGTGGAGGGTGGTGATGAAGAAATGTATAAACAACTTGGATTAGTGAACAAAGGAAGGGTAATTATTATGTGCAATTTTAATTATGGCAGTATAGATTGGAATGAAGAAACAGCATTTGAGAATAAGGAAATTGAATTTCTCGAGTTCTTGAGAGATAACTATCTCAGACAGCATGTAAAGGAGGGCACATGAGGGTCGTGAGTTTTAGATCTGATCATATCGTTAGAGAATGTAATTGTGAGTGGGATTTCACACTTTCCTCAGTTGATAAGAATGATCACCTGTGTTGTGGCTAGCCATAGGCAGACTTCTGTGAGGAAAGGATATATGTGGAATTATAAGGCTGATGGTTATGACAAGCTTATAATAAAATTAGTTTAATCCTTTATCCAAGTGTGAGCAAACAAAGTTTGCGCCTGAAAGTATCTTCAGGACTGGGGTAAGGTGGTACAACACCAGGGCAACTCGTTGCAAAGGTGGAGCAAGATACCAACACTCCTATCTCAGTATCTCCTATAATGCAAAACACATCTCCTTGCGGGTATGTCTAACATTATGCATTAAGGGAAGGGCCACTACCCAGACCAGTTTCGACCTTTATTGAGGTCTCTTCAGTGGGAGCCAGGCCCAAGTGGAGATACCAGGCAGAAGCATTAGCAGGTCATCTCTACCTATAGGAGTTGCCAAATGGTGTGCCACCATTTTTTAATAAATTACTCTGGATTTAGAAAAAGATGTTGAAAGTTTATTTTTCACTTGGTTAGAGTATAATAAAATTAGTTTAATCCTTTATCCAAGTGTGAGCAAACAAAGTTTGCACCTGAAAGTATCTTCAGGACTGGGGTAAGGTGGTACAATAGGTAGAGATGACCTGCTAATGCTTCTGCCTGGTATCTCCACTTGGGCCTGGCTCCCACTGAAGAGACCTCAATAAAGGTCGAAACTGGTCTGGGTAGTGGCCCTTCCTTTAATGCATAACATTAGACATATCTGCAGGGAGATGTGTTTTGCATTAATAGGAGATACTGAGATAGGAGTGTTGGTATCTTGCTCCACCTTTGCAATTGAGTTGCCCTGGTGTTGTACCACCTTACCCCAGTCCTGAAGATACTTTCAGGCACAAACTTTGTTTGCTCACACTTGGATAAAGGATTAAACTAATTTTATTATACTCTAACCAAGTGAAAAATAAACTTTCAATATGACAAGCTTAGGAGACAGCTTGGAGCTGTAGTATGGAATGAGGAGTTGAGCGGTAAGGAAATAAATGCTGCTTGGGAACTGACAAAGAAATACATAACGGCATTAATGTCTCAAGGCCAGAAGGCTGGATAAGGTAGGTGTAAAATTGATGAATGAGAGGCTTAAGCATGAAATTCGAAAGAAGAAGGAACTTTGGAGGCAGTACAAGATGAATAATGGTAATGATCAGTTGCATGAAGAGTATAAAGGACAAGCCAAGCCAGGAGAGTGACGCAGTTAGTAAGGAAAACAAAAGTGCAGTATGAGTAGAAATTGGCAAATCAGGCAAAGAAAAGTCTTAGAGAGTTTTTTAGATATGTGGCAAGCAGAAGGAAGAATAGTCATTGTAAGATGATGTTAATGAATGAAAATGGTAGAATGGTAACTGCTGCCAAAGACATTGATGAGGTATTCAATGATCCATTTATAAGGGTGTTTCATCCTCATCAGGGTGGAATGATGAGAAACTTAAGGGCATAGAAGAGGATGGCTTAACCATTAGTGAACAGGAGGTATTTGAGGAAATAAATAATCTTGAGGTCGATAAGGCAATAGGATTTGATGATATATCACTACCCGTCCTTATTGTATAAGGCGTTATGTTCTAGGGAATTGTTAGTAGCATTGGCATGCCTGATTAATAAGTGTTACAATTGCAAGGGTTACATAGAAGTGAAAAGAAAGCAAAATTGTTCTGCTGCATAAAGGTGGTGATAAGGCTGTGGCTGCAAATTATAGACCAATCCATATCTGGAGTTGTGGTGAAGATACTAGAGAGAGAGAGAGAGATTGGTGAGAAGTAGGATACAGAAATGAGTTGATATCACAAGTATTCTCTGTGGTTATCAGCATGGGTTTGTTAAGGGGAGATCATGCTTTACTAATGTACTTATGTACTAGGTGACAAATACCTTGGACGAGGGAATTGAATATACAGTGGTGTATTTGGATTTTGGCTCCCATGCGACAAACTATTAAATAAATTGAAACAGATGGGATTGGGTAACAGACTTCTGAGTTGGATCAGTGATTGGCTGTCAAATAGGCAGGGGGTGTAGTCAGGCCAGGGTATGGCAGGGCGATGCCCGGTACTTTTTTAAAACTATCAAAATTTTAAATTCATTATAATAAATTATAAGAATTATAATAATGAGAATTATAATGCACTTCCAGCTTTCGGTCAAAAAATAGCAGCTTGCCGCTCTTGTCATTTTCGTTTCAGAAAACAAGGCAATCTCTCTGCCATATAGCCTTCGCAATAATAATAATAATAATGCCACACTTCGTGCTCTGGATTTTTGTTTCCAAGGTAGAGCCCTGGCACTATTTCTTTTAGGACTACACCCCTGCAGATAGGTATCAGAATGTTTTATACAGAGGTACAGTATCCCCAAGGAGAAATGTCACCAATGGTGTGCTGTAAGGATCAGTTTTGGGATCATTGTTGTTCAGTTTGTATACTAATGATATTGTGATGGGTTTAACTGTTGATATGCAGCTGTTTGCAGACAGTGCAAAATTGAGGAGAGCAATGCAGAGTCAAGCAGGTGTTATTGCCTTACAAGAGGACTTGAATAGATTGCATGAATGGGCAGGTAAGTGGAACTGTCAGTTCAATGTTGCAAATTGTAAGGTTTGAAATTTGGTAAGCAACAATGGGATGCAAAGTATACACTTGGTGGGGAAACCTTAAACACAGTAGAGGAAATGAAAGATCTGGGAGTGCTGGTGAACAAGGACCTGAAATTCAGAGGCCACATTGCACAAATTGCAAAGACATCACATCGGATAATGGCAATGATGCGGAGGATCCTGATATGCAGAAATAAAGAGGTTATGATGTAAGGGCTTGATCAGGCCTCATAAGGATTATTATGCACAGATCTGGTCACCTCATTTTCATGGTGATGAGGATGTGTTGAAAAAGGTCCAGGGAAGATTCACAAAGGTTGTCAGTGCTCTTTGGAATGTTGAGTACGAGGACAGATTGAAATAATGTAAATTGCAAAGCCTCATGAATAGGAGGAAGAAGGGAGGGGATATGATTGAGACATGCTAGTTAGAGGTTGTTATCAGGTTGACATGGAAGAGAGTTTTCATAGAATGATGGGGGGGGGGGGGATAGAACAAACAAGGCCATCACTAGAAAATGTATAAAGAGGGTGTGAGCAGAGGAGTGAGGAGAAGGTTCTTTGCATGGAGAGTGGTTGGTCAGTGGAATGCATTGCTTGAGTGTATGTTGTGAATGTAGACACATTTAATCATTTTAAGGCATGGTTGGATGAGCATTGTGTGCAGTAGTGTGTCCCTCCCATGATGAGTCTCTGACTCCATGGAAGGGGTGGATGTTAATAATAATAATAATAAGACTGCAAGCTTATACACATACAAGAAGGGTTTTAAGTAATGGAAATAGATGGTATATGGAAACACAGAGAGTGAATTCTAGCTTTTCAGGGAGAGATAACAATCTTAGACTGCACATGAATGAAAGCAACATGAGATTTTACAGTACTACATTTGCCAGTATTCTTCCTGAATGATAACCAATAGAAGTAACTAGTGATATGTCATAGAATTCTGTTCTTGGGTCCATGCAATTTAACTTACTTGATAACGATATTTCATATGGATTGACAGGGATATTTATTTGTTCACTGATTAAACAAATCTTTAGTCTTCAGGAAGATTTAAATAGACTTTAACCTTTTGACAAATGAGTGATGTTGCAGTTATAATGTTAAGAAGTATAAGGTGTTCCACTTTAGACTGCCACCAATACAGTACATAATACTGTGTACTGTATTGGTGGCACTATGATTAAGGAGGCAGATGAAATGTGAGATCTCAGGCTTGAATTTCAGAGGGCACATTGCAAATTACACAGCACATTGTTGCTGTGATAAGAAGTACACAGACAAGTAGAGATTAAGAATATGATTATATTATTGTGTAAGGCATTGGTCAGATCGCACGTGGTCTGTTGTGTTCAAATTTGGTCATCTGGTTTCCATTGTAATATGGAAACTCTAAACATGAGCGACTCTGGAATGTTAATTATAGAGAGTAGTTGAAAAAAATGTAAATTGCATGGTTTAGTGGATAAATATAAAAGAGATAATTCAATAAAGATGTTAGTAAAGGGATTTTACAAGATTAATACAGAAGAGATTATATAAAAAATGGAGAGTGAGAGGAGGAGAACAAGAGGCCATCACTGTAAATTGTGTAAAGATAGGTTGAAAAGAGGAGTAGATTTTTTTACGTGAAGTTGTGAGTGAGTGGAATATAGTATGCAAGAATGTCTTGTGAATGGCAGTGTGTGTGATTAATAATTTTCAAATTATATATGATAGATAAGTTGCTCACTGAGTGAGACCTCCCACACTGAGACTGTTGCCTTTAGAAGGTAGTTGTTATTAATAATAATAATAATAACAGGCAATGACAATCAAGGAAAAGAAGGAGTAGCCATAGTATTCAACACTAAATACGAGGCTGATCTTCTTGAATAGCAGGCAGTCTCAAGTAGAGTGATATGGGCAAATATCAGAATCAGAAATTGGACAATGAGACTTATTTGTGCCTAAGGTCCCACAGAAGGCTCTACTAAGGTATAAGTGGAAGAATTTTTTGAGGCTATAGAGAAAGGTACTGACACAATGAAAAAGGAAAAGTTGATCCTTGTTGGGGATCTAAATAACAGAGTATGAAGTGATTGTCTGATATAAAATATTTTGGGAAAATTTGGAGAAAAGAGCAAAGCTAATAATAATGGCAAATACCTGTTGGATTTCTGCTCAGGACATGGACTGGTTATTACTAATACCATGTTCCAACATAAAAATGTGCACAAATTCACATGGAGAGAAGAGGCAGGGAATAAGAAAAATCTCATTGACTATGTTATTGTTGATAGTGATGTTTTCTTCCTGGTGCAAGACACCAGAGTGTGCAGAGGATTTGAAATTGGAAGTGATCACTATTTAGCCTTAAGCAGGATAAAATTGAATTTCATATTGAAAAGAATAACATGTAAGAAAGTTTTAAAGCAAATAAAAGTTCAGTAGCTCTCAGATGTGAACTGTAGACTAAAATACACAAAGATTATTGAAGAAAAAATGAAAGAGTTTGAGAACAGGAACCAAACCTTGGAGATTCAGTGGCAAACCTTGAAGAAAATCCTGATTGATTCAGCCAGAGAGGTATTGTGATGAGAATGTCTGCAATGATAGAAAAATCAGAACTCCATGGTGGACACAGGAAGTAAAAGAGGCAGTGAAGGAAAAGAAGAAAACATATCAAAAATTCCTGGCAAATAAGTCATCTTATGCTCTTAGAGAATACAGAGACAAATGTAAGAAACCTAAACACTGTGTAAAACTAGCTAAACAAAAGTCATGGGAGGACTTTGGCAAGAACATAGAAAATAAATATCAAGAAGGTGGCAAAATATTCTAGAGGTTGTTGAAGAAGCTCAGAAATGGAGGAAAGAGTGCTGTAAAAGAAATTAGAGGTGATAAAGGCGACATGAAAACAGGAGAAAAAGATATCCTTGAAGTATGGAGTAATTACTTCAAAAAATTGCTAAATGAAACAAGCAGTGATAGCACAGTGGTAAAAAACACTGAACAGGCATACAGTCAGGAATACATATCCATACTTGAAGTAGAAAAAGCCATCAAAGGCTTGAAATGTTGAAAGGCAGCAGGAGTAGATGATAATCGACCAGAAATGCTTAAGTATGTTGGTATAAAAGTCTTGCAGTGGCTGCACTGCATAGTTCAGAAGGTGTGGACAGAGGGATGAATACCCGATGATTGGAGTAGAGCTCTCATAGTACCCATATATAAAAAGGGAAATAAAACTGAATGTGAGAATTACAGAGGTATTTCCCTACTGAGTGTTCCTGGTAAGATTTATACTAGTATACTTGAGAAACGGTTGAGAAGAATTGTGGAAGAAAAGCTTGGTGAAGAACAAGTTGGATTTATGCCAAATAGAGGCTGTCAGGATCAGATCTCCACTTTATGACAAATAGTCGATAAATCATGGAAATATTACAAAGATCTGTATTTAAGTTTTGTTGATCTGGAAAAGGCATATGACAAGGTGCCAAGAGAGAAGCTATTCAATACGGTACAGTTATATGGTGTCAATGGAGCATTATATCAAGCAATACTCAGTCTTTATTTGAGTTGTAAATCAGCAGTTAGGATTGAAGGAATTACAAGAAGATGGTTTAATGTTAAATCTGGTGTGAGAAAAGGATGTACATTATCTCCTCTGTTATTCATTGTCTATATGGATCATATTATGAAGGAAAGTGGTATTAAACCTGATATCAAAATTGGAGATGTTAATGTCAGCTCTTTGCTTTATGCAGACGATGTTATACTTCTAAATAAATCTGCTACAAGTCTGCAAGATTCCCTGACTAAATTGAATAACTGTTCTAATAGATATGGTATGAAGGTCAGCAATAAAAAGACAAAGACAATGAAAATAGGCAGAATTGTTGAAAATATCAACTACATGGTGAATGGAGAACCTGTGGAACAAGTAAAACATTTCAGCTACTTATGCACAATTTTTAGTGAAGATGATAAATTTAAAATGGAATTAGACAACAGAATCAACAAAGCTGGTATAGTAGGAAGTCAATTGAATAAATTCATATGGAATAAGAGAGAAATTAGTCAGAAACACTAAATTAGCTGTATACAAGACAGTGTTCAAACCAGTTTTAACTTATGGATCTATGAGCTGGGTCAGAAGTAAAGCACTTGTTAAGTGCTTTACTTCTGACCTCTAATCTTTCTCAGGACTCTCATATCTGCAGTCTCAAAGACTAGAGACTGCAGATATGAGAGTCCGTCCTGAGAAAGATTAGAGGCATGAACAGATGCCATCAACTTTAACCCCCCCTAAACTTTAACTTCCTATCCACTAACAATCCCAAGTCTCTGGCTTTTTCAATTTCCTGGAGTACAGTTCCACCAGTGTGGTATACAGCTAGCAATCTTTTCCCCAAAATGCATAACCTTACTCTTTGCCACATTAAACTGACATCCATTCTCCTTTGCCAGTCTGCCAATCTATCCAAATGATCATGCAAAATTTTGACATCGTCTATATTAACTATTGCTCTACCCAATTTTGCGTCATCGGCAAATAACTGAACAGTTCCTCTCAGATCCTTTCCTATATCATTAATGAACAAATTAAACACTAGTGGTCCAAGAACAGAACCTTGCAGCATGCCACTAGTCACAGGCCTTCTTTTTGGACTCTACTCTCTGATATCTCTCCATCAACCACCCTCCTATCCATCTCACCAACCCTATATCTATCCCCATGTGCTGCAGTTTACTGATTAGAATTCCATATGGTATTCTATCAAAGGCATTTGCAAAGTCCAGCAGTATCACTGTAAACCCATTACCATTATCCAACTCACCTGTGACTGTATTATAAAACATGCACAGTTTACTGAGGCATGACCTACCCTTCATAAAACCATGCCCCCCCCATACGGTATCCCATTTCCATCTATCCATTCCTGTCTTTTGCTCTTGACCAACTTCCCCAATACTTGTTAAAAATACCAAGCAATTTTAAACCTGGTTTTACTCCATTTCCCAAGTAAACAAACAAACAAACAAGTCAAGTTTGCACTTGCAAGTGATGCAAGTCTAGCTGATCCTACAGGTAGTGCAAGACCAAGTACAAGAACAAGAACAGGTGCAAGAACAGATAGTGCAAGACATTTTTATTTAATAAGGTTAAAACACCTTATGGTAACTTGTTCTGGTAAAATACTTATAAGCTCTGTATTACTAAATCTTGGTATTTCTAGCCTGGCTCCCACTGATGAGACCTCAATAAAGGTCGAAACCGGTCTGGGTAGTGGCCCCTTGCCTTTAATACAAAACATCATACATCCCCTCCTTGGAGATGTGTTTTGGCATTAAGGGTAAATATTAAGATTAGTGATTGGAGCTTATGCCACCTTTACCACGAGTTGCCTTGGTCTTGCACTACCTGTAGGATCAGCTAGACTTGCATCACTTGCAGACGCAAACTTGACTTGTTTGTCTGTTTGCTTACTTGGGAAATGGAGTAAAACCAGGTTTAAAATTGCTTGGTATTTTTAACATTTATTATACCCAAGGTAAAATACTTTCTACATTCCCCAATACTTTGACAACAACTCCTGATATGATGATCAGTAGTAATTTGCTACATTAATCTCTGATCCTCCTTTATGCAATGGAACTATTTTCTGCTCTTCCCACCCCTTCAGGGCTAACCTAGAGCTGAGACTTAATAAACAATATGGTCAAGGGCACTGACAGTTCCCTAGCACCTTCACATAAAAACTCGAGCTGATATATCATCCAATCCCACAGCTGTATTCACATTAAAGTTCTGTAATATGCTATACACCAATCATCTGCAGGTGTTATTGACTATCATCATCCTCCCATAGTCATTTTTCCTTTTACTTGCCACGTATCGAAAGAACTCACTAGAATTTTTCCTCATACTCCACTTTTTCTGCCTTTTCCAACCAAGTTACCTTCCTGTCCTGCTCTTTGTACTCTTCATGCAACTAATCATTACCAACATTCATCTTGTGTTGAGCCTCTGTAGCTCAGTCGGTATTGACGAAGCCCTTTGGTTGGAAAGACCTGGGTTTGATTCCCATCTGTGATGTTAGGAATCTTTATCTGGTCTCTTTCTGCGAAAGGTGAGTTAGGCAATCTCATACAGAGGTAGGAGGTTTTTTCACCTGGAAATTTGGGTTTTTTGTCTGCCAGAACAGGCAAACTGGCCCTGTGAATGCACATGGATTACATTCAGGAATACTTTTGATGGTCCCCCAGCCATAGGTCTGATTCATCAGCTATGCTGGTCCCGAACCCAGATAAAAATGGGTGGTGGTGTGTGTGTGTGGGGGGGTGACTGAGATGGTGCCGTACCTTCCTGTAAAAGGAGCTCACAGCCATTGTATCATCACATCATACGAAATAATATAAATAAATCTTGTGTTGCCACCACAGTGCCTTCTTCTTCCAGATTTCATATCTCTTCATCCATCTATTTTACTCCTACTGGTTTCGTTCTAGGAAAATTCACAGCCATAAACATTTTTGCCGTAATTTTTTAAATAATCAATGGATGATAAAGGGTATTATAAAATCATTAAAAGGGCAAATCTTTATAAAGGTGAATGTCAGTGATACATAACATAATGAAGTCATTTAAAAATTATGTAAATTAAAAGAGATGCTGTGTAAATAATTAACTTTTTGCTGCAGATTTTATCAAAGCACCTGTCGCTTAAGTCTTGTATTAACATCATTATACTTTTTTTTTCAGTTCTGCTGTCTCCTCGATCTGCATCACACTTTTTCTTCTTTTTCTAAACTCTCTCCCTCATCAATTTAGCTATGATTTTCCATATACTTGGATGCATCTTGATAATGGAGTTTTGCATTGCATTGTGGAACCCTTCTATACTGTCGTTCGTTCCCGGCATATTATTATGAGTTCTTTCGACAACGTTCCACAATTCTATAGGGAGAGTCGGCTCCATTCTTCGCCTTCACAAGCTGTGGCCCGTTCTCCTCCTATATAGTGGGGTTCAAAGTAAGATACAAATTCTTGATGCAAATCATCATCATCATCAGTCAATTCAACAAATCCATCAATAACATTGTTCACTGAAAGAAATGCTAATGCTGTGAAGCATTTCATTTTTGTTTTGAATTTGGCATCTGCTTAATAGCGTAACTTTAAATCAATGTCAACAATTTTGTAATAATTATTTTAATGGTGATTTTAAGTTTGCCATTGCTTGATAAACTTTAGGTTTCCAGGGTTGAGAAGGGTGACACCGAATGTTTTACATAACGGAGTTAGTGCATAGAAATATTTATCAAAGGAAGCACACAAGCGGACTGTCAGAAAGTTTAATTTTAAAGAAATTACCTTCCTCTAACTGACTGGTTGGTTGATAAAGTCAGCAGATTGTTAGTTTAGTTTTTTATGGTGAAAATGTCTTATGCCGGAAATGTTTACATCAAATTTTCCTACAGCAAAAATGTTTATGCCAAACTTTCTGGCTACAACCTTGTTTAGCCTTTTCATGTTTGGAATACACTTGCATATTGCTGCTGTTAAATAGCTCTTGAACAATGCCCATGCAGTGCCTGTATCCCTCCCACTCAACTCCTCTTTCCATGCTATTGCTCTCAGTTGTCTCTTAATGTTCATGATGAACATATCAGTTATATTAAATTCCATGAGCCAGAGCAGTTTGAACTAGCAAAACATGCCATCCTCCACCAAACATCATGTCCTTTGGAAAAAGATTAAGGTCCTTTACAAAAGTAATCATCTCATGGAATGTTTATACAAAAAAAGTTGATGATGCAGAGAAGTATGAAATACAAACACAAAACTAAAAAAAGCATAAACCTCATTATTGATTGTCAAACCCTCCCTCCCATGCAGTGGAAGAAACATCAGCAGGTAGGAGTTTAACTTCATATCATAACTCCAGTAAAGTCTCAATTTATCCAACCACTATGCATGAGCTGGTTGGATAAGTGAAGAGTTGGATAACTCAAGACAATTATATGGTGTGGTACCAGAAGTCATTTGATTCGCTAATATGTTCATGAGTTGGTTAATTGAAGATTCATTTTCATTTGAAGTAGGTTAATTGAGAGATCACTGTAATTACTAAAACATGATGTCCATTGCATGCTATGTAATTTTCTCTAATTGCTATACAAAAATTAGTTCTCTATTTCTGCCAAGTAGTAATACCCAATAATATTGTTATATGCTTTAAATATATATATAAATGTATATATATATATATATATATATACATTTATTATTATTTTTTTTTTGACATTATAAATTTTATTTGTATTCTTAGGCTTTAAAGATATTACGGACATCAGAATACTCTCCATATGTGGTGTTCATAGCAGCACCAGCATTAGGAAATATGCAAGATGTAAGCAGTTATTTCCTTTTATTTAAATTTAATTAGTTATTTTTAACATGAACATCTAGCCCATGCTACAGAATACTTGGAAGTTTTTTATATTTTTATATTTATAAATATTTCCATATTATTTTCACAGTGTTTAAATGTCTGGATCAATGACAGTTTGTTTTTCTGTGTGTGTGTATTTAAAAGTGTTCTGCATATGGCTATTTTATTATAATGATAACCAAGTTCATATTTTGTTTTTGATAGCAAAAATTATTAATTTTCATGTATGGGAAAAATAGTTCAGTATCTCCATAAGAGCAGTTAATAGTGACATCATTCTTTGATTGGAAAGACCTGTGTTCAGATCTCGTCTAGAATGGAAGGGAAATTTATAAAGAACTACTCAGAAGGTGAGTTAGTCATCCTAATATAGAGGTTATGATTTCCTTCCTGCAGAATACACAGTCACACCATCATTCAATACAACATCCTAAAAACACAGAACAAGGATTATCTCTTCCAATAATGCTGCTCTTGTCATTGAACTCACCCACCTTTTCCACACAGAATATTACAGGCCATGATTAGTGGCAACAATAGTTAATTGCAAAGTAGAACACTGGCTATTAGTATTACTTATTCCTTGTGTTTTTTCGTGTTAATTTAAAGAAATCTCTCTTGGCACAAGTATCTCTAAAACAACAGTTGCAAGCACCTCTGGCAACCCATTCCAATCATTTACCACCCTCCAAGCAAAAAATCTAGTCCTACCCCACTTGCTAACCACACTCTTACATAATTTCCATCGGTGACTCCTTATTCTCTCCCTTCCTGTCATGTACTGAAAAAAAGTCTTCAGCATCAATCTTATAAAACTCCTTTAATAATTTATGTCACCTCTTTTTCATCTATCAGCTAGTGTTTGAAGCCCACAGAACTTCAGTCTATTCTCATAGGGAGCATTCCATAAACCTGCTACAATCTGTCACTCGCATCTGGATGCTCCATGACTTCCTCATGGAATCTGGGTGGCCAAATCTGCATGCCATAGTCCAGATGTGGCCTTATTAAGGGAACAATAACCTTAATATCTCTGCTTCTCAGTATTTTTTTCAACAACCATATAATATGATGTGCTGTTTTGACTACCTTTACAACATGCCCTCTAAACTTTAGCTTCTTGTCCACCATCATCCCCAAGTCTCTAGCCTTTTCAGTTTCCTTCCTGCAATTCAGTTCACCACTTGTAATCTCTTCTTTCCAAAATGATCACTTTGCACTCAGCCACATTAAACTGGCAGCCATTTGCCTTGTCCATTCCTCTAGAATCTCTACTCCATATGATGCAAATCTACCCAGATTTGCATCATATGGAGTAATAAGATTATCATCTCTCCTTATAAGGGTTAAATACAACCACTTCTAAAATACTGCATGCATATCTGGTGCCTCCTCCCTCATTTTGTCATTTAGGCGTGAGTAAGTGATGGAGAGGATCCAGAGACAAGTGACCAAGATAGTGACAGGACAATGCACTGTTCCCTATGAAGATAGATTACAGTTATGTGGGTTACAAAGTTTAGTTTACAGGCAGAAAAGAGAAGATATCATAGATATGTCAGTTGCTAAAGCGTGCAAAACTCATTAGTAACTTTTCTTCTATACCAGTCATTTTACATGATTGATTCTGAAGAATTTTTTCAATACATGACAATAAGGGGGTTGGGTTGGGGGAATGGGTTACCCCTGGAAATTATGTAAGAATGTGTTTGCAGAGATGTGATGACTAGATTTTTTTTTTTTTTTCTTAGAGTGGGGAATGAGTTGTGAGTACTTTGTCATTGATTGATTTTTTGTGTGAATAATGGTTAGTTTGGGTTTCCAATGATAAGTCTTTCATTTCTATGGAGATGTCTACATAATTATAATAATACTTTTTATGCTTCCATATTTGAGTATTTATTATTAGTATTACGGTAACTTTCATGGAGTCGGCTGACTCATCATGGAAGGTCTTAAGTATCAATATGTCATATTGAACTTTGAACTCATTTATACTCCCCTCTTTCACATTGTATTCTGGCAGTGTGATCTACTTGCCCACCACTCTCCCTTTTAAAAATCTACTCTCTACCCTTCAACTTTCTTCCTCTCTCATCCTCAACTCATTTTATAATCTCCCTCTGTATTAATCTGGTAAAATCCCCTCGCTGCCTTAAATGTTCCCTTTTCCTGCTGTTCATCAAACTCTGTGATCTACAATTCCTTAACCTCTTTACATAACCAGCATTCCTTGTCCTGATATTACTTTGGTCATTTGTCTCTGAACCTTCTCCAATGTTTCCATAAAACAATGAAAATTAGGTGACCAAATGTGAACACAGTAGTCCATGTGTTGTCTAACCAATGCTTTATACAGTGGCACCTCTACCTCCTTATCAAAGTAGCAGCAGCACGATGCAACACTAAAGTGTGTCTGAACTTTAGTCCACTGCCATTACCTCTGGATCCGTAGTCTATCAACTTCTCAAAGCATAGCTCAACTAATATAGTACACAGACTTATATCTCTGCACTCCAAAGTGACCTTGCATTGATCCAAAAACAGATTGCTGAATCTGTTTGAATATGGAATACCCTTCAAACAAAATGCTGGTCATCATAGAAAATTCAACTGCAGATATCCAGGCTGGTCTATAATTGGAAACTTCTATCCATAAACCATGCCTGTGATGGTAATATTTTGTCTTCTTTCCACTCTTTAGGATCTTTCCCATTGCAAGAATTTCATTAAATAACAGGTCCAGGACATAACTCAACTCTTTCATATATTCCTTAAAAATATTTGATATGTCATCCATTCCAAAGTCTTATTAATATCTACCTATTCAGCACGTGATTCTTTCACTTCTAATTCACCAGTTATTTACCCCCCCCTTCTAGGTGATTAAATAATCTACTATATCTTTTCCCATAGTCACTATTACCATAACTATTGACTAGTCACCCTTCTGTAATTATTCTTCCTCTTGCTTGTCACCTTTCTAGCTTACATTTTATATTCCTCATTCATCTGATCACCACTAACTGCCTTTTACCTCCTCCACCTTAACATCTTTCCCAGACTGCTTGTCTGATTTCACTGTTCATCCATCTGACAGATTTACTCTTCTTGTTTCCATACAATGTCTCCTCTTCCTCCTCCAATTAGTCTCTCATTAAAATTATATTCCTTTTTACATGCCTAGATGACCCACAGTTCATCAACCCTTGGTATAGTTGATTTCAGATTCTCATAATCACCTACCTTATAATTCCATATATACATATATCTCTTCTTGACAGCAATCTTTTCCTGTTTGATCATTTGCCTGACGGTACATCTTGATTGCTATCACCAACTGATGGCAACATTGATACCTCATTTAAATCACCACTTAAAATGGTTATTCCCCCAGAAACTCAACAGAATTACTCTTGTTTCCTTACAATGTCTCCTCCTCCTCCTCCAGTTATAGGCTCCCATTTAAATTACATGCTTAATTGATTTATCTATACGTTTCACAATAAGTTCTCTTTGCATTTACTGGTCTATACTATTCTATTAACATAACTGTTAATTTTAAGGAAAGAACAACGTATATTATTATATTAACTAAATAACTTTAATTAATACTTCCAATATTTCGGTATTGTTACATTACCATCTTCAGGGAACATAAACCTCTAGACCTACCTGGAGTTTACCAGGTCCCTTGTAGTTGTAAACTGTCTTACTATGGCCAAACAGGCAGGACTGCTAATATCAGGATTCTGAATATCAGGATCTGAACATAAGAATTATATCTGTTTCCACCATTATAGCCACTCAGGACTTGCTGACTATGCCTTGGACACCTGCCAAAAAATACATTGGAAGAAAGCTTCCTTACTACACCGCAGCAAGTTTAAATATGAGAGATTATTCTTAGAATCAGTCTCAGCCTTAAAAAAATACCCAAACCTCAATAAATTTCGATGTATGAGACTACCCCAAATATGGGAGGCTTGCATTCTTAGAACATTAGCCCAAACAGCCATGATTAATACCCAATTTGGCCCACTAGGTGGCACCCTTTAGGACTCTAGGACTGCCTTCAGTTGTTTTCTTCAGCCATTTTTGCTCAGTGTTAGTACCTGCATGCACATTTCATTAATTTTTATGTTCCCTGAAGATGGTAATGTAACATTACCGAAATATTGGAAGTATTAATTAAAGTTATTTAGTTAATATAATAATCTACGTTGTTCTTTCCTTAAAATTAACAGTTATGTATCACCAACGTATAAGCTTATCTATAAGAATAACTATTCTGTTAACATGTTGACTACCATTGGCTAATGTGTAAACTTGCTGTGATGCCAATAGGTTGTTAGTATTTTCTCTTCAAAAATATTATTATTGTATACAGTACTCCATGGAGTCCAGAAACTCATCATGGGACCCACACTAACCTTTATACACACATATCCTGTCATCTCAAACTCATTCACTGTCAGAGCACTCGACTAATTCTGACAATCCATTCCACTCATTCACCACTCTCCACACAAAAAAAAAATCTAGTTTGCAAATCCTTAATAACCACACTCTTACACAATTTCCACAGATGACCACTAGTTCATCAACCGTGGTATTGATGCTAGTTGATTTCAGATTCTCATAATCACCCACCTTATAATTCCATATAAAAAAAAAATAATTAACAGCCTATTTTTCTACCCGATTCAACGATGACTTCTAAGGCCGGAACAGGCCATACTAGGCCTAAATCCTTGATACGTATCATGATGATGATGATGATTTTTCTATCCACTGCAGGGTGAAAGCCTCTCTCATTGCAGGAAGTTTTGGGTCTACTACTCCCATGGTGACCCAGTCCATATTGGGAGAGGACAATTACAAACATCCATGCCTACGCAGGATTCAAACCTGCAGACTCTTGGCTGGAGAGCAGATATGCTAACCACTTGGCCAACCAGGCTGGCAAATTCTACACACACACATATAATATATATATATATATATATATATATATATATATATATATATATATTAAGGATACCAAGTAATTTTATAAACTTGGTTTTTTTACTCCTTCTCCCAAGTAAGCAAAACAGTAAAGTTTGCACCTGAACGTAGTTCAAGTCTAAAGGTAGTGCAACACCAGGGCAACTCATTGTAAAGGTGGGTAAAGTTCTGATCGCTATTCTTAGTATTTCCCATAATGTAAAACACATCTCACTAGGAGATGTATACTGTTATACATTATGGGTGGGGAGGTCACTACCCAGACCGGTTTCAACCTTTCTTGAGGTCTCCTCAGTGAGTAGCTAGACCCTGAAATACCAAGGTTTTTAGTAATACAGAGCCTTACTACGTTCAGGCGCAAACTTAACTGTTTTGCTTACTTGGCAGAAGGAGTAAAAAAACCAAGTTTATAAAATTACTTGGTATCCTTAATATATATTATCCCCAAGGTAAAAACCTTTTCACATCTTTATCTCATCCAGAGTTTCTTATTCAAAGTAAAAGCACCTTGTAGCAACTTGTATAGGTAAAGTTGATAAGGCTCTGTATTACTAAAAACCTGGGTATTTCAGGGTCTAGCTACTCACTGAGGAGACCTCAAAAAAGGTTGAAACCGGTCTGGGTAGTGACCCCCCACCCATAATGTATAACAGTATACATCTCCTAGTGAGATGTGTTTTACATTATGGGAAATACTAAGAATAGTGATCAGAGCTTTACCCACCTTTACAACGAGTTGTCCTGGTGTTGCACTACCTTTAGACTTAAACTACGTTCAGGCGCAAACTTAACTGTTTTGCTTACTTGGAAGAAAGAGTAAAAAAGCCATCATCATCATCAAATTCCTGCCATGTACCCTCAAGGGGTGTATAGGATATGACAGTACTACATGAAAAATTTACATCATCAGTAACTTCCTATCTACAATTTTCCTCCAAATCGGTCTGTTAATTGTCAAGATTCCAACATTATCAGATCTTATATTTCTATCGTCTAAGGCACTTTGTACCGTATCAATCCACCTATATCTTGGTCTTCCTCTGGGTCGTTTTCCTGCCAACCTGGAAGAGAACACTTGTTTTGCTAATCTTTCCTCTCCCATTCTATTTAAGTGACCATACCACCTGAGATTACGTCTGCTAACGCATTCCTGGATGCTGACAATGTCAAGTTCTTTCCTAATATCCTCATTTTTAATATGATATTGTCATTGATGCCATCTGTTCATGCCTCTAATCTTTCTCAGGACTCTCATATCTGTGGTCTCTAGTCTTTGGTCAAGTGTTTTACTTCTGACCCAGCTCTCAGATCCATAAGTTAAAACTGGTTTGAACACTGTCTTGTATACAGCTAATTTAGTGTTCCGACTAATTTCTCTCTTATTCCATATGAATTTATTCAATTGACTTCCCATCATACCAGCTTTGCTGATTCTGTTGTCTATTTCTATATTTAATTTACCATCTTCAGTAAAAATCGTGCCTAAGTAGCTGAAATGTTTCACTTGTTCCACAGGTTCTCCATTCACAACACAGTTGACATTTTCAATGATTCTGCCTATTTTCATTGTCTTTGTCTTTTTATTGCTGACCTTCATACCATATCTATTACAACAGCTATTCAATTTAGTTCAGAGAATCTTGCAGATTTGTAGCAGATTTATTTTGAAGTATAACATCATTCGCATAAAGCAAAGAGTTGACATTAACATCTCCAATTTTGATATCAGGTTGAATACCACTTTCCTTCATAATGTGATCCATATAGATAATGAATAACAGAGGGGATAATGTACATCCTTGTCTCACACCAGAGTTAACATTAAACCATCTTCCTGTACTTCCTTCAATTCTACCTGCTGACTTACAACTCAAATAAAGACTCAGTATTGCTTGATATAATGCCCCATTGACACCATATAACTGCAGCGTATTGAATAGCTTCTCTCTTGGCACCTTGTCATATGCCTTTTCCAAATCGACAAAACTTAAATACAGATCTTTGTTATATTCCCATGATTTCTCAACTATTTGTCGTAAAGTGCAGATCTGATCCTGACAGCCTCTATTTGGCTTGAATCCAGCTTGTTCTTCACCAAGGTTTTCTTCCACAATTCTTTTCAACCGTTTCTCAAGTATACTGGTATAAATCTTACCAGGAACACTTAGTAGGGAAATACCTCTGTAATTCTCACATTCAGTTTTATTTCCCTTTTTATATATGGGTACTATGAGAGCTCTACTCCAATCATCGGGAATTTGTCCCTCTGTCCAGGCTTTTTGAACTATGCAGTGCAGCCACTGTAAGACTTTTATACCACCATACTTGAGCATTTCTGGTCGAATATCATCTACTCCTGCTGCCTTTCCACATTTCAAGCCTTTGATGGCTTTTTCTACTTCAAGTATGGATATGTATTCCTGACTGCATGCCTGCCTGGTCAGTGTTTTTTATCACTGTGCTGTCATCACTGCTTATTTCATTTAGCAGTTTTTCAAAGTAATTACTCCATACTTCAAGGATATCTTTTTCTCCTGTTTTCATGTCACCTTTATCATCTCTAACTCCTTTTACAGCACTCTTTCCTCCATTCCTAAGCTTCTTCAAGAACCTCCAGAATATTTTGCCACCTTCTTGATATTTATTTTCTATATTCTTGCCAAAGTCCTCCCATGACTTTCGTTTAGCTAGTTTTACACACTGTTTAGCTTTCTTACATTTGTCTCTGTATTCTGTAAGAGTAAAAGCTGACTTATTTGCCAGGAACTTTTGATATGCTTTCTTCTTTTCCTTCACTGCCTCTTTAACTTCCTGTGTCCACCAGGGAGTTCTGATTTTTTTATCCTTGCACACAACCTCACCACATGCCTCTCTGGCAGAATCAATCAATATTTTCTTCAGAGTTTGCCACCGAATCTCCAAGGTTTGATTCCTGTTCTCAAACTCTTTCATTTTCTTCTCAATAATCTTTCTGTATTTTAGTCTACAGTTCACAACTGAGAGCTGCTCAACTTTTATTCGCTTTAAAACTTTCTTGCATGTTATTCTTTTCAATATGAAATTCAATTTTATCCTGCTCAAGACTAAATAGTGATCACTTCCAATTTCAAATCCTCTGTACACTCTGGTGTCTTACACTAGGGAGAAAACATCACTATCAACAATAACATAGTCAATTAGACTTTTCTTATTCCTAGCCTCTTCTTTCCATGTGAATTTGTGCACATTTTTATGTTGGAACATGGTGTTAGTAATAACCAGTCCATGTCCTGAGCAGAAATCCAACAGATATTTGCCATTATTATTAGCTTTGATGTTTTCTCCAAATTTTCCCAAAATATTTTTGTATGTCTCACAATCATTTCCTACTCTGCTTTTTAGATCCCCAACAAGGACCAACTTTTCCTTTTTCATTGTGTCAGTTGCTTTTTCTAAAGCATCAAAAAATTCCTCCACTTCTACCTTAGTAAAACCTTCTGTGAGACCATAGGCACAAATAAGTCTCATTGTCCAGTTCCCCATTCTTATATTACTCATATTCTCATATTCTCACATTACTCTACTTGAGACTGACTGCCATTCAAGAAGATTAGCCTCGTATTTTGTATTGAATACTATGGCTACTCCTTCTTTTCCTTGATTGTCATTGCCGGGATATAACATTTTGTATTTATTGCTCAGAAAGATCTCACCAGTTTTTGTCTTTTTTGTTTCAGTCACCCCTATTATGTCGATCTGGTACTTATCTAATTCCTCAGCTAGCTCCATTTCTTTGCCATTCAGGCTTCTTACGTTGATAGTACCGATCTTTAACTCTGGTGATGTTGAGTTGGGGTTTGTTTTCAGATTTGTTCCAGTAGCTGACTTTTCGCTGTTCGCCCTGGTTCCCTGATGAAGACAACGGGTGCCTTGTTTAACCGGGCGACGCCCCAGTCGGCATGAAATTTTGTCATGTTGTACCATCATTTTTTATTTTGGTTTAACCAATAAGAATACAATTTGGTCGGCTAAATCATAAATTGCCAGCCCATCCTCGTTCGTTCAGTATCAAAGTAGATATCCAACAGGGTGCACCACGAGAAGGTGAGGATTGGACATTAGGTCAGAAGCCCTGGTCTGTTCTCCGCATTCCTTTAAAGGATATGTGGAGATCTCCTCTCAGTTATACAGCTTTGACCCTTAACCACCCCAGTAAAAAAACCAAGTTTATAAAATTACTTGGTATCCTTAATATAATATATATTATCCCCAAGGTAAAAATCTTTTCACATATATATATATTGAAACATTTCCTTTAAGTCTATTTTATAACACCCCTTTAATATCTCGTAAGTTTCTATCATGCCTCCTCTTTTCCACCTATCAACTAAACATGTTTGGTTTAATCCTTTATCCAAGTGTAAGCAAATAGAGTTTGCACCTGAAGTATGTTCAGGACTGGGGCAACTCGTGGTAAAGGTGATATAAGTTAAGTTCTGATCACATTCAGAACTTATACCACCTTTACTATGAGTTGCTCCAGTCCTGAAAATACTTCAGGTGCAAACTGTGTTTGCTTACACTTGGATATAGGATTCAATTAAATATATAATTGGTAGCATAGCCAAGTGAAAAAAGTTCCATCAACTATCTCTAATCCATAAACGTGTGGACAGACTTATGTGTTCGTCGAACATGTTGTTTATTATTTTAATGGTATAATAGAACACAGAAACTAAGTAAATAATTAATTTATTAACTTAATGCTGATATTTCGCTGGTGTTATAACCAGCATCTTCAGATCACAAAAACACTGTTTGTCACAATACACGAGACTAAAACAACATGGTGTACTTAAACAAAATTGTAGCAGCAACACAAAGACTAGAGTCCTGATTTTGGCACCCTCTATCTGGAAAAAAAAAAAAAAAAGCTATCATATATTACTAGAGTCCTAGAAAAGTGCTAGTTTTTTCTTAATATGACTGTCTCCCAGATCTTCGGCAAGTTAATACAGCCATATTTGTTGAGATTTGGAGTGTGTGTTAGGGCTTCTGTCGCCTCTAATTACAATCTCTCTGATTTATACGGGTTTCTGTGTAGTACTTTTGTGTTTTTCCAGTTGATCCTGTGTGCAGGGGTATCCAGAGCATGGTCTGCTAGGCCCGACTTCCCATAATGATAATTCCGGACGTATCTTTTATGTTCGCTGATGCGGATGTTCACAGTTCTTCCTGTTTGACCGTAGTAGGCTTGATTGCATGAGCAGGGTACTTGGTAGACTCCTGGATGTGATAAAGGAGGAATGCTGTCCTTGGGTGAGCGGATGAGGGTGGCTAATTTGCTACATGGTCTGAATGTAGTGCGTAGTTTATGTTTATTGAGAATTCTTGAGATCTTTTCGGATGTGCCTTTAATGTAAGGGATGGTGACTGTTTTGTTGTAGTTCTCTGTGGTGGATGGTGGGAGGGGTTTCTTAGGAGTGTTTAGTATTTTGTTTATTTTATGTGGATTGTAGCCGTTGGCCAAAAAGGTCTGGCGTAAGTGAGTCAGTTCAGCAGTAAGAGCCTTGTCATTGGAACAGATTGCTCTCGCTCTATGGGTTAGCGTTTTTAATATGCCATATTGTTGAGAAGTTTGTGTAAGTGTCTACCTGTATGTGTGGGTTTTCTAAAAACTGAAAATGATAAGGAACCATCTGGGAGACGTGTGATGAGTGTATCCAGGAAGGGCAAACAGTTGTTGGCTTCCAGTTCCATAGTAAAGTGGATTTTTGGATGTTGGCTATTTAAATGTGCTAAGAATGTTTTCAATGTCTCAGGGCCATGTGGCCAAATAGCAAGCACATCGTCAACATAGCGTAGTAAAAGTGTTGGTTTGAGAGTGGCTGTATTGATTGCTTGTTTTTCCAGGTGTTCTATGTAAAAGTTGGCTGGGGGGGAAGGGGGGGGAGCCCATGGCTGTCCCATCAATTTGTTTGTATATTTTCCCTTTCCATGTGAAATATCCTGCATGTATTGTGAATTTGAATAGTTCAAATATATCAGGCGGGAAGTGTGACTTCAGTAGATTGAGGGTTTCTGTTAGTGGTACATTTGTGAATAATGAAGTGATGTCAAAGCTTACTATTAAGTCTGAGCTTTTTAGGGTAAGGTGTTGTAAGATGCTTTTTAGGTGCGCTGAATTTTTGACAAAGGAGGGAGAATTGTTTGTGAGAGTGGCTAGTAGCTTCGCTAAATGTCTAGCCAGTTTGTATGTGGGACTATTTATACTGTCCACAATTGGTCCAATAATCAAGTCCAAGCCTCCCAAAAATAATATCCTACATAAGGAATTCATTGCTATAAAAGAGCTACACAACAACAGCCAGATTACCATAACAAAAGCAGACAAAGGAAATGCAACCGTAGTGATGGACACAACTGAATATGAAAACAAAATGCACACACTATTACAAGATCAGTCAACATACAAAATTATAGATCGCAATCCCACCAACACACAAAAGAATAAGTCATGAAAATTATTGAAAAAAGTCACTTCCTGGCCCAAAGACACAGTTAACAAACTCAAACCCTTCATGTTAAAACACCGAGGATCTATGGAGCACCAAAAATTCACAAGCAAGGCACACCTCTACACCCAATTGTGGACAGTATAAATAGTCCCACATAAAAACTGGCTAGACATTTAGCGAAGCTACTAGCCACTCTCACAAACAATTCTCCCTCCTTTGTCAAAAATTCAGCACACCTAAAAAGCATCTTACAACACCTTACCCTAAAAAGCTCAGACTTAATAGTAAGCTTTGACATCACTTCACTATTCACAAATGTACCACTAATAGAAACTCTGAATCTACTGAAGTCACAATTCCCCCCTGATATATTTGAACTATTCAATTTCACATGGAAAGGGAAAATATACAAACAAATTGATGGGACAGCCATGGGCTCCCCCCTTCCCCCCCCCCCCAGCCAACTTTTACATAGAACACTTGGAAAAACAAGCAATCAATACAGCCACTCTCAAACCAACACTTTGGCTATGCTATGTTGACGATGTGCTTGCTATTTGGCCACATGGCCCTGAGACATCGAAAACATTCTTAGCACATTTAAATAGCCAGCATCCAAAAATCCACTTTACTATGGAACTGAAAGCCAACAACTGTCTGCCCTTCCTGGATACACTCATCACACGTCTCCCAGATGGTTCCTTATCATTTTCAGTTTTTAGAAAACCCACACATACAGGTAGATACTTACACAAACAATCACACCATCATCCTTCTCAACAATATGGCATATTAAAAACGCTAACCCATAGAGCGAGAGCAATCTGTTCCAATGACAAGGCTCTTACTGCTGAATTGACTCACTTACGCCACACCTTTTTGGCCAACGGCTACAATCCACATAAAATAAACAAAATACTAAACACTCCTAAGAAACCTCTCCCACCATCCACCACAGAGAACTACAACAAAACAGTCACCATCCCTTACATTAAAGGCACATCCGAAAAGATCTCAAGAATTCTCAATAAACATAAACTACGCACTACATTCAGACCATGTAGCAAATTAGCCACCCTCATCTGCTCACCCAAGGACAGCATTCCTCCTTTATCACATCCAGGAGTCTACCAAGTACCTTGCTTATGCAATCAAGCCTACTACGGTCAAACAGGAAGAACTGTGAACATCCGCATCAGCGAACATAAAAGATACGTCCGGAATTATCATTATGGGGAGTCGGGCCTAGCAGACCATGCTCTGGATACCCCTGCACACTGGATCAACTGGAAAAACACAAAATTACTACACAGAAACCCGTATAAATCAGAGAGATTGTTCTTAGAGGCGACAGAAGCCCTAAAACACACTCCAAATCTCAACAAATATGGCTGTATTAACTTGCCGAAGATCTGGGAGACAGTCATATTAAGAAAAAACTAGCACTTTTCTAGGACTCTAGTAATATATGATAGCTTTTTTTTTTTTTTTTTTTTCAGATAGAGGGTGCCAAAATCAGGACTCTAGTCTTTGTGTTGCTGCTACAATTTTGTTTAAGTACACCATGTTGTTTTAGTCTCGCGTATTGTGACAAACAGTGTTTTTGTGCTCTGAAGATGCTGGTTATAACACCAGCGAAATATCAGCATTAAGTTAATAAATTAATTATTTACTTAGTTTTTGTGTTCTATTATACCGTTAAAATAATAAACAATATGTTCGACGAACACATAAGTCTGTCCACAGATTTAAGGATTCTTCACGGAGACGATATCGTACGCAAGACACGACAATATGATAAGTTGAAATTGGCGCGTCAACTAAACAGGTTAGCCTTCTTAATGAGATGCTGAGACACCAAATTAATACCGAACTGTTTTAAAATCAAAAACAAGTTCCACTCGGCCAAAGCCCAACGCATCTATAAACAAGCGAGTGTAGCGCTTTTACGTGAACAGATTAACACCACTCGTCTGGAATTAGCAAAATCAAATTCAACCATCAACGCATTACGATAATCACTGCATAATATTCTAAATACGGAACTTTGGCAGATCCTAGATAACATCACCGACGCAACGGCAAAAAAAGAATTCGACAGAGTCAAAAATCGGCACCAAAATAAGTTTGAAAATCTCCAACAACAGAACACCATACAACGACTGCAATTACAACAAGACCTCGTCGTCGTGAATCTATCGTCACTCACCTTAAGCAAAGACGCCACGAGTGCTTTAAGTCGAGGGCACAACTTTGCCATAACTCCCAAGCAAGTTCCAAAAGCGGAAATAATGGCGTCCATCGAACGAGGAATATACGACCTGCCTCCAACAATAGCTAACAACATACGTTTAGATGTGGCCAACATCCTAATCAAGTCCAAGCCTCCCAAAAATAATATCCCACATAAGGAATTCATTGCTATAAAAGAGCTACACAACAACAGCCAGATTACCATAACAAAAGCAGACAAAGGAAATGCAACTGTAGTGATGGACACAACTGAATATGAAAACAAAATGCACACACTATTACAAGATCAGTCAACATACAAAATTGTAGATCGCAATCCCACCAACACACAAAAGAATAAGGCATGAAAATTATTGAAAAAAAGTCACTTCCTGGCCCAAAGACACAGTTATCAAACTCAAACCCTTCCATGTTAAAACACCGAGGATCTATGGAGCACCAAAAATTCACAAGCAAGGCACACCCCTACGCCCAATTGTGGACAGTATAAATAGTCCCACATACAAACTGGCTAGACATTTAGCGAAGCTACTAGCCACTCTCACAAACAATTCTCCCTCCTTTGTTAAAAATTCAGCTCACCTAAAAAGCATCTTACAACACCTTACCCTAAAAAGCTCAGACTTAATAGTAAGCTTTGACATCACTTCACTATTCACAAATGTACCACTAATAGAAACCCTCAATCTACTGAAGTCACACTTCCCCCCTAATATATTTGAACTATTCAAATTCACAATACATGCAGGATATTTCACATGGAAAGGGAAAATATGCAAACAAATTGATGGGACAGCCATGGGGTCACCCCTTCCCCCCCCCAGCCAACTTTTATATAGAACACCTGGAAAAACAAACAATCAATACAGCCACTCTCAAACCAACACTTTGGCTACGCTAAGTTGACGATGTGCTTGCTATTTGGCCACATGGCCCTGAGACATTGAAAACATTCTTAGCACATTTAAATAGCCAACATCCAAAAATCCACTTTACTATGGAACTGGAAGCCAACAACTGTTTGCCCTTCCTGGATACACTCATCACACGTCTCCCAGATGGTTCCTTATCATTTTCAGTTTTTAGAAAACCCACACATACAGGTAGACACTTACACAAACTTCTCAACAATATGGCATATTAAAAACGCTAACCCATAGAGCGAGAGCAATCTGTTCCAATGACAAGGCTCTTACTGCTGAACTGACTCACTTACGCCATACCTTCTTGGCCAACGGCTACAATCCACATAAAATAAACAAAATACTAAACACTCCTAAGAAACCCCTCCCACCATCCACCACAGAGAACTACAACAAAACAGTCACCATCCCTTACATTAAAGGCACATCCGAAAAGATCTCAAGAATTTTCAATAAACATAAACTACGCACTACATTCAGACCATGTAGCAAATTAGCCACCCTCATCTGCTCACCCAAGGACAGCATTCCTCCTTTATCACATCCAGGAGTCTACCAAGTACCCTGCTCATGCAATCAAGCCTACTACGGTCAAACAGGAAGAACTGTGAACATCCGCATCAGCGAACATAAAAGATACGTCCGGAATTATCATTATGGGAAGTCGGGCCTAGCAGACCATGCTCTGGATACCCCTGCACACAGGATCAACTGGAAAAACACAAAAGTACTACACAGAAACCCGTATAAATCAGAGAGATTGTTCTTAGAGGCGACAGAAGCCCTAAAACACACTCCAAATCTCAACAAATATGGCTGTATTAACTTGCCGAAGATCTGGGAGACAGTCATATTAAGAAAAAACTAGCACTTTTCTAGGACTCTAGTAATATATGATAGCTTTTTTTTTTTTTTTTTTTTCAGATAGAGGGTGCCAAAATCAGGACTCTAGTCTTTGTGTTGCTGCTACAATTTTGTTTAAGTACACCATGTTGTTTTAGTCTCGCGTATTGTGACAAACAGTGTTTTTGTGCTCTGAAGATGCTGGTTATAACACCAGCGAAATATCAGCATTAAGTTAATAAATTAATTATTTACTTAGTTTCTGTGTTCTATTATACTGTTAAAATAATAAACAACATATATCTAATCCAGAGAATTTTAATAATAAGGTGTTGACACCTTTTGGCAACTGGTATATGGTGATATGACTTCTGCATTACTTCCACCTTAGTATCACCACCTCTGGGTCTGGTTCCACTGACGAAACCTCAATAAAGGTCGAAACCGGTCTGGGTAGTGATCCTTTCCATAATGCATAGCATTATACATACCCATAAGGATATGTGCTTTGCATTATGGGATAATAAGGCAAGTGATCAGAACTTATACCACCTTTACCACGAGTTGCCCCAGTCCTGAAAATACTTCAGGCGCAAACTCTGTTTGCTTACACTTGGATAAAGGATTAAACCAAATATATAATTGGTAGCATAGCCAAGTGAAAAAACTTCCACCAACTAAACTTTGTAATCCACACACACATTCAACCTGTCCACATGAGTATTCCACAGACTTGTCACTCATCTCTGAATCCTCTCTACCACCTCCTGATCCCAAGAAATCAGGTGACCAAATCTGTGCAGAGTCAAGATGCAGCCAAATCACAGTCTTATAGTGAGGAATAATAACTACGCTATCTTCACTTGTTAGCATGTTGTTCAACATCCAAGGAATTCTTTGAGCTATTTTACATCCATGCATACACAGGATTTGAACCCACATCCTCTTGGGTGGAGAGCATTTTGCAAACTTTTGCAAAATGCCCTTTGAACTTCAACTCTCTGTTCACCATTATCCCTAAGTCCCTAGCCTCATGAATTTCTTACAATCCATCAATGCGATACACAGTACGTAATCTTTTCAACCTGAAGTGCATAACCTTGCATTTTGCAACATTAAATTGACAAGCATATCCTTTGCTCATAGTTCCAATTTATTTAAATACATCACTCTAATCTCTATCACCTTTAAGAACTATTGCCCTCCAGTTTTTTATCATCAGCAAACAACTGAATATCTCCCTCACCCCTTAAAACTTTCACTACATCATTGATGTACAAATTAGAGTAGTGACCCTGGTACAGAACCCTGATGCATTCTGCTAGTTACATCATTCTCCTAGATTCCATTCCATCATATACTATTCTCTGGTGTCTGTCAGTCCTCCCCCATCCATGCTACTAGCTTCATATCCATTTTCCCATTTGCTCCAACTTTTATAATAGCTCTCCATGTGGTATTCTGTCAAACACCTTTGCAAAATCCAGCAGTATCATGGTGTAGCCATTTCCTTTATCCGATTCTGCTGTCACTTTATTATAAAATGTGAATAAATTACTAGACAGGACCTACCCATTAGAAACCTGACCTGTGCTGCCTACTATAGAGCATGGTATCTCTATCACCCATTGTTGGATTTTTACTTTTAACCAACTTTTGCAATATTTCATCCCTCCTTACTCTAGCTGTTGTAGTACATCGCCTCCACTTTTCCCTCTTCCATACCATGGTCTTCATTTATATCACTCTTATCCTCACCCTTATATTGATCTACTTTACTGTCTTTCCAAACCTACTTCTCAATTTCTCTCTAATCTCCAAAAGAAAATGTGGCTTAGCTACGTTAAGCCACACTTATCGGCAAACAACAAAATATATTCTCACTCCACATGAAATATCATTAGCAAGTAAGTAGTGGCCCAGAACAGAATTCTGTGGCATGCCACTGATTACTTTTATTTATTGGTACTATCCATCCCCAGCTCTCTTTTGCTCCATTGATTTGTACAAATGACTATTGTGCAATCTGTCAAATGCCTTTGCCAAATTCAAACAGTCCTTTGTATGAATATCCCTGTCTGGCACATTTATCATTCACTTTATCATCAAATTCAAGTATATTTTTGAATGAAGACCTCCCCTTTTACAAACTTTTATAGAATCTCCTCATCCTGTTAACCCATCAGAGGACCTGACTTTTCTTTGCTGAGATATAACCACTCAAAACAATTTTGTGCAAATCCTAGATCAACTTCTACTCTACTCTGGAGTACCATATTCTAAATATGGAACACCACTCCAAAAATTCTTAAAAATCCTTCAACTTTCATAGTAGCCTATAGTAGTTTTGTGATGTACTTTACATAAATTGTTTTAAGATAACTAATGTTTTGTAATAAAAGTTTGTGTTCTTGAAACTCATCAGAAATATTAAGAATTCAGTTCTCCAATTGATATAATATTTCATAATATATTATTGCTTTTCTTTTAATTATAGGTGGATGGAAGTTTAGAACGCCTTTTTAAAGAAAGTGAACTTCTTAGACAGGCATATGGTCATTTTTTTGACTTAACAATAGTAAACAATGACATAGAAGAGACTATCAAATCACTAGAAAAGACTTTAGAAAAAATCAACACTACACCACAATGGGTACCTGTTGGCTGGGTCTACTAGCTTCCTATCATATTTGCTCAGAGCCTAAACTCGGGAAATCATGCCACATGAACTGCACTTCTTTTGCAGGAAGTTAGCAGATCTGGGTAGGCAATCAAAATAACATCCTGCCGTTTCCATTCCATGCACAGATCAACTGACTTTTGATAGACTAAGTTCAAAAACTGCCATTGCAGCCCGTGGTGGGCTTGCCCTGTTTCTTGCAACAAGTAATAATGCAGAAGACAGAAGCACAACAGAGACGTCATAATGCAGTTGTGTCATCTATGATACACCTTGCTACTCATTCAATTTGTTTATTGCATCAAATTATGTTTACTATAGCTGTTTTGATAAGATGGAAACTTAGTACTAGATAATTATTGGTACAGGAACTTGTAGGATAAGGGATTGATGTTCAGGGAATTTTTGCAAATCAGGTAAAATGTTGTGGCATGCATTTATTTCTGTTTTTGTTACTGTAGTTTGAAAGTTTAAGTCTATTATGCTATAATAGCAATATTTGCCTTACAGTGGAACAGTTAACACAATTCATGAAACAAAATGCACACTTGATTGTTACTGAAGCTATAATTAAGAGACAAAAATGATGCAGTCATTTCTCTAACAGAAAAGAAAAAGAAATGAGATATAGCTCTAAGTCTAGCCAATGTTTTATGAGGTTAATTGTATACAAGTAATGCACAATCAATGCAATGGCATTGCATTTTTTAGAAATGTTAGCCATAATTTTGTTTCCTGATATGTTTGTATGATTATTTTATGCAAATAATTGTATTACCAAGCAAAAACATATCCAAATTTGGTGATTGTGTTACAGAAGTAAAAACTAATTTTTTAACATAACTGAACCTCTTTAGTCTGGAATTGTATATAATCCACAACTTGCTCCCTGGGATAATATTTTGTAATAGCCACTTCACATGAGAAACATGCCAACTCAAGTGAATATCTAATATTTTTAAAAAAACTTAAGAAATATATAACATTTAACCAATATATCCATTATTCTTTTTACACATTTTAAAAAAGTTCCTTAAATTATGAAAATAAAGCAGTTACATTAAGATGATTAAAATATAATAGGGTGTTTTATGTATCTTGATTTTTGATAATGCAAATTGAATTGAATTGTAGTAAGTACAGCATAAATATGTTTTCAGAAACACTAAAGTAAGTTATGTTTAAGTATCATCTCCTCTTGAGTCAGAAATCATCATTTGCATTGGACTCAAAATTGCCAGATTAAAGAGGTTCAATACTGTATTTTTTGTGCTGACAAGATTAATTAGTGAACAATGCTAGTTTGCTTGCAGTTTGTCTCAGTCTATGTTGAGGGTTAAAAAAACCTATTTACAACCATATCATATGTTGAAATCAGTTATGCTAAAGATTAATTATGGATCACCTTATAAGTTGAGTAGTCTCACCTCTCAGAATCCTCATCATGACAGGTTTCCTAATCCATTATGTATTTTATTTGCAACCAAGCTTGTGTGTTTGCTGTAAATGATTCCAAGGAAAGCTCTTGAATAGTAAGATGAAATTCACATGGATTACCCTATGAAGTGATAGTTACTCGTATAATAAGATTGTGGGAGAGGGTTTTTAATAAGAGAAAGAAGAGAAGCGGTATGGAGGGTAAATTTCAGTTTAAATTTTGTTTTTATAGCATTTATTAAAAAGTAACTTTTTTTTTCAGTGCTTATTGTATTTATTCCAAATATCAACCAATTTATTTACATTTAAAATATAAATTATATTAATAACAGTCATTTAAATTACCATTACTGTTGGCCTTCCACATATTTTAAGTCTTTCCAGGATAGCAACTCCATGATATCTATTATGTTTATATTATTATTATTATATAGGCGCCCCCATGGAGTCCGAAGCTTCATCACAGGAGACCCAAACTATCCACACAATGTATCATACCGCTCCTTGAACCCATTAACAGACAAAGCACTCACAAGTGACTCTGGCAACCCATTCCACTCATTCACAACTCTTCAAGCAAAGAATGTAGTCTTTGCACCCCTACTAACCATACCTTTATTCAACTTTCAGGGATGACCCATTGTTTCAGGGAGCCAAAACAATGACCCATTGTTTCGGCTCCTCCAGTCAAGTGCTGCAACATTTCTCCTACATCAATCCTATAAAACCCTTTAAGCAATGTACACGTTTCTCTCATATCCCCTCTTTTTCTCCTATCAGCCAACTTCTGCAATCCACATGCCCTCAATCTCTCTTCATAGAGAACATTCCACCCACCATCTTGGTCAGATTTCTGAATCTTCTCCACTGCTTCCTCATCCCAAAGAAACCCAGGAGACCAGACTTGAGCACAGTAATCCAGATGCTGATGTATCAAGGCCTTATAAAGGGGAATAACAACTTCCTTATCTCTACTTGATAATGTGTTCTTCAATAGCCAAGTAATCTTATGGACTACCTTAGCAATATGTCATCTAAACTTTAACTCTGTCTGCCACCCCCCCCCTAAATCTCTAACTTCATCTATTTCCTGGAGTACATCAATGTAATACATGGCTTGTAATCTGTTTATCCCAAAATGCATAACTTTACATTTCTTGATATTAAACTGACATCCATTATCTTTTGCCCATACTGACAGTCTATTTAAATCATTCATCCTGCAAGCTCTCTACATAGCCTTCATTAACTATTACTCTACCTAATTTTGCATCATCAGCAATGTTAGTAAATATTTCCTTTCAGGTTTTTTTCTATATCATTTGTGTACAAATTAAACAGCAATAGTCCCAGCACTGAACCTTGCAGCACACCACTAGTCACCTGTTTTTGCCTTGATTCTGACACTCCATATACCACATTTTGCTGTCTGTCCAGCAGCCATCCTCTTATCCACCACCATTTGTTCTAATTTGCATAACAGAGTTCCATGTGGTATTTGGTCAAATACCTTTGCAAAATTCAGCAGAATTGTGTAGCCATTTCTTTTATCCAACTCAGCTGTTCATCGTCATCATCATCATAGTTTATTCACAATATGATACAATGTGAAAAGGGAAAAGAGATTTATATTAAAAATTAAAGATTGCAAATTATGGTCATAATCACCTGCCTTGTAGTTCCACATATATCCCATGTTGTACAATCTCCCAAGTCAAGACCACATGGTGTATATGACAATCAGAGGCAATGTGGCCACCTTGGTTATAAATAGCTCTTCTGATCCTATGATCAGGTCCAGTACTCCCACACCCCCTGGTCCCCTCCATTACATGCTGCCTCAAGTAATTATCTCAGTAGGTGTATAAACTCCATTTCCTTCCTTCCTTCCATGTGATTGCTCTTCCTTCCAGTCTATATCTCCATAGTTCTCCCATAATAATCACTCGACCTGTACTCATTGTACTAATTTGATGAAGCATGTCTTCTAGATTATGCATAGAACTCCCTGGTCTATAGCAACAACCAACTGTATATTTTGTCTTACTGGTCTTAATCTCACACCAGACTGCTTCAAATGAACAGCCACCCTTCCACCTATCTCCTATTATTTTTGGCTGCAATTCATCTGCTATCATCATTATACTTGGATATATGTGTAACTAAGTGTCAAATATGTTTAATGTTTGTGTAAGAAAAATCACCCCCACAACAGTTGAACCATATACTGACTACTGAACTAAATTCGTTAACCATATATACTATATACTGCTCAAAACAATTAGGGGACATTTTGGTTTTCTTGTAAATTATAATGTTATAAAAATAATTTACAAATGTAACACAATTTGTAATAAATATCTCACCAATTATACCCTATCCATAAGAAATATTTATTCCTGTATGAAGTACCCAATAGTTATAATTATTTGCAGAAATTTATAATTATTCGACAGAAACTAAAATATCCCCTAATTGTTTTGAGCAGTGTATATTCACTCTCAGCTTATCTTTCCCTTCTTCATTCTCTCATATCCATTATATATATATATATATATTTATTTATTAAAATCTGATTTTTTTTAAAAGTTACATAAATTTACCATTTTTATAACAGAAATGTCATTCTGCATATTTTCTATCCTAATAGCAAAAAATAAACTTTGTATATTTATTCTAATTCTCTTCTTCACCATGTTTGTATTATGCCCTCTGTTAGATCCTGGTTCAGCAATGCAGCTACTCTTGCTAATTTGTATATATCACTGGAACTGACATATACTTCAATTCTTCTCCTGTTCAATAAATTTATAGATTACTACCAACCAACTGATCCCAAACAATTCCTCCACACACTTTATTATTCTCCTAATTTTTTGATATCCATTAAAAAACTTGGTGAGTCAAGTTTAGTCATAAATATTATTATATAAAGCTATCAACTTTTCTCCTAAAGCTGCTGAGATTTATTAGTTGTCTTACCAATATGATTTCTGAATGTAAATTTTCTATCAACCAAAATATCCAAATTCTGGTATTCATACCTTTTCTGTAATACCCATTGAACTTATATACATCTAAACATTATCTTCTTACCAAACTGTATATACTTGCATTTGTTCACATTAAATTTAAGCCCCCTACTTCCTCATCCACTTCCAAAATTTTAAGATCATTCTGTATAAGAACATAGGTTAGCCAAACAACTGACTGTCGTACCTATCTTCATATCAGGGAAAGAGAAAAATTTCATCCTTAATATTTGAACTTAAATCACTTATGAATAAAACCAAGAGCCGTAACTCTGAATACTGAGTCATTTTGTGTTTTAACAATCAGGCTCTTTGAAGAGCTTCCTCTAAATACTGTTTCCTATTGTACCATCTTGCTAGATGATAATCAGTACCTCTTTATCACACTAATTACTAGGTATTTAAGTGGAATGCATAAGATAAAATGATTTTAATAAAAATGAATGGACCTTGAAAATACAGCTGTTTTAATAATTATTTTAAACCTTGAAAGTATTCATATTTAGAGGTTACACATACCCAGAATGGACTTTTACCTTTTTTATATGCTGCATTGATTAACAAAAAAGGTTGCTGACTACTTCAAAAATTTTGTTTTAAATACATGTTTGCTAATTTTAAAAATTTATTCATGTTTAACTTGTTGAAATAAGCAGTGGTATTGCATAGTCTTAAATGTTTGATGATGCAACTAATTACCAGTTTACTTGTTTAGAAGAAATGGATGCAAGTTTTTGGATGTGCGTGTGCGTGTGTGTGAGTGTGTGTGGAATGAGTTTGATGGTAAAAAAGACTTGTATGAGAGGGATGGCCTGCACTTGAATGGATTTGGTATCATCACCCTGGAGAAATTATTTCTTTGGGAGAAAAAATTATTTCTCCAGGAAGTCATTTCTGCAGGCTCTTGAGAAATTACTTGTTGGAATGATATTTAATTCAGAAAGAAACTACATCATCATGGGAGGAATGAGAATGTGTATGTGTGTGTGTGAGTTTAGTAAAGGTGTGCATCAATGATAATGGTTGTGAATCTGGTAAAGGGTAGACCAATATAATTTAGATTTGGACTTTTTGACTGAGGAGGAGAAAGCTTCCTAACCAAGCCAATTATATGAAAAAGCTAAGAAGTAGCTCTTGTTATGTCTGTGTACAAATGCCAAGAACATCAGGAACAAAGGGGCTGAGTTTTGTTGCCTTCCTAACTTTTAAACAGATGTAATAACAAATTGTGTGTGAAGGATATAGTGTTTTTATGAATAACAGAAAAGGGTGGGGTACTAATGATATTAGATGATTTGATTACAGTTATGCAGAAACTCATGTAAGCAATCAATTTGAGGCTATCTGGTATGAAATGGAGGCTAACAAGATGAAATATACTGCGGATGTTGCTACAGATCTGGTGGTTCACTTGCTAGGGCAATGAATTGCACAGCCAAATTACCCTGATGGGTACTAAACAAGTAATAGTTTAAAATTATAAGTGGCTTAAATTATCTGAATATTGATTTGTTAGCAGAGAAACTTATGATATGAATGAAGAATTTATTGAGCTGTTATGAAAGAAGGAACTTGCAGTCAGAGAATGTTACGTTGGATCACATCAGGTTTCTCAGCTAAGGATGTGACCATGATCTGTCACATCATGTCATGTAGTAACTGGTTACATGCTGAATTACAAAGCTGGAAACTAAGACTAATGCAGGAGAATACTATGTTTAGTCCCATGATATCAATTACTGAATAGAAAGGATATCAGCAGTACATGGGAAGCTTGGAAAAGATGCTTAAATGATGCAGTATTTAAATTTATCTAGAAGACAAATTCAGATACTGCATCATTTGACCAGAGTTCAAAGAACAAATGGGTGTGTATGTGAGGGAGGGGGTGAAGGATGAGTGCACAACATTATTAAAGAAGAGATCGTAAGACAGCAAAGATGTGGAAGAAATATCATCAGAATAATAATGAGAGGATCAAATATGTGATGCACAGGGCACAAAAGTTATAAGTACTGTATAGAAAGCTAAGGCAAAATATGAAAAAAAAAAAATTTATCTGTGCAGGTTAATAATGGCAACCCAAAAAAATTTTATTGTTATGCTGCAAGTAAAAGAAATAATGAATGTGGAAGAATAATTTTACTGAACATAAATGTACCCTTGTATCAAAACCAGATACAATTTTTCAAATAATCAGTGTTCACTTTGCAAGAAACAGCATGAGAGATAAGCAATTTGCTCATATTTTATAATAATGTTACAGCTGAGTTGGATAAAAGATTATGATACTGTTGGATTTTGTTAAGGGCATTCAACAAGATAGCACCTGTTCAATTGGTTGTTAATGATGCAAAGATAGGCAGGGCAATCAGGGATGATACGGATATATATATATGGTGCTTACAGAATAAATGCATTCAACTTCCGGTGGGCCAATGATAATGGCTATCAATTCACTGTTAATAAGTGTAAAGTTATGCACTTTGGTATGGTGAGACTTCCAACTCTATGTTATACTATCAGGGTTATGCTCATAGAAATTAATGAGACTGGTGATCTTGGAGTACAGTGGAAAGGATGTTGAATTTCAAAGGTCGCATAGCAAAAACTGCAAATACAACTCAGGGGATAATTGTAATGCTTAAACAGCAATATCCGAGTAAGGAAACTATTTTACCTCTTTACAGGGCCTTGATACAATTGCATCTGGACTACTGCACACAGATTTGGCCCCTGTTGAAAAGGTGTAAAGAGGAAGAGTTAGAAAGATATCAGGATTATGGAATATAGATTATGAGGACATATTGAGAGCAAGTGAACTGCAAACTCTGGTAAATAGGAGAATGAGGGCTGATATGATAAAGTCTAAACTTCTGTAAAGGTGTTATAGGATATCAGTTGATGAACTTTTTCATTATATAGAAGATGAAGAGAGAAAAAAGGAACATCCATGGAAGTTAAATTTGTGTGTGGTTAATGGAGTGAGGAATTTGCCTGTTGAAAGATGCAAGTGCATCTAATGTGAATAATGTTGAGAGGATATGACAGCTAATGTGGGTGATATATGACCTCTCTCAATGAATCCTCAACTCACAGGATCTCTGATGATGATAAAACAGTAAAATCTTGATTTAACAGACTATTAGGAGCTAAAGATTGTCCGTAAAATCGAAAGTCCATTAAATCGCGAATCTTAGGAATAGTATTGAAAATAAAGCACTTTCAGTGGTACAGTATTGATATATTTTGATATATTTTAATGAGAACATTTTTACATAAATACCATTTTACTGAGGATTGGGCTTGAAAAAAGCATCAAGTTTCAGTTGCTTTTCACTTTAAACCATTTCTTAATAATTAACGATCGAAATTGCTGAAAATGTTCGTAATAAGCAATCGCCTCTGGATCTGAATATGCGCCTATGAACAAAATGAGAACACATGGACGAGATGATGTCGACCATGTGTTCTCTAACCACCGATAGTTTCGGACCAACTGGAATCGCTTCTTCTTCCTCGTTGTTAGCCTCCTGATCGCCCCCCTGTAGAACATCTTCAGCAATCTCTTCCTAAATTTGGTAGCCTGGGTCACCCTCGTCGATGTCTAGCCATTGTTCAATGTCATTCTCACTGACATTATCACCAGCTCGCATCAAAGTTTCACAGAAATCAGAGGTTTCAAAACCTCTGAAATTGTATTCTGGTTCACTCCCGTTCAGTAACTTGGTCCAGCCATTAGCCAATGTTGTAGTCTCTATCTCCTTCCAAGCGGCAGCAAAATTAAAGATGGCGGACTTCATGTTGTACACACACAAATTTTGAAGTGTGCTGGCTCCTCTTGTGTCTTCTTTGGGATTGTTTTAATTCCTCCAAAACCTCTTCAAGAAACTTCTTATATCTCTTGTAGGCAACAATAACTCCCTGGTCTATAAGTTGTATTATAGAAGTGGTGTTTGGAGAACATACATTTTATTCTTCCATTCCAACTTACTTATTAACTCAAGTTTTTGTGCTATCGTCAAGTTTACTCGTTTTCTTTTACCCCAGACATATTAACTGATATTAATAATGATTAATAACGGTTTAACTAAAAATTACTCCAGCAGCAGCCTAAACACCATGTTTTACACTACTGATGCTATGCTACCGAACCAAAGCACATGCACACGTACGAACTATTACAAGTGCGCACGAAATATCACAAATATACGCGAATGTATCTGAAGATGCAATTTATAAACACTGCCGATCGCATCCGATTAACCATTGTATCATCCTTCGATTGGAATAGGCCTAAGTTCGATTCTCGTCGCGACGGGAGGAATCTTTATCTGGACGATTTCAATCGAAGGTGAATTAGCCAATCTCATATGGAGGTGGCAGGTTTTTTTTTCCTGGAAACTCAGGTTTTTCATCCCGCATACAGACAAATCGCCCTTCAGAACACACGCAATTTACAGACAGAAAATACTAGTTGTTGTTGGTGGTGGAGGTGGGCGGTTGATGGAGATGATTCGTAGTAGAGGTTCAGTGTAATGGTTGAGGTGTCCTCCTGCGATGAGTCTTCGGACTCCTTGGAGGTATTAGGAATAATAATAATAATAATAATAATTTTTTTTTTTTTATTAATTATTTCATTATCTGTATTTATTTGTCAAATTATGTCCATTAAATCCGAAGTCCATTGACCATTAAATTGAGATTTTACTGTAGTAATAAAAGTTAAGAACATTTCTATCCTTCCAGTTATTATTTTAATAAATCTGCAGCCTTTTTCAAAGGCAGTTTAATTTTTGCTCCTTTTATCCAGGTTTTGAATCAGTTTTTATCTCTTATACTTTTTTTGGGAAAAATAAATTAGTAATACAGTTGTTTCCATTAATAATCCAACTTATATTCCACGAGTTTAGTTTCTAAAATACTTTTATACATAATGAGCTATTACAAACAGATATCATATTCAGTATTGTTCTTTTTTCTCAAAAAAACGCTTTGTGTGATCTCCCCAATTTTAATATAAATGCGATATAATTAGGAACTATATACAAATGCTATATTTTTTCAGATTATTAAGAAAGATGCTCTCCATTATGAGTAAGAATGATTTTGTGATAAATCAACAAATGTTGATGTATTTTTGCCACTAAGTTTTTGTATCAATAGTTTATTACCATAGCAACAAACTATTAATAAAAAGAACCATTTATTATGATAATTTAATCATATGTGTAGTTACATCATCATCAGAAGATAATATAGGTGTGTTTCACAGTATGCAGGTCAGGATTTAAAACATTTTGTTAAAAACCAAAATATGTTATTGAGTTTTTCAACTGTACATTGTTGCAGCATAGACTACTTAGTTGTGATTTTTCAAGATTTAAAAAAAATGATCCAAACTGTTGAATGCAAGCAGCTTGCTAGACCAGTACTTAACCACCAACCACTTTGTTATCCTCCTGTGCCATGCTAATTTCTTCATTATGGGAAAAAAAAAAGAATTAGGAAGAATGCACAAAAGTTACCAGTCATATATATATATAGTACACAGGAAGATGAAGCTCAAGGGCCATATAGCAAAGATTGCAAATACAACTCAGAGGATAACTGCAATGCCGAAACAAACTTGACATGTAAAGATAAGTAATTTTGCCACTTTACAAGACCTTGATAAGACCTCACTTGGCCTATTGTGTGCAGGTCTGGTTTCTGTTGTGATTCTGATACAGTGGGGAGTGCAAAGATGAGTGTTAAAAATGATATCAGGATTGCAGAATACTGATTATGAAGACAGATTGAGAATATTTAGACTGCAGACACTAACAAACAGGAGAAAGAATGGTGATATGATTGAGACTTACAAACTTCTGAAAGGGTCAGTTGATGGAATTTTTCATTTTATGGAGGGTGGGTATCCTTGAAAGCTAAATTTTTCTCTCAGAGTGGTGCATGATTGGAATGGATTGCCATTGGATGATGATGTGTGTGTGTGTTAATGAATTCAAGAACAAGTATGATAGCTGGTGCGTGCAGTATGTGGCCTTCGATGAGTCCCTGACTCCCTGGAGGTCTCTCTTAATAATAATAATATTCATTTTCTTTTGCACTTCCCAACATTGTGTTCTTTAGTACGAAAATAGTTAATTTGCTGGTTGCAAATATTTTTCTAGCAAGAGATCCTCCATCTAGGCAAATGAATTTTTGGATTTTATCTCATGATTTCACCCCCCTCCCCTGCTCCTCTCAAATAAATTAATTTTGATTCCAAAGATTATTATGAAATTTAATCATTTTTTAAACCAATAATAACCAATCAGATATCATTCTTGTGCCAAATAAATACAGCTGCCACATTAAAGGTTTAATTTTGTCAAATTATGACAGTGTATTAAAAAAAAAAGAGAGAGAGAGAGAGAGATTGTTCTTGTGCAATATAAGCATCACAATGAACCACATTATTTTTATTTATTTTATTTTATATATATATATATTTTTTTTTTTTTTTGCCATAGCATAACTGATGTAAATTTACTGTATCACTCGTATAATTTCATATATGTATCTAATCACAGATGAATTCTACAAAATATTTGGATATACTTATTGCTAGTTTATAAAAATTTAAGCATAGTACTGCAATCTTTTTTTCTAATCTAATACTGTACTTTATTACTGACGTTTCTGAAATGAAGAAGTTCTATCCCTCGTATATAGAAACTGCTGATAGTTAAAAAAAAAAAAAAAATATATATATACAGGGTGTTCGGGATAAATTTGACATATTTATAATTAATTATATTTTTCCGTAAGTTACATGTATTAACACACACTTCTCTTCATTTAAAAGTTTGGACCCTTCTTCATTCATATACAAGATGTCAGAAAGGATGGATAGCTGGAACCCACCTGAATCATGGAAGAGAATAACTTGTATCATGATGATTCGTGCCCGCCATCAAAATAAGGATATTACGACTGCTGCCCAATGCTCCCTGAATACAGTAAAAACAATCAGGCATGAACTAGAGACTTGCAATGGTGACTACGAGGATGTAGCAAGAAGAAAGATCCCTAGCAGACGATCTGATTGCGTTCGTACAGCAGAATTCCTCGCAAATCTGCAGGAACAGGTGTTGAAGAACCCTGGCATTGGAATTCGGGCTTTGTTCGTGGAGTTGCTAACTGTAGTCAAGCCCTGGATAACAAGGGTAGCCAATGGTAGGCCGTATGTATGGCAGCAGGATTCGGCCCCTTGCCACACCTCTGGGAAAAGTCAAAAATGGTTGTCTGAAAATTTCTACGACTTCACCAGTCCAAATGTTTGGCCTCCAAACTCCCCAGACCTTAACCCCATGGATTATTTTGTATGGGGCGCAGTTGAAAAAGACACCAATCGCACTTCCAGTAATACAAAAGCCCAGTTAATGGATAAAATTAAAACAGTTTTTGCGGCCCTTCCCAGGGAGACTGTAGCATCAGCTTGTTCGAGGTTCCGAAGCAGAATTGAAGCTGTGATCGATGCTAATGGTGGTTATTTTGAGTAAATCTTGTTGATAGTATTGTAATTAACTCTGCCTGTAATGTTTTTTTGTCAATTCATTAAATTTAATAGATACAAAGAAGATTTTCTTTTTCCTTACGAAACTGTCAAATTTATCCCGAACACCCTGTATATATATATATATATTATTGTCAACCTAGCTGAAGACTGCCTGCAAATAACAGCATTTGTTGCATTTGATTTATTCAAAACATTTTCTCTAGAGCGAAATTAAGGTATAAAATTTCATTAATCCTTTATGTGCAATATATTAAAATATTTTAGCTACAGCACAGGTAAAAAATAAATATGCAATAAGCAACTCTAGTTAACTATATGTTGCCTAGGTGATATACTGTGCACTGAGTTTACTACTTTTCCATATGTTGGTCTTAAAATGCACATGCTGTAAATATAATGCCAGCACATTAACCTCAAGGGTAGAGCATATCTATTGAAATATGGCAAATCTATATGAAACCATCAGTTTATATATGAACATAATGCTGTCTTCCATCCAGAAGGCTAAAGTCACTAACAGTAAGCACAGACACTGAATAATAGCAGCTGCTACAAAATATCTTTTACACGCCCATTGGTAGAAGGAAACTGGATAAATAACCATCTGCCATTCCACACACTGAGGCCTTGATATATTCTTTACAAAGTATAGAGAAGATCCTAAAGCAAAGAACAGATCACAAAAAGACAGAGGAAAGAAATTTCTGTGTATTCTCATGTTGACAGACTGTTAGTCAAAATATGGAGCTTGAAAATTTTATAACTCCTGCTCTCTCTGTACCCATTTCTGTGCATTGTGGCACTATATTGCAATATTTAAGTTATGTTCATTATAATAATATTAAAAACATGTTTAAATGTTACATTTTTATTATATCTTTGCTAATGTAGAGAGCTTAAATCAAATGCAATAAGTTAATTTTTCTCTTTAAAAAGCATAATAGAAATTCATAATACTATGATCATTTTAACAAGCAGCTAATGAACGTGATATCTTTAAAATATGTAAGTACTGATGAGAATTTTTGCATTTTCATATGGAATCTTAAAGCAAAAATAATCTTTAGGATTTGGGAAATAAAATTTTAAAAGAGTATAGAAGCCAACTTTAAAAGTATGGATAAGTTCCTTAGTACTGTTAATTTTATTTAAAATGTTATTTTTTTGTATATTTTAGTTGTCATTTGACACTGTTTATTTAAATACACATTTCAATAATAATATTAAAGATTATGTAAAAAAAAATTCAATAGAAAGTTTGACATACAGTGTGTGTGTGTGTTTATATCTAGATACACACATACACTGTAAGCCGATACCAGATGCTATAATGCATTTTTCTTTACATTTTGTATTTCTTTAACAGTGGTAGATAGTTATTTTTGCTTATTTTATGTAATCCTATATACTTGAAAGTTTATCTGACAATATATTTCTATCTTAAATACTGATCGTTAAAGGACTTTGTTTTTAATGATCATTAATAGGAATAATTATTTAATAACAGCTGACCGTTATGTTGCTTTGTAATTATGTAGTTTTATTAATGTATTAGTTGTTAAATGAATTAATTATATTTTAGTGCAGAACTTTTATTAATGAGTATATCAGGGATATAATGAATGCTTGAGGTTCCTCATTCAGCACTAAACATTCCAGGCCAAACTAACAGTGTTTATGGCAAAACAAAAATTGATACAGATAATAGTTCTAGTCCCATAATTTATAATAAATCAATTTTTTTTAGAAAAAATACATTTATTACAGGCAAAATTTAACTTTGGCTATTTTTAAAACAAAGTATCCAATTCTACAATAAGATACAGATATAATGCCTATCTAAGAAATATTACAAAAAAGTAAAGAAAAAAATCTATATAGAAATAAATTTCTTTTTTTGTTAAGAGCAATACAACTTCCATCTTTGAGCATGCCTTTTGACCTTTTTTTAGTCATAAGTGGCATAAATTTGTGTTCTATTACTGTTCCGATTATTTTTAAAATATATGAATGTTTAAGTAATTGAAATGTGACCTGTTTGTGACTAGCAAAACATTTCTGTTGTGCAGTGATGACTGGAATTGAAGGGACTTCAGAAGCCTGTATTCTTGATGAGAGCAAACATTGTGATAATTTTGTAGAAAAATAAAGCATTCTGCTATAATGTCTTGTTTTTTGTTTATTTTATTTATGTGATATACGAGTATGATAATTGTCAAAGAAAAACAGCTCCTTTTCTTTAACATTGAGGTACTCTAACATATTATATATTGAGTATTATTACATTTACACTTACTGTTTCACCTAGTTCTTCACACATACATATGTGTATGTATTGTCACATGTCCCATTAAAACTCTTGTTTCTATCATTTAACTAAAGTGGTATAAAGCTAATTTGCTGTTCAGACTGGCTGTTGATGATAAATGAAAACAATTAGACTTATTAAATTATTAAATTAACAATTAAACAATTATTACCTAGGGAAGGGTATGTCTTCTATGAGTGTTAGTATGAAGCCTTGGTTGTTGAGTGGAAGAGATAAGGATCTCCATATCTTGAAGAATTTCACAAAACCTCAATGTAACCCCCCCCCCATAACAAACCTATAACACATTAGTACTGTGAGTTGCCCAAGAATTATAGTCTGGAAACTACTCTAAAGCTGGTGGTGGTATCACACCAGGTGAAGTCATTCACAAATATATCCGTGCTTTGAACCCATTCTGCTAGCTGAAGAGCAGAGATGCAGTCTATTAGGTAGACCAACTTTCTGAGGAGAATCATCCAATTTAAAAAAAAAAAAAAAGCTCTCAGGTCAGTAGAGCCCTAAGGCATTTTAAGTAATGCAGTATCACTGCAGGTCTTGTTGAAATTCATAAATGTTTGGTCTGCATGCTTGTATATTTTTCATACTTAAAAATTACCCATAACTCTTTAATGTGATGCTAACACATTTTTAAAGAAAAATAAATAGCTAAATAAAAGGCACCAAACTGATTTCAGATTTAATTTTAACATTTACCAAAGCTTATCAATATCTTAAAATGACATTTATTCTATAATGCTTATAACCAGCGCGTTTTTTGGGAAGTTACACCACCATGCTGGTGTACCATCCCAAAAATTTATTTTGGGATGGTACAGATTACTGCCCTGCTTTATTAACAGTGACATGTGACATATAGATGACATTTGGATTTAGAAATTTGTAATATTCAGTAATTTTTTACACATTTAACTAGCATGGAAATAAGCTTAGTCATGTGATGAAATTTTCATTTTGCACTATTGTTAAGATATTTGCTATATAAAATTTTTATAAAAAATTATCATATACATTTTACTTATTTTTTATATACTTGTAAAATAAATTTATGCTTAATAAACTGTGCGTTATCTACTCAGTTTGCTGTTCTTATTCCAAAACTTATCACACTACGAAGTAACAATACTAGTAAACAACAATATTTTAGTTTTCTTTTATATCTTTAAAAGTTTTGATTTTTCCTGCTAGTACCTGTTATTTTACCAAAAAAACAGCACTATAAAAGTGTATTTTATCTCTTAAGTTTTTATTTTATTTTTGCAAGTGATACATTAGCTAATAAATTTTAATTTAATTTGATCTAAAATAACATTTGTAGAATCTTTCTAAGTAATTTTTATTTTTATATGCCAGCATGGTTGGCTAAGTGGTTAGCACATCTGCTCTCTAACCAACATGCTGTGTGGCTTATAAATTTCATCACCCAGTGTGAGATTACTGCCCTGCTTATTGAAGGTCTGAAATGGCTTGAAAAAGTTCCATGTTTAGTCTCTAGAGCAGGGTTTCCCAGACCAAAATAATAATAATAATAATAGAGGGAAAAAAATCCTTAATCCACCCACAGTACTAAATGTACTACAGGTTTACAGCTTTTCATGAGCAGAGTCATAAAATATGTGTGTGTGTGTGTGTGTATATATATATATATATACAGGGTGTTCGGGATAAATTTGACAGTTTCGTAAGGAAAAAGAAAATCTTCTTTGTATCTATTAAATTTAATGAATTGACAAAAAAACATTACAGGCAGAGTTAATTACAATACTATCAACAAGATTTACTCAAAATAACCACCATTAGCATCGATCACAGCTTCAATTCTGCTTCGGAACCTCGAACAAGCTGATGCTACAGTCTCCCTGGGAAGGGCCGCAAAAACTGTTTTAATTTTATCCATTAACTGGGCTTTTGTATTACTGGAAGTGCGATTGGTGTCTTTTTCAACTGCGCCCCATACAAAATAATCCATGGGGTTAAGGTCTGGGGAGTTTGGAGGCCAAACATTTGGACTGGTGAAGTCGTAGAAATTTTCAGACAACCATTTTTGACTTTTCCCAGAGGTGTGGCAAGGGGCCGAATCCTGCTGCCATACATACGGCCTACCATTGGCTACCCTTGTTATCCAGGGCTTGACTACAGTTAGCAACTCCACGAACAAAGCCCGAATTCCAATGCCAGGGTTCTTCAACACCTGTTCCTGCAGATTTGCGAGGAATTCTGCTGTACGAACGCAATCAGATCGTCTGCTAGGGATCTTTCTTCTTGCTACATCCTCGTAGTCACCATTGCAAGTCTCTAGTTCATGCCTGATTGTTTTTACTGTATTCAGGGAGCATTGGGCAGCAGTCGTAATATCCTTATTTTGATGGCGGGCACGAATCATCATGATACAAGTTATTCTCTTCCATGATTCAGGTGGGTTCCAGCTATCCATCCTTTCTGACATCTTGTATATGAATGAAGAAGGGTCCAAACTTTTAAATGAAGAGAAGTGTGTGTTAATACATGTAACTTACGGAAAAATATAATTAATTATAAATATGTCAAATTTATCCCGAACACCCTGTATATATATAGTGATGCAGCTATTCCATCTGTACCTAAAATGCCCATCGACCTATGACAAATTTACTCCATGCTTAGTGGAAAGTTAGCTGCAAATGTCACATACAAATTGAGCATCTGTAAGTAAGCCAAAGATAATCTAGTAACTCTGTTCTAGAATCTAAACATAATACTTTGTTAAACCATTTCAGGCCTCCAGCAAGCAGGGTAGTCTCTCACTGGGTGATGAAAATCTACCACAAAACTTTCACAAGCATCTGTGCCATAGTGGGATTTGAACTCATGGCCTGTCAGTTGGAGAATGGAAATGATATTTATTTGGCTAACTAGGGCTGGCAGGTTACTTTATTTTCAAAACTTTTGGTTCTTGTATGTGTTAAGAAAATAATATGCAAGTAATGGCTTAGTCAACAAAACCCAATGCTTCATAAGTTTTGAAACTGAAGTACCACTTCATACTTGTGCAATGAAACAAGCAAATTATTGCAATTTTTGTTGCAAACTGCAGCAACCTGAAGTAATGTTCACATAAACTTCTAAGTTTAATTACTTTTAAAGAATAATATGATATTGTTTAATTCAGTAACATTTATAAATCATGAATCAATTTTTAAATCAATTGCACAAGCATGACTGGGTCAGTCCTGCTTGTGCAATTCAACCACAGTAGAAACTTAATAGTATACTTCTGTCAAGGTGTCTTAAAATTATTCTTATTTTTGGAAAAAACAATTAGGTCAGTGTTAAATAAATATGGTTATAATTAATTCTAATGAATGTTTGCATTCTAATTCCTGCCACCTCCCCCCCCCCACACACACACACAAAAAAAGGTAGATTAAATATTATATGACAGAAGTGTTTGAAATTTAAAGAACTCTTATTCAGTGGTGGAAAATATAACTGACCTAAATATTCAGGCTTAACAAACTTTGTATAGTATAGAAATATATATTAGTGGAATAAAGGATTACTAAAATGAAGTACAAATATGAAAAAGGAAATTATGGATGTATATAATTTTATGCAAGAACTAGAACTTTCTTGTTTTATTTCTGCACTGTCACAGATGACTTGATTAGAACATGAGTACAAACATTAAATTAATTCTTAATTAGAATTTTTTTAATTTCCAATAAAATTTATAATTTATTTTCCTTCTTAATGAATACAACCTAGAGAAGATAGATAAAACATGCAAAAATTCAAAATGGAGTACAAGCAAGTTAGCAGTTGCTTAGTAAAGATTTGAAGAGAAAAAAATCAATTATTATTAAATCTTTAGTGAATTCTCCCCATGAAGGATAGGACAGCCTTCAAAAGTCTGGTCTGGCACAACATAGTATTGACACTAAACACAATATCCAGTGGGATAAAGCTCGTCTTCTCCATAGAGTTTAAATATGAACGCCTTTTCAAAGAAAGTTGTGAAGCCCTTTTACATCAACCAAACCTGAATCGGAATGATTGTTTCTCTCTCTCTCCCAAACGTTTGGGAGATTCTTATCTTATATAACCATCAAAAATAGTTGTTTAATGATATTTTTAATAATATTATTTATTAATGCTAATTTCTAGCACGCAGCAAGTTTTTAATTGGTAAACCACCGACTGCTGTATGTATTTTGTAATTCGGTTCTTTTAAGTTGCTTGTTTCTACACACTGTTGATGTACTGTTATTTTCAGTACAAAATATCGTACTGAAAATAACAGTACGTAGATGTTCCTATCTTCATAGACATCTCTCCCTGGCATGTATTATAATTAAAATATGTCAGGAATTTGCACAGATGTAATAATAAATAGTATGCAATAACAATACAGCTAATTGCAGTATTGATCTGCATGTTTATTTATATTTGTTAATGTTATTTATTAAACAACATTTCCATGGCTATAAAAGTAACAAACTTCTTACATTGTACTGAAAGAAAACAAGTAAAATGGCTACTATAAATAAATTCGGATGGCGTTAAGAACAAATGATTTTTGCAATTTGTAATTCAGAAATGTTTTGGGACAGCCTTCAGAAACATGTCAAAATGTATCATCATCGTCAATTTACATTTGTACCCTTAAAGGCTGTGCAGAATACTATGACAGTACTACACAAATTGCCTGTCAACAATTTTTCTCCAAATTATTCTATCACTTGTCAGCACTCTAGTATTATGCAAACTTATATTTCTATCTCCTAGGCACTTTTAACTGCATCAACCCACTTAGATCATTGTCCTCCTGTAGATCTTTTTTTTCTGACATCTTGGCATCAACTTTTCCATTCTGTTTAAGTGACCATACCACCTTAGATTAGTTCTGCTCAGACATTCTTGAATGCTTAACAATTTTAACATTATTCTGTCACTAATGCCATCTGTTTTCACTTATCTAATTTTTCTCAGAACTCTATCTCTCTTAAGGTCTTTGATCAGCTGTTCTATTTCTAACCCAATTATCAGATCTATAAATTAAAATTGATTTGGATGCTGTCTTGTATACTGCTAGTTTAGTTTTCTGGATACTTTCTCTCTTATTTCATATATATTTTTTCAACTGACTTCTTACCATGCCAGCTTGGTCTATTTCAGTATTTAATGTTTCACCTTCACTAAAATTTGCTGAAATAGCCAATATATTTTCCTTGTTTTATAAGGTTCTCCAGTGTGAATGCAGTTGAAGTTTTCTATATCCCTGCCTATTTTCATAGATTTATACTGAATTTATTTAAAAGTACAATCATCATCTGCATAAAACAAAACACACATTTGATATCTCTGATTCTGATATCAGGTTCAATGCCATTTCCTTCCATAATATGGTACATGCCAATGAATCACAGGAGAAAAAGAGCAGACCTTGTCTTACACCTAATTTTACAGAAAATTACCTTCTGTAATTCTTTCAATTCTAACTGCTAACTTATGGTTTTTTTTTTTCAAGATATACAAAACTTAAATATAGATCCTCATTTTATTCCCATGATTTCTCAACAGTCATAAAAGTGAAAATCTGATCTTGACAACCTCTTTAGCCTGAATCCAGCTTACTCTTCTGCAAGTTTCTCTTCTACAGTTTTTCTTAGCCTCTTCTTGAGTATGCTTGTATAAGTTTACTGAAATACTTAATAGATAAAATTCTTTATAATTCTTATATGCAGTTTTATTTCCTTTCTTATAAATGGGAAATAAAAGAACTCTGCTCCAAACTATGATCTGACTAGGCCTTCTAAATTATGCAGTGTAAGTGCTATAAAGCTTTTACATCTCCATATTTAAGAATTTCAGGTTGAATATAATCTATTCCAGCTGCCATCCACATTTCAGGCTTCTCACAGCTTTTTCTGCCTCAAGTATTGATATTCCTAATTGCATTCCTCTTGAATGTTTGTCGCTGCTTGTTTCTCTCTAAGTTAATTTAAACTTGCAAAGAAATTATATTCTTGTTTAATCCTTATCTAAGTGTAAGCAAAGTTTGTGCATTAAGTACCTTCATGACTACTTGTATATAGAGGCTGATAGCTTCACATCATTTGCCTTAGTATTCTATGATGCAAAGCAGACATCCTTTCAGACAGTTGTATGCATTATGGGAAGGGTCAGCACCTAGACTGGTTTCACTCTTTACTGGAGTACTACTGTTAAAGTGAGAAGTACTTCTCTAAAAACTCTAAGTGATCTATAAGATCACTCTAAATCTCAACAAGTGACCCAAAATATCACTACTTATCTCTCCTGAAATAAATTACTAGAGAGCAAGAAACTCAGCAGTAGTTCCACCTAGTAACAGACAAAAATCTACCAAGGCAGCAAACCATCAGTGGGAGCCAGACCCTCAGATGTACCCATCATTGGAATAGTCATTGCACCCAGACTGGTTTGGACTTTTATTTGAGGTACTGTTAAAGTGCATGAGGGGGGGGGAGGTACCTCTCCAGAAACTGAGTGATTTACAAGATCACTCTAAATCTCACTGAGGGATTCTAAGAGATCATTCCTGACCTGAATCACTCCAGGTCAGGAAATTCAGCAGTGGCTCCAGTCAGTGACAGGCAAAAACCTACTACCAAGCAGAACTGCTCTACTCCCCAGGAAGCAAGCAAATCAATGAACATTATTAAATGTCATCAGTGAGAACTCGACTGAGAAGAGATACCAAGGTTGTATTAATGCAGAAATCATACGAGGTCTAGCAGAAAAGTAATGAGACACAATTCATATAAAATTGCGCGTTCAATTAATCATTTAACATTGTGGACACCTTCAAATCCTCTCCCCTACCCCCACAAAACTCACTGGTTCAAACGTTCCTTCCATGCAATATAACAGGTAATAATTTTCTCTGCTCACAGTGCCACATTCCCCCTATCAATCATTTTTTAACTAATTTTTTTATTATCAAAATCTATTCCCCATGATCTAGTTAGGGTACCCACCAAGTCTGATTTCTTCTACTGGTTCTCTCTCTTTACAGATTGCTCTGAATAGGGATTTTAAATTGAAATACCCTGTATATCACTGTATGTCTTGAAGGCATGCTCCAGGGAATTAATGGTACCCTTGGCACACCTGTTTATCATGAGTCTTACAATAAGGCAAACACCAAAGTTTTGGAAAGAAAGTAAACTTACTCGAAAGAAGTTAATTAGGATTATGATTCAGAACTGGGTTGATGATAATAGTATTCTTTTTGATAGTCAACATGTTTGTTAAAGGGGAGGTCATGTTTTAGCAATCTGCTTACACATTACAAGGTGAGAAATGCTCTGGATAAGGGAGATGCATGTGCAGTTCAAAGGTGTTTGACAGATTGCCACATGACAAGCTGGTAATTGAAATGGATGGGACTGGATAAAAAATTAGTGAGTTGGATAGCTAAATTTATCTATGACAGAGTGGATCCCAAAAGAGAATGTCACTAGCAGAGTGCTGATATGATAGAGATATGCAGCTGTTTGCATATGAGCAAAACTATGAGGAACAGAGCAGATGTTGTGATCTCACAGTAAGAACTCAATAGACTGTGAGTGGAGCTGTCAATTTAATGTTGTAAAGTATAAGGTCATGAAAACTGGTAGGCAAGGATGGGATGCAGAGTATAGAATTAATGGGGAAATTTTTTGGAAGGAAGCAGAAGAGATGACATGTGGGAGTGATGGTGGACAGAGACCTGAAATTTAGAGGTTCACATTGCAAAATCATAAACAGATTATTAGGCATGGATGAGGAGGACCTTGATATGCAAAAATAGAGGTTGGGTCTGTGAAATATGGAATATGGAGACAAATTGAGAGAATGCAATAAAAAGAGAGGATATGATCCAGACATAAATTAGTGAGGAACTGTTACCAGGGTGATGGGGAGGAGAACAGAAGGAGACAAGGATAGAACAAGAGGAAATCCATGAAAGCTGTATAGGAAGGGTGTGAGTTAGGGAGTGATGAGCAGGTCCTTTGCATGGAGAGTGGTTAGAGAATGGAAAGCATGGATTGAGAGTATGCTCAAGTGCAGAAACTATGAATGGGTTTCATGATCAATTTTGATCTTTTTTAGTGAGAGTGTGTACCTCCCACAATGAGTCTTTTGACTTCTTGGAGATCTGACAATATTTTCTGTGTATGTGGGATTTATTTTATGTTCTGCTATTTGGGTCTCCATCTAACTCTCCCCCTTTTTTTTCATTGTCAATTGCCCTGTCAAATTACTTGAAAAAATTCCTCTGTTCTTTCCTTACTAGAACTTTTGTGCAAGACTACAAGAACAAATATGTCTCCTTATCCAATTTTCTTTTTGAAATTTATTCACATCAGTGTACTTGAAATTGCTTGCTATTTAAGTGCCAAATAATGCCATTTATACGATCGCTGTTCCCAACTTACAGTTACTCTTCAGAGATGATTCACTTTTTTTTTTTTTCCTTCTTTATCTCAGTAACACCAGTTATGCTGTATGGTATTTTTCTGATCCTTCTGCTAATTCCACTTCTTTTCCATTTATGCATCCCCCATCTTGTCAATTTTTTTAATAGAATATTTTGAAAAACAAGCTCTTGACTCAGTCCCTCTTAAACCTTCTATCTAGTTAAGATATGGGGATGAGGTGTTCTCCATTTGGCCTCGTGGCCCAGACACATTAGACTGCCCTCTCTCACCTCAATAGTCTTCACTCTATAATCCAGTTCACCATGGGAAAAGAAACTAATAATTGTTTAGTCTTTCCAGGCACCCTGGTAACACTCCTACCCAATAGTGATATGTCCTTTTCAGTATACAAGAAGCTTACTCATGAAGACAGATATTATACATTCATAAACTTTCCAATCACCCCCAATCTCAACAATACGGTATCATTAAAACGTTAAGCAACAGAGCTTACAATATTTGTTTCAATGAGTCCACTCTTACAGCAAAATTTAATCATATACACCACATCATCTTATCTAATGGCTGCAGTTCCCACAGCATCAAAAAACAATCAAGCCTTCTCCAAACCACAAACCTTCCCTTCATAAAGATTTTAGTAATGCTATCATCATCCCCTGTCTGAAGCACTTCAGAAAAAATAGCTAGTCTTAAAGAAAAACAATCTCTGCATGACTTTCAAGCTCCACCAAACGTTTGCTACCTTTATACATTCCACTAAAAATCAGCCGCCTTCTCTCTGTGTGTGCCTGGAGTATATAAAGTCGCGTTCCTGCAAGTTGACCTACTATGGATAGATGGGAAGATCAGCCAACATCCTCACATCCTCATGGAAGAACAGAAAAAATACATCTGCAGTCATGACTATGATCAATCGGGCCTTGCAAACCATGCATCAGATACGCTCATAAAATCAACTGGAAGGACCACCATGCTCCATCACAGTAAATTTAGGAGAGAAAGAACATTTTTGGAATCTGCAACTGCTTCCAGAAATCAGTTTAATTTAAATAAATATGTTTGCATTAAACTTCCCAAAACACTAATACTTCAAGATCCCACTTTAAAGCCACCAATAGGTGACCACAGAATGCACCCCACCCAGTTAGGACTCTAGTCTTTTGTCCACGTGTTTTACTTAGTTTTGTGTTACCTTTGTGTTACAAATTGTTATATCGTCTTCTTTCTCAGTGCTGTTTCACTCTATTAAGCCTCTAACATGAGTTTCTCCCAGCACTTAAAGCCTTAACACATGGAAAAAGCAACAATATTTAGTGATGCTTAGCCACATAACCATTAAAAGTACACATACTGTGAATTAGAAAAAACTTTTATTTAATACCATGTTGGACCTCCTTTAGCCTGAATTACAGCACATATGTGGTATGGTATAGATTCCACCTACGTCTACAATACTAGACAGCTCTTTAACTAGCTCAGATTTGATGGAAGAGGACTTTACTCCTGAATCTGTTTTTCTAACATGCCTCCATCTCAATGGTGAGGAGACGGGGGGGGGGTGGGGGGGGGGGGGGGAAGAACTCAAGATAATTTCTGGAAGCTGAGTAAGAGTGTGGTAGGGAAGAACGTGAGGTCCAGGTTCATCTCATGGCATGAGATGTGGTGAGTGAATGGAATAAACTATGAGTAGCATAATGAGTGCATCTTTGGTGAATGTTTTTAAGGAGAGGTATGGCAGGTGTCAAAAAGTTTATACCTTCCCTTGATGTGTCCCTGACTCTCCGCAGATGCCTACATATAATAATAATAAATCATGTATATATCTAATAAAAATAAATTAGTTAATCATCTCTGTTTGATAGTCTGTTGAACTGAATCATCCATAAACTCACTTTTCTCAGTTACTTATTATAATGTTGTATTCTGATTTATTCAGTGGTTCAACATAAGAATTCACTTTTATATTATAAAAAATGGCAAAATATCTAACAAAAACCACATTTAAAATAGTAGAAAAATTGATAACAGTACAACCTTCAAGGCTACCATCCTATACAATAATTTAATGCCACATACATAATAATAAACTCAACACAGATTATCATCACCTGCTGGCCTTCTTGGTCGAGTGGATAATATTGCTACCTTACATTAATGCAAATATCACTAATGGTAAGTGATCTCCAACAGGCTGTGAGTCAGAATTCCACTGTAAACGTACATTTGTGAATGTCTTTAGGTGGTAGATGAATTTCGTTGTTTGGTGCATTTGTGAGACAACTTTCTTGCCTATCCGAAGGGCATGAAATGGCTTAGAAATGTTTCATGTTTGGCCTCTAGATCATAGTTTTGAGATGATTTTACTCTTAACTCACCTCTACTAATTATTTTATATAGATTTTATTTCCTTTCATGTGTAGAATACATGTGGGGAAAAAAATTCTGATTGTTTTATGTGAGAATAGTTTATCTGGCTACACTGTAATCAAATAAGGAAAGATAAAATGAAAAACGCTCACATTAAAAATGAGTTAAGGGTTAAAGTTAAAATTTTAATAAATCTGGAGTGGTTGGATAAGTAAAACAAAATTATCAGAAAATAAAATCATCATAATAATAAAATAATAATTATACAACATCTACTATTAACTTATGCAAATTTTTTTATGTTATTCTCTCTTTAACATAAACTACTCCGGTAGGTTTTAAAGAGAGTAGAAAGAGAGTAAGACAGTACCATTGCATAAAGGTGGCTCCTTTATGGCTCCGAGGTAGCAAACTACAGACCAATTAATATATCAGGAGTGGTTGTTAAAATATTGGAAAAGTTGGTTAAAGGTAAAATACAACAGTGGGTGGATAGGGATGCAGTACTCTAGAGTGGGCAGCATGGCTTTGTAAAGGATAGGTCCTGTCTTAGTAACTTATTCACATTTTATAATCAAGTGACAGCAGAATTGGATAAAGGTAATGGCTACACCATGATTATGGCTGGACTTTGTAAAGGTAGTCGAAAAATAGCACATGAAAAACTATTACAAAAACTGGAAAGGATGGGAATGGATAGGAGGTGGCTGATATACAGACACCACAGAGTAGTATATGGTGGAGTGGAATCTAGGAGGATGAGGGTGACTAGTGGAGTACCCCAGGATTCGGTACTAGAGCCACTACTCTTTAATTTGTATATCAATAACATAGGAAAAGATTTAAGAGTGTATATTCAGTTGTTTAATAATGTTGCAAAACTGGGGAAAGCAACAGTTGATAAAAGTGATGTAGATATCCTGCAGGAAGAGTTTAATAAATTGACATTGTGGGCAAAGGATAATGACTGTCAGTTTAATGTTGCAAAATGTAAGGTTATGCACTTTGGGTTGCATATGGTGTATCGTAGTGATGATATTGGTTTGCATGAAATTGATGAGGCTAGGAACTTGGGGATAATGGTGGACAAAGAGTTTAAGTTCAAAGGGCAAATTGTAAAAATTGGTAAAATAGTTCAATGCATTACTTTGTAAATATAAAACAAGATACCATCAACCAGTTATTCAGGAATAATTTTAAAAGATCCCTGGATATTGAAAAACACACTAATAAGCAAAGATAAATTATTATCCCTCTTTATATAGCTATGATTCAGCCACATCTTGACTACTGCACACAGATTTGGTCACGTGGGTTTCTTGGAGACCAGGAGGTAGTTGAAAGGATTCAGAGATGAGTGACCAACATGGTGACAGGTTTGTGGAATACCTACAAAGATAGGCTGAAGGTTTGTAGGTTACAAAGTTTTGTTGATAGGCAGAAAAGAGGGGACATAATAGAACCTATTAAGATATTAAAGGGGTTTTATAAAATTGATGCAAGTGAAATTTTTCAATATATGACAAATAGAGAACTAGGGACCATCTGCAGAAGTTATGTAAGAAAGTGGTAAGTAGGGGTGTGTGGACCAGATTTTTTGCATGGAGAGTAGTGAGTGAGTGGAATGGATTGCTAGAATTGGTAGTTCCTCGATGGTGAATGGATTCAAGGAGAGATATAATAGGATTTGTGTGTGTATAATGTTTGATTTGGGTCTCCCACAAAAAAGTCACCAGACTCCATAGAGATACCATAAAATAATAACAACAACAGAGAGTTGCAAAATCTATAGAGCATCACTGCTATATGTAGAAAAGGAAAAAACTATGAAGAATGAAAAAGGGAAGGGCTTACTGATGTATTTATTGAATAGTTGGTGGAGGTCCTTGGAAGAAACACTGTTTTGAAGAACAGTGATGGATGGAATGAAAGAGAAGTTGATTCAGTAACTAAACTGAGACAAAATGTTGACTAAATAGTTGAATATGTTTTTATGGACTTATTAAGATAGGAAATAGTGACCAGCAGAGAAGCACATGTGAAAATAAAAGAGAATGTCTATGAAAAAGTGATTGGAGTGGCCCTGTGAGAGAAGTCATCTATTACCAAACTGACTCTGGATAAAGTCTTGAAAGCAAATAAGTTGTTAATTAAAAATTATAAATTCAAACTTGAATTGTAGCAAACTTCAGGATTGCTAAGATAAATCCAAAATCCTTTATTGATATGGGGAAAAAAAATAAAAATAAAAAGACTAATGATAACAAATTATCCAGGTTGGTTGGGCCGAGTGGATAGTGTATCCACTCTCCAACCAAAGAGGCTGCAATGTTTGAATCCATGTCTTTTGTGGATTTTGTGAGTATCCTTAAGTTAGGTGATGAATTTCATTTGTTATCAGTGTGAGACCAATGAGGGGGCTTAGTGAAAGTCTGAAGTGGCTCAAAAAAGTTCCATGTTTAGTCTTCAGAGCAGGGTTTTAGGATCATGATAAAAAAATAATAATAAATAAAAACCTTGGTCTACCTAATTACTAATGTATTATAGCTTTACAACCTTTTGTAGATGATGGGGAGGAGTCACATTAAAAAAAAATTAATTAAACAAGATACCATCAACCCGTTATTTAGGAATAATTTTAAAAGATCCCTGGCAGTAAAGAAATTTCACAATATATTTTGAAAGTGTAATGCGAACATTGGTCAGTCAAAAGAGAAAACACTGCTGAGAGATAAGATTTACCTAATGGTATATGTTGAATTGGATTTAAACGGTGGTGATGCGAACACAGATTGATAAAAAAATAACTATTTATTAACTTAAAAGATAATATTTCGCTGGTATTATATCTAGCATCTTCAAGAGCACACAAACAAAGTTTGTTACAAATGTAAGACAACCACAATTCGGTGTAACAGTGGGTTAGTATAAGTAATTGCAGGGTGCAACACAAGACTAAAGTCCTAATACGGCACCATCTGATCAAAAAAAAAAAAAAACAGTAGTCCAAAGTTTAGAAAAAAATATAGTAGTCCTAGAAAGTTTTGAAAAATAGTAGTCCAAAGTTTTGAAAAAAATAAAATTAAAAAACATTAATTTGGTCTTAAGGATGACTGTCTCCCAAATCTTTGGTAGATTTATACAGCCATACTTGTTAAGGTTTGGAGTATGTTTTAAGGCTTCTGCTGATTCCAGGAACAACCTCTCTGACTTGTAGAAGCTTCTGTTCAGTACTTTTGTTTTTTTTTTTCAATTGATCCTATGTGCTGGGGTATCCAAAGCATGGTCCACCAGACCCGACTTGCCATAGCGAAAGTGCCAGATATATTTTTTGTGTTCAGTGAGGCAGATGTCCACAGTTCTTCCTGTCTGTCCATAGTAGGCTTGATGACAAGAACAGGGCACTTCATAGACTCCTGGATGTGATAAAGGAGTGAATCTGTCCTTAGGTGAATGGATAAGAGTTGCCAATTTTGCATAAGATTTAAATACGGTGTGCAGTTGGTGTTTGTTAAGCACCCTAGATATCTTTTCAGATGTGCCTTTAATGTACGGGATGGTGATAGTTTTGTTGTAGTCTTCTGTGGTAGATAGTGGGGGAGATTTCTGGGTAGCATTTAGTATTTTATCTATCTTATGGGAATTATAGCCATTGCTTAGGAAGGTGTGGCATAGAGAAGTTGTTCCTGGAATCAACAGAAGCCTTAAAACATACTCCAAACTTTAACAAGTATGGCTGTATAAATCTACCAAAGATTTGGGAGACAGTCATCCTAAGATCAAATTAATATTTATTTATTTTCATTTTATTTTATTTTTTTCAAAACTTTGGACTACTGTTTTTTTTTTTTTAACTTAGATGGTGCCGTATTAGGACTTTAGTCTTGTGTTGCACACTGCAATTACTTATACTAGCCCCACTGTTACACCGAATTGTGGTTGTCTTGCATTTGTAACAAATTTTGTTTGTGTGCTCTGAAGATGCTGGATATAATACCAGCAAAATATTAGCTTTTAAGTTAATAATTAGTCATTTTCTTATCAATCTGTGTTCGCATCAATACCGTTTAAATCGAATTCAACATGTGTGACGAACACATAAGCCTATCCATGCATCTAATGATATAATACAGGCAGAAAAGGAAATTGTTTATATTAAATCATCTACCATTTGATAAGGTTACAGAAGAGAATGAAGAAAATAATCTTTAGTACTAACTAGATTTGTCACTCATTGAGTTGTTGAGAGATGAATTTTGACTAACTGCTTATATTTTACCAAGAAGGAAATGTGATTTATTTGGAATTTTCAGCAAAGTATTTGATCCACACATCCCTTAATGCTTGTAAAATATATGCAGATTAAAAAGCACCAAATATGTGCTGATGTTTACCTGGTGAGATGAATAAAAAACTGATTGACAAGTTAATGACAAGTAGTGTTTACATGAACTCTTCTAAGACTCAGGTGGTTCAATCCAGGAAATTTATTATTATTATTTTTTTTATGGACATGAAACCAAATTTCATTGCTGTTATGCTACTGCTATCTTAGATAGACTTGATTAACACAATTTCTCTCATTGCATCTTTAGCTATTAAAAGATTAACCACAAAACCAAGATTGAGTCTGGTTATGCCTACAGAAAGCTATACTGTGGTGCAAATTTTTTTCTAATTTATTACTATATAACTTTTCATCTTTTTTCTAATGTAATATTAAATGACAAATCCAGACATATATGCTATTAATTTAGAATTTTGCTTTCATATAAAAAAAAAATTTTTTTTAAATTACATTTTAGAATGGACTTTACAACTGTGTTATAAATAACTATTCATATCAAGGTCATCTGGAGTATATACAAGGACAAGCTGAGTTATATTTCACACAGTATGCTAAAGAAACAATGATTTGATAAACGGTTATTCTACTGGCATGACCTCTAGTGAAAATATAATAAAATAAATAAATAAATAAAAAATACAGATAAAGTTAAAATATTAATTATTTAGAAAAAAACAATTACTCTTTAAAGTGTTGAGGAACAATTTTCTATTTATATAAAAATCAGGTTTTATTTAAAAAAAAAAAAACATTTTATTTTTGGGTTTCCATTCCTATTCCAAGTTTGTGCTCCATTTTTATTTTTTTATTTTATGTGAATCCCATCTACTAAAGGTTGTAAACCTACTGCACTTTTTCACAGTGAATCAGCTAAGTATTAGATAACCTGGAAACTCTACTTTCCAAGGCACTTCAGACTTCCAATAAGTAGAACAGTGGTCTCATCAGGAATAGAAATTCATCTACCACCTCGTGACATTCACAAACATCTATGGCCATGGATTCTTCCTATACTATATATACAGTATGGTGCAAAAAAAAAAAAAAAACAGTACTGAACTTCAACATCCCCCTTTAGTACACGCATATATCGTTGTAGTTATTCAGTACTGTTTTTTTGCACCATAGTGTACATCAGTTACACTTTTAAGAAATACTGTATTTTACAAGCATTCAGTTCTGTATATCTCAACAATCTTTATGGTATTGTCTTAATTCTACTTTGTTAGCATTAATAACCCAAATCTTTTAAATAAATTACACTGCTGCTGCTCAACAAAATGAAATATGTTTTTCATGAATATTTTATTTTTAAGCATATCTTAAGAGGCAAATAGTTGATATAATGCAAATTTCAAGTATCCAATAGAAACTGATCGACCCAACTCACCACACAATGCAAGATTGCTCACACCTATAAAAACACAGGTTGCACCTGCATCACTTCAATGTTATCCACAGAAAGGTTAACCACACCAGTACTTCACTACTGCAAGTCATCATCATTTAGATGATTCTTTGAGATGGAGTCACTGGATGACTTGATGCTGGGCAGTTGCAGGCAAAGGTGACACAGTAGCTTAATGTGTCACGAAGTGTCAACCAGGCACTATGGATGTAGTTTTGAAATCCATTACAAGAACATTTTGAAATCCATTACAAGAACTGGCCAAGGATGCCCAAGGGCTAAAACAATTACCAAAACAATACTATCTGGCTCTACTGGCAAGGCAGAACAATTCATAGAAACCTATGATGTCTTATCACCAAATCTCTCTTTTGAGGTTACTGCAGCCACAGGTGAAAACATTTCTGACTGGACTGTATGGCTTAATCCAAGTTAACTATGCAAGGAAGCCAGTGATTTGTATTCTAGTGACCGCAAACCACCAAAGCTCATTAAAACTGATGCTATGATCATGTGACTCGGAACCCTGACAAATGGGGTATTCTGCTTTCTGATGAGTCTCATTTTAGCTTACAAACGAATTCTAGATGTTTGATCTGGAGAATATGAGAAATGTGGTACCATCCCTCAAACATCAGAGAAAGGGACACTTGAGGAGGCAGTATTTTCATGCAAGGCAAAATAATAATCAATGACTGCACCCCTCTTCATGTTTTGATAGCAACTATAACTGCACACTGGTACCAAGAACAGATTCTAGAACCCTGCATGTGATTGTAAGGGGATGGTTGGTGAGATTACACACGAGGTATAAAAAACTATTGCACATCAGTGCAATGTGTGAAGTGCAGATGAGGGTTGAGAAAGAAAAAAAAATTCATTGACTTTCTTTATAAAGAGCTGTAGATTGAAATTGTTGGAAAACACATCATAGGAAAGGCTTTTCAGAGGACAGGTAGATGAAATAAATGAGGAAGAGGAAAAGCACATTTAATGAGATTGCAGTTGCTTTAACAAGCCTAATAGCAACTAGAGAAATGATGTTTGCCAATTCACTGGAGCAGTGACTATAGAACTACCTACAGAAGAGACACCGAGCTGAAACATTGCATCTAGGCAGATAGAGGTTGAAGGAGCCTGTGAGGGAAGGGTGAACTATGAGCCAAATTGCTCTTTTCTAGAAAGCATCAAGAATTTTCAAGGAGGTTTTTAGGTGCACCACCCCAAATGTCTGAAGAGTATTCTAAGGATGGGTGGATTTCGGATTTATAAAGCATTAGTAGCTATATGGGTGGGTGTAAAATAGCTTCTCAAGCAGAAAAAAGTGTCTAAGTTTTTAGAAGCTACTGATGTGATGTGTTTGTACCAATAGAGGTAAATGTCAGTCTGAGGAGAGAGAGTTCATCCTGTCTGGTGATGTATGCATTACTGAGGATGAGGGAAGGTAAGCTGAAATCTCCTTAGTGAGAGTAAAGGCAAAATGTATTTTGCCTTTACTCTCAGTTTGCAAAGCAGGCCTTGATGCCAAACACAACTGAAAGCCCTAGAAATGTCAAGGGCAACTGCACGTTTCTTTGAACCTTTCCATTGCACGTGTTCAGTGGCGAGTGATATAGACTAAGATATCAGCTTTGGATCTGGATTGGCATAATCCATTCCAGTGGTTGCTGATTAACTAGATAGTGAAGAAATTGACCGTTGAAAACTTCCTCCATTATTTTGGAGAGGATTGAGGTGATGCCAATTGGTTGGTATGCCCATTGCCCATAGAGCTCAAGTGGTGGAGTATCTCAAAACTGATTATATCCAGTGACTGCTGTAGCCAGCATGATCACCAGACTAAAATTCAATTGAATGTGTGTAGCACTATGTCCTTGGACATCATATCGTATGCTGGTGGAGGAATGGGACTAGTTGCCACAGAATCTAGTAACTACTCTTATATCGAGCTGGTCTAATGCTGTCAAGCTTATTTAGCCATTTGACAGAATCACATGCCGTACTGATGTTACATGCCCATATTTTTGATCACATGCCGTACTGATGTTACATGCCCATATTTTTGATCACATTGACTTCTGTAATGTGAATTTTTATTTATTTTTTATTTTTTTGAGGGGAATAATTCTTATATACCCTATGACCTTATACCTGTTCAATGTTTCTCACTGCCTCTTCATTTCACTATTATTCTATTGTACATCACAATACCAAATTTTATCCTGATTCATTGCAAACTATATCAGTTACATCACATATTCTAAGTATTTTTGTTAATTTTGTTGGGCAGTATAATTTTACACTTTTAATTAGCTAAACCTAAGCAAGAAATATATGTAATTTCCATGTTTTTATTTTCTTCTAGAAACTTCAAAATGAATAGTAAACATACTGTACATGGAGTTTGGAATAAATAAATAGAACCAAATTTTATTCCCTTATATTTTCACAAAAGCAGAAAGACAAAACTAGACTTGCCTACTATAATATACCCATAGATAAGGCCACATGCAGTCTCACTAATACAAAATGTTTGCAGTAGAGTGAAAGGAGTGATAAAATAATATTTAACTATAATTTATAATGAATGTAAATCTTTTTCATTTTCCTCCCACCTTTGTGAATTCCATATATTCCCTGCACAAATTGAAGCCACTAAAGATAAGTGCTCCTTATTTGATTGGCTATACCTTAAACTGGTAAGATCTTTCTGAGCAATAAATACAAAATGTTATATTCAGGCAATGACAATCAAGGAAAAGGAGTAGCCATAGTATTCAACACCAAATAAAAGGCTAATCTTCTTGAATGGCAGGCAGTCTCAAGTAGAGTGATGTGGGCAAATATGAGAATGGGGAATTGGACAATGAGACTTACTTGTGCCTATGGTTACACAGAAGGTTCTACTAAGGTAGAAGTGGAGGAGTTTTTTGAGGCTTTAGGGAAAGTAACTGACACAATGAAAAAGGAAAAGTTGGTCCTTGTTGGGGATCTAAATAGCATAGTAGAAAATGATTTTCAGACATACAAAAATATATTGGGAAAAATTGAAGAAAAGAGCAATGCTAATAATAATGGCAACATAGACTGGTTATTACTAACACAATGTTCCAACATAAAAATGTGCACAAATTCACATTGAGAGAAGAGGCAAGGAATAAGAAAAGTCTCATTCACTATGTGGAGATTCAGTGACAAATCCTGAAGAAAACATTGATTCAGCCAGAGAGGCATGTGGTGAGATTGTCTGCAAAGATGGAAAAAATCAGAAGTCCATTGTGGACACAGGAAGTTAAAGAGACAGTGAACGAAAAGAAGAAAGTATATCAAAAGTTCTGGCAAATAAGTCGGCTTGTGCTCTTAAAGAATACAGAGACAAATGTAAGAAAGCTAAACAGTGTGTAAAACTAGCTAAATAAAAGTCATGGGAGGACTTTGGTAAGAACATAGAAAATAAATATCAAGAAGGTGGCAAGATATTCTGGAGGTTGTTAAAGAAGCTCAGAAATGAGCTTCTTCTGTCAATGAGGAAAGAGTGCTGTAAAAGGAATTAGAGATGATAAAGGTGATATGAAAACAGGAGAAAAAGATATCCTTGATGTATGGAGTAATTACTCCTAAAAATTGCTAAATGAAACAAGCAGTGCTGACAGCACAGTGGTAAAAAACATTTACCAGACATGCAGTCAGGAATACATATCCATACGTGAATGGATTCGAGTCTGATGACTCGAATTTTGAAGACTCGACACTCAGGCTATCCCCTGAGTTTCAAAACGTTTCAAATAACTTGACAAAAAACGTGACACGAAAACTTGACAAAAAAAAGGCTTATCATTTTATATTAAAGAGTAGATATTATTATTATTGTTCCGGGAAACTCCAAGGAGTTGACAGACTCATCGAGGGAGGCCCTAACATCATGTCAAGAACAACTATTCAACATTCACACAGTATCTATCATACCTTGCCTTGAACTCATTCACGGTCGTAGCACCCACAACAGACTCAAAGCTTATTCCACTCATTCACCACTCTCCAAGTAAAAAACCTAGCTCTAACACCCTTGTCAACCACGCTCTTGCCCAGCTTCCATGCATGGCCCCTAGTCCTCTCACGACCAGTCATATTTTCAAAAATATCTTCTGGATCAATCTTATAAAAACCCTTCAGTAATTTGAATGTCTCAATCATATCACCCCTCCTTCGCCTATCGTCCAATTTCTGCAACCCACAAATCTTCAACCTATTCTCATAAGGTTCATTCCACAGACCTGCTATCATCTTGGTCACTCGTCTCTGGACCCTCTCCACTTCCTCTCCATCACGAAGATGGGGTCTTATCAAGGCTTGATACAGAGGAACAACAACTTGTTTGTCTCTGCATGTTAAAGTATTTTTCAGAAGCCAAGTGATTTGGTGAGCTTTATTAGTCACTTTTACAATGTGCCCCCCCTAAACTTCAACTCCCTATCCACCAACACTCCCAAATCCCTGGCCTCATCAATCTCCTGGAGTACGGTTCCACCAATGCGATATACTGCTGCTATTCTTTTCACCCCAAAGTGCATAACCTTACACTTTGCCACATTAAATTGACATCCATTTTTCCTAGCCCAGTCCTCCAAACTATCCAAATCATCCTGTAAAATTTTGACATCCTGTGCACTCACAATTGCTCTACCCAACTTTGCATCATCAGCAAACAAGTGAACACTTCCTCTCAAATCCTTTCCAATATCATTGATGAACAAATTGAAAAGCAGTGGTCCAAGAACAGAGCCCTGCGGCACTCCACTAGTCACAAGACGTCTTTCAGACTCCACTCCTGAATAAACCGCTCTCTGGTATCTCTCCTTCAACCACCCTCCTATCCATCTCACCAACCCTATATCTATCCCCATCTGCTCCAGTTTACTGATTAGGGTTCCATGTGGTATCCTATCAAAGGCCTTGGCAAGGTCCAGTAGTATCACTGTAAACCCATTACCCCTATCCAGTTCAGCCATCACTGTGTTATAAAACATGAGCAAGTTACTGAGGCATGATCTACCCTTCACAAAACCATGTTGTCCCCCATACAATATCCCATTTTCATCTATCCAATCCGGTATTCTTTTCTTGACTAATTTCTCTAAGACCTTGACAATGATTCCTGATATGCTAATCGGTCAGTAATTTACAACAGCAGTCGTGGAACCACCTTTATGCAGTGGAACTATTTTCCCCTCTTTCCACCTGCTCAGGACTAACCCAGACCCGAGACTCAAATTAAACAAAATGGTCAAGGGTACTGACAATTCTTTAGCTGCTTCTCGTACAACACGAGCTGGTATACCATCCAATCCCACAGATGTATTGACATTGAGGTTATGCAATAGACTACTCACCTCCACTTCATTCACCACAATTCCCGTATAATCTACTGGTTTATTCATTTCTGCAATGTCACCACCTGGATGATATATTCTTGCAAAGTGCTCACTCAGTAACTCAACTATCTCAACTGATTCAGTTACCTCCCTACCATCGGCATTCTTTAAAATCATTCTGCCATGTAAATTTTTCCTTTTACTTGCTACATATCTAAAAAACTGTTTAAGATTCTCTTTAGCCTGCATGGCCAATGTTCTTTCGTAATCCTTTTTTGCTTTTCTTACCACACTCGTCACCCTTCTGGCCTGCGCTTTATACCGTTTATGTGCCTGCCGGTCACCTTTCTCCTTAAATTCCCTCCATAGTTGTTTCTTTTTTTGCAGCTCAAGCTTAATGGTGTTATTCATCCATTTAACCCCTACTTGATTTATTATTCGGACTCTAGGTATACAGTCAGCCATTGCTTCATGCAAGCACTTCTTAACTACCTCCCATGCACTATCAACTTCTAGTCCTTGCAGTTGCCATGGCACTGAACCAATCAAACTCCTAAGCTTGTCATACTTTCCAGCCCGATAATTCCACATGTACCCTGTCTTAATTGAAAATTCTACACCTTTAGCCACCTCCCAAGTCAAGACCCTATGATCACTCTCACCGATTGGTGGCAATGTGGTCATATTTGTTACAGCCAAATCCTCAGATGTAATTACTAGGTTAAGCACTCTCTGACCCCTAATATTTTCCATTACATGCTGTCGCAGATAGTTATCCCTTAATAACTGCATAAAATCCAATTCCTTCCTCCCGTGTGTCCTCTCCTCACTCCAATCAGTGCGACCATAGTTGAAATCTCCCATAATAATCACCGTCCTTCAACTCATTTCTTCTATTTGCTTGTCCATACTGTCACCACCATCTTTTCCATCACCTGGTCTATACCAGCACCCAATTGTATATTTAGTTCTGCTAGCCACAATCTCACACCAAATGGCCTCAAATGTGCTCTTTTCTCTATCCTGCAATTCAACTTCTATTCTCCTTGGCTATAGCTCATCAGCTATCATCAACAATACTCCTTCCCCCATTTTATTCTCTCTGTCATTCCCGAACACACTATACCCATCACATTCAATCTCACTAGCTATATCATCTACAGTCAGCCATGTTTCACTAATACCAATAACCTGTGGTCTGGAAGTGCCAACCATGGCCAAAAACTCTTCCTTCTTGTTCCTAATACTCCTAGTATTAGTGTACATGAATTTAAGACCCCCCCATTAGCCCCAACCCTACCTTGATGCCTTATATTAACTATCCCACTCTGATTTGTTGTCCTTATTTGCTCTGGCATATTATATTCATTCTTACATTCAACTGCCTCCCTAAGAACTGTATATCTACTCCCCCCCCCCCTTTAACAAATCTAGTTTCCCTGAATTTGCACATCCACTACATTCAGCAACACTTTCTCAAGTCTTCTTACACTGTAACCATTCAAATGCAAGCCACTCCCCCCCCCCCTTTAACAAATCTAGTTTCCCTGAATTTGCACATCCACTACATTCAGCAACACTTTCTCAAGTCTTCTTACACCGTAACCATTCAAATGCAAGCCATCCATCTTATATAGATCCTTTCGCCCATCAAACTCACTCCACACGTCCACAAATTCCACACCACTCGTCATACATAACCCATGCATAAAGTCATTCGCAATTATGGCCCTCCTTTTAAACATTTCACTGTCATTCCGTGGCAAAAGACTAATCATTCTAACTCTCTCACTCTTTTCTTTTGCTACCTCAAACAATTCATTCAGGTCTTCTATCATTTCCATTTTATCTCCTTTCAAATCATTCATACCTGCCACAACAATCATTTCTTTCACCCTTTCCTTTTGCTCTCTAATAGACTCAGTTACATCCTTTATGGTCGCACCAGGTTGGTACGATTTTGTCAAATCCTCTACTAACACACCTCGTACTAACGAGTCCATACAGCACTTTATCCTTCATTTTGTTCATGTTCACATTCATACGATATAAATTTATTGTTGACTGGAATAAGAGAAAAATTAGCCAAAACACTAAATTAGCTGTATACAAGACAGTATTCAAGTCAATTTTAACTTATGGATCTGAGAGCTGAGTCAGAAGTAAAACACTTGACCAAAGACTGTAGATATGAGTCCTGAGGAAGATTAATGGCATGAACAGATGGCATCAATGGCAATATCATATTAAAAATGAGGATATGGAAAGAACTTGACAATGTCAACATCCAGGAATGTGTTAGCAGAGCTAATCTCAGGTGGCATGTTCACTTAAATGGAATGGGAGAGGAAAGATTAGCAAAACAAGTGTTCTCTGCCAGGTTGGCAGGAAAAAGTCCCAGAGGAAGACCAGGATATAGGTGGATTGATCCAGTAAATAGTGCCTTAGAAGACAGAGATATAAGATCTGATAATGTTGGAGTCTTGACAGGTAACAGACTGATTTGGAGGAAAACTGTAGATAGGAAGTTAGTAATGATGTAATTTTTCATGTAGTACTATCATATCCTGTACGCCCCTTGAGGGTATATATATATATATATCAATAATTTGATGATGATGATACCTTCTGGATGTATGTACTTGCTTTATTTTAAGGTTTAAAATTGTTCTCACAAGTATACCAGTAACCTGAAACTAGAATTAACAAGAATTATGGTTAAAAAACCATAGTCAAGGCCATTACATTATGTTTGAATTGCATGTATTATGTAGCTGATTTGCCTGTTGTGTAGGAGGAACCTAAACTGGCACATTTGTGCTGTTCTTATATAAATATCTTAAGGGGGAGTTACATCATCAAGAATAATATCACTTATCTTTGTTGCAAGTATTCACTGAAATTATAGAAACACTGCTATTATTTGAATTTGTAATAAAATTGCTTCACATAATATTAAAGAGGTAAAGCTAAATTAAAAGGATAACTTTATATTACCAATAACAAACAAAATAGCATTATAAACATTTGTCATAACACAGTAGTAAAACTCTGCCATTTATATTAGTAATATGTTCTTGGATGCAAAATAAACTGATATATAAATTAGCTATTATGAAGGACTAATTTTAACCTTTTTTGCATGGAAAATAGGGCCAGTACATTTTTTACTGAATAGAATTCATTTGTTTTAAGCAGGTGCAGACTTCTTAATACTGTGCAGACTACATTCATCTTGTAAATTTTTCATCACTATTTTGGAAAAAAGGGCAAAAAACTTTATTTCCCTATCTTTCCCACACCAAGTTTTCCAATAGTTCTGAAAATATTTTTGCAAAAATAACTAATCGATCATGAACTAACATAGAATACTCTGATCAAGAGTCAGAGCACCCTTCTTCAATTGACATCTCAAAACCCATGTTTCTGCCTTTTTCTTGACAACATCTTCAGAATGAATCTATATGGCAAAAATTATATAGGACAACTGCAAAAATATCCATCCTTACTGAAAAGAATAACAGATCAGAACAACATACTGTATCAAGCAGAAAGAGTTCTTCAATATGAATAAGGTTTCTTTTGCTTAAAGATAATTATATCAAGAAGGCAAATTTTAGATGACAGTACAGTTTATGTAATTATGTCTGGGCGGTTAGCCTAGTGGCTATGCACTTCGCAACCATATGCCTGGGGAAGGAGTGTCCTAGGTTCGATTCCCGTTGATGATGTGAGGAGCTTAAGGATCTTTCTCAGCCATAGCCAAGTTAGATGTCTTGGGCATGGACAGGATGGTTTTCCCCCCAGTTTATCTGGGGTTTTTCATCCCGCAAGCAGGCAAACTGTCCCCGTGAACACACGCTGCTACAGTCAAAAAATACATTCCCCCCCTCAGCGGTAGGCCGGCTGCTGGTTGTACTAACAAAGTCATATCTATGTAACAAGCGGAACCTGCAATGGAAGCAGGAAAAACAAGCAGAAGAAGAAGTACAGTTTATGTAATTCTTCAGAAGTTTCAGCTTAGTATTTTCTTCAAACTGAATCAATCTACCTAGAATTTAGTACTTTTTTGGTCTTTTTGTCTACCACCCTGCATCAAACACCTGTTTTGCTTATCTATCCTCTGTTTACATGACATATCACCTAAGATTAGTTCTGCTCACATTCTGGAATGCAAACAATGTCAAGTTCCTTTCTAATATCCTCATTTTTTATATGATTGTGTCAATAATACCATCTGTTCACTCTACTAATTTTTCTCATTCTCATATCTGTTATCTCTAATCTGATATGAGAGTAAGAAAAATTAGGATCAACTGCTTTATTCCTAACTCTCGGATCATAAGTTGAAAATGGATTGATCAATGATCTCTATACAGCTAGCTTAGCATTTTGAATATTGCATATAAATTTATTTGAGTCTCCAACATCTCAGCTTTACTTATTCTGTTGTCTATTTCTATATGTAATTTGCCACCTTCATTAAAAATTGTGACATTTTACTTTTCTGCAGCTTTTCTTATATGAATAAAGCCATTTTTTGTGTTCCTGCTTATTTTCATAATTTTTTTTTTTTTATTGCCGACTTTCATGCCATATTTGTTATGGTAGTTCCTTAATCCATTTATGTACTGGATTTATTTAGAAGTATAACATCATCTGCATAAAGTAAACAGCTGAGTTGAATATCTCTAAATTCTGATATCAAGTTTAATGCCACTATCCTTCATATTATGATCCATACAGATGATAAAATAATAATGAAAATAGTGTGAACCCTTATCTTAGACCTTCTTGTACTGGCTTCACTTCTAATTGCTGAGTCAAAACTTAAATATTACCTCCACATAATTTTAGTGAACAGTTTTCTCTTGACCTGTCATATGCCACTTCAGTTCTACAAAATTTATGTGTATATACCTTTGTTACATTCTCACAATTTGATTTCAACTCATATTTGGCTTGAATCCAGCTAGTTCTTCCCAAGTTGTTTCTCTTTCACTTTTCTTGGCTTCTTCTCAAATATATTTGTATAAATTTCATCCAAACAATCAGTAGAGAAATTCCTGTGGAATTCTCACATGCAATTTTATTTACCTTTTTACAAATATAAGTACTGTGCAGCTGCTGTAAAACTTATACCTGTATAGTTGAGCAATCTGGTTGAATATCATCTATTCTAGCTGCCTTTCCACATCTCAGGTTTCTGATGGATTTTTCTGGTTCATGTGTTATCTGAGACAACATGAAATGGAGAGGACATCGTGTTCAAGAGTGCTGGATCTGATCATCAGAGGACTTAGTAGTAACAATGTAGTCCCACCTATGACTAGGGAAAGAGATCATGTAGTCTTGACTGCAAGAGGGATTGCTAGACATGCACAATTTTTTTTTGTTGAGAAGGGAATACAACTGGAATTACAAAGATTATGAAAAACTGAGGCAGCTTAGAGCAGTGCCATGGCATACAAATTCAGAAGGGAGAGATATACTTTAGACCCATAACGTCTTCCATTTTGAAGGTACATCAGTTAAAACAGTGGTGCCACAGATCAGCCGCCAGTTAGTAACGAGTCTGGAGGCCTCCCAATCAACTGGCACATAATCCCAATGCCACATACTCTGCCAAATCATGCCCGGAAAGGGAGCCCGAAGAGTGGTGTGTGTGGGGGGGGGGGGCACCGTTGAGGCTACATCATGACAGAAACTGGTTTCTCTCTGTGTGGATATCCAAGGGTATCTTCTCTCACTGCATGTCTCCACTACATCCTTCCATCTAATCACAATTAAACTTATGAAGACTCTTACAATGACAATACAACAAAAGTCAATCTCCCTCATAAACTAATCCTATCAAAAAATCAAAACATACCAACCAAGCCAGAATCTCTTCACTAAAACCTTACTTTCATATCCACTTTACTAACATCCATGGCATTAATACAAGCATAAATGACATACACCATCACTTGCAGTTTTCCAAGACTAGACATCTTATTCCTCACAGAGATCACAGCTAGATTCACTAGTATCTACCTCCAGTACTCAAACTACATGCTTAACAATTCTTTTTTGCCACAAGGGTGGTTGGCACTTGTACCTTTGTGAAATCGGACACAGCCTGACAGAAAATGGCTAATTTAGAATCCTTTGCTTTCGATGTTCCCTGGCTTGAGGTTTCTTTGCCCCATTTAGTAACATTCATTTGTTGCATTTACTATTCATGTAACTACTTAAAATTCTTCACATTTCTTTACATGAGAGTCAACTGTTTCAGTCCAGCTATTCCAATAGTGGTCATCTTCTTTGAACTCAATGCTCACAATTCCAACAGGCTCCCCTATTCCAACACTACCGACAAGTTAGAAGAGAAGCCAAAGTCTTTACTATAAGTAATAACTGAACACAAATCATACATCTGCATTCCCTGAATTCCTGATGACCCTCTCTCAGCAACTCAGATCACAATCTTGTACAAGTCATCTCTGATAGAATGCCCTCCTCCAACCACTTCCAATCTAACATCCTCTGGCACTACAAAGGAGCCAATTGGGATGACCTCTAAAATGTCTACTCCTCCTTTCCTTGGTCAGACTATTGCTTCTACTTTATAACCTTAACACCTGCTGCAAACAACTCACAAAAATTATTCTCAATGGCAAGGTCTTCATCTCCCATTCAACCCATAATTCATCTGCTTTCCAAGCCCTGGTTTAACCAAAAGTGTATCAAAGCAGTCAACGAAAAAAAATTCAACTTACTGCAGGTGGGTTCCATTGAGATCCCCAGCTTTATACTCTGCCTATACCAAAGCACACAACATATACAAATCAGTCATTAGCAGATGCAAATCTGATTTCATAAAGCCAAAAAGCAGAAAATTTGCTTCCTGTCCAAATGGAAGCTGTGCCTTCTGGTCCCTTGCTAAGGCTGTTGGATGCAATTTCTTTTCCTCCGCACTTCCACCTCTCTCTCTTTCTCACCCTAATAGTTCCACTGTTACTTCACCTAAAGATAAAGCTTATCTCCTCACATCAATCTTATCCTCAAATTGATGCAAAGATGACCAAGGGAAATCACCACCTGCATACCAAAATCCAAGCACCATATGCCTCCTGAGATTTTTTCACAAAAATATATCAGAAAACTACTTAAGTCTTCTAGTTTTAAAGGTATTTCTCCAATTGTTCTCAAACATTGTGCTCCAGAGCTACCACCCATCCTGCATCATCTCTACAATTTATTATACATATCTGGTACTTATCTGAATGCATGGAAGCAATCTCACATCCAAACTACTGACTAAATGCCATCACCTCTATCCTCTTCTAAATAATGGAGAAAGTCATCAATAGCCATCACTACTTAGAGGCCCAAAAGTTCAGATTCTGCCATTCAAGATCCATGCTCATAGCTTACATCAACCACCACTGGACACGTGCCATGGAAAGATTCGGAGAAACTTGTGCTGTCATCCTTGGCATTTCCAGTTCTCAACCATATGTGGCATCGAGGTCTACTAAACAAATTGCCATCCTTTGGTCTCCCTGCAACCCTCTGTAATTGGGTGGCCAGCTATCTCTAGTCGTTTTCTGTGTTATTTGTAGACAGCTCCCTTCTCTTTGAGCTTCACCATCAATGCTGCAGTGCCTCAAGACTCTGCCCTATCACCCACCCTTCTATACATAAATGACCTACTCACAAGCACCACTAATCCTATCCACAGCTTTGCAGACAATAGTATCCTCCTTTCCTTTAGCGTTACATGGTGACTAGCATTCATTTCAGACAAATTATGGAAACTACAACCAGGTTAGAAATAATTACTTTAATTTTCCGACATTTCAACCTTCATATTATGGTCATCATCTGGGGTAAACACATACACAAGCTATATTACATTTCACACAGTATGCCAAAGAGACAATGATTTGATCAACCGTTATTCTACTTTCCTGACATCTAGTAGGGGATTAGTAAACAAAGAGGAGACATATTGGTAAGCTTTGATATCTCCTCTTTGTTTACTAATATTCCCTTAACTGATACCTTATCTCTCTTACAAAAAAGTTTTCCCTTCTGACATCTTAGATCTCTTTTCCTTTGCCATTAACTCTGGGTATTTTTCTTGGAAGAACAAAATCTACAAGCAGATAGAGGGAATTGCCATGGGTTCCCCCCCCCTCTCTCCCCCCTTGCTAATTTCTATATGGAAGATTTTGAAAAACGAGCCACAGACTCAGCCCCACTCAAACCTTCTATCTGGCTAAGATATGTAGATGATGTGTTCTCTATTTGGCCTCATGGCCCAGACACATTAGACTCCTTCCTCAGTCATCTCAATAGCCTACATCCAAGAATCCAGTTTACTATGGAAAAGGAAAAGAACAATTGTTTACCCTTCCTAGACACCTTAGTCACGTGCCTGCCTAATGATACACTTGCCTTCACTGTATACAGAAAACCCACACACACAGGCAGAGACATTCACAAACTCTCACACCACCACCCCTCTCAACAATATGGCATTATTAAAACTCTTACCAAGAGAGCCCACAATCTTTGTTCCAGTGGAACAGCCCTCACTACTGAGCTTAACTACATACACAACACTTTCCTCTCCAATGACTACAGCGATCACAGTATCAAAAAAATAATTAGTTCCTCTCCCATTCCCGGTCCTTCTCATCAACAAGAATTTAAAAATGCCATCACCATACCCTGCATCCGTGGCACATCCGAAAAAATAGCCAAGATTCTAAAAAAGTACAACCTACACACAGCATATAAACCCCACCGCAAACTTGCTACCCTTATCCGTTCTACAAAAGATCAGCTCCCTCCTCTCTCTCTCTGCCTGGAGTTTACAAAGTACCCTGTTCCTGTAAGCTGGCGTACTTTGGACAGACAGGCAGATCAGCATCCATCTGCCTAGAGGAACACAAGTCTTACATCTGTAAACACAACTACGGTCATTCAGGCTTGGCTGACCATGTCTTGGACACCACCCACAGAGTATCATGGAAGCAAACCACCATGTTCCATCACAACAAATTCAAGAAAGAGAGACTATTCTTAGAAGCAGCAGCAGCTCTTAGAAACGAACCAAATCTTAATAAATACAGTTGCATTAAGCTTCTGAAAATTTGGGAAACACTCATCACCAGAGATCCTACTTTATATTCCAGGCTACCTACAACCGCCCTTAGAGGGCGCTCCACCTAGATAGGACTTTAGTGTCACCCACGTGGTTGGGCTTAGTATTGTATGATACTTGTGTTATGTTACATTAGTTATTTTTGTAATCCCCGTAGATGTCCTAGTGACTAGGACGAAATATAGGAAGTATTAAATTCTTTTTAATCCTTTCTGAGTGTTGTAAAAAATCCATTAAACCTCCAGCAATGAATATACTCCAGGGTGGGTCAGTGGATCCTTGGATGAGTTGAAACAAATTCTTTAATTTTGGAGGAGGTTTAAAGGTAGCATTAAGGTTGTATTTCTGTAGTATTGTTTATCTGATATCCCTTTAATGTATGGAATGGTTACAGTTTTATTGTATTGTAATCTAGTTTATTTTTGTTTTTAAGTGGGATCTTGTGAAGAATTTTGTTCATAGTATTTTGGCTGTAGCCAGTTTTCAGGAAGGTATTGCTGATGACTTTTAATTCATATTTAAGTGCTTGTTCACTGGAGCAAATCTTCAAAAACCATGTTTCTTAGTGTGTTAATGTTCACTGTTTTCGGTAAACAGTGAAGGAAAGACTGCCAGAAAAGATGTGTGACAAATGAATCTAGAAAAGGAAGTGTTCTGACTTTCAATATCAACTGTGAATTGTGTTTTGTTTAGGTGGCAGAGGAAAGTGTCTGATGTCTGGCTGCAATCAGACCAGATAACAAAAACATCAACATATCTAAGCCAGACTTTGGGTTTTAAACTAAACAAACCTACAGCACGTTGCTCAAAAGTTTCCACATAAAGGTTAGCAATTGGAGGGGGGGGGGGATAACAATGAGCCCATGACTGTTTATATACACATATAATGCAATTATATACACATTATTAAACAGTGAAGGAAAGACTGACAGAAAAGATAACAAATGTATCTAGAAAAGGAAGTGTTCTGACTTTCAATATCAACTGTCAATAGTTCGTGTTTTGTTTAGGCGATTGAGGAAAGTGTCATATTCATTGTACCTGTAATTTGCTTTATATAGGTGAAACAGGACGTACAATTCCTATCCGAAAAAAGGAACATAAATGGCACATTAAATTTAATAACTATGGTAAATCCAGCCTTTCTGATCATGCCCTATACATTACATAGAATTGACTGGAAAGGCACCTGTTGTTGAGATCACACCAAAACATGGCATGAACATAAATTGAAGTAAGCCTGTGAAATTCTTAACCACCACCCTAATCTTAACAATAATGGTCTAAAAATCTCAAAAATATGGAAGGCGCATATTCTACTCGCATAACCTTTTGGTCTAAGAGTTAATTATAATCAGGAGTGTAAAGTAACTGAGGATCTTAAATCTAATATAAGAACTTTTATGTTAAATTAGGACACAGTAGTAAAACTATCTATATGAATTTGTTCTCTGATGATGTGATAAATAGAATATAGCTTTGATGTAGTTTTTTTTTTTTTTTCCCCCCATTAGATGTCAGGCAAATAGAATAGAAGCTGATCAAATCATTGTCTCTTTGGCATACTGTTTGAAATGTAATATAGCTTGTCTGTGTGTATACTCCAGATGATGACCTTGTATGAAGGTCGAAATGTCGGGAAATTAAAGTAATTATTTTTAACAAGGTTGTAGTCTCCATAATTTGTCTGAAATTAATAGTGCTCTCCACTCATCCTACTCATTTGATAAATCATGCAGTACTCTGACATCCCAGACTACAAGATCATCTACTACTAGTGCTTTAAACACTGATCTACATCTTCAATAGGACAAGGATAATCTTGTATCCAATGCCACCAAAAGTCTTGCATTTTCTCTTGCAAGAGTTCTCAGCTCACCTACCCTTATGCTCAGTAGCACATACACAAATCACCAGACAAGATCAGATCTCTCTCTGCTTGGACTAACATTTACCCGCAGTCTCTGCTGTCATTAACACTCACATCAATAACTCAGCATCCAAAAAACTAGGCATTCTCTTTCATTCCAGAGGCTATTTTACACCCAATCAACTTAACTATGCATAGAATACTGTTCATATGTTTGGGATGATGTACCTAAAATTTCCCTTAAAATCCTAGACACTGTCTAGATGCAGGCAATTAGGATCATAGATGATCCCTCACTTACAGATTCACTTCAGCTTCTATTTCACAATTGCAATTTTTCCAGACGAAGAGGAGAAGAAGAAGGTTCAGTGTGTTTGCAGTTGCACAGTAAAGAGATATTGGGCTGCTACTGTTCTTGTGTTAACAGGTACTTCAAGTGTCACTGCTCCAGTGAATTGGCAACATTCATTCCTTCACTTTGTTGCACCTGTTAACACAAGAACAGTAGTTGCCCAGTATCTCTTTACTGTGCAACTGTAAACACACTGAACCTTCTTCTCCTCTACCTCTTTTATTCCATCCACCTGTCCTCTGGAACAGCCTTCCTCACGAAGTATTCCCAAACAATTACAACCTAACTTCTCATTCCTCATCTGCACCCCACACATGGCACTGATATAGTTATAGATCTCTCATGTATGGGAATATGGTCAAGGAATGTTTGAAAAAAGAAATATCAGACTGCACGCCCAGTCAGGAGAATAAATCAGATATGAATTAGATAAATAGTATTATCATGCATGGAAATGCAAAAAACAGAAAGTTGTGGAAAGAATATGAAGAAAAAGGTGATCAGCAAGTCCAATACAAGACAAAGGCAAGAAGGATAACCAGTAAGAATGCCAGCTGATAAGGACAAAAATCCCAGAGTTCTTTTGATGTGGTAAAAGGAAGAATGACCATGGATCATTTTAACGAGTGTTGGTGGCAGGAAGATAACAGAAGCAAAGGAAATAGTTGGTTACTTGAGTGATCATTTTGCAAGTCTGTACAACCCAGGTTCAAATGTTTCCACTGCTAGATGTGACTAACGAAAGAACAGATGTGAACTGGAGGTGTTTATGATGCAGAACCTTAATGTACCATGGAATTAGATGTCATTTCAGCCCATGTATTACGCGAGTTTGACCAAGTTGTATAATTTGAGCCTCAGTTCTGGGAGGTAGGAAAGGAGCAAGGCAATATAGTTGCAGTGCATAGAGGAAGTTCTAAGAATGAAGTAAATTATAGCCGATATATATATATATAGGTATTGGAGAAGTTGGTAAAAAACAAAATTCTGAAATGAGTGGAAGTAGTTCCCACTACCAGCACTCACCACCTCCAAAGGCAAGGTCATGCCTTAGTAATGTGCTTAGTTTTTATAATAAATTGAGAATTAAGTTGAATAAAGGAAATAGCTACTCAGTGATACTGCCAGACTTTGCAAAAGATTTTACATTTAACTCTTTTGTATAAATTAGAAAATGGAGATGGATATGAAACATGATTTGGATGAGTAGTTGATAGAATGCCATCAAAGAGCAGTGTGGAGGGAGGAGGGGGTATACATCCAAGAAAAGATAGCTGACTATTAGTGTACTGATATCTATCTGCATTTATTTCATTGGTGATGCTTTTTTGCAATAAACTTATATAAGTCATTAGTTTATATGTTGGGGCCAAAATATTTTTAATATTTTACACTGGCATTTTGTATGAAAGCAATTCAACTTAGCTTCCTGTTTTTTGGTCAGTTTCTATGTCTCTGACGCATATAATAATACAGCCTTAACATTGCTAATTATTATTATTATCATCAACACCCGACCTCCATGAAGTCAGAGACTCATCACGGGAGGTACTCACTACTGCATACAATGCTCATCCAGCCGCGTCTTAAACTGATTCAACGTGTCCACACCCACAACACACTCAGGCAATGCATTCCACTCACCAACCACCCTCCATGCAAAGAACCTGCTTCTCACTCCTTTGCTCACACCCTCCTTATAGTTTCCAGCAATGGCCTCTTGTTCTACTTCCCTCTCCAATTCTACGAAAAATCTCTTCCATGTCTACCTGATAACAACCCCTGACCAGTTTATGTCTCAATAGTATCCCCTCCTATTCACGAGGCTCTGCAACTTACATTCCCTCAATCTGTCCTCGTACTCCACATTCCAAAGACCACCGACTACTTTTGTGAATTTTCTCTGTACCCTTTCCAACATATCCTCTTTACCATGAAAACCTGGCGACCAAATCTGTGCACAATAATCCATATGAGGCCTGATACCATGGAATCATAACCTCTCTATTTCTGCATGTCAGGGTTCTCCGCATCATTGCCATTATTCAATGTGATGTCTTCACAATTTGTGCATTGTGGCCCCTGATTTTCAGGTCCTTGCCCACTATCACACTTAGATCTCTCATCTCCTCTACTTCTATTAAAGTTTCCCCACCAAGTGTATACTTGGCATTCCATCGTTGCTTACCAAATCTCAAAACCTTATGCTTGGCAACATTTAACTGACAGTTCCACTTACCTGCCCATTCATGCAATCTATTCAAGTCCTCTTGTAAGACATTAACATCAGCTAATGAAGATCTTTATTTTGAAGATTTCCAATTATTTAATTTTCTGAAAGCAATATTAGCTTTTGTCAGTCTTTGCATTATATCCCTGTCAGTTCCACTGTAAAACTCGATGTAGCTTAAAAATATCAAAGCGCTTTACGATTTTTACAGAGGTCAAGTCTCATGAGAACTGTTACAAAAATAACCTTGTTTGTCTCTATGTATTTTATGTTAAAGATTAATGTAAATAACCCTATGGGAATTGATTGTATTTACTGTTTTATTTAAAGTTTCTAGAATGTCAAAAACAAAGACAATGCTTTGCCATCGGAACTTTGTATAGTAGCTATGTATAAGAGCACAAGAAAGTTGTTTACGATTAAGTTGTTTGCAAGCTCTGCGCATGAACACCTTCAAAGCTAGTATCCAAGAGATCCGTTAGTTTCAAAGAAGTTTCCGCTGCCCAACAAGACAAGGAAAAAAAGAGTGCACGGAGGGGATAAAAGAACGGGTCAGCCTTAACAAAAAGATCAAGGAGAACTGCTGATTTCTTCAGGGTTTACAACCCTTGGTGCAAGGTCCCGAGAAGGCAAAAATAAAAGAGGACTGAGCCAAACATCTTGAGGAGAGTCCAGATCCAGTTGCCAAGAGAGGAGTGGCGAGGTCCAGTTACTGAAGAGAGCCAGAGAACCAGAAGCATAACTGGTAATTAGTTTACGGAATTAACAACGCAAATGAAGTATATTAATTAAAGGTAACTTTAATGAATCACTTCTATATTTCGGCAACGTCACATTGCCATCTTCAGGAACATAAAGATATGGTATGTGCACACAGGCACTAACACAAAGCAAATGGGGAAGAAAGCAAGAAACTAATATTGTTCCTAAAGTCCTAATGGTGCCCTCTTGCGGGCTAATTTGGTAGTCTTGGTTGTTGGGCTGAAGTTAAAGAAGTTGAAGTTGGGCTGAATGTAAGTCTCCCAAATTTGGGGTAGTTTCATGCACCCAAATTTGTTGAGGTTAGGAACGTTTTTTAGAGCTGCTGAAGATTCTTTGAATAATCTTTCGTATTTAAACTTGCTGCGATGAATTATGTTTGTTTTTTTCCAACGAATTTTATGGTGGGTATCTAAGGCATGGTCTGCCAGCCCAGAGCTGCTGTACTGGTGAAACCGGATGTAGTCTTTGTGTTCTGAAATCCTGATATTAGTTGTTCTGCCTGTTTGGCCAAAGTAGGTCAATTTGCAGCTGCAAGGGACCTGGTATACACCAGGTAGGTCTAGGGGGAGTGGTTGGTCTTTGGTAGAGCGGATAAGGGATGCCAACTTTTTATATGGTCTGTAACAGGAAGTAAGGTCATATTTTTTGAGGATATTGGTTATTTTCTCAGAGGTGCCCTGGATGTAGGGTATGGTGATAGACTTGGTGTAATCTTTATTGTGGAGGGGGGGAGGGGGTTGTGGTTTACTGGTTTTAGTATTTTTTGGATTTTTTTGGGGTTATAGCCATTGGCTAAGAAAGTGTTGAGGATGTGGCTTAGTTCAGTAGTCAGGGCCTTGTCATCTGAGCAGATTAATTTTGACCTGTTATATAGTGTTTTTATAACCCCATATTGTTGTGAGGGGGGGGGGATTGCTGGTGAATGTATCGGCCAGTATGGGTGGGTTTTCTGTAAACAGAGAAAACCAAAGATCCATTAAGCTGGCGAGTGATTAAAGTGTCTAGGAAGGGGAGGGTGTTGTTTTCCTCTTTTTCTAAGGTGAACTGGACTCTGGGGTGTTGGTTGTTTAAGAGTATTAGGAAGGAATGGAGTGTGTCTGAGCCATGTGGCCAAATAGCAAACACATCATCCACATAACGAAGCCAAATAGTGGGTTTTTGTGGGGCGGAGTTTAAGGCTTTCTCTTCAAAAGTCTCCATAAAGAAATTGGCCAAGGATGGGGGAAAGTGGTGAACCCATGGTTGTCCCCTCTATCTGTTTGTAGAACTTTCCTTGCCAAACGAAATAGCCTGAGTTCATTGTGAGCTGAAATAGGGCTGATTTATCGGGAGGAAACTTGGCTTGGATGAGCTCAAGGGTTTCTTTGAGTGGGACATTAGTGAATAGGGAGGAGACGTCAAAACTGACCATTATGTCAGTGTGTTGGAGTGCGAGGTTTTCTATACTGGCTTTAAAGTGGGCTGAGTTTTTTTATGTATGATGGTGTGTTGCCAGTGTAGTGTGTGAGCGTTTTGGCTAATTTATGTGTGGGGGAATCAATGCCATCCACTATGGGACGCAATGGCACATTTTTTTTATGTATTTTTGGGAGTTCCATATAATCGGGAGGGGGTCTAGAGTTATAAGGTTTAAGTTTGTTGGTGACTTCCACAGGCCAAGAAGTGACTTTCTTAAGGAGTCTGTGGAGAGTTCTAATCTGAGAGCTGGTCGGATTGTATTCAATGGGGAGGTAAGTAGTACGGTCTAGTACTAAAGCATTTAGCTTACCTTTGTAGTCTTTTTTGATTGAGCACTACAGTGGCGCTTCCCTTATCAGCTTTGGTGATTACTATTTTTTTGTTGTTTTTCAATTCTTGTAGGGCTGCATATTCGTTTTTAGATAAGTTGGTTTTTGGAGGTTTGGCTTTAGTCAGAACACCGACTACATCCAGTCTTACGTTGTTGGCAATATGGTTAGGCAGGTTGCGAATCCCACGCTCTATTTGGATCATGATTTCTTCAGCAGGTATCCTTTTAGGAGCTAGGGCGAAATTGTGACCACGTGATGATGTGTTTTCTATTTGGCCACATGGCTCAGACACACTCCACTCTTTCCTAACACACTTAAACAACCAACACTCCAGAGTCCAGTTCACCTTAGAAAAAGAGGAAAACAACACCCTCCCCTTCCTAGACACTTTAATCACCTGCCAGCTTAATGGATCTTTGGTTTTCTGTTTACAGAAAACCCACCCATACTGGCCGATACATTCACCAGCAATCCCACCCCTCACAACAATATGGGGTTATAAAAACACTATATAACAGGGCAAAATTAATCTGCTCAGATGACAAGGCCCTGACTACTGAACTAAACCACATCCTCAACACTTTCTTAGCCAATGGCTATAACCCCAAAAAAATCCAAAAAATACTAAAACCAGTAAACCACAACCCCCCTCCACAATAAAGATTACACCAAGTCTATCACCATCCTCTACATCCAGGGCACCTCTGAGAAAATAACCAATATCCTCAAAAAATATGACCTTACTTCCTGTTACAGATCATATAAAAAGTTGGCATCCCTTATCCGCTCTACCAAAGACCAACCACTCCCCCTAGACCTACCTGGTGTATACCAGGTCCCTTGCAGCTGCAAATTGTCCTATTTTGGCCAAACAGACAGAACAACTAATATCAGGATTTCAGAACACAAAGACTACATCCGGTTTCACCAGTACAGCAGCTCTGGGCTGGCAGACCATGCCTTAGATACCCACCATAAAATTCGTTGGAAAAAAACAAACATAATTCATCGCAGCAAGTTTAAATACGAAAGATTATTCAAAGAATCTTCAGCAGCTCTAAAAAACGTTCCTAACCTCAACAAATTTGGGTGCATGAAACTACCCCAAATTTGGGAGACTTACATTATGAGAACTTCAGCCCAACAACCAAGACTACCAAATTAGCCCGCAAGAGGGCACCATTAGGACTTTAGGAACAATATTAGTTTCTTGCTTTCTTCCCCATTTGCTTTGTGTTAGTGCCTGTGTGCACATACCATATCTTTATGTTCCTGAAGATGGCAATGTGACGTTGCCGAAATATAGAAGCGATTCATTAAAGTTACCTTTAATTAATAACTTCATTTGCGTTGTTAATTCCGTAAAGTAATTACCAGTTATGTCTAACCAACGTATAAGCCTTGCTACTAGAATCAGAACCAGTCGGACCCAGAGGACCAGACTTTACAGCGAACCCACGCCAGAGGAAAAATTGGGAGAACAGCCGAAGCCAAGTGCCAGTCAGATGTCCTAGTGCTGCAGGAAGTCAACTGAAGCCAAAAGCCGCAGAGTGATCTTCAAGCCTGTATGCTGAAACTTCTTGCCTGAGCTTTTGAGTACCGGGAAGATTGCAGTCAAAGACCTGCCAAATATTTCGAGGAAGCCCAAGGCCTGAGATGAAAGAAAAACCATAAGTGACTTTGACGCAGGACTTTTGGAAGGTGTCATGACAAAGAGCCTCTGTAAGTGTATTACATCTTTTTTGTAATCTAGATGTCATAGATGGACTGATAAGAAATATCTATAAGAGAGTCCTCTGATTTGTTAACTGGAATAAAAATTGCAAGATAACTTGCCATAGCTAGCTAATCGCTTTATGAGTAAATTAGTCTCGGCAATTTGATTTTTTTTAAGCAGAGAAGTAACAGAGTAATTACACTGCATAGTCATTTAATATTGAAAAGGGAAAGTTTGTTTCTTTATATCAAAAGTATATAAGGATAGGTACAGAGAGAGTAATCTCCCTATCGCTTATTTAATGTACTTTTTTTTTTTAAATAAATGTGTTTCAATTATAGGTCAATAGAGTGCCGTCTGATTGTTTATTTTACAATGCACTGTTCCTAAATAAATGCGAACTTAAGACCAGGAAACCAAGTAAGATAGCCAAAACGTATAGTTAAGTGCAAATATAGACCATGACTGTTTGTGTAAAGTTTTATTGAAGGAATTTGTGTGAGAAAAAGAGAGAAATCAACCGGATGTATTACCGAGTTTCATGCCAATTAAAAGATACTGGTGGCGCAGTCTTATCAAATAAATTTTCTAGTATCCATAGGCATAAAACTAGTAGTGCGAAAGGTAGATAAACTAAGTACGCAATAGTAAGAAGGAATAGTGAGAATAAGAAAGGAATATATATATATATATATATATATATATATATAAAATATAAATAGAAAATAATAGCACAACAGTTTACACCACCTTCATCTACATTTGCTCCCAAATATGTAAAATTCTTGACTTCTACAGCATGCTGATTGATTTTCATCTCTGTAGCATTTGCTGTTTTAGTCATTTATTTTAAGACCAACCATTTCAGCTGTTTTATACAAGTATTTCAAATTTGTTTGTATATCATTATGTTTTGATGATATCCAAACTATGTCTCAGCATAATCTAGACATTCTGTGATATATTTCATTTAATTCCTCTTCTCACCCCTGTAACTTTTCTCATAATCCAATCAATGACTGTATTAAACAATAACCCAGACATTACACAACCCTACCTACACCAGATCTTATCTCAAACCATTTGGATGTTGTTTGCTGTGCAATAACATAACTCTTCTCTTATACATTTCTTTGATTATTCTTACATATTTGTTGGGAATTCCATGTTTCTGTCAATACTGTCAAATGCTTTAGCAAAATGTATAAAATTTAGGCATAATGAACTTCTAAATTCTATGCTTTGTAAATGATGTTCTTTGAAGTAAAAATGTAATGCACAGCACCTGTTCTATAACCAGCTTGCTCATGCTTTATCTTCTCTACCTCATTTTTAATATTTATCAATATTTTATAGAAAATTTTTGCAGATACTGACAGTACACTAATTCTTCTCCAAAAAGTATTTGACATCTAGTGAGATCTCCTTTCTTAGGAATTATAATTATCATTGCTTCTTTCCACTGTTTCAGTCTCTAGCACATTGTTAAAGATCAGTTGCAGTTTATCAGCAGCAGTTCCTTTAGTTGTTTTAAGCATTTCTATTGTATATTATCACTGCCTGAAGCCTTTTCACTTTTCCTATTACATTCATTATTTCATTTTTTAAATAAAATATAGATTCTGATGTTTTAAATTTATGCTTACAGGAGGTTGTTCTATTATTGAACTTGTGATTATGTCAGTTATATTGTCATCTACATTTAGAATCTCAGTGTTCTTGAGGTATGAGGTTGATATTTTTAAGAAAGAATTTCCAACATACAAGGATATAACTAAATAGTTTATTTATAACATTTCCTCAAAGACCAATTGATATCATCAAGGAACAAATACACTAGTGCAGATATGGGAATAAAGGCTTGATGTAAGCCTGAAATGGCTTGAAAAACACCCCACTATTAAATGTTAGATTTACATCCTTTATAGATTAAATGCACAACTAATGCATTTTGTTCATCTCGATTTTCCTCTTTTTTTTTGTTCTAATTGGATCAATATTTTTATTCTTCTCACAAGTAGAAAAACAATTTAATATATTAAATGTAGCAGGTATTCTCCAAATTTGTTCACATTTTAAAGTACCAAAAATTTAAAAGAAAACAAGGCAAATCATTAATAAAAGGTTTTATTTGTACCTTTCCAAGTAAGATATAAGCAAACAACAACATACATCAATAGGTCTATATTAAAAAAAAGTATTTGACAAAATACATATTTCTGAAGTGAAAACATTATTTGTGTTTTCTCTCTGGCAGCAAACTCGAATGAAGTTTCGTCACTTCTGGCTCAAATAAGTCAAATACAAGAGTTCCATTTTCATCAAACCAACTACTAATTGACTTTGTTAATGAAGTTTCCCGGGTCTGCTTTGTATGGCCATCAGTATAAGATATCACTAAGTGATACATGTCATCAAACCTAAAAGTAAAGTTATTTCTTGAAAAAAGTAGATAAAAGCTCTGACATACTCTTGCCCACAAATAAAGTTAAAATTAAAAAATCATTTCCTAAGTTCACACATATAAATACTATATATACTTCATGCTGTCATAACTTATAATATACAAGGTCATATCCAAAATTCTGGCTGTGCTCCTGTCCTTAAACCAGACATTTATTTCTGGCCTTCAATATAATAATTTCTACCTTGATAAATTAGATCACTCTGGCAGAAATCTTGTCGGTGATAGTGAAGCATTTCCAATTTTTTTTTTTTTAAAAACTTGAAGGCTCATGTCAAGAATGTATGGGAAGAGGAAGAGGAAGAAAGGACTTACAATTCATGCCTTTCCATGAAATATGATAACACACAAACTGTGTGACCAAGGCATCTGACCTGAATCTCCATTTTGAAGTTTTTTTTCATGTTCACTCCTGAGTCTGGTTGAAATGATTTGAAAGCATAAACTATTATATCATTCTACTGATATTCTTTTTAAAAAATTATTTCATAACTTTTTTTCACTAGTTCATGCACAACGATGTAAAAAAATAAACTCAGTATAAAAAACATTATATAACATTAAAATATTATTAATATAACAGCAGAAAAGTATTGTTTACTATATAATTTATTAACACAGCAATAAATAAAATCACGATTGATTTCTCACATACAGTTCTTGAAATGTACTGCAGTACCCCATAAACAATAGCTACTCACAGGGGAAAAAATAGGAATGATGATAGAATTATTTGGATTTGAAAAACTTTATAAACAAGGGTTGACTTGAAATGTCAAGTAATGCTGTATAGTTCCAAATAGAGAAGTCCTGCACATGGAAAACTAGTGTTCTGCTTGCTCTAGACTACAGAGTAAATGTTAATTTTTTGAAGAATGTGCCCCTCAAGAAATATCACACCTAACATAAAGGATCAGGAGGAAAAGTTCTTAAGGTCAGAGCTTAATGGTTCTCTTCAAGGAAAAATTAAATGGAAAATTTTATGGACTTACATGTCAATCATAGTCACTGTATTAATTATCCAGACTATTGGCAGTGAAGATCTCTTGGTTGGATTGAGGTTAATGGAAAACAAACTGTGCATTTTAATTCTCACTGTAAGATGATTAAAAATATTATATTTCAGCCTCTTTCAATTCACTCCTGGATATAATCCTTCCAGCTGTTTCTGTCCTTACTTAATTTCCCCATCTCATGTCAAACCATTGTAGATCATCCTTCCATCTTGTTCTTTAGCAACCTTTCCTTCTCTTTGTATTCACTCAGTGCTTAATTGTATCCATATTTCATCTGTTAATTTGGCCAGCACATCACTGGTTACAAACTTCACTATACCCTATACTCCAGCCATCCCTCAAATTCTAAATATTATACTAAGCACCAAATATGTTCAAGGATCACTTAATGTTAAGAATTTATGATATGAATGGGCGGTGATGATTAATTAAAAAACTGAATGTGAGAATTACAGAGGTATTTCCCTACAGAGTGTTCGTGGCAAGATCTATGCAAGCATACTTGAGAAACGGTTGAGAAGAATTGTGGAAGAAAAGCTTGGTGAAGAACAAGCTGGATTCAGGCCAAATAGATGCTGTGAGGATCAGATCTTCACTTTACGACAAATAGTCGAGAAAGCATGGGAATATAACAAACATCTGTATTTAAGTTTTGTCAATCTGGAAAAGGCATATGACGAGGTGCTAAGAGAGAAGCTATTCAATATGCTACAGTTATATGGTGTCAATGGGGCATTATATCAAGCAATACTTAGTCTTTATTTGAGTTTTAAGTCAGCGGTTAGAATTGAAGGAAATACAGGAAGTTGGTTTAATGTTAAATCTGGTGTGATACAAGGATGTACATTATCCCCTCTGTTATTCATTATCTATATGGATCACATGAAGGAAAGTGTATTAAACATGATATCAGAATTGGAGATGTTAATGTCAGCTCTTTGCTTTATGCGGACGGTTTTACTTCTAAATAAATGCACTACAAGTTTGCAAGAGTCCCTGACTAAATTGAATAACTGTTGTAATAGATATGGTATAAAGGTGAGCATTAAAAAGACAAAGACAATGAAAATAGGTAGAATTGTTGAAAATGTCAACTGTTAATTTTATCCATATGTCATCTGTTAATTTGGCCAGCACATCACTGGTTACAATACTTCACTATACCCTATACTCCAGCCATCCCTCAAATTCTAATTATACTAAGCACCAAATATGTTCAAGGATCACTTAATGTTAAGAATTTATATGGTATATGTTTGTGAACGGGGAACCTATGGAACAAGTAAAACATTTCAGCTACTTAGGCAGCACGATTTTTAGTGAAGATGGTAAATTAAATATGGAAATAGACAACAGAATCAACAAAGCTGGTATGGTAGGAAGTCAAATGAATAAATTCATATGGAATGAGAGAGAAATTAGTCGGAACACTAAATTAGCTGTATACAAGACAGTGTTCAAACCAGTTTTAACTTATGGATCTGAGAGCTGAGTCAGAAGTAAAACACTTGACCAAAGACTAGAGACCGCAGATATGAGTCCTGAGAAAGATTAGAGGCGTGAACAGATGGCATCAATGGCAATATCGTATTAAAAACGAGGATATTAAGAAAAAACTTGACATTGTCGGCATCCAGGAATGCATTAGCAGAGCCAATCTCAGTTGGTATGGTCATTTAAATAGAATGGGTGAGGAAAGATTGGCAAAACAAGTTCTCTGCCAGGATGACAGGAAAACGACCCAGAGGAAGACCAAGATATAGGTGGATCGATACGGTACAATGTGCCTTAGACGATAGAAATATAAGATCTGATAATGATAATATTGGAGTCTTGACAAGTGACAGACTGATTTGGAGGAAAATTGTAGATAGGAAGTTAGTAATGATGTATACTTTTCATGTAGTCCTATCATATCCTGTACACCCCTTGAGGGAACATGTCAGGAATTGATGATAAAAACTGAAGAAAAAGGGAGTAGGGGAATGCTTTCAGCAAGGGAGTATTGAGAATGGTCATCCTCCAAAAACTGTAAGTCATTCCTATTTAAGTTAGGTCCTGTGTACCAGGTCTAATCCTGAAACAATCTGACAAAGAAAGCAGTCCATGCAACTTTCTTCGTAAAATCTTTTAGATCTTTACAAGACTAAAACATCCTATTTTTACAACTTCTTTTGTGATTTATCTTAATTTTTATTCACTGGATTTCATCTGATAATGTGGTTTTCAAGGTTTAGTTTTGGGTCTAAGAAGGTAATATAATCCTGGTGAACTGCCACTAATTTTCCTGTCTGTCCATAGTATGAAAGGCTGAATAAGCATGATATATGCTACATAAGACAGAGAAACAAATTGTCTGCAGATGAAATCAGAAAGACAAGCTTCAGAACAACATAAAATCATATGCGGTCAAAGATACTATTGATGTATAAGTTTTTAAATTTTGGTATATGTTTGTTATTACATCTATTATCCATTCATGCTCATAGTATATACTACTACAGTCCTCCTTTATCAAGTAATTAATTAAATGTATATTTACAAGCAATGGGTACCCAGCAATGCACTAGATATATCCACTGGGCAAATAATAAATAAAACGCAAACCCTAATATCTGCATTGTGTAAATATCCTTCCTTTATTTAAAATATGAAGGGAAATAGTTCAGTTCCAATTATTAAAACCAAATTATAAAAATTATGTCCAAAAATAAATGTAAAAAATTCAACCTTATACAAACCATGTAAATAATTATTGTACATATCTTATTTAGATACATATTAATAGATACACCAAAAGTAAATATAGACTTGACAACATCTAAAATAAAAATAGCCTTTTGCAATGACAAACAGCATATCAGAGAAATAAAAAGTTACAAGAGTGCAATCACAAACTTTCAAACTATTATCACTGGCCACTGTGAAATAGATCCTTATAATACACTTAAAAACTTAAATGATAAATTGGAGTTTTAGCATAAGGATTAAGTAAAACATAATTTCAATTAATTAAAAATTCAGTTTTTACATCTAACTACTTCTCCCACAAATGAAAGGTCACAGGACCATGTTGTATTGATACATAGCTATAGGTCAGGAGAATAAGAAAGAAGCCTACTGTTGCTCTTCTTGAACAGTTAGAGGTGCAAAGAATGAAAAATAATAAGTTCAGAGTTTAGGTTTATATTTGAATTGGTTTAATAATGCAGTTTCTATTGCATTTTTATATATTTAGAGGAAAGCTAGTTAGTTTGTGTATTCTGCAAGGGAGATAAGGTTTTGGAAGGGAAAAAACTTTACCACAGTGAGATTGGCAAAATCGCCTTTAGTTGTAAAGCTGTTATGATCTTTACATCCTGAATGGAATTCTAACTAAAAGGGCATAATCATGCTTCTTATAATATTAGTAAGGTATACCCTTGAGAATACAGAATTTTTAGGGAGGTTTCACCACCCAAAACATGAGAACAGAATTTTAATGCAGGACAAATTTGGGATTTGTTAGCAACAGTATACGAGTGTTTTTTGAAAGCTAAAAATACTACAGATGTGATGTGTTTGTGTCAGCAGATGAGAGTTAAATGTCAGCCCAAGAATCTGATCTTGTCCAATAATTCCTATATTGTTGTCTTATAGCACTGAAATATCTTTTTATAATCGTATTTCAACCAGTGAGTGTCCTTTACACAATGCAAATTATACTCATAATATTCAATGCACTATTGCTGTCAAGCATTATGTACTAATTAACATTGTAAAAATAATCATAATTAAAAGTCTGAATATTTTTACGTATTGTTAATGTTAGTATGTTTATTAGTTTTGTTTTCATAACACGCATTGTTGGCACTTGCGATGTGCCCGTTATGGAAACTGTTTTGTTAAAAGTGATATGTAAAGCAGCAAAAAATTTAATGTACTTACCGGATTTGAATAGTTGTGTTACTTTAAACAAATTTATTATGGTTTGAAATATTAAGTTTTGTGTTTTATGAGGACATTCTCTTGTCGCTAACGGAGACAACGGGTCAGCCATTATACAGTACTTAGTTTCTCGCATGCCAAGGAGTGCGCATGCTCGCGGAGAAGTTTGATGAGTGATTGACAGCTGACAAGAAAGCATCCGGTATCTGAGTAACGGCTGTAAACAAGATAGCATTCGGAAGGATTTTAGAACACAGGCCGGCAGATATTTAGGTTCGGAGGAACTTGTGTTTTTTTATGCGACAGTCGGAGGAAAATTAATAGTATATTCCGAAAAAGGAATCGTGGAACTATTAAGTTTTAATGTGGAATAAGTATGTGGATAAATAAAAGGGAAATATTGCTATAAAGTGTTTTAAAAGGAATATTGGAGGAAACACTGATTGAAAGATTTATAGTAGATTCCGAAAAGGGAATCGTAGAACTAAGTTTTTTTAATTGGAAGAGTAAGACTGTCAAAAAGCATTTAGTGAATAAAAGAAGAATTTGCTATTTACGTTCTAAAGGAATTTTCGAGAAAACTCTGATTAGGAAGTTTCATCTGTATTAAGGATGCCAGATCTGACTATTATTTCTACTGAAGAAAAGAGAAAGAATTAAATCAGGAAGAATTAATGTGTGTTACATAAGTGATGAGAAAGGATCCTGTAAAAATGAAGAATAGAGACATATCTATTGAAAAGGGCCTTGACAGAGAAAGAAACTGGCTATGAACATTTTGTGATTGTGCAAACAAAGTGTTTAGTCTAGTCTTAAGTGTAAGTTTATTTTTAAAAGGCCTTGGATCCAATTAATTTGTAGTTATGTAATATTTGTTTGAAGTGTATATATATATATTGTTTTTGTTATATTAAATGTGTTTATTTTGTATTTTGGTCTTGAGTCAGTGATTATTTGGATTCTGAAAGAAAGAGTTAAGATCATTGAACCAATTGGAGTGAACCCTTGTGCATATAATAACATATAGGTGCACTTGGAATTAAAAAAATAATTGTTAGAAACAGAGATCATTCTCTATGGTAGGAATTATATTAAGATATAATATCTATGAATACTCTATCTATATAAAAATCCACCAATTATTAACAACATCACCATTTAAGTGACTGACATCTCAATAGAAGTTTTTTTGCTCGGAATGCTCATTATGTGTAACAGTCTGCTTTTCCCATTGCTTGCAGTGCTCACTAATAGCTCCTGCTTTTGGTGAAGCATAAATTTATTTTAATTTTTTTTTAAAAAAAGTATAATCTGATTACTGATTCAATACAATATTCAGAATGAAACTACAAATAATATTCTTTTACAGACAATAACATGCTTTTTATTGGCTTTTACTAGACAGACAGAGGTATATAAATATATGTATAGGTACAAATATATATAATAAATGTTTATTATGGCTATCTACAGGACTTGACAAATATGCTCGCTCACTTGCATGTGGTGAGTAGCTTCAGACCAGACAAAATTGAATTTTATTAAAATAATACCTTCCTACACAAAATCATTTCAACTTGTGTTTTTTTAAGAGAAAGAATGGCACCCTGATAACTTCTCTAATGGATATAACATATCACCTAGCAGTGGATAGTGTTCATGTCTGCCACAATTAAAAAGAATAGTTATGCTGTACAACTTTTCAATTGTAGGTATCATAGATGTGGTTGCATTATTTTGTGCACTTGTATGGTCGGGGTCACATGGCTGATGCTTGCTGGTTGTGTATTCAGTGTGCAGTGGCATTTTTCTCAAATTTTTGCCATTCTGGCCTATTATGTTGTGGATTTGATATTTTTAACTTAATTATTTTTAAATGATTAAGTTAAACTGGTGATTCTTTCAGAGAATTTTTAAATACATAGCAATAAATACAAAATGTTATATTAAGGCAATGACAATCAAGAAAAAGAAGGAGTAGCCATAGTATTTGACACTAAATATGAGGCTAATCTTCTTGAATGGCAGGCAGTCTCAAGTAGAGTGATGTAGGCAAATATGAGAATGATGAACTGACAACGAGACTTATTTGTGCCTATGGACCCACAAAAGGTTCCACTTCCACTAAGGTAGAAGTGGAAGAATTTTTTGAGGCTTTAGAGAAAGCAACTGACACAATGAAAAAGGAAAAGTTGGTCCCTGGTTGGGGGATCTAAATAGCAGAATAGGAAATGATTGTCAGACATACAAAAATATATTGGGAAAATTTGAGAAAAGAGCAATGATAATAATAATGACAAATACCTGTTGGATTTCTGCTCAGGACATGGAACTGGTTATTACTAACACAATGTTCCAACATAAAAATGTGCACAAATTCACATAGAGGGAAGAGGCAAGGAATAAGAAAAGTCTCATTGACTATGTTATTGTTGATAGTGATGTTTTCTCCCTGGTGCAAGACACCAGAGTGTACAGAGAATTTGAAATTGGAACTGATCACCATTTAGTTGAGCAGAATAAAATTGAATTTCATATTGAAAACAAGAACATGTATGAAAGTTTTAAAGTGAATAAAAGTTGAGCAGCTCTCAGATGTGAACTGTAGACTAAAATACACGAACATGATTGGAAAAAAAAAATTAAAGAGTTTGAGAACAGGAACCAAACTTTGGAGATTCAATGGCCAGCCCTAAAGAAAATGCTGATTCATCCAAAGAAGCATGTGGTGAGGTTGTATGCAAGGATAGAAAAATCAGAACTGCATGGTGGACACAAGAAGTTAAACAGGCAGTGAAAAAAAAGAAGAAAGCATATCAAAAGTTCCTGGCAAATAAGTCTGCTTGTGCTCTTAAAGAACACAGAGACGAATGTAAGAAAGCTAAACATTGTGTAAAACTAGCTAAAAAGTCATGGGAGGACTTTGGTAAGAACATAGAAAAGAAATATCAAGAAGGTGGCAAGATATTCTGGAGGTTGTTGAAGAAACACAGAAATACAGGAGAGTGCTGTAAAAGGAATTAGGGATGGTAAAGGTGAAAACAGGAAAAAAAGATATCCTTGAAGTATGGAGTAATATCTTCGAAAAATTGCTAAATGAAACAAGCAGCGATGACAGCACAGTGGTAAAGAACACCGACCAGACATGCAGTCAGGAATACACGTTCATACTTGAAGTAGAAAAAGCCATCAAAAGCCTGAAATGCAGCACGAGTAGATGATATTCGACCAGAAATGCTTGGTGAATAACAAGCTGGATTCAAGCCAAATAGAGGCTGCCAGGATCAGATTTTCACTTTACGACAGATAGTTAAGAAATCATGGGGAATATAACAAAGATCTGTATTTAAGTTTTGTAGATCTGGAAAAGGCATATGATAAGGTGTAAAGAGAAGCTATTCAAAATGCTGCAGTTGTATGGTGTCAATGGGGCATTATATCAGCCAATACTTAGTCATTATTTGAGTTGTAAGTCAGCTCCAGTACATTGAAGGAAGTACAGTAAGGTGGTTTAATGTTAAATCTGGTATCAGACAAGGATGTACGTTATCCCTCTCGGTTATTCATTATCTATATGGATCACATTATGAATGGAAGTGGTATTAAACCTGATATCAAAATTGTATATGTTCATCTCAGCTCTTTGCTTTATGTGGATGATGTTATACTTCTAAATAAATCCATTACAAGTCTGCAAGATTCCCTGACTAAAGTGAATAACTGTTGTAATAGATATGGTATGAAGGTTAGCATTAAAAAGACAAACACAATGAAAATAGGCAGAAACATTAAAAATATGAACTGCATTGTGAATGGAGAACCTATAGAACAAGTAAAACATTTCTGCTACTTAGGCACGATTTTTTAGTGAATATGGTAAATTAAATATGGAAATAGACCACTGAATCAACAAAGCTGGTATAGTAAGAAGTCAATTGAATAAATTTATATCGAATAAGAGAGAAATTGGCCAAAACACTAAATTAGCTGTATACAAGACAGTATTCAAACTGATTTTAAATTATGGATCTTAGAGCTGGGTTAGAAGTAAAACACTTGACCAAAGACTAGAGACTGCAGATATGAGTCCTGAGAAAGATTAGGGGCATGAACAGATAGTATCAATGGCAATATCATATTAAAAACGAGGATAATAGGAAAGAATTCTACATTGTCAGCATCCAGGAATGCGTTAGCAGAGTTAACCTCAGGTGGTATCAAGTGTTCCATGCTAGGTTGGCAGAAAAAAGATCCAGAGGAAGACCAAGATATAGGTGAATTGATACAGTAAAAAGTGCCTTAGAAGATCGAAATATAAGATCTGATAATGTTGGAGTCTTGAGAGGTAACAGACTAATTTGGAGGAAAATTGTAGATAGGAAGTTAGTAATGATGTAGTTTTTCATGTAGTACTATCATATCCTGTACATGCCTTGAGGGTAATATCAGGAATTTGATGATAATCAAATTGATGATTAAGTTTGAATTGACCAAATAAAAAATTTTATATTCTTTATTTTAACCATTAAAGATGAGTAACAAGAAAGAAGTCAAACACAGAGTGAAACTAAGTAAAAGATAAGCCACACAGAGAATTTAAATAATCTTCTCGATTGTCATCCGATAGAAGTGAAATTAATTCATAAAAGAAAAAATTTTTGGAAGAATTTACATGGTTAAAACATGATTATGATTTTGACATGGCTTTTCAATATTTGTCGAGTTACCATTCAGCTGAAAGTGAAAGTGAATGTAAAAAAATTAAAGCTTTACTACACCATTTAAAATGGAAATTAAAACTATCCTGTAAAATTTTAAAATTTCCATTTTAAATTGAAATCTTTAAAATTCAGGAAATGTCTGCTCAAACACATTAAATGTGTCGAAAGTTTGGATGCGTGGCCCAAATGGAAAGCAAAACATTTCAGCAATGCCTAACGTTTCCAATACACCGTATTACATTGCTAAAAATGATAAACTATTCAGCAATATGAAAGAAACATTAATTAATTATGCACTAGATTTTCTTCTGCAATACTGGCAATGATAAATACACAGAATTTATATAAATTTATTCTTATAACAATCAGAAATATCACTGTAAAAAGCAGTCAATTCTTTAGCATACTGACTGACATACAACCAAGCAAATAATAAAGTACAGTAGAACTCGGTTATAACGATCACAGTAACAGCGAATTCACGTCTATCACGAATAATTTTGAAGGTATATTTGAATTACATTTGATTTAATGCATGTATTTCATGTTTATTATGAATTCGTTTCATGGGAATAACGAACGAATAATACACGTTAGTCGTTCCTTTACTGACATTTCGTACGTACGCATTTTCTGGTTGTGGAAAAATGTCGGGAGTCAAATGGAAAATTTTATCGGTTTCCAAAAAAGTAGAAATTATACGGGAGGTGGAAAGTGGCTAATCAAATCTGACAGTAGCAAAGAAGTACGGTTTGTCCTCATCTACAATATCAAAAATTTGGAAGAATCGCGAGTTGACTCTGAAAGCTTTTGAAAACAATTTATCGAAGTGTAAAAAACTTAAGAAGTGTAATAAAAGTGACGTTGACGAGGCACTTCTTTCACGGTTTAAAGTGCAAAGAACTGCTGGCTTACCTATTAGTGGACCAATTTTGAAAGTTCAAGCCGAAAAATTTGCTGTTCAACTTGGTTATAGTGATTTTAAATGCAACAATGGGTGGATTGATCGCTTTAAGAACAGAAACAATATTGTCAACACAAAAGTAAGTGGCGAGGCGTTGTCGATTGACAAAAACGTTTCTGACTGGATCAAGAAAGTATGGCCAGACATCAAACAAAGGTATGAATACAACAACATTTATAATGCAGACGAAGCAGTGGTTTTTTATAATTTAACGCCCGATAAAACTTTTCAACTTAAACAGTAATTTAAAAAGGCAGAAAACTTATCAAAAATAGACTCACAGTTTTAGTTTGTGCGAACATGACCAGTAATGGTCATGTTCGCACAAACTAAAAGAAAGCTTCTTGTAATTGGAAAATTGGCAAAGCCTAGATGCTTTAAAAACATAAAGAAACTTCCCGTTGATTATACAGCGAATATGAAGGCCTGAATGACATCTTCAATTTTCGAAAATGAAATTCGCAAGTGGGATAAAAATCTTCGCAGTGAAAACCGTAAAATTTTGTTGTTGATAGACAACTGTCCTGCCCATCCTGTAGTGGCTAATTTAACAAATATAAAACTTGTTTTTTGGCCACTGAATGTGACATCTGTCTTGCAGCCACTTGATCAAGGCGTAATTAGATGTTTTAAATCCCATTTTCGTCGTCTGTTAGTCTTGAAACTGATAGAACGCAGAGAAAAATCTGTGGAAAATGCTAATGCTTACAACTCGAAGATCAGCGTACTTCACGCAATACGTTTAATGAGTGATGCTTGGAATTTGGTATCATCGTCTACGATACAAAACTGTTTTAAGGAAGCCAGTCTTGCGGAATACGAGTGCGAATCTGAAGAAGATGAAGAGGATAACTTAACCACGCTGATAACCCCGTTATAAGCGTGGTTAAAAGGCACGAAACTTGAACAATTTTGAAAAGTGCCCAGAGATTGATAATTTTATATTGATAATGGCGTCACAACTTCGGCTATACTGACAGACGCTGACATCTTAAAACAAATCTCTCATACACCAGAAGAAGATAATAGCAGTAGTGGCTCTGAGGAAGAAAATAGCAATGATGAGAAAATCGTTACCTGGTGTGAAGCAGAAAGTGCTTTACATATTTTAACAAGATTTATGGAATCGCGATCTGTAAGTTCAGAAGATGCATTCAAGCATCTTAGTGGTATAAGGAACAATTTCAAACATATGAAATATACGTCTTGTGCAAAGCAAAGCATGCCTGATGATTTTTTATGTAAAAATGTGAAGTTTTAAAAATAAATTTTTGTTCTTTATATGTATGTATGTGTATGCACATATATATGTTACCCAATATACCTATGCTGAGAAAAATCTGAAAACATTTTTAATTCACTCAAATTATGACCTTCTTGGATATAACGAATAACGGTTATTACGAACAAATATATGTGGTCCCGTGGAATTCGTTATAACCGAGTGCTACTGTATATGAAATATTGTAAAGAGGCTAGTTAAACATTGCTTTGATGCAATTTGAAAAAGCATATAAAAATCTGAACTCTACAGGAGAGAGACAGAGCAGATGAAGCTGCAAGGATAGGAGGCAGTATTAATGGGCTTGTAGCAAAAATGAAATGAAACATTTAATTTCTGGCAGTAAAACTTTTATATTGGTAAAATTCATACTGATATTATTTAAGAAAATTACAATGTGCACTATATATTAATTAAAAAATTTAATATTTCAAGTTGCTTTTGTTCCCTGACAATGGCAATTTGACTCACAAAATATTGGAAATAAAGTTTTTAATTAATATACTGCTTGGAAAGAAGTTAACAGACACCATAGTGTGAGGAAAAACAGTCATGACACACACATCCTAATAAGATCTAGGACCTCCTTTCACTGCACACTGTAACAATCCTTTCCACAAGCATACAATAGTGATCAGTAAAAATTTTGGACCATTCTTCCTGTAGTTCCTGGTGTAATGAGTTCCTGGACTGTTGATGAGCAAACTTCCTCACCCAAAACTTTCATTCGTCCCACAGATGTTCAATAGGGTTGGGCTCTGTGGAGGCCGGTCAAGTTTGGTGACATTCACGTCTGCAAACCATACAGTTATAGCACCAGCCTTTATAACATCGTGCACTGTCTTGCTGAAAGAGACAACAGTGAGTTCCATAGAAATGCCACAAATAGAAGTCCGAGTGTTACACACTCTGGTAAGAGATGATCACTGGGCATCCAACTGCTTGGTAGAGGATGTAGCATGATTTTTCGCTACATAACACTTTTTCAAGCTTCCACATCCCACTGATCACGCTCTTTGCATTACTGAAGATAACGCTGCATGTTGGTTCAGGTAATGTGGAGCATGCATATTGCATGAAACCCATTTTGTGAGCCTCAGTTCTGAATGTTTTGTGCAGATTCATGTTCCAGTCGATGCCCAGAACTCCACATTCAGCAGTTCTTACATATTACCCTTTGTAGCACCCTATGGTCATGTGTGGTGAGTGGTGGATTCTCCACTGCGGGTAGAACTTGCATTTAACTCCTGTACTTCCATCTCAGTATGGTATGGTATCACTGCAAACCATACAGTTATAGCACCAGCCTTTATAACATCGTGCACTGTCTTGCTGAAAGAGACAACAGTGAGTTCCATAGAAATGCCACAAATAGAAGTCCGAGTGTTACACACTCTGGTAAGAGATGATCACTGGGCATCCAACTGCTTGGTAGAGGATGTAGCATGATTTTTCGCTACATAACACTTTTTCAAGCTTCCACATCCCACTGATCACGCTCTTTGCATTACTGAAGATAACGCTGCATGTTGGTTCAGGTAATGTGGAGCATGCATATTGCATGAAACCCATTTTGTGAGCCTCAGTTCTGAATGTTTTGTGCAGATTCATGTTCCAGTCGATGCCCAGAACTCCACATTCAGCAGTTCTTACATATTACCCTTTGTAGCACCCTATGGTCATGTGTGGTGAGTGGTGGATTCTCCACTGCGGGTAGAACTTGCATTTAACTCCTGTACTTCCATCTCAGTATGGTATGGTATCACTGATTATTGACCAGAGATGGCCCAGTCTCATATCACAAAGCTGCTTTCAAACTCTGTCAGTTCCCTTCTTGCAGCCATTTCACCAGACAGTTCTGCTGACTTGGGAGAATCATATTCCTCAAATTTATACCAGCTACAAACATGCCAATTGTTACATGGCATGATGCACCTTGCCCATGGGGTATCCACTGACTTCTTTCCAAGCAGAGTGTATAGTGTACACTTAATTTTCTTAAATGATATTGTTTGATTTCTGTGTATGGTGTAGCTCATAAATTATAATGATGTGTGTTGAAACGTGTGAAAAATATTTCATACATTTCAAAAGTAGATGCTATTCTTACTGGTTGGCATTTTTAAGTTTTATGGAAGTTTTTCCAAAAATTTATCCTAAAAACAAATCCAAAATCTTCTAACTGTAAGTATGCAAATATAATAATGCTTATAACAAAAACATCCACACACAAAAAACTTATCCCAATGGTTTCAAGGATGCTGAATGTAACTATTATTAGGGTTGGGCTGAATATTTGGATTTGCTGTGGTATTCAGTCAATTTAGAATTCAGCCAGCCGAAGCAGAAGACTTCTTGTTACATGCATCATAACAAATGCAACCAATTGAGAAATGCTTCCCCTTATCTTGTGCAACCATTCAAAGAGATGTGTTTCCAAGGCTAACGGGTAAACTTATTCCACAGTACAATTTCTCAGAAACTTTTCTTCAGCTCTAGCTTCCGGTTTATTTCTTGCAAGTTTTTTCCACAGGTTGGAAAAAGTCGTTAAGAAACCAGCTACTATGCTACTCCAAAAATTCTGAAAAATTCGTTTTCTTACATCATAATTTATCAAATTAATTTTGATTATTAAATCTATAATTATTTTCTATATTTCACAATTTAAAATAAGTTCCATTAATATTTCTGTTATTTGAAGAAATAAGCGCAATTTTGTTTTGATTTTTACACTTTTTTTATTTATTTATTTAAGTATAATGTTCTTCTCTATGAAATTAAATGATAGTTTTATTATATTGAAATGGAGGATATTATGGATCCATCTATATTTTATAGGCAAATGTAGAAAGAAAGTGAAGTTCTAAAATTTACCAGAGCTTATGAGAATAAGACCAGAATCAGAGTTGCCTTGGCTGCAGAATTCAAACACAAACTTGCCAACAACCAGTATATTCACCTTTTATTAATGCAATGAGTAAGTTTACCAGTCTGTAACAACAGGCTTCAAATTGACCAAGTTAAAAAAATTACAAGTGGAGACAAAGCTATATAACTAAGAGGAGACCTCCACATAGCCTTTAAAGGAATGTGGAGAACCTACCAGGGCTTCTGATCTAATGTCCAATCCTCACCTTCTCGTGGTGCACCCTGTTGGGTATCTACCTGGAAACTGAATGAACGAGGATGGGCTGGCAATTTGGGATTCAGCCGACCAAATTGTATTCTTATTGAGTTAAACCAAAATACAAAATGATGGTACAACATGACAAAATTTCATGCCAGCTGGGGCGTCGCCCAGTTAAACAAGCCCCTGTAGTTTTCACCAGGGAACCAGCATGAACAGCAAAAAGTCAGCTACTGGAACAAATCTGAAAAAACACCCCCAACTCATAATCACCAGAGTTCAAGATCAGTACTATCAACATAAGAAGCCTGAATGGCAAAGAAATGGGGATAGCTGAGGAATTAGATAAGTACCAGATCGACATAATAGGGGTGACTGAAACAAAAAAGACAAAAACTGGCGAGATTTTTCTGAGCAATAAATAAAAAATGTTATATTCAGGCAATGACAATCAAGGAAAAGAAGGAGTAGCCATAGTATTCAACACTAAATACGAGGCTAATCTAATTGAATGGCAGGCAGTCTAAGTAGAGTGATGTGGGCAAATATCAGAATGGGGAACTGGACAATGAGACTTATTTGTGCCTATGGTCCCATAGAAGGTTGGTTCTATTATGGTAGAAGTGGAGGAATTTTTTGATGCTTTAGAAAAAGCAATTGACACAATGAAAAAGGAAAAGTTGGTCCTTCTTGGGGATCTAAATAGCAGAGTAGGAAATGATTGTCAGACATACAAAATATTTTGGGAAAATTTGGAGAAAAGAGCAAAGCAAATAATGGCAAATACCTGTTGGATTTCTGCTCATAAGGACTGGTTATTACTAACACCATGTTCCAACATAAAAATGTGCAAGAATTCACATGGAGGAAAAAGGAAAGGAATAAGAAAGTCTGATTGACTATGTTATTGTTGATAGTTATGTTTTCTCTCTGGTGCAGGACACCAGAGTGTACAGAGGATTTGAAATTGGAAGTGATCACTATTTAGTCTTGAGCAGGATAAAATTGAATTTCATATTGAAAAGAATAACATGTAAGAAAGTTTTAAAGAGAACAAAAGTTGAGCAGCTCTCAGATGTGAACTGTAGACTGCAATACACAAAGATTATTGAAGAAAAAATGAGTTTGAGAACAGCAACCAAACCTTGGAGATTCAGTGGCAAGCATTGAAGAAAACACTGATTGATTCAGCCAGAAAGGCATGTGGTGAGGTTGTCTGCAGGGATAGAAAAATCAGATGTCCATGGCAGACACAGGAAGTTAAAGAGGCAGTGAAGGAAAAGAAGAAAGCATATCAAAAGTTCCAGGCAAATAACTCTGCTTTTGCTCTTAAAGAATAAGAAAGCGAAACACTGTGTAAAACTAGCTAAACAAGTCATGGGAGGACTTTGGCATGAACATAGAAAATAAATATCAAGAAGTAGTAAGATATTCAGGAGGTTGTTGAAGAAGCTTAGAAATGCAGAAAAGAATGCTGTAAAAGGAGTTAGAGATGATAAAGGTGACATGAAAACAGGAGAAAAAGATATCCTTAAAGTATGGAGTAATAACTTCGAAAAATTGCTAAATGAAACAAGCAGTGATGACAGCACAGTGGTAAAAAACACTCAACAGGCATACAGTCAGGAATACATATCCATATTTGAAGTAGAAAAAGCCATCAAAAGTCTTGAAATGTGGAAAGGCAGCAAGAGTAGATGATATTTGACCAGAAAGGCTGAAGTATGGTGGTATAAAAGTCTTACAGTGGCTGCACTGCGTAGTTCAGAAAGCCTGGACAGAGGGACGAATTCCCAATGATTAGAGTAGAGCTCTAATAGTACCCATATATAAAAAGGGAAATAAACTAATGTGAGAATTACAGAGGTATTTCTCTGCTGAGTGTTCCTGGCAAGATTTATGCAAGTATACTTGAGAAACAGTTGAGAAGAATTGTGGAAGAAAAGCTGGATTCAGCCCAAATAGAGGCTGTCAGTATCAGATCTTCACTTTACGACAAATAGTTGAGAAAGCATGGAAATATAAGATCTATATTTAAGTTTTGTCGATCTGGAAAAGGCATATGACAAGGTGCCAAGAAAGAAGCTATTCAAAATGCCAGAGTTATATGGTGTCAATGTGGCATTATATCAAGCAATACTTAGTCTTTATTTGAGTTGTAAGTCAGCAGTTAGAAATGAAGTATGGGAAGATGGTTTAATGTTAAATCTGGTGTGACACAAGGATGCACATTATCCCCTCTGTTATTCGTTATCTATATGGATTATTTATGAACTCCCAAAAATACATAAAGAAAATGTGCCATTACGTCCCATAGTGGATGGCATTGATTCCCCCACATACAAACTAGCTAAACATTTGGCCCAAGCTCTTTCACACTATATTGGCAACACACCTTCACACACAAAAAAAACTCAGCCCACTTCAAAACCAGCATAGAAAACCTTACACTCAAACAAACTGACATAGTCAGTTTTGATGTCTCCTCCTTATTCACAAATGTCCCACTCAAAGAATCCTTAGAGCTAATCCAAGCTAAATTTTCTCCCGATATCACAGCCGTATTTCAGTTCACAATGAACTCAGGCTATTTTGTTTGGCAAGGAAAATTCTACAAACAAATTGAGGGGACAGCCATGGGGTCTCCACTCTCTGCACCCTTGGCCAACTTCTATATGGAGACTTTTGAAGAGAAAGCCTTAAACTCTGCCCCACAAAAACCAACCATTTGGCTTCGCTATGTTGATGACATGTTTGCTATTTGGCTACATTGGCTCTGATGCGCTCCTCTTCTTCCTAACACACTTAAACAACCAACACCCCAGAATCAAATTCACCCTGGAAGAAGAAAAAAAACAACTGCCTTCCTTTCTTAGACACACTAGTCAACCCCCCAGCCTGATGGAACCTTGGTCTATAGAAAACTCACCCATACAGGCAGATACATTCACCAACAATCCCACCACCCCTCCTCGCAACAATATGGAGTCATTAAGACACTACACAACAGGGCTAAACCTATCTGTTTAAATGACAATGCCCTAACCACAGAACTAAACCACATTCTCAACACTTTCTCAGCCAATGGCAACCCCCCCCCCCAAAAAAAATCCAAAAAATATTGAAACCAGTAACCCCCCCACACACACACAACAAGGATTACTCTAAATCCATCACCATACCCTATATCTGAGGCACCTTGGAAAAAATTACAAAAATCCTAAAAAACATGACAACTTCTTGTTACAGACCATATAAAAAATTGGCATCCCTCATCCGCTCTACTAAAGACCCCCCCCCCCCCCAGACATACAAGGTCCTTGCAGCTGTAAGCTGTCCTACTTTGGCCAAACAGGCAAGACAGCAAATATCAGAATTTCAGAACATAAGGATTACATCCGGTTTCACCAATACAGCCACTCTGGTCTTGCCGACCATGCGCTGGATACCTGCCATAGAATACGGTGGAAGAAAGCCACTATAATACACTGTAGTAAATACAAATATGAAAGGCTTTTCATGGAATCAGCTTCAGCCCTAAGAAACAATCCAAACCTCAACAAATTTGGCTGCATGAGACTGCCTCAAATTTGGGAAACCTACATCAGAAGACCTTCAGCCCAATCACCCAAGAATACCAACATTGCCTGCTAGGGGGCACCATCACGACTTGAGGAGAAATAATAGCTTCCTGCTTCTTCCTCACTTACTGTTTGTTGTGCCTGCATGCACGTCTTGTTCTTAAGTTTCTTGAAAATGGCAACGTGACGTTGTCGAAATATTGAAGTATATTAAAATTTATTTTAGTATATCCTAGTTGATGTAATTTCCTTAAATTATTTAGTTAAAAAATTCTCTTACATAAATTCATGTAATACACGCTACTCCAATCATCTGAAGTAGGGCTTTCATTTCAGTTCAATCTGATGACTGAATTCAATCTCCTGGCTTCAATCTTTTGACCAAACCTTCTGAATTATGCACTGTAGCCAGTGCAAAATGTTTATGCCACAATATTTTCAGATCTAATAATGTACTCCAGCTATCTTTCCATCTTTCAGGTTTCGGAGGGCTTTCCACTTCAAGTATTTGTATGTTATTTCTAAAAGAATTTTGAATTTTTTTTTTTTTTTTTAGGAATGATCACAAACTAATGAGTTAAGTAATCCATGAACACTGTGCACTTGTTCAGTGCAGTGAATTTTGATAGTGGGCAATATGCTTTTGTTAAGAGTGACAGCATCAAAGAAATTAAATGTGCATTTTTTTAAGCAGCTATGAATAATTAACAAAAAACTAATAATATTCTTCATGCTTCGAATAACTAATCTACAAATGCATTTTTGATCAAATCCTCATAACTACTCATACTTATACCCTCTGTTCAAAAAGAAACCTAACTTTTAATAGAAAATAAAACACAGGCCAATTATAATTATTCAAATCATTTATTTCAATCAATATACTGTCCCTCAGCTTCCATACAGCATTTGGCATGGTCAATTCATTTGTCATGGTTACTGCCATTTTCAAAAAGAAACCGAACTTTTAATAGAATTTGGTTTTTGCTCAAAAACTGTCTCACAATGTTCGAACGATGAGATGGTGCATTATCGTGCAAAAATGACCGGCTGCCTGCATTACAATATTCATGCTGTATGCGACGATTTCTCGCTATCAATCGCTTCAAAACTTCGAGATAAAACTTGCCATCGACCGTTTGGAATAAATTTTTTGTGGATAATACCCTTGGAAACGTAGAAACAAATCAGCATTGTCTTTACTTTTGACTTCTCCAAGCGACTTTTTTTCGGAAGCCCCTCTTCTGGTGGTCTCCACTCAGCACTTTGTTTCGGACTCATACTCAAAACTCCATATTTCGTCACCAGTAACGATCGTTTCAAGGAAGATCGAGTCCTTACAAGAGGTTTTAATGAGGTCCTTGCAGTGTTCAATTCGATACATTTTTTGGTCATCGGCCAACTCGTGAGGAACAAATTGTGAATTCAATTTGCGAAGGCCCAAACTCTCAGTCAAAATGTTGTGCACAGTTGATTTTAGAATCCCCAATTCTTCTTAAATCAATCTCATGGACAATTTCGGGTTTTCTTTGATGAAATTACGCATTTTTTGGATGTTAACTTCGCTCAGTCCAGTTTTTGGATGGCCCAGCTTTGTGGGCAGTCCAAATTGCCTTAATATCTCATAAGGCAAAGCACATCCTTTGAGGTGTGTATAATGCTGTGCATTATGGGAAGGGCCACTATCCAGACAAGTTGTGATCTTTATTGGGTCTGGCTTCCACATTATGGGAAGGGCCTAGGTTGTGGCCCTTTCTTTAACGCATAGAATTATCCATGCCCAAAAGGATATGTGTTTGCATTATGGGATACTAAGGTAATTAATGTAGTCATTAGTTTCTATATACAAGTAGCCTAATCGTAAAGAAACTTCATGTGCAAGCTTGTTTGCTTACTCTTGGATAACCAATTAAACAAGAATATAATTTCTTAGTTTTTATTTAAAGTTAAGTTGAGAACTGACTGTATATTTCTAGGTATAGGTCACCTTAAATGGTAGCTTCCTCACCCTAGCAACTATCATGTTTTAAACTAATTTTCTTATTAATCCTTTCCATTCCATTTCTGTTCCTTATTTCAAATTATTTTATGTCCAAGTTTCTTTTGGCATTTAGATTTAAGTTTGGTTGTCAACAGTAATAATGTAATACAGCAATCCCTCAATTAACGCGCTCTTTAAAAAAGGCACATTAATCGAAAACGCACTAATCGAATATAATAACCTATGAGAAAAAGTATAATTCATTCTTCAAATTTCTTTTCTGGCCCTTAATTTTCTTTTTTTTTTATAAAAGAATTAAGGTATGTCTCAGGGCCTAGTTAAAGGAAAACCATGAAGCTGAAAGACAATAAAACATTCAGAATATAAATTTATTATTCTACTTCTTAACAAAGAATTGAGCTAACATAGCTTGGCAGTCATTCTGTTTCTTTTTTCATATAACTAACGGTATGGCCAGGGGCGTGCCGGCCATATGTGGAATGTGTGCGATGCACACAGGCACCAAAGAGGAGGAAATACTTTTAAAAAAAAGTTTTTTTAAAGTTATTTTTTTATTGGAAGGGGGGGGGGGAGATAGGGGCACCAACTAAAGTTTTGCACACAGGTGCCGGACACTACTGGCACCCTCCTGGGTGTGGCCCTATTGCCTCTTCTACTACTACTGTAAATTTTACTGCTTCTTTCTTAATCAGGGTCTGCCTCTAAGCATTGCTGCTTAAAAACTTCGATTGTATGAAAAATATTTTCGAATTGTTTCTGTGAAATCTCTTTGGGTTTTTCAGTGATAAATTTAGCCCCCTTCTTCCACAATTTTCTTCAAATCTCTGGATAATTTGCAGCCACCTCCTTATCTGCACTTGCAGCTTTGACAGTGATTCAAACATTATGTAGGCTATTTCTCTTTTTGAAACGCTCAAAACACCCAGCGCTAGCGTAGAATTCTTCTTTTCCACCATTGATAGCCCTTTCTTTCAAGGTTGCAAAAAGACTTAATGCTTTTGATTTAATAAGGTGAGTGCTCAGCAAGATCCATTTTTGGTTACAATCTTCAAAGCATGTAGAAAGAAGTCTCTCTAATTCAATCATTATACTACTTTGATTTTGAGTGCGTGCATGCATGATGAACTTGAAGCAGCCTTACCTTTCTTTCTGTATTCAGCAGCTTTGCTTAAAATTGCTCTTATTCACCCATTTTTGAGTTCTTATCCTATCTTTGCTCTGGACTTGTCTTGTTTATTTTTCTTAATTATTTCAAGTTTTTCTTCCAATGAGATTACTTTTCGAATCAATTTCACACTTCCACTTTTTTGCTCACTAATTCTTTTACTCGCAATTAAAGGTTGGGAAAATACTTTAAAATAAAAAAAAACTTAAGGAAAACAAAAAGTATGCATCAGATATGATCACCAAAATGCTATGTAATTAGCAATGACATAAATTTTGGCAGTAAATTTGGAACGTAGTGTACATGGAAATAGTGTAGTATGCCATTAAAAAATAACCTTGAAATATGTTTTCAATCAGTAACTAAATTATTTCATCCTGGTGAGTGATTTTTTAAAATAGTTAGCCATAAAGAATGTATAGATATAAAATTTTTAAAATCTAAGATTTATTTTTAAGGTGTATATAGGCACACTAATCAAATTTGGGTATAGAAAAAAAGACGCTAATCAAAAATGCACTAATCTGAGAGGCGCATTAATCGAGAGATTGCTGTATTTAAAGCATGTGCTGATAACAGATTTTCACATTTCTACATAAGTACATTTAAATAAAATGTAAAGTTTGTTATTTTCCATTGGATTTACATAAATTCAAACTGTTACAGGAAATTCTATGATAAAGAGTAACATATACAAGTTTCTTTTGAAACGGCAGCTCAAGCTTGACTGCAGAAAAATAAAACAGGTTTATTATTATTATGGCTAATGATCATACTCAGAAACCAAAATGTGCTGGCTTACATGAAGTTCACTTGTAGAAACGTTTTATTATTTTTTTTTGCGTGTGTATGTGTGAGCTTGACTGGAAAATATGAATTTTTTTCATTAATTATACTGCATGATAAAGTCTTTCAAACTTCTTTTTTCTCTTAGATAACTTTTTGTTCTGTTCATAACAATCGAGCAAGGAAAAAAAACTATTATTATTACATATAGTCACCTCTATGGAGTCTGTAGACTCAGCTGGAGGTCTTAATAACTAAGAAATTAAGTGTCAACTGTATAAAATAAATGCAGCATTCGTTTTTTTTGAAAATTACTGATGTAAAAAATTTGAAATTAGACTTCCTCCAGGTTTCATGAATTAATTTATAAATAACTATGCCCTAATGGAAATGTATATAACACACATCAGAACATGTGATAAATGTTACATGATTTATGCACACATTATCGTGCTAAAATATACCGCATTTGCACATAATTGCCAAGTTTTGAATACTACAGATATTGGATGAAACACTGCATATTAACAAAAGATAATAGATATAACACAAACTATTAACACACTACATACCTTTTCAAAGATGAGCTTACTGTCCAAACATTATCAGGATCCATACCAGTAGAGTCTTTATGAATAGCAACCATAAATATTCCTTTTTCAATGAATGTTGTATAAAGAGTTAGAAGACCCATTAGAATGAAATATCTAAACATTGCAGTTAAGGTAATCATTTTAAAAAGTGACAACAGAAATTATATTCTCAAAAATCATTCTGGTCCATCTTACTGAAAACAGTGAATTATGTAGCATGACATGTAGAGAAGTATAGAAAATACTAGATATTAGTGTCAGCATCAGATAAGTTCAGTTCAAAGGAAGGGGGTTAAAGTGTTTCAGAGATGAGTGGAGTATGAGATACATTCTCATCAAATTATTACAACATAATTTTCCAGTCTATAATCTTTTCATGGTGTGCTTAAGAGTCAAAGCTGTACAACTAGAGGAGACCTCCAGATAGCTTTTTAAAGATTGTGAAGAACCGACCTAATGTACAATCTTCACCTTCTCATGGTGCACTCTGTAAGGTATCTGCATGGATACTGAATGAACGAGGATGGGCTGGCAATTTGGGATTTAGTAACCATATCGTTTTCTTATTGGTTTAAACCACAATACAAAATAATGGTACAACATCTCAAAATTTCATGCTGGCTGGAGAATCACCCAGTTAAACAAGGACCACATTGCTTTTGCCAGGGAACCAGGGTGAAGAGTGAAAAGTCAGCCACTGGAACAAATCCTGAAACACATTATAACTCAACATCTCCAGAGTTCAAGATCAGTACTGTCAACATAAGAAGCCTGAATGGCAAAGAAATGGAGCAAGATGAGGAATTGAATAAGTACCAGATCGACATAATAGGGGTGACAAACAAAAAAGACAAACTGGTGAGAATTTTCTGAGCAATAAATACAAAATGTTATATTAAGGCAATGACCAATCAGTGAAAAGAAAGTGTTTTAATACTATTACTACACCCCAACACAAAATATGAGGCTAATCTTCTGGAATGGCAAGCAATATCAAGTAGAGTGATGTGGGCAAATATCAAAATGGGGAACTGGATAATGAGACCTATTTGTGCGTATGGTCCCACAGAAGATTCCACTAAGGCAGAAGTGGAGAAATTTTTTTGAGGCTTTACAGAAAACAACTGACACAATGAAAAGTTGGGGATCTAAATAGTAGAGTAGGAAATGATTGTCAGACTTACAAAAATATATTGGGAAAATTTGGAAAAAAAAAAGCAATGTTAATAAGCAATTACAAAGTTAGTAATACAATGTTAGACCAATGTATTACTAACACAATGTTCCAACATAAAAATGTGCACAAATTCACATGGAGAGAAGAGGCAAGGAATAAGAAGTCTCATCGACTATGTTGTTGTGATGTTTTCTCTCTGGTGCAAAATATTAGTGTACAGAAGATTTAAAATTGGAAGTGATCACAGTATAGTCTTGAGCAGAATAAAATTCAATTTCGTATTGAAAATAAGAACATGAAAGTTTTAAAGTAAATAAAAGTTGAGCAGCTCTGATATGAACTGTAGACTAAAATACACGCGGTGCTTAAGAGTCAAAGCTGTATAACTGACAGATCTCCACACAGCCTTTAAAGGAATGCGGAAAACCGACGAGGGCTTCTGATCTAATGTCCAATCCTCACCTTCTCGTGATGCACCCTGTTGGGTATCTACCTGGATACTGAACGAACGAGGATGGGCTTGCAATTTGGGATGAAGCCGACCAAATTGTATTTTTATTGGCTTAAACCAATATATAAAATGAGAGTAAAACATGACAAAATTTCATGCCAGCTGGGGCGTCGTCCAGTTAAACAAGGCCCCCGTTGTTTTCGCCAAGGAACCAGGGCAAACAGCGGAAAGTCAGCTACTGGAACAAATCTGAAAACACACCCCAACTCAAGATCAGAGTTAAAGATCGGTACTATCAACATAAGAAGACTGAATGGCAAAGAAATGGAGCTAGCTGAGGAATTAGATAAGTACCAGATCGACATAATAGGGATGACAAACAAAAAAGACAAAAACGTGAGATTTTTCTGAGCAATAAATACAAAATGTTATATTCAGGAAATGACAATCAAGGAAAAGAAGGAGTAGCCATAGTATTCAACACTAAATACAAGGCTAATCTTCTTGAATGGCAATCAGAATAATCTAATATCAATCTAATATCAGAATGGGAAATTGGACAATGAGACTTATTTGTGCCTATGGTCCGACAGAAGGATCTACTAAGGTAGAAGTGGAGGAATTTGTTTTGAGTCTTTAGAGAAAGCAACTGACACAATGAAAAAGGAAAAGGTGGTACTTCTTGGAGATCTAAATAGCAGAGTAGGAAATGTATGTCAGACATACAAAAATATTTTGGGAAAATTTGGAGAAAAGAGCAAAGCTAATAATAATGGCAAATACCTGTTGGATTTCTGCTCAGGACATGGACTGGTTATTACTAACACCATGTTCCAACATAAAAATGTGCACAAATTCATACGGAGAGAAGAAGCAAGGAATAAGAAAATTTTCATTGAGTATGTTATTGTTGATAGTGATGTTTTCTCCCTGGTGCAGGACACCAGAGTGTACAGAGGATTTGAAATCGGAAGTGATCACTGTTTAGTCTTGAGCAGGATAAAATTGAATTTCATATTGAAAACAATAACATGCAAGAAAGTTTTGAAGCGAATAAAAGTTGAGCAGCTCTCAAATGTGAACTGTAGACTAAAATACACAAAGATTATTGAAGAAAAAATGAAAGAGTTTGAGAAGAGGAACCAAACCTTGAAGAAAACCCTGATTGATTCAGGCAGAGAGGCATGTGGTGAAGTAGTCTGCAAGGATAGAAAAATCAGAACTCCGTGGTGGACACAGGAAGTTAAAGATACAGTGAAGGAAAAGAAGAAAGCATATCAAAAGTTCCTGGCAAATAACTCTGCTTTTGCTCTTAAGGAATACAGAGACAAATGTAAGCAAAACACTGTGTAAAACTAGCTAAACAAAAGTCACGCGAGGACTTTGGCAAGAAGATAGAAAATAAATATCAAGAAGGAGGTAAGATATTCTGGAGGTTGTTGATGAAGCTCAGAAATAGAGGAAAGAGTGCTGTAAAAGGAGTTAGAGGTGATAATGGTGACATGAAAACGGGAGAAAAAGATATCCTTGAAGTATGGAGTAATTACTTTGAAAAATTGCTAAATGAAACAAGCAGTGATGACAGCACAGTGGTAAAAAACACTCAACAGGCATATAGTCAGGAATACATATCCATACTAGAAGTAGAAAAAGCCATCAAAGGCTTGAAATGTTGAAAGGCAGCAAGAGTAGATGATGTCTGACCAGAAATGCTGAAGTATGGTGGTATAAAAGTCTTACAGTGGCTTCACTGCATAGTTCAGAAAGCCTGGACAGAAGGACGAATTCCCGATTATTGGAGTTGAGCTCTAATAGTACCCATATATAAAAAGGGAAATAAAACAATGTGAGAATTACAGAGGTATTTCCCTACTGAGTGTTCCTGGCAAAATCTATGCAAGTATACTTGAGAAATGGTTGAGAAGAATTGTGGAAGAAAAGCTTGGTGAAGAACAAGCTGGATTCAGGCCAAATAGAGGCTGTCAGGATCAGATCTTTACTTTAGGACAAATAGTTGAGAAAGCATGGGAATATAACAAAGATCTGTATTTAAGTTTTGGCAATCTGGAAAAGACATATGACAAGGTGCCAAGAGAGAAGCCATTCAATACACTACAGTTATATGGTGAAGAACAAGTGTCAACGCGGCATTATATCAAGCAATACTTAGTCTTTATTTGAGTTGTAAGTCGGCAGTTAGAATTGAAGTACAAGAAGATGGTTTAATGTCAAATCTGGTGTGAGACAAGGATGCACATTTTATATATGGATCACATTATGAAGGAAAGTGGTATTAAACATGATATCAGAATTGGAGATGTTAATGTCAGCTCTTTGCTTTATGCCAATGATGTTATACTTCTAAATAAATCTGCTACAAGTCTGCAAGATTTCCTGACTAAATTTAATAACTGTTGTAATAGAAATGATATCAGCAATAACAAGACAAAGAGAATGAAAATAGGCAGAAATATTGAAAATATGAACTACATAGTGAATGGAAAACCTATAGAATAAGTAAAACATTTTAGCTACTTAGGCACGATTTTTAGTAAAAATGGTCAATTAAATATGGAAATAGACAACAGAATCAACAAAGCTGGTATGGTAGGAAGTCAACTGAATAAATTTATATGGAATAAGAGAGAAATTAGTCAAAACACTAAATTAGCTGTATACAAGACGGTATTCAAGTCAATTTTAACTTATGGGTCTGAGTTGGGTTAGAAATACAACACTTTACCAACGACTAGAGACTGCAGATATGAGAGTCCTGAGAAAGATTAGGAGCATGAACAGATGGCATCAATGGCAATATATTAAAAACGAGGATATTAGGAAAGAACTTGATATTGTCAGCATCTTAGCTCTACTTAAACAGAATGGAAGAGGAAAGATTAGCAAAACAAGTGTTCTCTACCAAGTTGGCAGGAAAAAGACCCAGAGGAAGACCAAGATATAGGTGGATTGATACAGTAAAATGTGCCTTAGAAGACAGAAATATAAGCTCTGATAATGTTGGAGTCTTGACAGGTAACAGATTGATTTGGAGGAAAACTGTAGTTAGTAATGATGTAAGCTTTTCATGTAGTACTATCATATCCTGTACATCCCTTGAGAGTACATGTCAGGAATGTGATAATGATCTTTTGGTAGATGTCTTGTAGAAATTGATCTAGAAGAAATCCACAACTCCAGATTTTAAAAGAAAAATGACTAAAGAACTTGCTACACAGCTTAGAACATACCTGTACCACTCCAAATATAATTTAGAGTAGAGCAAAAACTTATGAAGAAACAAGGAAACCAGGTGCTGAAAAATAATTAATTTTGAGTAAGATTACAAGTGACAACAGCTTTGTGACCAACACATCACATCTTAACTGCATTTTCCCAATCTATTTGCCTTTTGTTAGGGATGGAAATCCCACCCCACCATAGAAAACTGGATTGCTTCCCCTTCAGTTAAAATGTTTATCAGGGTTTCTCATGTTGTCCACAGGATACGAACCTAGGTCTTTCCAAATGAAACACAAATATTGCATTGCCTAACAACAGCAATACTATAGAAGCAATATACAGCATCCTATGGGCACAATGCTCAAGCATTACGGCTGAGTTTAGGTATGCCCAGCAAAATAACTTAACATAATATATCAAACAACATGCAAGTTTGGTAGAAAGTAGTGTGATGTACTGCACATACTGGTCACTAAAGTAGAAACTTTTACACTACTTGGAAAGAAGTCAATGGACACCATAATGAGAAACAAACAGCCACAGTGCCCACTTGAATGTAGAACCCTCCTTTCGTTGAGATGACTGCAGCAATCCAACGGAACATTCTTTCCAAAATTATATGATAGCAATCAATGAGAATTTTGGACCATTCTTCCTGTAGGTATGTAATGAGGTCCTGGGTGTTTCTTGACTTCACTCCGATGCTGCAGTTCATCCCACAGATGTTCAATAGAGTTGAAATCTGGGCTCTGTGGAGACCAGTCAAGTGTGGTGACATTTATGTCCACAAACCATGCAGCCACCGAAGCAGCAGCCATATTGTCTGCTGAAAGAGAATGGCGAGTTCCATAGAAACATAACCAAGTAGGAAGCATTGCATTGTTCAGAATGCTCAGATACCTCAGAGTTCAATGTTCGTGGCATCACAGAGGCCAAACTAGGAAAAACAAGATCATACCATCACCTCTGAATTTCATAGATGGGATTATGCACTGTGGTAAGAGACTTCACAGACATCCACCACACCAACACCCATCCATCTGCTCGGTAAAGAGTACAGTGAAATTCTTCACTCCATAACACAGCTTACTAAGCTTCCACATCCTGCTGTATGTGTTCTTCGCACCACTAAAGATAATGGTGCATGTTGGCTCAGGTAATGTGGGGGGGGGGGGGTGTTGTGAACTTCAGTTCTGAATGTTTTTGTGCAATTCATATTCCAGTCAATGCTCAGAACTCCAAATTCTTCAGAGCGTCGGCTGATGAATGATGGTTTTACCATATTATCCTTCATAGTACCCTTGTCACATTTGGTGAGTGTGGTGGATCGCAGCTATTTCACTCAGACACAATTGCACTGATTTGGGAGCACCATATTCCTCCAATTTACAATTCCTCCAAAAGACCTCCTCAATTCCCTGTGGATAGTTCAGTGAGACATCGGTTGGGAACAGCCTTCATTAAACACTTCACAAGACAGACTGTCTCAGGACCAAAGTATACCTCTACTTTTCCTACTGATTAAACAGCTGAGATATCTCATCTTTGTTTGAAACCAGTCAGCTCTGCTTTTCAAAATCATGGTTCCAGACATATAGGCAATCACAATATCGAACTCTGAAAGATTCTTTGTTTTTCCCACTGTGATCGAGACTATTGATGATTACTGACCAGCAGCATTCTTAAATAGTTGCCTAGAACATGTGGTGATGCACATCACCAAATATTTTAAATATACACTGCGTAAGTGATGTTTACATACATCTGCATAAAAGTTTCTAATTCTGTGGCCAGTATGTGTATTTTCCATAATCAGTTTTGACCAACAGTTTTGTGGTCAAAAAAATCAAAAATCCCCATGTATATTCAAACACAATATTTCATTTTGCAAAGACAAGCTTTTAACTGGTTTAAAGGAAAACAAAGTATTAGCATCACATGGCAGTCTTGGTATGTTGATCTGAATTCTACAGGTGTTAAAACAGAGCAAAAGTGAATTCATTTGTAGTAATGGTGATTATGTGGAACTAGGAATAGTATCAATGCCAGCTGTCTACTGTAAACTGGTAATGTTCCACAAAGAATCACTAATCTGGTATGGATGCTTAGATGTTGGTTATTACTCATAGTGACATTTAGTGGAATAAAGACATGTCCATAGTCAAATTATCACATCAATATTTCATCTTGGTCAGCAAGGCATCTTCATGGACACAAAAAATATACTAAGCACATGCATGTAGGCACACTGGCAAGAAAGCAAACATGGACCAAGTGCAAATGGTAGAATCCTACAGTCCTGACTGTCACCCTCTATGAGTGAAACGATAGAATTAGTTGAAGGTATCAGGATGACAGTCACCCAGATTACTGGTAAAGTGAAGAAAATTCTAGGAATTGTCTCTTGGATTCATAACTGCTCCTGTATAAAAGTGATTATTTTCCACTGAATCAGATAATCCGTACCCATGTCGTGGCAATCTGCTACTCCAAAAGCTGTAGTATTTATTTATTTAGCATATGGCTCACACGTGAAAAGTTACATCCCATTAATCTTTAATATATATAAACATAATAATAGACGTGTGTACAATAATAAGACATAATACAGTCAAAAAAGAGACACTCAAGAATAGGCTACAACTGTATGTCTAGGTTGATAATCCAGTCAACTGCACTTGGTGTAACATGGATGAGGTCCAACAGGTTTCCATTGTATGCACATTGGGTACATTCTACTGTAATATGATTAATTGTCTGGTGGGGTGATCCACAATCGCACCTGGCTGAGGCAATCATGCTCCATTTGTAAAGGTGGTCTGCACATCTGCCATGATTGGTGCAGATTCTGTTAAGGATAGACGAAAAAGCAGATGTGTGGAGGTGGGATGTTGCTAAGGGCTGGGAGCCAGTAAGTTGGAGTTGATTTCACTGTTCCAGAAATAATGCACATAGTGGTGTTAAGCTGAGCATCAACCAAATACTCATGGGCGCTGTTCAGCCATATGGGTGAACAGTATTCAGCTGCAGAATAAACGAGACCAAGATCAGTGCAGCAAAGCGTTGTTGCCGAGGCACCCCAAGTTGTTCCGCATAGTTTTTGCAGTATATTGTTTCGTGTTTATAGCTTGGATGCTGTGTTAATGAGATGTGGTTTAAAAGATAGATTTCCATCCAAAGTGATGCCCAGATATTTCAGGAATCTGTTGTAGCTTAGCAGTTTGTGGTTGAAGTGGACCATGAGTTCTTTGTTAGCCTGGTTATTGTTCAGGTGGAAGCATGAAACTTCTGTTTTGCTAGGATTTGGGTGTAATCTCCATTTGCTGAAATATTCATCTAGGACTGGAAGGTCATTTGTTAGTGTATCTTCCACTGTAAAAACTGGGTTTGTCCAGTAACTAGAGCAATGTCATCAGTGTGGCAAAACTTCTTGGAGGCTGTATTAGGCAAATCAGTGATGTATAAGTTAAAAAAGGAGGGGAGCCAGAACTGACCCTTGTGGTAATCCATTATTCAGTGTTCTTTGTTTACTTTTGTTTTCGTCCATACACACTTGGAACAGGCGGTTGCTTAGCATGTCATCAATTAGTTTTGCTATTGTTCTGCATGGAGCAACTTGCAGATTGCACCATGGCTCCAGACTGTATCATAAGCTGCAGTAAGATCTACAAAAGCTACAGCTGTTTTCAGGCATTGTTGATAGCCTGCCTCTATATGTGTGTGAGTGTGGTCAGTGACAGAACCTGATCACAACAGCTTCGTTTATGTCTGAATCCAGCCTGTTCCACTGGAACTTGTTCTATTATCTTGGAGCAATTCTATTGAGGATGAGCCTTATATCTTATAGTTAATATCTTCAAGAGTGAAAGGTTGCAAGTATAAAAGGTCTGATGGTCTGTTATTTTTCAAATATGCAAGTTCTCTTTTTATTTGAAGAGTGTGTTATTTGTCCTTGGCAGTATATCTTGATGTGTTGACAATATGTGATGCATATTGGTTAGGAGAAATAGCTAATTGTTCCTAGACAGTCAAGGTGTCACTACCTAGTTTTCTTAGAAGGTGCCATGCTTTTCTACTGGAGTGCCGAAAATAGTCTTTCTAATGTCTCGGTCCATTTCTTCTGTCAGTTGGTGTCAAGGCTGTGAATGAGTTCATTTGGAATGTCAGGATCGCCACACTCTAGGTATTCTTCGTACAGGTTATTACTGTCATCATCCCATCAAGGGATATACTCCTTCCGGAAGCCTCTTGGTATGGTCTTCTTACCTACAGCTATAACATCTCCCACAAATCTCTTGTAAGTATTGCATGTTGGAGGGATCCAATGGACATATTTGTCAAGACAGGTAGTAAATGTATCCCAGTCAGCTTTCTGGAAGTTCCAGTGGGGATGTTGGACGGATCTGACAAGGGGTACCTGCAGACCTACCTTTAATATAATTGGTCTATGTTGTCTTTGCAGAAAGTTGGAGAGAACTCTTCTTGATGCAGGCAATGGTCGTCCATTGTTGTCAGTGATGAAGCAGAGATCGGGGTTGTACTCCCTGTTCCAAGCTGCTGACCTGAAGGAAGATCTATCTTTTGCATCGAAAATTAGGTGCATGTGGTGAATTTCTGCCCATTCAGTCAAAGTCTCTCCGCATTCATTGTTGGAAGCATATTTCCATAGCATGTGGTGACTGTTAAAGTCACCTATATTCATCGCAGGGTGGTTGTACACCCTGTAGAACTTGTAGAGGCCACAAGAGGGCAGGGGGATTTACACACGTTGGTAATGGTTATGTTCCCTATCATAGTTGTTATCAGATGCATGTCACCGACAATGCTGGCTGTAATGAGGAGGGAATCTTGCCACCTATGTATGTATGGTACTATGTACATAGATGGCAAGACCATGTCATGATGGTAAGTGGCTCCAATGATAATGTAACCAGGAATTCGGTGGAGCTGATCCTCATTCTGACAGTAAGTCTCTTGAACAAGAACAACGTCGACATTGTAGTCACAAAATCTTTGAGAGGTGTTCACATTTGCTCTACATATATCTGCAATGTTAATTTGGCAAATTCAAACAACAGGTCCAATATTTCTAGTCATCTTGCTCTTAAGAGAACTAATTTGTGTGCTGTAACCAGGAGATTGAGAAGATAGTCTGGTTGCCAAGTTGCTCTAGCTCTTTAGTGTTATCCAGGGTGCACCACGAGGAGGAGGCGAGCTAGAATTGCACCCCCTTCTTCCATGTGGATATTAGTTGTTCTCCCTGTTTGCAGGAGCAAGAGATGCAGTATATCCCAGGATGGGCTGGATAATGGAGAGAATGTGTTTGCTGAGTGAATAAGGGTAGCTAGTTTTTTGGTATGGATTGAAGGTCTGGATGCGATTTTTTTTTTTTTTAAACATCCTATACCAAAAACTAGTTACACTTATCTGCTCACCAAAACATCCTCTCCATCATCTAGACTAGTGTTTCCCAAACTTTCAGTACCTGTGTACCCTTTTGAAATTTTAGTAACATCAGCAGACTCCCTCTCAAACAAAGGTAATTTGGGAGCAGTTGTAATATTTCATTCAAACACGAATAACATTGGTATTATCATAAATTACAAACTGTGCGGTGTCCATGCAATTAGCCTAGTGGCTGTGCGCTTCGCAACCATATGCCTGGGGAAGGGGTGTCCCAGGTTCGATTCCTCGTCGGTGACGTGAGGAGCTGAAGGATCTTCCCCAGCCTGTTAGTCAGTGTTGGGCATGGACAGTAAGGTTTTTTCCCCAGTTTATCCTGGGGTTTTTCATCTCACAAAGCAGGCAAACCAGCCTTGAGAACTCAACACTACGGGACATAGGATACACCGAGGCGTAGGGCTGACCACCTTATCCTGTAAACAGTTTGAAGTCTGATGATTAATGAATCCTTGACACCGCAAGGTAAAAGAGGGAAAGGAAAATCAGATGAGATAAATTACAAACATGTAAAAATTGTTTTTTTTTTACTATTAAATACATTTACAGTTATACGAATCCAATACACATACACTAGTGTCCCGGGGGGGGGGGCATTCATACCACACTTTGGGAAAAACTGATCTAAATCATTCTGTTTAGTCTACTGCATCCCTTGCTGCTGCAAACTATTTTACTTCGGGCAAACAGGAAGAACAGCTAATATCTGGATGGAAGAACAAAGAAACTATGTTCATTACCTACACTTATTCTAAATTAAAAACCATGCCATGGATACAGATCACTGGATTTCAGTGGGAAAAACCCTCCATCTTATACAAGAGCAGATATAAATCCAAGATGCTATTCCTAGAATCTGCCTCAGCATTAAACATTCACCAAATCTTAATCAATTGTGCTCCTTTGCTTTACCAAAAATTTGAGAGACTGCTATTGTGAGACCTTCAAGTTCTCATCATTGCACCCACCCATAGAGGGTGCCATGAGGAATGTAGGATCTTGCCATTCACTTAGTCTGAGTTTGCTTTCTTGTCAGGCACCTGTACCTTTTCATCCTGCCCATGAAGATGCCTCGGTAACCAAGACAAAATACTGGTGTAATAATTTATTAACTAAATAAATTTGGTTAATATTTATCTAATAGACATGAGGTTATTCTACTAAACACCAACATAACAAAGGATCGCTGCTGTTATGCAGACCAAAAGTGGATCTATATGTTAATTTATTTAAAAATGTTCTTCAAAACAAATAGTCTTGCAAAATAAGATACTGCTCTCAGAAGTATTCTGAGAACAGTATCTGTAAAGAACAGTAGATCTGTAGAACAGTAAAGATGCTGTTATCAGAATACTTCTGAGAACAGTATCTTAAATTTAAGCAAACTGATATGAACATTACATAAATATGGTTAAGTACAAAATTATTTAAGAATTAAAGTTTTTATTCTTAATACTATGATACAGCAATATTCACAATAAGTTTCATAACCTTCAACATTGGCTGTCTATTCTTCTTGACAGCATAATTTATTTAAGAACATTTATTAATGATTTTTTGAAGGTATTATTGACAATGAAATGAAAAAAGATGTTTCAATGTAACAACCTAATGATGTTACACATGAAATATTTATCTGGACAACATGTAGATATTCATCTTACTTATCAAAAAGCAAGATAGTTCTTGCTGTTCCAGAATGAGAGCCAAAGCAACTAAGAAATGAGGCCAATGTGTTATGTCTGTTAACTGTTTGTGTTCAGGCCAATTTGCCTGTTTTGCAGCATAAAAAATGTCATGTTTCCTAGAGGTAATTCTTTCTACTTCTGCATGAGACTGGATAATTTACCTTCATTTGAAAAGCTTTTATGGAAGTTATGAAAAATTAGATGGCATTCAAAGCCAGGTATTTCCAACTGGGGAAATACCTGGCTTTGAAATATGGAAATATGTAATGTTAATACTGATAGCCATGTATGCTCATGTGAGGAAGATTTGCATTAGTAGAATATATAACAAATATGAACTGCATAAGATTCATAATATAAAGGGAAATTGAAAATTGAGAAAATGGAAGGGGGGGGTAACAGATTATAAACATGGTGATATACTTGTAACAGCATGTAAAGTATCCAAATTCATTATTTTTAAGAAAAACAATTAACACACAGGTTATAACAACAAAACTTTTAAAAATATAATCTTATGTCGGCAGAACTCCAACCTAATAACTTGCAAAAATAAGGAGGATAGGAGCATGTGCTTCTGTTTCTTACGGAAGAAACTTTCAACAGTTTCCAAATGAAGATAGTACTACACCTCCAGTGATGTACTCAGCTTAATCACCATCCTAACTGAATACAGGATAAGTATTCAATAACTATAAACACTTTGTTATGGCACAAGGTTCACTCACTACTGTGATTTTTAGAGAAGTATCCCATAAACAGGAATAAATACCTTCAAGAATACTAGCGTATTTCTGAACCCTGCTCAGCAAAATTTTTTTTTTACGTGAAATAGTTGACTGTTCTGTCCTAGTACCCTCACTGGATTCATTCAGGGTTTCTCAAAAAAGCTTACAGAACTTCTATCAATCTTACATCTTACCTTAAAAACCACAACCATGAAAACTCAAAGAGATTATCCACATAAAAAAAGGAAACCTTCAAAAAACCTTTCAGATTCATTTCAGAAATATGTAAATCGCCATTCAAAACTCAATGATGATCACAAGACTGCATAATCACTCTCCCCAACTGAAGGGAGTGTCCACCTTGGTTATGGATATCTTCTGGTGCTATTGCCGGCCTGGTCGGCCAAGTGGTTAACGTATCCGCTCTCCAGCCAAAAGGTTGAGTTTGAATCCTGCCATAGGCATGGATGTTTGTCATTGTCTGTGAAAATACTGGTGTTGGTGTAGTTGGAGACAGAGTTGTAGAATAGGTGCACTTCCTCGATGAGTCTTTGGACTCCCTGGAGGTATCAGGTAATATTACCAGATCCAGCACTCTCCATTCCTTGGTCCAATCTATAACATGTTGTTTCAGATAATTATCCCTTAGCAACTGTATATATTCCACTTCATCTTGCCATTCCCCCCTCCCTTTCCTCCTGCCAATCTATGTCCCCATAGTTGAAGTGTCCCATAATAGCACTCACTGCACTAATCTGCTGATACATGGCATCTACATCATCCTGTAAATCCCTGGTCTATAGCAGCAACCAACAATATATATTGCCTGACTGGTCTCTAACTCACATTAGACAGCCTCAAATGACCCATCTCTGCATACCTAAAATCCTCTGAAACTTCTAATTTTCTTGGTGTAGTTCAGCTATCATCACTATATCGCCTATTTCCTCTATTCACCATGAAAACACAATACACTTTATATTCTATCCTTGTAACTATATCATTTTCTGTCAACCCAGTCTCATTGATGCCCATAATTTTTGGTCAAGTCAAGCTGACCAAGCCAAAAAACTTCTCTCCCTTATTTCCCGATATTTCTTGCATTCATGTACATGCATTTCAACATCCCTTTATATCTATAGTTACCCTTGTGTAATGACAGTACCCAAACCCATTCGAATTGCAAACCTGTGAAATTGTATTCAGCATTGCATAATGCTGCTGGCCGGGTTGGTCGAGTAGTTAGCATATCCGCTCTCCAGTTAAAAGACTGAGTTCGAATCCCACATGGGAATGGATGTTTGTGATTGTCTGTGAAAATACTAGTGGTGGTAGATGGTGTTGGTGTAGTTGGGGTTTGTTATGGTTGGTGGAGACAGTTGTAGAGTAGGTGCCCTCCCTTGATGAGTCTTCGGACTTGGAGGTATCACATAATAATAATAAAAAAATAATAATTTCTATACACATGCTCATTTATTGCAGGGGTAGCTAGATGCATGCTTGATCACATCCTCCCTAGTTTCCCTAGTTTTGTACTTTCAAACTCTCACTAAACAACACTTTCTCCAAACATAACTCCAAAACAATTTGTATATAGTCCATTAGGCATATATAAGTCCTACGGTTCATCAAATTCACTCCATACATCCATAAACTGCACATGATTTTCTCCAGCACAATCTATCATTAACTCATTAGTAATCATAGCCCTTCTTCTCAACTCCGTCCTATAACACTAAGGCAGAAGACTCCCAATCTTTACTTCCTTGCCCTTTTTTTTTTTGCTTCTTTCAACAACTCTTTCATATTTCTCACTGCATATTTCTTCCCTTTCAAATAATTTGTTCCTGGCAAAACAATCAACACTTTCACAGTTCCCTTCTGCAAACTAACGGCTTCTCAACATCCTTGATCTTCACACCTGGGAAACATGCTTTCGTCACTTTATCATTTAGTATACCTCTTATCATTGAATCTTATCCTTGTTTTCAGTTTCTTGCACTTTCATACTTTTCTCATTCACTTGTTCTTTCATATTCCCACTAGATGTATCATACAACAATCATTTCTCAAGTAGCTCTGGCTTCCACTCTGTCGTGTGAAGGACACTACATAAGCAACCTATTTCACTCCTTACACATCACCCATATTACTTTCGGCCATTTTACAGCTTTAATTTATATTTCACACACTAGCATTCACTACTTCCACATTCTCCAGAACACCTTCGCTATCTTTCTTTACATTGTTAATATTTGTTACTTGATTTTCTCACTTTTCATGACTCATATTTCTTGTACTCACACACAAAACATTTACGGCACTCTCACTTTTGTACCATACCCAATTAACTCTTGGCAACGAATACATAGAACATACACTATACTACAATGTACAAAATCCCTCATGCTAAACTCAGCAAACAAGGAAACCTTGGCTGCCATTTTACTTGTACACTTGAGTACCATGAAAAAACACTTAAATGATATCCCATATTCAATTGCACACACACACACTCAATTTTACAGTCTAAAGTAAATAGGATATAGAAAAAAATAATTTCTAAAACACTAATATTCACTAAAATAAGACTTGAAGGACACATGTAACACTGCTACTACTACTCTGCACTATGCTAGCACCCTTATAAAACAAATCTTGGGATAAATGCCATGGAAGAGTTTAGAGAAGTACTCAAGTATTTTCTATTGATAACTCTAGGACATTTGACTGAATTTGGCACAAACGTCTACTCTACTCTACTAAAGTAAGCTTGTAACTGCTGGTTCTGACTTGTGCAACGTCACTGGCTCTCTTTGTTTGATCATTATGTGTAATGGCTGATGAATCTATATTTTCAAACTTTGCAACTAATGATGGAATAACAAAGGATTTGATCATCTTTTTCCTTCTTCATGTTCATCCAAATTAGCAATTATAATTCTGTTCTTAAATTTTCTTCACATTCAGAATTATTAACACCTTAGGCTGAACATTTTCTCACATGTGGATTTACTATAAAAAAAAAGCAACTTATTACTCATTCATTCATTAAATACAAAAATTAAGAAACACTATCTGAAGAAATATAGAAATATCAGTTCAGGAGGGCACCATACTGAAGATGCAGGCACACACTATCTCCACTCTTATTCATCATCTATCTGAACTGTATTATGAAAGAAAGCAGCATTCAACCTAATATTAAAATCATATCAAATTTAGCTGTTTTGCTTTATGCAGACGATGATGTACTCCTAAACACATCCAGTACAAGACCCCAGGATTCTTTAACTAAATTGAATAATAGTTGTAATAAATTTGCCATGAAATCAGCAATAAAAGCATCAAAACTATGAAAATATGCTGGAACATAAAAGGCTTCAGCTACATTTTCAATGATGAATCATTGCAGCGATGTAGCCATTTTTTTACTGCAGATCGCAAATTAAATTTGGAAATAGACAACAGAATAAGCAAAGCTGATATCGTGGGGAGCCAGCTGAATAAATTTATATATGAGGGTGTCTGAAAAATTCTCGGCCTTGACCCATAGATGGCAACACCAGTGGCAAGATTTTTTTTTTCTAAGTTGGTACATCTGTCATAAGCGTCCATGTGAAATTGCAAGTCATTCTATCAAGTAGTTTGTTTTATACAGCTGTCTGAAGCTAAAGTTCTGTCTGTATCCCTTGAAATGGATAAAATTAAGTATCGTGCAGTTATAAAATTCCTTGTAAAAGAAGGTTTAACGGCAAAAGAAATTCATTTGAAGTTCATAAAAGTTTATGGGCACTCTTCTCCATTTTCAACAATTATGAAATGGGCTGCCGAGTTTAAACATGGCCATACCAGCCTTGAAGATGATCCACATAAAGGACCTCCAAAAAAGTGTAACACCACCAGAAATCATTGATCAATGCACGATACGGTATTGGATGACTGGTGAGTCAAAGTACGTGAAATTGCTGAGACTATGGGCATTTCAAAAGAACGTGTAGGATATATTTTGCATGAAGAATTGCATATGAAAAGGTTTTGAGCAAGATGCCATGCTTGCTCACAGCAGATCAAAAACGCACTTGCATGAAAGTCTCTGAACAGTGCTTGGAGCATTTTAACCAGAATAAAACTGTTTTATGCATCGACTTATTACTATGGATGAGACTTGGATTTACCATTACACACCAGAATCCAAACAGCAGTCAAAATAGTGGACAGAAGTCGGTTGTTCAGCACCAAAGACAAAGTCAGTTCCATCAGCAGGAAAGGTCATGGCATCAGTGTTTTGGGATGCTAAAGGCATTGTTTATTATTTATTATATTTTTTTTTTGTTTATTATATAAACAAATTTAACGAAGATAAAATTTGATTATTAAGTCGTGCAGTGAAAAATATATGAAAAGATAAAGGGTTACTACAATTTCTAGACTGTGTTTTTGTCAAAACCACGTTGAACAAGGGTTACTACAATTTGTAGACCGCGTTATACGAGGGTTACCTGTACTGACCATTTAAAACTATATATATTTAGAAATTTATGTACATTTAATCATACAAATACAACATTTATTTTACAAATGATATTCTATATTTTTCAATTTAGCTACTTAAATACAAATTTACTATTTCTAGATATACACAAAGCTTTTGACTCTGTATCACATGAAACTTTAATAAAAAAATTAGAAGTCATAAGAATACAAGGTACTGCCCTAAACTGGTTCAAAAATTACTTAAATGCCAGATCACAAATTGTAAAAATAAGCAACACTATAGCAGCTCCAAAACAGTAGACTGCAGTGTACCACAAGGATCTGTCTTGGGACCAATTTATTTAATATTTATATCAATGACTTCTGCAATCTTAAACTAAACAGTAAAATAAATACTTTTACAGATGATACAGTACTAATTTTCTCTACAGACACAGCCGAACAAATGAAAACCATCGTGAATGCTGATCTTTTGAAAGTAACAAATTGGTTCCAGTCAAACAAACTCAGTCTGAATGTCTCAAAAACTAAATACGTAGATTTTAATTTGCAAAATGAACTTCATTGCACAATTAATTTTGCATGATTGGAATTGCAGGACAAATTCAAATTGCAACTGCGAGAAAATAGAAAGTCAGTGTAATAACTTACGTGGGATTAAAAATTGATAGTAGTTTAAGCTGGAAACGAAACCGCATATTACCAATGTCGTAAATAAAGTAAGGATTATGTTAAACAGACTTTACTACCTAAACAGATTCTTAAATTTAATATGCTAAAAATATTATATTCTGCCTGGATTCAAAGTGCACTACAATATGGTATATTAAGTTGTGGAGAAATCTATCGCACTATGCTGAAACCTTTAGTCTCGACTCAGCACAAAGTAATTAAAATCTTAACTAGAAACAAATATAAGGATACTGCAATGTGTAATAAATACACCATACTAAACTTACTATCCCTTAGATATTAGTCATAAAAAACGACAATGAATACGTAAATATCAAACAAGATGCTTTCCTTAATAGACATAAGGGCCTAAAATATATAGTTCCAAAAGCAAATAAAGAAGCAATACACAAACATTATACTTATTTAGTGCCAAAAGTATTCAACACACTACCTTTAACAATAAGAAATGAAACTAACCCAAACAAATACAAAACTCTAATCTAAGAGTATTTATTTTCCCACAGAAATAAGGAATCTGTGTTCAAAATAATGGTATAAATTATTGCTTTTTAGCATATTTGTATTCAAAGATCATGAAAATTTTAATGCTATTTAACTGCTTTATTTTGTTCCTAATTAATTGTTATGCAACTTTCTCTATACATATCAGCATATCTCCTGCAATTTTATTATGTAATTATATTATAATAATATGTATATTATGAATGTACACATATGTACACCTAAACCTCTTTTTTACACGATAGATACATTCCTAAAAATTATGTGTAAATAGAATTCACATAAAAAGAACTACTGACTCCATAGAAAAAGTGAAGATTGGTTCCAAACCTGAAATATAAGCAAAATAATGAAAAAACAAACAAACATTAAATTTGTTAGGATCATAAGATTTTTATTTACATTTCATGGAGAACACACATACATATAATGAATTTTAATAACTTAAAAAAAAAACAACATATTCATTTCAGTTGCTTGCTAAGGATTCTATAAAAAAAATTATGTTATTCGCTATCAGTTTCTGACAATAAACGCAAAAGCTTTTGTTTTCGTGAGACTGTAATATCACTAGAACTACTAGATATGGTATTATCATCATCGACTTCCGCCTCAACTTGTGGAATTCTTCTTGTCATGTCTTGAACAAAAGTACCACTGGTTGTTTCAGTAGTTTTAGGAATGAACTCAGTTATTAATCACTGGGTTGATGCTTTAGAAAAGTCGCGATATAATTCTCTGTATGAAGACATTAACAACTTAAGCTCATGTGAAAACTTCCCAGCACGTTCTTTATTTGGATCATGTCCGGCATAATAATTGCCTAAATTACTGGCCAGTTTAAGACCTTTAATTATATCAGCAGTAAAAGTAGGATTATCTTGATCATTATCTTCTTCGCTTTCAGGAGTCTCAGAAACAATCTCCACTATTTCGTCTTCACTAAGAGGTTTATCAATTAACAATTCTTCGATATCTGCCAACATAAGATCATCGAATCCTTCTCCGCCAATTTCACATGACAAACTTATTATATTGGGGAATTCTGAAGTATGATTGAAGGGAACAGGATCATTCTCTTTAACACATGCAGGCCAAATAGCTTTCCAGCATGCATTCCTAGTTTCTGGTCTCAATTCAGATAATGATAATCGAATCTGATTAATACAATCCTCAATTGAAAATTTTTTCCACACATCCATAACTGACAGTGTTTCATCATCATTTAGCTTGTTCAAAACATACTGAAATGTTCATCTGACATAATATGTTTTAAAAGTAGCAATTATACACTGATCTAGAGGTTGTAGCAATGATGTGGTATTGGGTGGTAGGAAAAAAAAATGCACATTTGGGTGTTCTATGGCAAGATGACTGGGTGCATTATCAAGAATCAAAAGCACTTTAAATTCGAGACCCTTGTCATTCAAATAGCATCTAACTTCTGACACAAAATGTTTGTGGAACCACTCAGTGAAAATATCAATGGTCACCCAAGCTTTTTTGTTGGCTATCCAATGAAGGTTGTAGCAATGATGTGGTATTGGGTGGTAGAAAAAAAAAATTCACATTTGGATGTTCTATGGCAAGATGACTGGGTGCATTATCAAGAATCAAAAGCACTTTAAATTCGAGACCCTTGTCATTCAAATAGCATCTAACTTCTGACACAAAATGTTTGTGGAACCACTCAGTGAAAATATCAATGGTCACCCAAGCTTTTTTGTTAGCTATCCAATGAACTGGCAAATTTTTGAAAATCTACGCCTTTCATTGGCTGTGGTCTTAATGATCGATTTATGAGCAGTAGTTTTAACATCCAATCTAATAAAGCGTTCGAACAAAATAGGAGTGTTATACGATCCTTTGCTGCTTTGAACCCACCAACAGTTTTTTGCATTTTTGATATGCAAGTTCTCTTTGGCATTTTTTTTCCAGAAAAGGCCAGTTTCATCCATATTCCAAACTTGTTCATGAGTGTAACCTCCATCTTCAATTATTTTAGCAAGTTTTTGTGGAAATGCTTTAGCAGCTGTTTCATCAGCAGAAGCTGTTTCACCTTTAATTTTTATATTATGAAGAACATGTCTTTTAATAAACTTAACCAGCCAACCATTGCTTGCATGAAATTCATATTTTTTCCTTGATTGAGATGAATTATCTGGCTGCAGTTTTCTAATCTTTTCATAAAATCTGAATGCAGATTGCTTGATGGAATTTCTGTCAACTGGCATTCATTTTTGTACATTATCTTCTATCCACATCACTAGAGCTTTTTCAGCTTTTTCAGCCTTTTCTAGAACATCTCGTGTATGATGATAATTTCGCACTCGATTTTGTACCAGAACATACCACTTTTCCAATAGCCTCTTCATTTTTCTTTATAGATCTGACAGTTGATTCACGGAGTCCAAAATGCTTACCCACGGCCGTCGCACCTTCCCAGTTTGAAGACAATCTAAAATTTGAATTTTTATATCCAGGACCTGTAAGCTCCTACAACTGAGCAAGCCAAGGTAGCTTTAACTAGACGAGCAAGCATCGGCTTCGACACACAGCACAAAGCTCAATTATTGCCGTGCAAGCTTAAGAAGACATCTTCTGTCTACAAAAATAAAAGCCTAAATGGAATGCTTATAAATGCAAGCATTTATTAACAAATAAATGCTACTTCTTTCTCAATTAATGAGCTTGCGCAGCAAGCATGGAGAATTCACCACTGCTCCATTCGTTTACAATATATCTAGAAAAGTATAAAAGAGAAATTTTTTTATAAATAAAAAAAAATAAAAGAAAGCCACTCAAAATTTACTTTCACCATTACAAGTTTTTCTTAATATCTGTTCAGTTCTACTATGGTATTCTGTCTACATTATGTTCTAAATACACAAGCATGTTTAATGAAACATTTGCTTTGTACTTTAAATTATCAGAGTATGTCAGTCGTTCTAAATAATTTTAATTAACAATATGAATATGTATATTGATATGTTATTAACACAGTGCAGTTTGGTGTTTTTTTTTTTTTTTTTTTTTTTTTTTTTACAAAAAAAATTCTAAAAAAATTACATTGTTGTAAAATGTATAGCAAACAACAATCATAAAAACATAGGACTGATGTTCTGGTAAGAAGTCTGCATTGCACAATAATTACAAAAAAAAAATTGTGGATAACAAAATATGCATCATTTATCATCCTATATTATTTAGGTGAGGGGAGGGGGAACCTTCAATGTTAAGTTAAGAAGCATAAAAATAAACCAAACTTTAAAAAGGATACGAAACAACACAAATAATAAGTACTGGTCTGGATTCAGGGAATGGATGAAGGTAGTCCCACAGCAAGGCAAACATGGCTGCTCCTACAGCAATACCTGATATTGCTAGTCTTCCATCCATCAGATGGTGGCTTTCAATGTACTTCAACTTTTCAGTAAATATCTAAAAATATTAGTTATGATGATAGGTGGAAATATGACATAATAATCCAGCAACTATACATTGAAAATCATCAATATATTCTCCCCTCCCTCTCAATAAAAATATCAGCAGTGAGATGCATATGCTGCATTTCCTTCCATAGCATTACTACAGTGACTAGTTTAATATAATAGTCATGCATTCATAGCATTTAAATATTATTTCAGATATTTTAGGTAGTAAAATATCTGACAAATTGCAAAAGAAATTTTCATTATTAATGAAATACTAAACAAAAATTATATGAAAATGTATACCATTCTATATAATATTACATATTAATAAACTGCAATGAATTCATAAAATTACAATAACAACAGTTTGCTATGATGCAAGCTGCTCTGGCATTATTAGCAAATTATAATCACAGGGTTGTAATGTAACTTTTTTGGAAACAACTGTTTATCTTTTAATGTATTCAACAGTGGAATACTGTGCAGTAGGAGTTCACATAACTGTCTGTTAAACAATGAACTGGACAACATTAGAATACCCACTAGAATCAAAGGAGCAAATCAATTTTCATTCCTGGTCCTCACCAATGCCTTCCTCTTGAATTGCATCAAGAGGCAATAATCATAGAATACACAGGATAAATGAACAATTTATCACATCCACATTTCATGCTTCGGTCCTCTATTTCTATGGCTGAAGTCAAGGACATGTTTTCATTAAATTTGCAAAAGCATTATTAGACATGGGATACTGTAAAAAAAATCATAATTTATAATTATGAATCTTTTTATAATTGTTTCTCTATTCTAACATATCATTAGTTTTGGTTTCATAACACGTATATCAGCACTTGCAATGTGCCCATTATTGATATATTATTGAAAAAATGAAATGTAAAGCATTTGAAATTAATGTACTTACTAGATTCTGATAGTTTGTAATGTTTAAGGAAATTAAGTAAACTTGACAGTCAGAATATATATTAATTGTGGATTCCGAAAAAGGAATCGTAATAAGGTGAATCCTTTGATTGGATTGGTGACACTGTCAACAAGTGAAGAATATAAAAGGAAATTAAGTAGACACTTTATTTCAACCTTCAAAGAAACTAAATGAAAAAATTTGCATTCTGAAGGACGGCGGTGATGTTGATTTATCGGAACAAGTGATGCAATTAGAGGAATATGAAACTGTAAAGTGGCTTAAACATGTTCATTGTCAATCATGCGATATCGCGTGGTGCGAGTTCTCTCCTTGTGCCCGATCACACGTTATCGTGTGGACGTCGCTAACTAAATAAAATACTAAAAAAAAATTTTGGCTACCACACGAAATTCCAATTTTCAGCTTGGCAATGAACAATATCGCGCGATGCGAGTTCTCACCGGGCGGCTGATCACGCGTTATCGCGTGGACGTCGCTAACTAAATAAAATAATTTTTAAAAAAATTTGGCCACCACACGAAATTCCAATTTTCAGCTTGGCAATGAAAGTGTTAATGAAGAGTTCTACTTTGATACAGTGTTTATAAAGTAGTAAAGGAAACTTTTTTCTCTGGTAATGAATTTATGATTTGTGCATCTTATAATAAAACTGCCTGAGGTAAGAATATTTATACTGCAGTGAAACAGTGATAATGAATGTGACAATTTATGCAGGAAGTTAATAAGTTTTATATTTTGAAAATAAAGGTCTAACAAAGAAACTGTCTAGTGGATGTGATTAAGTATATGAGAGTTGTTTGAAAAGTTTGGTATATTTCCAATAGACAGCGACACAATTCCTTCATTCATACTAGTGTCGGCAAGTATCATCTTTTTCATGACCCCTGGCAAAATTTTAGTCATATATGAAGCGTAGTTCTCATTTGCCAAACATTTAAAATGACAGTCTTCACATTTTTCATAAAAATGGACAAAAAAGCGAGTTTTGTGCAGTGATAAAACACTTTTATTTTTTGGATAAATGAGTTTAAACATGGTCGTAAGTTCATCGAAGATGAAGTGCACTCCGGACGCCCGACTGAGGTCACTACGAAGAAAATGATAGATAAAATCCATGGTATCCTTATGGAAGACCACCGAGTAAAAGTGCGTGAGATAGCCGAGATTGTAGGCATTTCAACAAAATGGGTGTATAATATTCTGCATGAAAAATTGCACATGAAAAAGCTGTGTGTGATAGGTGCTGCGATTGTTGACTGTCGATCAAAAACGCATGCGAAAAGACATTTCAACGCAATGTTTGGCAATGCTTAATAGAAATTCGCAGAATTTTTTTTTCCTTGATTCATGACTGTAGATGAAACTTGGATCCACCACTACACACCTGAGTCCAAGCAGTAGGCAAAACAGTGGACAATGCCCGGTGAAAGAGCACCGAAAAAAGCAAAGATCATTTTGTCAACTGAAAATGTGATGGTCAGTGCTTTTTCGGATTCCCAAGGAATTATCATGATAGACTATTTGGAAAAGGGTAAGACAATAACAGGAGTCTATTATGCATCATTGTTGAACCTTTAAAAGAACTGAAGGAAAAAAAGCCCAAGTTTGGCACACAAAAAAGTGCTCTTTCATCAAGACAATGCACTGTCTCCCACATTGGCAAAATCACGTGAATTGAGGTTCGAAATGGTTCCACATACACCGTATTCTCCGAACTTGGCCCCGTATGACTTCTTGTTCCCAAACTTAAAAATTTGGCTTGGTGGGAAAAAATTTTCTTCGAACAAGGATGTCATCGAAGCTGTCAATGACTATTTTGCACAATTTGACAAATCCTACTTTTTAGATGGGATGAAAAAATTGGAAACTCGCTGGACCAAATGTGTAGACCTCAATGGAGACTATGTTGAGAAATAAAGGTGATTTTTTCCAAAAAAAAATGTGTTGAACTTATTTTTTTAAGAAACTGTTCAAACAACCCTTGTATGTCAAACAATCCAACAATAGAATGAGTCAGAGAATGAATGATTTTAATTTTTGGATAAAAAAATTCTCTAAAGCATAGATATAGCAACAACCAATTGTATATATTTTGTCTTACTGGTCTCAATCTCACACCAGATTGCTTCAAATGAACAGCCACCTCTCCTACTTGCCTCCTATTCTTTTTGGTTGCAATTCATCTGCTATCATCAGCAGTACCCTCCCCATCCTTCTCTATCTTCCTTGAAAATGCTAAACCCTTCCCTGTACTGTTAGCCAAGTCTCAGTAATGCCTATAACTCTTGGCAAGGTTGCACTAATCAATCTCCTCCCTCTCGTTCCTGATACTATTGGCATTAGTATATAGAAACAGCAACATCCCTTTATTCCCCCACCCACCTTTACTTTCTGAATTGACTACCCTATTCAATATTTTTGCTTGAGAGACTAGATTCCTCACTTGGTCATTCTCACTCACTAGCTTACTGGGTGCCTTCACAAACTCACTTGCTTCCATTCTAATTGCTAGTTTCCCTGAATTAGCATGTAAGCATGCTCAGTGAACAAAGCTCTCTCTAGATACCTAACACCAAAACCATTCAGATGCAGTCCATCCACATTATACAAATTCTTCTGTCAAACAGATCCACAAATTCTACATCATTTCTTTTGCACAATCTACTTATAGACTCATTGGCTATCAATGCCCTCCTCCTCAGTTCGCCTCTATCATAGCGTGGTAGGAGACTTACAATCTTCACCTTCTTGCTCTTCAGTTTTGTCTCTTCTAACAGCTCCTTTGCATCCTCCCTCATAGAATACTTCTCACCTCTCAAATCATTAGTACCAACCAAGACATTCATTTCCTTCAATTTACCTTTTTGCAAACAGATGGCAAGGCTAATATTGTGAATTTTTGCACCCAGGAAACATAATTTTGTCATACTTTCATTAAGTACTTCACTCATAACTGAGTTTCCATACATAATTTTCTCCATACTTGTTTTTTTTGTTTGTTCAATCGGTCTTTATTGTCCTTTTGGATCACCTGCTTCTTTCTTTTTTTTCAGTCCTGCTTAAGATAAGCCACCATTTAAAGAAATTTTCTTCCTTTCTTTTTTTTAATCTTCATTCATTCATTCAGCATCCACAAAGATACCTAGTAGGAGGATATATCAAAAGAAGATGACAAGTTTTCACTCAACTTAGTTCTCCACATTTCTTGTAGGCTATTTGTAATCTTCTCCAGCTTTGATCCTCATGTGAATCAACAAAATTTATTTTTTCAACATTTCAACCTATATACTTCTCGTAGACAAGGTTATGCATTATTAAAACACTTAAGGAATTGAACAACGTAGTTAAGGATATAAATTAAATTAAACTTTAATAAATATTTTCCGATATTTCGGCAACGTCATGTTGCCATCTTCTAAAGGAACTTACAAAAAAAGTTACGTGCACGTAGGCACTACAACACAGAAACTGGGAATGAAAAGATGAAGCTATTGTTCTCCTAACAGTCCTGATGGTGCCCTCTAGCAGGCTAAGTAGGTGTTCTTGGCCGTTGGACTGAAGGTTTGCTGATGTAGGCCTCCCAAATTTGGGGCAGTCGCATACAACCAAATTTGTTGAGGTTTGGAGAATTTCTTAGGGCTGAGGCTGATCCCATAAAGAGTCTTTCAAATTTGTATTTGCTACGGTGTATCACTGTAGCTTTCTTCCACCGTATTCTGTGGCGTGTATCCAGAGCATGGTCCACAAGCCCAGAATGACTGTATTTGTAAAAACGGATGTAGTCCTTGTGTTCCGAAATTGATATTCGCTGTCCTGCCTGTTTGGCCAAAGTAAGACAGTTTACAACTGCAAGGGACCTGGTAAACACCAGGTAGGTCTAGGGGAAGTAGTTGGTCTTTAGTGGATGGGATAAGGGATGCCAATTTTCTGTAAGGTTTGTAACAGGAGGTCAGGTCATGTTTTTTTAAGATTTTGGTAATCTTTTCCGAGGTGCCTCGGATGTAGGGAATGGTGATGGATTTAGAGTAATCCTTGTTGTGGAGGGGGGGGGGGCTGTGGTTTGTAGGTTCTAATATTTTTTGGATTTTTTTTGGGGGGGGGGGGGTAGCCATTGGCTGAGAAAGTGTTGAGGATGTGATTTAGTTCAGTGTTTAGGGCCAAGTCGTTTGAACAGATTAGTTTAGCCCTGTTGTGTAGTGTTTTCACTACTCCTAGAGGGCACCATCAGGACTGTTAGGAGAACAATAGCTTCATCCCTTCATTCCCAGTTTCGGTGTTGTAGTGCCTACGTGCACGTAACTTTTTTTGCAAGTTCCTTTAGAAGATGGCAACGTGACGTTGCCGAAATATCGGAAAATATTTATTAAAGTTTAATTTATATCCTTAACTACGTTCAATTCCTCAAGTGTTTTAATAACAACCTATATACTATTTTGTTCTTCAAAAATGAACATAAAAAAGTTTCACCACGAATGAATATCAGACATCACACTAATAATTTCCCATCGACTTATGTATGATCATACCAATATGCAAATTATCTTTCCCTAAAGAATTTTTTTTTTTTTTAATTTTGTTTGTAACATTTAACTTTTTATAGACAGAATAAATGTTAGGGATCAATTAATCCCAGAATATGCATTAATAAAAACCAACCTTTTTAACTCCATCATCTAAAGAATTCTTTACTGCAGATCCATCCCATTTATCTACTTTTACAGGCTTTTCATTAGAATTCCACTGAGGAAGAATAATAACAAACTATCAGAATGGTTAGGATCACTTATTACTAATATCACTGATGTTTTATATATTTTTTATTTATATACATTACTTAATTACAAATACTTTCAGTTTATTTAACAAAATTTAGTTTAATATAAGGCAGTGCTCATATGAAAGAATGTGACTGTTTTGTTATGAATGTTCTGAGCAAGTTTTCTTTTTAGCATATCTGAAATGGAATACTACATGTGTCTCATACTTGAGTGAATCAATGTTGGTTCATTGAGTCTGTACACTTGAGAGTGAAAGATGCAAGTTACCAAAGCATGTGAAGTTTTCATCTCTGTTACACGACAAGAAAAGAAATTACTTCTTACTATAACAAAAGCAATTCCCTTCATCTCTTCCTTCAGTAAAATAACATTCCAAGCCCTTGCTGAGCCTATATCAACAGTCTGATACCCATAACTACTCAAATTCTATACTCCAGAATTAATTCATGTTTCCTTTATATCATCTTATGTTCAATGAATCCAACAAATTCAGCCTTATTGGAAGTAAGTCCATATCCAATCAATTCAAAAAAAGGAAATACAAAAATCTGCAGTCAAACTATTGTTCCATTACTGTTGAGAGGATCAAACAAGAGCAATGGGATGATAACGTGACTACAGATTTCTATTTCTCTGTTTCTCCAGCAACCATCTCCTTCGCTACCTAACAAGTTTACCATATTCCCACAGGCTATAGACTCCATGGAGGCACCTGTGTAGCAAAAATAATAAATAATAATAATATAATCAACACTGTCAGCTCTAATATTACCACACGACACTATTCTCTTTTCCAGAAACAACAGAAATTAAAAAAAAAAGAGACTATCCACTAAATCAACAAGGTTAGACACACTTGTGACTTCTGAGTTAGAACTTTGCTGAGATTGGCTATGATAGCATGAATGACGAATATCAGTGGATATGACAGAACTTCACTGAAAGGCAATACTGCTTTGGTCACATTGTCAATTCCTTGGCAGATTATGGCACCAATAATAAATTTACGCATCTTGGAAAATAACAGACAGAATCATACTGTTATAAAAACATATAGCATAATAAAAGGATACTGTAATTAAAAATCAAATAATTCAGACAATCACTTATGTGTGCATGTGTAGAAGAAACTTAAATGATAAGTCAAGGAATGACAATTCTTCTTCTTATTGTGCCATCTTCTATCGAAGGTCAGCGACCATCTTGGCGAATAAATTGCGCTCCTGTGCTAATCTGAGCAGTTGTGCACTGCTCTTTCCTGTCCACGTCTTGATGTTGTCAAACCATGATATTCTTTTTCTTCCTCTAGTTCCTTTATAATTCTTCCTATCAAAATAGTTTGTAGAAGTTGGTATTTGCTGTTTCTCATGATGTAGCCAAGATATGATGTTTTTCGTTTCTTGATTATTTGTAAAAGATGTTTAGCTTTGCCAATGGATTTTAAGACATCTTCATTAGTAATTTTTTCTGTCCATGATATCTTTAGCATTCTTCTGTATAGCCACATCTCAAAGGCTTCGATTTTCTTGATGGTTGTCGCCTTCAATGTCCATGTTTCAACTCCATAGAGCAGAATAGACCACACATAGCATTTCAGCATTCAGCATCTGACTTCCATGTTTAGGTCTTTATTGCAGAATAGTGTTCTCATTTTCATGAAGGACTGCCGTGCAACTTCAATCCTTGTCTTTATATCTATTTCTGGATCCCACTGTTCATTAAGCCAGTAACCAAGATATTTATATCTTGACACTTGATCAATATTTTTCCCATTGAGTGTCAGTTTCATTGATGAGGCTGGATGTTTGCTGATGATCATGTATTCTGTCTTGTTGATGTTTATATTTATTCCCATTCTTTGGCTTTCTATGTATACTCTGTCAATAAGTTTTTGGAGATCCATAATATTATCTGCAATTAGCACGGTGTCATCTGCATATCGAAGGTTGTTAACAATCTTTCCATTTATTGCGATTCCCTCTGAACATTCTTCCAATGCTTTTTTAAAAATTACCTCTGAATATATGTTGAACAGGAGTGGTGAGAGCACACATCCTTGTCTCACTCCTCTTTTGATGTTAATATCACTGGTGGTAATGTTGTCTAATTGAACGGTAGCTGACTGATTCCAATACAGATTTGTTATTAGTCTTATGTCTTGTTCATCTAGTCTTATTTGTTGAAGGACTTCTATTAAGTTAGTGTGTCTGACTTTGTCGAATGCTTTTTCAAAATCTATGAAACACATAAAGACAGATTTCTGTTTTACTATGCATTTTTGTATCAATATTTGGGTACAGAAAAGGGCCTCTCTAGTACCAAAACCATTCCGAAAGCCGAATTGTGTTTCACTTAGAGTTTCTTCACTTTTTCTATAAATACGATTCTGAATTACTTTCAAAAATATTTTTAATGTTTGGCTCATTAGACTAATAAGTCAGAAGTGACCACAGGAATTTGCTTTGGGTTTCTTTGGGACAGTGATAAATGTAGATTTGAGGCAATCTGATGGAAATTCATCACTTTCATATATTTTATTAAATAGTTTTTCAAGAAGTTTGATGTTATCTGGTTCTATTAATTTTAAAAATTCTGTTTGCACACCATCTGGTCCACTGGCTTTTCCTGTTTTATTTGTTCGTATAGCATTCTCTATTTCGCATTTCATGATTGCTGGTCCTTGAATGTTATCTTTTATATTTATAGGCTTCTGTCTAGTATCATTGAAAAGTTCTGTTACATATTTTATCCAAATCTGTGCTTTATTCTCTTCTTCTAGAACTATTTTTCCATTTTCGTCTCTTAGAGACACTATTTGCTTTTTCCTCAGTTTTCCAGAAATTTCGTTGATTTTCTTATACAGATTGAAATTATCATGTTTCTTTTGAAGCAGTTCAATTTCAGTACATAAATTTTTCATCCAATTTTCCTTAGCTTCTTTTATTTTTTTCTTGATGATGTTATGCGTTTCTGTATACCTGGCAAGGTCTTTGTTTTTGTACATTCTTCTTGTATCAATAAGAGAAAGAATCTCATCTGTCATCCATTCCTGTTGTTTTATATTATTCACATAACCTACTTCTTCAATACTTGTTGTTACGATGGCATTCTTTAAGCTATTCCAAAGAGATTCCACACTTTTATTTTCTTCTATGTTAATCTGTTGTAATCGCAGGTTAAGCTGTGTCTTGGCACTTTTATTTATGTTCAGGTCTTTCAGTTTTTCTACATCAATTTTCTTTTTCTTCTTTTGAGATATCTGCTCTTTTTCTTCTGATGAGATATCTGCTCCAGGATAAGTCTTTGCACTCTTTATACTACTGTGGAATCTTTTATTTATCAGTATATAATCAATTTGATTTCTGACAATGTTATGTTGGTTATTTTGAGGCGATTTCCAAGTGTACAGTCTTCTAGGTGGAAGTTTAAACCAGGTATTTGCTATTGTTAGATCTTCTTCCTGACAGAACTGGACTAGGCGATCTCCTCTGTCGTTTCTGGTGCCTAAGCCATGTTCGCCAACAATTTCTCCATCACCCCCTCTTCCCACTTTTGCATTGAAGTCACCCATCACTATGTTTATATCATGTTTCTTTGTTAGGTTTTTAATCTCTTTTAGGTGTTCATAAAACTCTTCAACATCTTCTTCACTTTTGTCAGCTGTGGGTGCATATGCTTGGATGAAATTTATGTTAATGGGGTTTCCCTTAAGTTGTAACAGCATTATCCTTTCAGAAAATGGAATCCAATTTATTACTGATTTATTGATTTCTTCATCTACTATTACAGCTACACCATGTCGATGTTTGTTCTCATCATTCCCAGAGTAATACATTGTCGTATTATCTTGTTGACACTTTCCAGATCCTGGCCCTCTTGTCTCGCAAATTCCCAAAATCCGGATGCCCAGCCTCTTCATTTCTCTTGTAGCATTTCTTAATTTGCCAGCTTCATACAGAGTTCTGACATTCCAAGTTGCAATTTTAAAAGTGGACACCATTTTGAGCCCAGAGATTCTTCGCACCCATCCCATTTAAGGGACGCCGGGAACTTGGGGCCAATTGTAAGGGTTTGCTCGCCATGGTGGTTGTTCTGGAGATAAGGTAGAGCAGTAGTTTCTCCGTTTGCTTTCTGCTCTGCAGTATTAGACGTACACAATATAATCATATTGACATCTGCAAATCTCTGATCACAAGCTTTTCCGTCATCATTTGGCTTCAACCTTGTGTCAGTACTGACAATGCTGCTTCCCAATGTCAGGGGCAGTGACCCCAGCAGGTGCTTATTTAATGGTGGCACTACTCGCCATGTCACCGAGTTGTCATTGGGCTTTGTAAGGTTTTAAGTGAAACAGAGTTGCCACTTCTGCTCCCCCACGCCCTGATAGCTCAGTCGCTGTTGGTCCACGGCTGCTTATTTGCCAGACTGCTCTGCTTATATCGCAGCTAGCCTCCATATCTGAAGGCTGTTCCCCGATCCGCCACCTGGGGACGCACCCGGTAGTAGTCAGCTCTGCCCCAGGGGAATGACAATAAAACCATTAAATTAAAGATGCCAAGAAATTATATTCTTAGTTTCATCCTTTATCCAAGAGCAAAGCAAAAATATAATTTCGTGGCATCTTTAATTTTTCACTTCGATGTAACCCAAGTTACATCAAAGTGAAAAAAACTTTTTTACTTCATTTGGGTGCATAACATAACAAGAGAACAGCTATAAATAAGTTGCAAATTGATTGCCGACATTTGAAAGCAATTCTGGATACCACAGTGTTGATGAGCATGTTCACAAAGGCATGATCTTGAATAAGGCAAAGCTGGATAGATGAGGAGTAACAATCAGAGAGGTTATAGCTTAGGTTAGTATTAAGGTGGACCTGACTGAAGCAATTTCTGTTGATTCAATAATTCTTCTCTCAAGCTTCATAGCATCTAAAAATGTTTTAGAATTTGTTCCAGATCACTGGGTGAGTGATAGAATCTTCATCAGGGTTAGCAGAATTAAGAATGTGATCAGTGGCTCTACTTCTGCCACACGTGATGTTTCCCACATGCTCCTCTATGCATAGTTCAATGGATTTTTCCATCTGACTAAAATAGGGCATAGTGCAGTTACATCAAAGATGGTAAATAAACTGGATATTATAAGCTGTCAAGTTCAGCTGTACCAAGTAAGGAAAAGAGTTTGGTTCAAGCACAAGAAGTACGGATTTTATATTTTTGGAGAATTTCAGTAACTTCGGTAAAACTGAGCTGATATACAAAACCATTTCTATTATCTTCAATACAGGAAGCAGGTGGATTAAATAGCAGCTTATTAATAGTCTATTTACAACAACCATTCTTCTGAAAGGTTGTAAGAAGAAGAAACTTCTTTTCTTTGGTGATCTTCTTCACTTAGAAGAAATCACCAAAAGAACACTAGGAACAAGAAAGAACCATTAACTTCCAATGGTTCAGGAACTGTTTTAAGAAATACAGTCCATGACTCCAAGAAAACATCAATATACCTTTTTCCATAATCTTGGCTTCGATGGTCAGGAATTGATTACTTTTTCCTCAAAGGCATCTAAATATAAATTTGCCAATATAGGAGATAACAGGTCATAGCTAAGGTGAAGTTCAAATTTATAAATAGCATTTTTAAAAAGGAAGTAACCAGAATTTATGCAATGGTCAGGAGTGATAACTTTTTTTTAGTTATATTATCTTTTAAAAGAATTAATATCTCTTCTGTGGGCACATTTGTTATTGTAATTCCTCATCTTTTAGTCTAAGTTTTTTCTATTACGTCATATACCCAAGTAAATCCTTTGCATCAAATAGATCCCTCCTCCCACACACAAGAGCAGAGTAACCTGTAGATATTTTTCTAAAACAGCTGGAGATTGTAGTCCTTTGGAAATACTTCCACAGAACTGAGGCAAATGAAATGAAAGATGACTGAGATTAGTAGGTTCGGTGAGTATGCAGTTCAATTATAGAGGGTAGTGTAGTGCTGTTGCTCGAGTTGCTGTAGACCTGGCAGAAATGGGAGGCACAATGCTGGCCGGCCTGGTTGGCCAAGCGGTTAGCATATCTGCTCTCCAGCCAAAAGGTTGTGGGTTTGAATCCCACCATGGGCATGGATGTGGAAATACTAGCAGTAGTGCCAGGCAGTAGATTGCATTGGTGTAGTTGCGGTTAGTTGTAGATGGTGGACTGAGTGGTGGAGACGGAGTTGTAGAGTAGGTGTCCTCCTTCGATGAGTCTTTAGACTCCCTGGAGGTGTAATGTAATAATAATAATGGATGCTAGTTCTATTGTACAACAGCTATGGCAATATCTGTGGAAGAGACACAATGTGAAATCTAATCTTCTATCAGGCAGTGGCTGAGGGGAGTCTATGCGAGAGGCATCATTAATCAACTGATGTTTTTTTCTGAAGAGCATCACGAATTTTTAAGGTGATCTTAAATGTAACATCTCAAACATGAAAGCAATATTCCAAAGATGGGCAAATTTGAGATTTATACTGAGTAAGTATAAACTTCAAGGGCTGATTTTCTTTCCTATGAAACCTCTAAAAGCGACTTAAAACAAGCTATAAACAAACTGAAACTGAAAAAATCATCAGAGAATCAAAATTGCAACATGGAATGTGAGAACAATGAACAGATATGGAAAATTAGAAAATCGCATACAAGAAATGGACAAAGGAAAAATTGATATCATAGGGCTCTGTGAAGTCAGATGGGAAGGAATAGGTGATTTTTATAGTTTCATTTTCATTTCCCATACATCAAAAATACTTATGAGAATCTTAACACGAAGAATTGCATCTAAAGTGGAAGAATTTCTTGGAGAAGATCAGTTTGGTTTCAGGAAGGATAGGGGAACAAGAGATGTGATTGGACTGTTAAGAATAGCAAGTGAAAGAAGTCTAGAAGTGAATAAAAAAGTTAACATCTGTTATATAGATTTTGAGAAAGCTTTTGACTATGTGATGTAAGGGATAAGATCGTGGAAGTAATGGAAAAGATTGGTATAGATTGGAAAGACAGAAGGCTAATTATCTCACTATATATGAGACAAACTGCCATGGTGAGTCATATATGGTACAACAGAACCAGGTATCATTGGACGAGGAGTAAGACAAGGCTGTTCTCTGTCACCAATTTTATTCAACATGTATTCCGAAACAATGCTAAAAGAAGCACTGGAGAATTCAGAAGAAGAAATAAAGACTGGAGGTAGACAGATATTTGCAATAAGATACGCAGATGGCAAAGCATTACTATCAAACACTGAAACAGGACTACAACATCTGTTGAACAGATTACTGGAATCCTGTATCAATTATGGAATGAAAATTAACATCAGAAAAACAAAGGTGATGAAAATAGCAAGGAAAGAGGCAAATATAGATATCAGAATAAATGGGGGAAAACTGAATCAAGTAAAGACATTTAAATATCTAGGAAGCGTTATTAGCAGTGATGGAAGATGTAAAAGTGACATAAAAGCAAGAATAGCGATGGGAAGAGATGCCTTTAATAGAAGATGGAATTTATTCAAAAGTAAAATGGATAGAAACCTAAAGAAAAGACAAATAAAATGTTATGTGTGGAGTGTTGCCCTCTATGCAGCTGAAACTTGGACATTGAAGAAATTAAGATTTTGGAAAGCTTTGAGATGTGGATTTGGAGAAGGATAGAAAAATCAAATGGACAGATAAAATAACTAATGAAGAGGTCTTAAAAAGAGTAGTAGAAGAAAGAAGTCTGTTAAGGAGGATAAAAAGAAGCAAGGGAAACTGAATCGCACATATTCTGAGAGGGAATGGAATCATCAGAGATGCCATCGAAGTAAAAATAGACAGAAAAAGACCTAGAGGAAGAGTAAAGAAAACAATGCTAGATGACATGCTCGATGGAGACAGGTACACAACCTTGAAAGAGAAGGCTCAGAACAGAAGAGAGTGGAAGGAAAGTTTCTGCTACTAAAAGAAGAACCTGCTCAATTGCAGAATACTAAAGAAGAAGACTGAGTAAGTAACTGCTCAGAACAGTTCTTCTCTTCAAGTGAAAATGGATGCCAAGGCTTTTGGAAGCTGAGTATGCTACAGAAGTGACATGATTATGCCAGAAAAGGTAGGAAATAGTTGGGTCCAAGAAGAGAGATCTGGTCTCGACTGTTAAGCAGAGCATTAGCAAAGGTATCCGGAGAAGATTTAAGGGTTTTTTTACTGTTAAGGGCACTTATTACAGATGACCTTAAGATATTTAAGCACTCCAAAGCTTGTCATGTGAGTGAGATGAGTAGTGAATACTATCTGCAGCAAAACTATGAAGTGTTTGCAGTCAATGAGAGCAGGTCATCTATATCAACCAAGAAGATGAATGAAATGACAGCCCTGAAGAACATCTGCATTAACAGAGAATTTGAAGAAAGAATACCTTTGGCAAGGATGCCTCACAAAGGCATAAGAACCTGCCATGTGGTAGAAGGAATCATACAGGGTAGAATTTGGACAGTTAATACAGACTGTGGTTGCTGTGGCATAGATTTGGAGTTTAGTTCAGAAATAGAATATCAGGTTTGGATGTCTGAAGGTACTGATGCATATCATTTAAGTTAGTATACTGATGACACAAATGTTAGTGAAGTGGATAGGTAAGGTTTTTTTTTTTTTTGTAAGATTTTTAGTTTTTTTGCATTTTAGAGAGAGGTTTTTTTTTAACATGTTCGCTGCCAACTACGAGTATACTCTTAGTTGGTATATGATCCCCACAAGCCAGCTACGAGTATACTCGTATGATGCTTACTGCCAGCAACGAGATTACCCGTACTGACCTTGAAGAAGTGAAAATGCTTGGCGTGTGGAGCTAGCAGCAAAACTGAGTATACTCGTAGATGGTATATGCTCCTCACAAGCCAACTACGAGTATACTCATATGTCAATTACCGCCAGCAACGAGATTACCCGTACTGACCTTGAAGTGAAATTGAACTATGCCAAAGTAGCGTGGCAGCAAACGTGTTAATTTAACTGCAGTGATACTGTTACTTTTTTAGATTTACTCCCATTCTAGTTTTTTTGGAGCTGATGAGAAAAAGAGAAGAACATGCAGTGAGAGAAAATAGACCCTTGACATGTTGCCCATACAAGTAGTATCCAGTCTCCAAGAACCAAGAAAAGTCTCCAGGGAACACTGTCAAGCATGGACATGTACTGTCACCCAGACATGACCTGGTAGCAAGATTATGCACCAGGTGATCAGGAAGCCTCCTAAAATGCATTACCATCTGGTTTGGTCCCATAACTGATGGCTGGCTTACAGAACTGCTTTATACCAGAAGATGGGAGGAAGAGATCTGGAACTCTGCATATTGAAAGATTGGAGAGGGTACAGAAACCAGAACCCTTGCTCTAGAAACCATCATGGCAACAGCCACTTCAGGTGCCTAATAACTACCTAGTAGGTCTGGTTGGCACTTCTTCCAAACAGGAAGAAATAAATGCAGCAGCAGGAATACTCCCTGTTGCCAGAGCCCCTTAACAGAAGCAGGCCACAGCACAAGAAGGCAGAGTTGACTTGACTAGGAGAGGCTATATGTCGTGCATCACCGACCCATACTTAATCCATTTTCAGTGAAATCACGATTATAATCAAGTAAGAATAATAAACAGTCAGCTAACTTCCCAACAATGATAAGTAATCATAATAAACACCTTTAACTACAGAAGAATTGACTGGAAAGAGAAATAATGTGTGAGTAAGGAGAATAAGTTTCTTGAGTTGCTTAATGATAACTACTTTTACAGAGCATGTGGAAGAGGCTGCACAAGCAGTGCATCTGTTGAATATAACAGCTCATACAGTGATAAGAGAAGTCACATGCCAAAAAGTGATATGATTTTAAACATGGAAAGTGGCCAGGCAGGTGCAGATTTTGCTGAAAAACAGATGTGTGGAACTACAGAGTAGGACACAATGAACAAATTCAGGAAACAAGACTGGCAATCTTCTGTAGCATGAAGCTGCAGAAGGCAATGACAGTGTCCCTGAAGTCAGAGACAAACAGATTGGAAGTGAAATGAATAACCATGAAATTATGCAGCAGTTGTTGAAGATGTTATGGAGAAGGCATAAAACAAGGTGTACTCATTAGATGCATGATGTACAGGAAAGGAAACTGATTGTGTAATGAATGGGAACAAATTGGCATATGAAAAAAAAAAGATTGGGAGAGACAGAAAAGAATTAATTATATAATAGTATGACTAGCAGAAGAAAGGGTAAGTATGAAAGATTGATTAGTGCTCGCCATGGTGTTACTGGTGCTCTGGAACTCATCACAGATGGTCTGTGCCGACTGTAACCGGTTTTTGCATGTTACCTGCTTTAACACTCTCCTGTCCCTGTCAGTCATTTTCGGCAGCTGCCCTGGGCGTTTTTATGCATTAGTGATGCCAGAATGTCTCCATTTATCAATCACATCACCAACTGTTGATTTTGGATGCTCCAGTTGAGTGAGAATAACACATATGGACATGCGTGTGAGGTGTCATCATGGGCTGTCACATTGATGTGACAGCCCATGGTGACATCTGATGACACCTCTCTCTTGAAGTCACTAAGTTCACGTTGCATTGCCATACCACATATTCAAATGCTACGATAAAATACTGATTCCTATTATCTGTACACTGGTTTGTATGTTATTAACAAACCTGGAATGTTCCATAACTTCAAATAACAGGGCTGTCCAGACAATTATTGTATAATAAATTTAGTTTAATCCTTTATCCAAGTGTGAGCAAACAAAGTTTGCGCCTGAAAGTATCTTCAGGACTGGGTTAAGGTGATACAACACCTGGGCAACTCGTTGCAAAGGTGGAGCATATGAAATGTGGAACATATGGAAAGGTGGAGCATATGAAAACATGGCCCTTCCCTTAATGCATAACATTAGACATATCCGCAAGGAGATGTGTTTTGCATTATAGGAGATACTAAGATAGGAGTGTTGGTAGCTTGCTCCACCTTTGCAACGAGTTGCCCAGGTGTTGTATCACCTTAACCCAGTCCTGAAGATACTTTCAGGTGCAAACTTTGTTTGTTCACACTTGGATAAAGGATTAAACTAAATTTATTATACTCTAACCAAGTGGAAAATAAACTTTCAAGACAATTATTGGTAGTGAGAGAGAGAGAGAAACTATTTAATACATCGTTACAATCATTACAAAATGTGTTAAAAATGTAAAATTTAACTCAGCTTGAACATGCAAAAAAAAAAAAGAATTGAGAGCATTATAATTCTTTGTAGCATATTAAACAAATAACCATCATGGAATCAACCAGACAAATTTGTAACAAAAGCATAATAGTTTGTGGACTTTCACTGTTAACCTCCCTACCGGTCACTATCCACATTGGCCGGTAGGGAGGTTAACAGTGAAAGTCCACAAACTATTATGCTTTTGTTATCATATCTGTCAAATTGCACTTCTGATCCATGTTATTCATGGGTTTTAGAGTTTCGTATCCAGATTTAGCTCGACATCTATAGACGTCATGGCCAGTTGGATGTTAATGCAAAGCAAGTGTTTGATGCTAAGATGTCAGGAAAAAAAAAGAACCACATAAGACCAAGATCTAGGTAGACTGATTCATTCAGAAGTGCCTTAGAAGACCAAAATGTTAGAAATAAGTAACAGACTAATCTGGAGATGTAAAGTTAATCATGTGGTACTGTCAGGAAAGTACAGCTCTACACCCCTTGAAGATATATATACCAGGAAATTGATTTGCAACTCATCTGCAGCATCATAACAAAAACATTTCATTAAAGAAATTTTGTAATGTAAAAACTGTCTTAAAAAAGAAAATTCCAAAAAACAATTATGTGTTACAATTAAGCCAAACCATAGTTACTGATGAATAGAATTTTCGATGGAAGGAAACCAAACATTCAAGCTGTCTACATATATTTCAGATTATATTTTATTTTAAGAAATAAAATTATATTTTATTTTACACGAAATAAAAATGTCTTTCACTTTGCAAGCACACACCTATATAATTTTTTGAAAATAAAATAACACAAGAGGTGCCGCTTCAAAAATTCCACATATCTATACTAATAGTAAATTTATTTCATTTGAAATAGCAATGTTTTCCTCCTTTTTTTTATTTTTATTTTTTATGGAATAATCTTATTTACATCGCATGAACATGACAAACAGAACAGCCACACATTCTTGAAAGTGTCCTTAATCTCCATAAGCCAGTGTTTCTCAACCTTTCTAAGCCCAAGGACCAGTAAAATGCCTAAAACAATTCTACGGACCACTAAGTTACAGAGACGTAGCTGGGGGGGATCCGGCCCTGGCACCATTTTTTTGGGGTTGAAGAAATCTTGCCATACTGTCTATAAAACAGCAACTGAGTCATGAAAGAGACTGACAATATCATCGACAATTTTGCGAACAGAAAAGCAAGAAAAATAATATTTTAAAATGTTGAAATTAAAGTTTTACTTCAAAAATAAACAGTGTTTTTAATTTATTTCCCAATACAGCGTTTTGACTTTTTGTAATTTTTTAAAAACCTATGTAGGAATTACCAACATTTTGGAAAAAAATTGTGCCATTTATAACATTAAATCTAAAAGCATCTTTCGAATACATATTGAAACATAATTAAATTGGAAGTAAACGATTAAAAGTTTATCATCATTGAACAAAGTTTTAATTTTATTAAACAAATAAATAATATGATATAATTATGTTACTACTTACTTTTAATGGGATGGTTGAGCTTGGCTCAACCATGCAGAGTTGCTGGATATCTGGTTCAATATTGGTCAACTTCAGTCATAGATCAGCACACACACTAAGACAATTTCTGAATTTTGTTTTTATTTGAAGAAGCGATAAAAATCCTTTCTCACAAAGATAGGTTGTAGAAAACTGCATGACGATTTTCAATGCTTCTTCAGATAATTCAGCAAATTCACTTCTCACTGAAGGCGAGATCCAAAATCGAGCCAAACCAAGATCTAAGAATTGCATTTTAAGTCCACTGTTACTTGAAAGCTCAATCAACTGTTCTTTTTTCGATAACGAAAGGTCATTCCCATGACTGCAAGCCTGAAATGAATCGCAAGCCCACAGAAATTTCTTATAAGAGTTATTCGGAAAATATTTCAAAATTTCATTTCAGATCTTTTTGTTGATTCTAAGTTTCTGGAAACTTAGAATCAACAAAAAGATCATTTTCCACTAAAAAGGATTCTAATGTTGAAAAAGGTGCAAATTGTCTGTCTTTTACATAATTAATCCATAAAACCAGTTTTTTCCTCAAATGCCTTTATTTTGTTGTGGACATCAAGAACAGTTAAAGAATTTCCCTGAAAGGAGAGATTTAGTTCATTTAATTTCAAAAAAATGTCTGAAAGATTGGATAGTGTTGATAACCATATTTCTTCAACAAGGAGTGATGCAAAATCAGAATGAATTACGTTCATTTACAAATAATAAAACTTTGTGCCTTAATTGAAATAATCTTATTACTACTATACTTTACCCCTGGAAGCCAGCGAATTTCAGAATGAAGCAAAAGTTGTACATATATATTCAATGTCCGTTTCATCGCAGAGTACTGAAAATAACCTGTTATTTAACAGTCAAGCTTTAATAAAATTAACTAGCTTTATAGCGTTGTATAGCACAGTTTAAAATGATGGTGGCATTCCTTTGGAGGCTAATGCTTCCTATGTATTAAACAATGTATCCAATTCATATATGGAGCTACTTCCTTGACCATACAAACAATCCAACTATGCTTGCCCTGTAAGGGTGCGAGCTCCATCCGAACAGGAGCCTATACATTTTTCCCCACTGGATCCTTTTGTATATTATGTAATTACTATATTGTGAGTGTGAAATATTTCTTCTCCAGTTGTTCAGGATGGCAAAGTTCAAAAAACAGAATATCATCATGAATGTTGTTATCATGTGCATATCTTACGTAACATATTAACTGTGCATCATTTGTAACATCAGTAGTCTCGTCTATTTGTAACGCATAATAAGGGCTCTTCTTAACTCTTTCGATTAACTGAGATTCTACATCACCTGCCATATCATTAATTCTATAACTAACAGTGTCATTTGAAAGAGGAATCAAATCAACATCTTTTAATAACTTGTTGCCAAACATAGTTGTTACCCCATGTTTTATAGCTGGAAGTAGCAAATTTTCGGCAATAGAATGAGGTTTCCCTGTTTTCAGTACGCGCAAACTTAAGAGATAGGATGCTTCCAGTGCATTGCTATTAATGGAACCCATGGCCGAAACTATATCTTTCCCATGATTTAATGTCCCTAAGCGTCGCTGAAAAAAATTCAATTCGCTTATTTTTCACATCACAATATTTAGTTTCTAAATGTCGGAGTTTTGCAGGCTTCGTGCACTCGTTCGACAACACTTCATAGCACAAAACACATTGAGGTTTCTGTTCACTTTCATCTCCACACAAGTAAACAAGAATTCCAAATATGAACTGTTATATTTCCTACTGTATTTTTTCTTTGAACTGCTTGTTTCTTCTACTTTAATAGTATCAGATTTACTCGCCGTTACAACACGTATATCACAATTAGGGTTAGCTTCACCTGTTTCGTTTGTTCTTCTTTTCAAAGTCTTAGTTCTAAGCCACTTTTCCATAATTAAAAAACGTTTCCGAAAAATACATAAATACTGGGGTTAACTCACGATACAATTTGTTCAAGTATCACTTAGCACTTCTAAAGATATACTGAGTCTTGGTTGAAGGAGGGAAACTTTCAATAATAAAAATCAATAAACAACAATTGGTTGAAATGAGAATAACACATGTTCACTTCAAATCTGAGAAAACAGCAAGGGAAGGTGGAAGCAATAAAACTATATTGTTGTTCACTTCACTCCTCTTTTATAATTCGTCATTCTGCTGCTACAAATTTAGTGGCAGAATGATGAATAATAAAAGAATGAAGTGAACAACAACATAGATTTATTGCTTCTGCCTGTGAACATTCTGACGCTATTTGTTGGTTTTTTAAGGTCTCCATTTGATATCAATAATTTTTACTTATTAAATTTTAATTATTTTTTTTTTGGAATAATTCAAAAATATATATTTATTTAATTAATTTAAGTCTGCCTGCGGACCAACTGTCCCATCGTCGCAGACCACAGGTTGAGAAACACTGCCCTAAGCTAAACAAAGTTTCTACAGCCTTACTTTCACCTGCACCAACCCAATCCTCCCTTGAAGAAATGTGTTACATGTAAGATTTACAGTGCCTATAGTATTTCTCATGGAGAATCCTCTATAATTTCAGTATTCTCAAAAACTAAGAAGAAGGTCAACGGTTAACTTCATAACGTGAAAGCTCACCAACTAATTGGCGACGGTGATGAGGATTTGACCATTTTTGATTCACAGTCAATCTCCTAGCCCTCACTGCCCACCTTTGACACAAGCCATGAAAAAATTTGTTGAAACTTCCATTCATGACATTTCCAGGATATTTAATCAGGTCCAGCTCAGGGGGCATGCTCGGTAGACTACCATCTTAATTTCCTTTTAGTTTTTACAGTTTAAACTCCAGCTTCCTGTATAGTCATTAACTATTTCTCCTGGTAGATGGCTTTCTCACTTCAGATTTCCACTGATGTTGAATAGCCCAGTGTTTTGTACTTTCATCTACCTATTATCTATCTGTACATAATGACATATTGATCATCTCTCATTAACATGAAATCCAATTTCTAGCTTCAATGATGACTGCATACTAAACTTTTCTTCATTTGACAAACTGAAGAAACATCATCAAATTCCTGCCAAGTACCCTCAAGGGGTGGATATGATAGTACTACATGAAAAATTTACATCATTACTAACTTCCTATCTGCAATTTTCCGCCAAATCAGTCTGTTACTTGTCAAGACTCCAACATTATTAGATCTTACATTTCTATCGTCTAAGGCACTTTCTACAGTATCAATCCACCTGTTTCTTAGTCTTCCTCTGGGTCGTTTTCCTGCCAACCTGGAAGAGAACACTTGCTTTACTAAACTTTCCTCGCCCATTCTGTTTAAGTGATCATACCAACTGAGATTAGCTCTCCTAACGCATTGCTGGATGCTGACAATATCAAGTTCTTTCTTAATATCCTCGTTTTTAATATGATATTGCCATTGATGCCATCTGTTCACGCCTCTGATCTTTCTCAGGACTCTCATATCTGCGGTCTCTAGGCTTTGGTCAGGTGTTTTACTTCTGACCCAGCTCTCAGATCCATAAGTTAAAACTGATTTGAACACTGTCTTCTATACAGCTAATTTATTGTTCCGACTAATTTTTCTCTTATTCCATACAAATTTATTCAATTGACTTCCTACCATACCAGCTTTGTTGATTCTGTTTATCTATTTCTATATTTAATTTACCATCTTCACTAAAAACCGTGCCTAAGCTGAAATGTTTTACTTGTTCCACAGGTTCTCCATTCACAACACAGTTGACACTTTCAATGATTCTGCCTATTTTCATAGTCTTTGTCTTTTTATTGCTGACCCTCATACCATATCTATTACAACAGTAATTCAATTTAATCAGTGAATCTTGAAGACTAGTAGCAGATTTATTTAGAAGTATAACATCATCCACATAAAGCAAAGAGTTGACATTAACATCTCCAATTTTGATATCAGGTTGAATAGCACTTTCCTTCATAATGTCATCCATATAGATAATGAATAACAGAGGGTATAATGTACATCCTTGTCTGACACTAGATTTAACATTAAACCATCTTCTTGCACTTCCTTCAATTCTAACTGCTGACTTACAACATAAATAAAGACTAAGTATTGCTTGATATAATGCCCCAATGACACTATATAACTGTAGCGTATTGAATAGCTTCTCTCTGGCATCTTGTCATTAGTCTTTTGCAAATCGACAAAACTTAAATACAGATCTTTGTTATATTCCCATGATTTCTCCTCTATTTGTTGTAAAGTGAAGATCTGATCCTGACAGCCTTTATTTGACCTGAATCCAGCTTGTTCTTCACCAAGCTTTTCTTCCACAATTCTTCTCAACCGATTCTCATGTATACTTGCATATATCTTACCAGGAACACTCAGTAGGGAAATACCTCTGTAATTCTAACATTCAGTTTTATTTCATTTTTTATACATGGGTACTATGAGAGCTCTACCTCCAATCATCGGGAATTTGTCCCTTTCTCCAGCATTCTGAACTATGCAGTGCAGCCACTGTAAGACTTTTATACTGCTGTACTTCAGCATTTCTGGTCGAATATCATCTACTCCTGCTGCCTTTCCACATTTCAAGAATTTAATGGCTTTTCTACTTCAAGTACGGATATGTATTCCTGACTGCATGCCTGGTCAGTGTTTTTTACCACTGTGCTGTCCTCACTGCTTGATTCATTTAGCAGTTTTTCAAAGTAATTACTCCATACTGCAAGGATATCTCTTTCTCTCCAGTTTTCATGTCACCTTTATCATCTCTAATTCCTTTTACAGCACTCATTCCTCCATTCCTAAGCTTCTTCAAACTCCAGAATATTTTGCCACCTTCTTGATATTTATTTTCCATGTTCTTGCCAAAGTTCTCCCATGACTTTTGTTTAGCTAGTTTTACAGTGTTTAGATTTCTTACATTTGTCTCTGTATTCTCTAAGAGCACAAGATGACTTATTTGCCAGAAACTTTTGATATGCTTTTTTCTTCTCCTTCACTGCCTCTAACTTCCTGTGTCCACCATGGAGTTCTAATTTTTCTATCCTTGCAGACAATTTCACCACATGCCTCTCTAGCTGAATCCATCAGGGTTCTCTTCAAGATTGCCACTGAATCTCCAAGGGTTGGTTCCTGTTCTCAAACTCTTTCATTTTTTCTTCGATAATTTTTGTGTATTTTAGTCTACAGTTCAGATCTGAGAGCTGCTCAACTTATGTTTGCTTTAAACCTTTCTTACGTGTTATTCTTTTGAATATGAAATTCAATTTTATCCTGCTCAAGACTAAATAGTGATCACTTCCGATTTCAAATCCTCTGTACACTCTGCTGTCCTGCACCATGGAAAAAACATCACTATCAACAATAACATAATCAATGAGAATTTTCTTATTCCTTGCTTCTTCTCTCCATGTGAATTTGTGCACGTTTTTATGCTGGAATATGGCGTTAGTAATAACCAGTCCATGTCCTGAGCAGAAATCCAACAGGTATTTGCCATTATTATTAGCTTTGCTCTTTTCTCCAAATTTTCCCAAAATATTTTTGTATGTCTGAAAATAATTTTCTACTATGCTATTTAGATCCCCAACAAGGACCAACGTTTCCTTTTTCGTTGTGTCAGTTGCTTTCTCTAAAGACTCAAAAAATTCCTCCACTTCTACCTTAGTAGAAACCTCATGTGGGACCATAGGCACAAATAAGTCTCATTGTCCAGTTCCCCATTCTCATAATTGTCCACATCACTCTACTCGAGACTGCCTGCCATTCAAGAAGATTAGCTTCTTATGTAGTGTTGAATACTATGGCTATTCCTTTTCCTCAATTGTCATTGCCTGAAGATAACATTTTGTATTTATTGCTCAAAAAGATATCACCAGTTTTTGTCTGTTTTGTTTCAGTCACCCCTATTATGTCGATCTGGTACTTATCTAATTCCTCGGCTAGCTCCATTTCTTTGCTATTCAGGCTTCTTATGTTGATAGTACCGTTCTTTAACTCTGGTGATGTTGAATTGGGGTGTGTTTTCAGATTTGTTTTATCTGAAAACTTGACTTTTCGCTGTTCGCCCTGGAGAAAACAATGGGAGCCTTGTTTAACCGAGCGATGCTTCAGCCAGCATGAAATTTTGTCATGTTGTATTTTTTATATATCATTTTGTATTTAGGTTTAAGCCATTAAGAATACAATGTGTTCGGCTAAATCCCAAATTGCCAGCCCATCCTTGAAAAGTCAGCTACTGGAACAAATCTGAAAACACACCCCAACTCAACATCACCAGAGTTACAGATCGGTACTATCAACATAAGAAGCCTAAATTGCAAAGAAATGAAGATAGCTGAGGAATTAGATAAGTACTATATCGACATAATAGGGGTGACTGAAACAAAAAAAGACAAAAACTAGTGAGATTTTTCTGAGCAATAAATACAAAATGTTATATTCAGGCAATGACAAACAAGGAAAAGAAGGAGTAGTCATAGTATTCAAAACAAAATATGAGCCTAATCTTCTTGAATGGCAGGCAGTCTCAAGCAGAGTAATGTGGGCAAATATGAGAATGAGGAACTGGACAATGAGACTTATTTGTGCCTATGGTCCCACAGAAGGTTTTATTAAGGTACAAGTGGAGAAATTTTCTGAGGCTTTAGAAAAAGCAACTGACAAAATGAAAGAGAAAAAGTTGGTCCTTCTTGGGTATCTAAATAGCAGAGTAGAAAATGATTGTCAGACATACAAAAATATTTTGGAAAAATTTGGAGAAAAGAGCAAAGCTAATAATAATGGCAAATATCTGTTGGATTTCTGCTCAATACATGGAATGGTTATTACTAACACCATGTTCCAACATAAAAATGTGCACAAATTCACATGGAGAGAAGAGGATCTCTTAAGAAAAGTCTCGTTGACTATGTTATTGTTGAAGTGATGTTTTCTCCCTGGTGAGGGACAACAAAGTGTACAGAGGATTTGAAATTGGAAGTGATCGCCATTTAGTAATGAGCAGGATGAAATTGAATTTCATACTGAAAAGAATAACATGTAAGAAAGTTTTAAAGCAAATAAAAGTTGAACAGCTCTCAGATGTGAACTGTAGACTAAAATACACAAAGATTATTGAAGAAAATATGAAAGAGTTTGAGAACAGGAACTAAAGTTTTTTGTTCTTTTTTTTGCTTTATGTGGACGATGTTATACTTCTAAATAAATCTGCTACAAGATTCCCTGACTAAATTGAATAATTGTTGTAATAGATATGGTATGAAGGTCAGCAATAAAAAGATAAAGACAATGAAAATAGGCAGAATCGTTGAAAATGTCAACTGAATTGTGAACGGAGAACCTGTGCAACAAGTAAAACATTTCAGCTACTTAGGCACAATTTTTAGTGAAGACAATAAATTAAATATGGTAACAGACAACAGAAACAATAAAGCTGGTATGATAGGAAATCAACTGAATAAATTCATATGGAATAAGAGAGAAATTAGTCGGAACACTAAATCAGCTGTATAGAAGACAATGTTCAAACCAATTTTAACTTATGGATCTGAGAGCTGGGTCAGAAGTAAAACACTTGACCAAAGCCTAGAGACCGCAGTTATGAGAGTCCTGAGAAAGATTAGAGGTATGAACAGATGGCATCAATGGCAATATCATATTAAAAACGAGGATATTAGGAAAGAACTTGATATTGTCAGCATCCAGGAATGCATTAGCAGAGCTAATCCCAGGTGATATGGTCACTTAAACAGAATGGGCGAGGAAAGATTAGCAAAACAAGTGTTCTCTGCCAGGTTGGAAGGAATACAACCCAGAGGAAGACCAAGATATAGTTGGATTGATACGGTACTTAGTTCCTTAGACGATAGAAATATAAGATCTGATAATGTTGGGGTCTTGACAAGTAACAGACTGATTTGGAGGAAAATTGCTGATAGGAAGTTAGTAATGATGTAAATTTTTCATATAGTACTATCATATTCTGTACACCCCTTGAGGGTACATGGCAGGAATTTGATGATGAAGTATATTTTAGTAATTTGTTCTTCACTGCTGATAAAAGTGGAGTTAAATGCAGAATAGAATAAAGGAAAGGAAAAGAATCACAAACATACTGCCCACACATGGTTGTTGAACACAGTGTCCTGTTCATTCATGACCCAGACAGTGACCCTTCACATCACCATACTTTGCCTTCTTCTATACATGATCTGGACGAGTAGGTGGCAGCAAGATCATTCACTAGCTGGTTGGAAAATATCAGATCCAATCACATGTAAAATCTACTAACCAGCCTGCAGAACCAAATTAATGCTATACCCTCATGTGTGATCGAGGGTTTGGGATCACTATAGTTTATCTGGCATGTATCTGAAGAGCATCAACCACACTGCATGCAAGACAGAACTGTGCAGCTTGCTCTGAAGACCAAACATGGAAACAGATACTTCAAGCCTTCAGTAAGCAAGGAGTAGTATTTCACTTTGTTAAAATCATCTATCACCTTCTCTTTAAGGAATAGGCTTTTGCCTGTTTTGCCTTTACTGATCTCCCTCTCTCTCCTCTCCCCTTCCTTCCCTCTGGTCTATATCTATCCACCTCTTTTGGTAGCTGATATCTTTCCATCCTAACTAGATATTCTTTCCATTTCTCTCTATATTTCTTGATCTTCTCATTAATGTTATAAATATCTAGTTCTTTTCTGATGTCTTCATTTCTTACATGGTCCAATTTTGTGCAACCTTTAATTTTTCTTAAAAATCTCATCTCTCTAACTTGTATTTTACTTTCATCTTTCTTTTTAACTGTGTGGGAGTGGCCATTACTTTATAAAATTTTAGTCGAGTTTCACGTATTTTTTTATTCAGTGTCCTTTTAATTGTTACAGATTTTCTGAAATTTCCTTGTTTTTTTCTATCTATATCTATATCTTTTAGATATGTTATTATGCAGCCTAAATAATTAAATTGTGTCATCTGTTCTATTATTTTATTTTCTATAACTGTTTTTGATCTAACATGATTCTGACCTTTAAATGCCATGACTTTTGACTTTGTTTTCTTTTGTGATATTTTTAAGTTGAAATGTTGGCTTATTTTGTTTAATTCGTAAACTGATTTTTGAAGGTCATCTTCATTGTCTTGTAATATAATCTGATCATCTGCATACGGCATTGTATTGATAACAGTTCTAGTTAACTGGATACTTGTTTTATTGTTGTTTTCCATATTTTAATAATCTGATAAATATATATATACACTCGGGTCTCTTTTTATAAGGATTTGAAGTTATGCGGTGCATAACTTAAAAACTTATGTATCATTGTACATAATGAACAGAGTATTGCAACACATTCTGGTGTGACGTGAGTAACGTGTAAGCAGCCAGTGTCTGTGAAGTTTAATTTTGCATGCGAGTAATTGTTTGTCTTTTCATTATCAAAAGTCTCAATTTTGCTAATTTTATTTTAAAGATTTAATTTGGCCCAATGGAGGAAAAAAGCACCAAAGAAAAGCAATTTTGTTGGAAATGAAAATTGCAATTTTTACAATTAATCTACAGTGATTGGTAAATATTTTAATTTAGGCTAATCTACTATAAGAGCAATTAAAAAGAATGAAGTCGCAATAAGAAAATCTGTCATTTTTGGCAGAAAACTAAGTGCCAAATTATCATCATACTCAAGAGATGCTTTATTTGAAAAAAACAGAACGAGCGCTCATAATTTGGATTGAAGAATTAACTCAAAGAAGAATTCCTATAAGTGGTTATTTAATTAAACAAAAAGCTCTACGATTTTATGAACAGATGAAGCAATTGGAGCCATCTACTTCCGCTTCCCAAGCTGATAAAGAATTTTCGCCTAGCAAAGGATGGTTAACCAGGTTTTTAAAAAGGAATGCACTTCATAACGTGAAGATTACAGGTGAGGTTGCAGCAGCAGATGAAGCAGCCAAAAATTTTCAAGAGAAGTTAGCCAAAATTATTGAAGATGGTGGATATTGTCCCGATCTAGTGTTTTAATGCTGACAAAATTTTGAATTTCTTTCAAAACAAGATTGTTTTGAAAGAAAATGCCTAGTCGAACTTACGTCGAAAAGTCTGAGAATCAAAAAAGCAAGTGGGTTTAAAGCAAGCAAAGATCGAGTAACGTTGTTACTTTGTAGAAATGCATCAGGAAATCAAATGTTGAAAGCCCACTTAGTAAATCGATCTCTAAGACCACATGCTCTAAAAGGTAAAGATCTAAAACAGCTCTTGCTGTATTTACTGAATGGTTCAATAATTGCTTTGTACCAGAAGTGGAAACATATATGAAGCAAAAAGCTCTCGATTTTAAAGTTTTAATTGTTGACAATGCACCAAGTCATCCACATTTAGAACATCCAAATGTGCACATAGTGTTTTTTCCACCCAAAGATCAGGGCATAATTGCTACTTTTAAAAAATATTACTTTAAGCACACTTTTCAATTTATATTGGATAAACTAGAAAATGAATCATTAACAGTAACTGACATTTGGAAAAAATTTTCTATTTTGGACTGCTTAAATCAAGTTGCATCTGCTATCGCTGAAATAAGACCACAAACTTTAAATGCCTGCTGGAAAGCAGCTTGGCCTGGATGTGTTGCAAATAGTGCAACCATGCAAACATCGACGTTATCAGCTGAAATCATTACTTTAGCACAGGAAATTGGTGGAGAAGATTTTGATACATTTAGTTGGAATGATGTACACGAATTGCTGGTGGATAATGCCTTAAGTGACAATATTATTGGATATCAATTAATTTTAGATATCGAAGATCCATAAAAAGATAGTGAAGCGGAAGAAAAACCTGGCCTCCCTTACTGCAAATATAATTTGAGAAGGTCTTGAACTGTGAGCTGAAGAACTGTGTCTGGATATCGCGAGCTGTATAAAAAATTAATAAAATCATCATCACAAAGTTTAATCACTGATTGCATTGTCAGAAGAAAAAAAAATCAGCACAGAATGAAGCTAATTCTGTTTGTGAAGAACCATTGCCTTTACCATACAGATCTGATGCACTGACTATCTCTTCTGGTGATGAAAGTGATTTCGCACCAGTTCGTAAACGTTGCCGAATATAGTCTAATAGCAACGATAATTCTGATGACAAATGTAAAAAAAAAAAAAAAAAATTGTTACTTTTCAATAAAATTAAATGAATAAAGCTTTAAAACAAACTTAGGCATTCTTATTTCCCTGAATTTTTATAAACTTTTTTATGCGATTTTAGGTTTGTTTTAATTCATTGCTTTGGTTTTATGCGGTTTTAGAAAAGTATGGAACGTATCCCTAATTTTTCAACGTAAGTTAGGTTTTTTTTTTTGTGTGATTTTTTTATATGCTGTTTTCTGTAAAGCATATCTACTGCATAAAAAGTGACCCGACTGTGTGTATATATATATATTGAATAGAGATGGAGAAAAGGTACATCCCTGTCTTGATTTATCTTGATTTATTTCAATTTATTCTGTTAATTTACTGCTTTAGTGTAACTGTATCTTTATATAAACTTTATATAGCTTGAACCAAATGTACGAGGGTTAAGTAATCCCTCGATGTCACGGCATATATCAAAATCGCGTTAATCAAATCTAATAATCAATGGTAAAAAGTACAATTCGTCCCTGATCAATTACTATACTAATAGTTCGATTAATATGGTACTCTTTCAGGAGAGATAAAAAATGAATGCAATGTTTAATAAATACTTGTAGCTACATTAGTTATTGCAATTTTTTTTAATCAAAAGAAGTTATAAAGAGTCGTTTGAACAATTTTAGATTTTTTTCTTATCAGCATAAATTCTACGATGACAAGCAAAATGACTCTCCAGACCTCGGCAAACAAGCATTCTTTGATTAACATCTGGATCCATATCCATCACTTTCTGCTTAAGCGATTCTAAACTGCAAAATATTCCATCCAGTTCTTTGACTGTTATTTCCTACGGAACCTCATCTTCACATTCCATTTGTTCGTTGTCTTCATATGCGAGTTGTTCAATTTCAAGAAGATTCTTGTCACTGAACTCTTTTGAATTTGAATCCAATAATTCTTTAACATCTTCTGCATCAACACCATCAAACCAAGGTTTTCGCCAATTGCAACGATTTCTTTGACCACGTTGTTCATGGGATTTTGAAAACAACCTAAGTCATTAGTGCATTCTGGAAGAAGGTTTTTCCAAACAGCTTTCATGCAACTAGAAGACTTTCTCCCACGAGTCACGAATGTTCTCAATTGTATGTTTAATGTTAAATTTTTTCCAAAATTCGTGGAGCATAATCGCATTTTCTCCTGTTGTTTCTACTGCCTTTGAGAATGTCTTTTTAAGAAAAAAGTTGCAATGACACACATGTCCATGGGTTGTAGCAATGATGTTGTATTTGGTGGGAAAAATAAAACTTTCACATTCTCACACAGATCATTAAGAAAATTTGGATGACCACGAGGCTAGCAGCCTCGTGGCATGAGCATGATTTTGTGTGGTAAATTTAAAGGCACGTTAATCAAAACTCTTGCCGTGTGTATCAAGGGATTGCTGCAATTAATTTCGCTGCGATAATCAAATCCACGTTAAGCAAGGGATACCTGTATTCCATAGTTTTTCTGTGTATTTTATAAAAGCTTTCTCGTAATCAGTGAAGGCCATATGAGTCTAAATTAAATTCTCATATTTTTTCAATAATTTATAACTGGTAATTAGTTTACGGAATTAACAACGCATATAAAGTATATTAATTAAAGATAACTTTAATAAATAACTTCTATATTTCGACAACGTCATGTTGCCATCTTTGAAGATGGCAACATGACGTTGTCGAAATATAGAAGTTATTTATTAAAGTTATCTTTAATTAATATACTTTATATGAGTTGTTAATTCCGTAAACTAATTACCAGTTATGTATGACCAACGTATAAGCCTTGCTACTAGAATTTCAATAATTTATTTTATGTATCAGCTACAGGACTAATTGGTATACTCCGACCAAGAAAATTATGATTGGAATTATTGATTAGAGGGAAGAAAAGGGACATGGCAAGATGGAAGTGGGATTTATACAGTTAAGGGATAATTACATGAAACAATGTTATAGAGAGAACAAGGAATTTGAGAATTCTGGATCTGATAATAGCATCAGAAGACATATCCATTACCAAGGTAGACACTCTGCCTCTAATTGGGGAGAGTGACCATGCAGTCTTCTTCTGGGTGTCAAACATAGAATTCTCTGTCAAGAAGGGTGTTTATGTTCAACTATAAGGCTGGTGATTATGAGACTCAGGAGTCATCTTAGAACAGTACCATAGCTTGAGAAATTACAAGGAAAGAATATCAGTAATGCATGGCAAGTGGTCAGAGATTGATTGAGAGTAACAGACTGCATACCCAAGGTCAGAAGGCCAAACCAAGTTGGAATTAAATCGATGAGTGGGGATATAAAGCAAGAGCTACAAAAAAAAAAAAAACATTGTGGAAAGAATATAAAGAAAAAAATGATAACCATACTCATGAGCAGTCAAAGTTCAAGCAAGAAGGGTGACTAATATGGTAAGAATGGCCAAATCAGAAGAGAATTAGCTAAACAGGATAAAGTAAACCCAAAAGTGTTTTTTCATTATGTAGGGAAAATGACAATGGTAGGATTACCTTTAACCAGAGTTTCCCAAACTATGTTCTGCAGAAAGTGAATAAGTGTTCCGTGAAAAATTATCAAAATTAATACGAGCCTGCAATGGTTTTAAATGCTGCGACAAGTTCAAACATGTTTGAAAATCAGGCACTCCTCAATTTGTGTGTGGATTGAGCAGCTGGCCTTGACTCAGCCGTTGGCTGACAGCCGCCTGCAGTTGTTCACACCTCCATGCGCAAGTGAAGTAGGGAGGTATCTATTCTAGGAAACGAGCAGTCACAAGCAAGGTCAATGCGATGCGGTTGGGCAGGCCTGTAGTGTGCGCTGTCACATTTTTGTGATGTGATACAGTCTGCTGCAGCGATAGCGTGCGCTTAGCTTTACAATGAATATGAGACTGATGATACTCGACTCTAAGCAAGGTGTTCCGTTAAAATTTCAGGATTTGTGAAGTGTTCCATCGTAGGAAAAGTTTGAGAAATGCTGCCTTAAACAATGCTCACGGTAGGAAGGTGACTGAGTTAAAAGAAATAGTTGAGTTGCTGAGTGATCATTTTGCAAAGGTGTATCATCCAGGTGGAGATTTTACAGTTGCTAATGTTACAGACACACATACAAAATTGAGGTAGATAAACAAGAGGGGTTCAGCATATAAAAAAATATGAATGTGAACACAGGAGTGGGACTGGATGGCATATCATCCATGTACTACATGAATGTGCAAGAGAGTTGGCATTGCTTCTGACAAAGTTGTTCGATCTAAGTCTCAGCTCTAGAGGTGGCTCCAGGACAGAGGTAGCAAACTGCAGACCAATTAATATATCAGGAGTAGTTTTTAAAATATTGGAAAAGTTGGTGAAAAATAAAATACAACAGTGGATTGACAGGTATGCAATACCCTATAGCTGGCAGAATGTTTAAAGGGTCAGTCTTGTCTTAGTAACTTATTCACATTTTATAATGTGCGAACAGAATTAGATAAAAGCAATGGCTACACCATGATACTGCTCAACTTTGCCAAGGCATTTGGCAGATTACCACACAGAAAACTATTACAAAAGCTGGAACAAATGGGAATGGGTATGAGGCTAGCAGCATGAATAAGAGTGGCTGACAGACACCAGAATATATAGAGTGGAATTTGGGAGAATGATGGTGACTAATGGAATACCTCAAGGATCAATACTATGACCACCACTCTTTAATTTATATATCAATGGCATAGAGAAAGATTTGAGAGGGAATACTCAGTTGTTTGCTGATGATGCAAAACTGGGGAGGAGAGCAGTTGATAAAGGTGATGTAGATATCCCAAGATGATTTAAATAAATTGACATTATGAGAAAAGGATAACAATTGTCAATTTAATGTTGCAAAATATAAGGTTATGCACTTTGAGTTGAAAAGTCTGCATGCATATGGTGTTGGATTACAAGAAATTCATAAGGCTAGGGATTTGGAGATAATGGTGGATATAAAGTTGAAGTACAGAGGACATATTACAAAAGTTGGTAAAATAGCTCAAGGGATTACACGGATGTGGAAAAACACTAACAAGTAAAGATAAGGAAGTTATTACCCCTCTTTATAAGGCTATGATTTGTTCTTGGGGACAGGTTACCTGGGAACCAGGAGGTGATAGAGAGGATTCAGAGACAAGTGACCAAGATGGTGACAGGTCTGTGGAATACTCCCCATGAGGATAGGTTGAAAGTGGGTTACAAAGTTTGGATGATAGGCAGAAAAGAGGGGCCATGATAGGGGGTTTATAAAATTTATGCAAGTCAAATGTTTCAATATATGACAAATAGAGAACACGGGACCATCCATGGAAGTTGTCTAAGAGTGTAATTAGTAGGAGCATGCGGATCTGATTTTTTGCATGGAGAGTGGTGAGCGAGTGGAATGGATTGGCAGATTTGGCTGCAAGTTCTCTGACGGTGAATGGATTCAAGGAGATGATATAATAGGATTTGTGTATATAATGGTTAATTTAGGTCTCCTGAGATGAGTCTCCAGACTCCATGGATATGATGTAAAATAATAGTAATATTGTTATTAAAAACATCTCTTCAGTCATGATCATGAGAATTTATCGAAGGATAAACTGAAAGGCATATATCATTTAAGTATAAAAATTATCTCAAATATTTTTTAAAGTGTAATTTGCCCAATCATTTATGTTTATAATCTCTTTCACGCTCTAAAACAGGCAAACCAGACAGAAGAGACATGTAATTAAGGGACATAGTACACTGCCCTTTCAGCCTTAGTTGCTGTAGTCATGACTGAAAACAATAACATGGACACCCCTTTGACAGCACGATCTCATAGCAAGTCTACTTTTACTATATACTATCTTCCTAGAAGTTATTCTAGGGATTACTTTTTACTTCATAAAGAGCTGAAATTTCACAATGGCTTTTTTTTTAATACATATGACTGATGGTCAATACACACATTATATGTTATTCACATGAGTATAAATCAATGGGAAAACATTTTACCTTGTATCACAGATTTCAAAGGAAACAAATGAAATACAGATCTGTCTTCTCATAACCTGTTACAACTGTTCCAAATTGATATAGCACATTTATCCTATGAACTGATTAATAAATCCATGAGCTCATTAATCCAAAATGCAAGATGGTACACCTTCTGTAATGGCATTCATTATTACAGCAAATGTGTGCAGGAATCCCATGATACATAACTTAAAAAAAAATTCTGAACAGATTACTGCATAGAACATAATATAATCATTTGTAATACATGTACTAAAAAGAAATGGAAAGAATGAGTGTGAAGCAGTACCAATTGCTATAGTATTGGTACTTATTCACAGGTTTCGCTTACACAACAGTGGAAGGGGAACGTTACTTACAGTGACGTCTTGATGAAAATCACATTCTAAGATAATTCGCTTACACAACAGTGGAAGGGGAACGTTACTTACAGTGACGTCTTGATGAAAATCACATTCTAAGATAATTCGCTTACACAACAGTGGAAGGGGAACGTTACTTACAGTGACGTCTTGATGAAAATCACATTCTAAGATAATTCGCTTACACAACAGTGGAAGGGGAACGTTACTTACAGTGACGTCTTGATGAAAATCACATTCTAAGATACTCAGAGCATTAGTTTCTGATTAAAAACTAAAATGTAAGTAATCATGTTATAAACATAGTCATTGACATTGTCATTAAAGCACTGGATGTAGCAAGTTGCTTCTATATGGGGTATTTGAATTTTATTCAAGCTATTAGCGCAGAATCATTTATTAGTTTTCAGAAACAATTTTCAGACACTAAGTACAATAAAGAGTACAAAATGTAAATTGTTAAAAGATTGTTTGTACCATTATGCATCTAAGCGGACTTCACCTGTCATGGTCTTGAAGTGTTTCAGTTCATAACATATCTCACGATTCTGCGAACCACAAGCAATTTATTACGGAGAAGGCTCTCCTCGCCCCTCAAAAAATTTACATTTCCATTTAATTTTCTTGAAAAGATTTTAAAAAATAATGAAATAAATTACCTTGGAAGAGGAACCATCACCGGTATCAACACGTTTCGCAGACATATTGGTACCATACAAAATAAAACTTGGCTCAATTCTACCCTAGACACGTCACCTATACTCTCGCACAATGCATGCATCTCCGCAAGCCAATTAAATCACTTTAGTTTTGCAGAGGTGCCTAACTTTCCTTTATATTCAGACCTTATGAAAGGTCTGAATATAAAGGGTTTATTATATTATTACGATTATTATGTTTCAATAAAGCTCAGATAGTATTCCATGGTGCGCTATCGAAGTTCATTTATCATATATAAGCAACGAGTTTAATATGAACGCCAGTCGTTCAATACTATATTAAAAGGAGGAATATATACCAAAATTTTTACCATGGAAGTAATAAACTAACTATTATTAACACAGTTTCTGGCATACCTCTCATTCAACTGATTCACTGACAACCACCTCATACAACTCATTCACTATCCTTGCAAAAAAAAAAAAAAAAAAAATCTAGACCTCACATTGTTTCTAACTAAATGTTTATTCAACTTCCAATGCTGACCTCTTATTCTATTCCTTCCCGCCTGTCATATAATGAATACTTTTTTCCATTTCTCTTCCATAAAACCTTTTTATAACTTGAATGTTATTATGATGTCGCCTCTCTTCCTTCTATCTTCCAATTTTCCAAATATGTGTAATCCCTTTTCATACAGTACATTCCACAGGCCAGAAAATATCTTAATTACCCTGCTCTGAATTCTCTCAATCACCTCCACATTATCATCAAGAAATCAGCCGACCAAATCAGAACAATAGTCAAGATAGAGCCGTATCAGAGACATATTGAAGTCTTTTTTTTTTAAGCATCCAGGTAATCTTCTGAACTTTTTTGCCAATTTTTGCAATATTATCTCTATGCTTCAGTTCCCTATTAACAACAACACCGAGATCTCTGGATTCATCAATTTTTAGCATGTAACCCCATCAATACAAAGTATACACTGAAACCTTTTCAATAAAGTGAATAACTTTATATTTTTCCACATTAAAAGATAAAAACACTATCCATTGATCAGATTGATAGCCCATTCAAATCACCCAGCAGGATAGATACATCAGCTTTATTTACAACAGCTATTCCCAAATTAGCATAATCAGTAAATATCTGAATATCATTCCGTAAATTGCCTTCAAAATCATTTATACATTCTTCCAGAACTTAATACGATTTATTTTCAATATTTTAAATGATATTATGGAGAATTTTAATATGAGAATGGATTGGAATATCAAGGACATAAGAGGTTACTCTCAGGACAGAGGATAGTTCAAGGGATTGAAGGAGATGATGTGAGCTGGTCAAGAATCAGATAATGGAATACCGGGTGACTTGTCCTGCTGGAATGGTAGTTGAGATACAGAAATATGATGGTAGAAAAGTATACAATGATACTGAATTTTTGTTCAATATCATTTACAATGAAATTGAACAAACTCATTGCAGGCGAGAATATCCTTTATGACAGAGGTTTGTCATACATCATGTCCTGTAAGAAGGACAATAGAAAGATCTTAACAATTAAAGGAAAATGAAGGATACCAGGATATTTAGCATTAAATGGAAATTAAATTAAATAAGTTTCGAGGATGAAAGCTGAGAAATTACATCTCATTCAAGAGAAAAATAAATAATCATAATAATAATAAGTATTATTATTATTATTATTATTATTATTATTATTATTATTATTATTCCCGCATACGGGAATAAAAAGGCGTTAGCTGATTTATTATTATTATTATTATTATTATTAAAAAAAAAAAAAAAAATCAGCTAACGCCTTTTTATTCCCGTATATACGGGAGTAGGCGAGGCCATTTAGCCCTATCTAACTTTTTGGAGACTGAGTGGGCAGTTCAATCTCCACTGGTACCAATCAGAGACAGATGGCCCAAGGCTATCACTAATTAAGCGGTACGCAGTGAAGAGAGACGGCTCAAATGTGCCGCCATCTCGTGGTCTCTAACCTAACACAATATATTTAATGTCTGAAATAATGTGGGTTCTACGGTCGATTTTCTTCAGTTTACAGGACGAAAAACCCGAGTTTCCGGGAGGAAAAACCTGCTTGCCCGTGCCAGAGATCGACTAACTCGGGAACCGGTCGAAAAAAGGCTTAGAAAAATTTCCTCTAGTCGCCGACTAGACTCGAAACCAAGACTTCCTTCGTGCGGCCTAGCGCGGTGGTGTGCAAACGCCACATCCACTGAGCTACACAGGCTCCCTTATTATTATATAATATATAATATAATATAATATAATATATAATAATAATAATAATAATAATAATTATTATTATTATTATTATTATTATTATTATTATTATTATTATTATTATTATTATTATTATTATTATTATTATTATTATTATTATTATTATTATTATTATTATTATTATTATTAGGGCGCTTTAGCAGCAAGCGGTAGCAGGCACACTATTTCCATGCTCCCATATTTTAAGTTGCAAAGTAGATTTTTTTCTGGTGAATTAAAATTCACCAGAAAATCAATGTATCAATGAATTATATTTTTCAAGCTTAACATATTGACGTAATAACTGTAAGTATTAGTTAAGTAATAAGTAAATTATAAGTATTCAAAGTTCGAAGTATACGTTGGTCAACTACGTGAGAAGAGAACAAAGGAAATCGCCATATTAGAAATTACAGCAAGATCGTCAAACAAGAAATATGAATTGCAACAAATGCCATGAAGACCTAACGGGGGAAGAAAACCACATAACATGCAGGAACTGCCAGAGAAGCGTGCATTTTCTATGTTCGGGACTGTCTGAGGCGACTTGGCAGTGAAAATCAAACAATGAACGTGATGAGTGGGTTTGTCCCCAGTGTAGAGAAAACACTGGGGACATTTTGCCTTCAACTGCCTTTAAACAACCAGTGCTGAAAACAACCGCAGCTGGTAAACAGATAACTCAGCAACGAACAGCAGATAGAACGAAAAACAAAGAAAACAACAACGGAAACCCAGGCGAGCCAACTTTGAATGCATTACTTGAAAATAGATTACAAAATCTAAAAGACTGTTAAATCGATTTTGTGGGAGAACTATTTGAAAAACATACCATACAGATTACCGAAAAATTCAGCATATATGAGTAATTTTTTAAATTTAATAATAATTCGGTAGAAGGTGTATTACAGACCGTCAGAGAAATTAAAAACTGCATTAAAGAGCTAACAGAAAGACAGCATAATCTAATTAAAGAGACAACGGAACTACGACATGAACTAAACTCTTTAAAGCAACAGTAGGAACTCTTAACCAACAGCAGTATAAAATTGATCTCCTAATAGATGGTCTCCCGGAAATTGCGACGGAACATCAAAGACATTGTAATACAACTAAGCCAAAAAATTGGCGCTCCCATTGAATCAAAAGATATTCAGTCAGTACATCGGTTACCACAAAAAAAAAGAAAAGAGAAAATAATTCCTGACTTCCTCCCGTCATGGTGCGACTCACCAACAGCCCAATAAAAATTACACTTATAAAAGTTAGCAGGAATAAAAACCGGTAGTCAAGGATCTGAAATCAGCCCGCGACAATACCCCAATATACTTGTCTGAACACCTTACGCCTTATTAACAGAAACTATTCTACCAAACAAGTAAAGTAAAAACAGAAAAAAATTACCAGTTTATATGGATAAGAGACAGCAAAATATTCTTTAAAAAGACACATGACACAAAACCAATCCAAATAAAATCCGTAGAAGACCTCAACAGACTGCCATATTAAAAGATATTGACGACTCGTAAAGAAGGGAACAGCACACCAACCTACATGATTGAAGACCATCAAGCAGATGTAATCACCCCGGAACATGATAATTGCCACATTCTGAAATCAATAACAGAATGGAAACAAATGACTATCCCCAAAAAAAGGATTATCTATTCTCCAAGTCAGCATCAGAAGCATTCAAAAATACTGGCTGACCCTGCTAGCTTATCTGAAGGAAGATGTAGACAACATAGACATTTTAATACTGATTGAAGTATCTACGACAAACGAAGAAGCAACCATCAACCAAATGCC